>NC_059106.1:155041289-155673075 GCF_020740685.1 Jaculus jaculus | reverse complement strand
TCGGGGGCTGCTCCTGCCATCCTGCCTTGCCTGCCACAGTGGTTGGTTTAGGAGGTTACTGGCAGCTGGTGAGTCAGATGTCTTTCAGTCATCCTGGCTGGACTGTGTCCATCCTTCCCAGATCTCTCAGCCCCTTGCCTGCTTGCCTGGAGCTGAGCCAAGAAACTTCTCATGCACCCACTTGTTACAGTTTGTTTATGAATTTTGGATGGGCTCAGTGACTATTACTTGTTTTTATTCGTGTGTGCCTCTTATACTATGTTGGGGTCCAAAGTTATGTATGCATATGCTACATTTAATGTTCAAATTTATGAGGAAGTATTTTAAGCAGCTAACCGAGGCACACCGTTACCAGGATGTGGGACACACAGCAGATGGTTTTACTAGGTCAAGGTGGGGCTGTTTTTACTCTGTGAACCTGCTGAGCAAGTCACTCCATCCATCTGACCTTGTAAGGAATGTGTAAGTCTCCCTCTCTGCTCTTACTCACGTGGGTCTGTGATCCTTCCTATCGCCCCGTTCCCGGTTATCTCATAGTTTGAGATATAGTGCTCATTGTGTTTCCTGATTGAAACAACCTTTGCAGTAGAGAAAATGGTGCCAAAGTCTTCCAGTGACTGGAAACTCTGCCATCTGCATTCCTCGGTGAGAGGACAGAGCAAGAGGGTTCGCATTAGTACATTTCCCAGCGATCATTCATAAGCACCCGCCGAATTTTAATTGACCATATCCCTGTCGTTAGCTCAGAATGCTGTACGGTGTCACATGTCACCAGCAGACACCTGGTTGTGGTCGTTCCCATGACTACTTGTTCAAGTGCTTGGTGCCTTCTTCCTGTTCAGTCCTGTCTTGTCCCCCACTTCCTTTCTTCCACATATCCTATAATATATTGTGATCCAGCGATTAATGAATGCATTAAATGTTTTTTGTTTATTTTTTATTTATTTGAGAGCGGCAGACAGAGAAAGAAAGAGGGAGAGAGAGCGAGAGAGAGAGAATGGGCGCACCAGGGCCTCCAGCCACTGCAAATGAACTCCAGATGCGTGCGCCCCTTGTGCATCTGGCTAACGTGGGACCTGGAGAATCGAGCCTCAAACTGGGGTCCTTAGGCTTCACAGGCAAGGGCTTAACCGCTAAGCTATCTCTCCAGCCCCACTGAATGCATCTTATGGTATTTTAGTATAAAGCAAAAAATCACAACTATTCCAGCCCATATTAACGAAAACAAATACTGTTAAATTGGTTAGCACAGGGGTCTCTGTAACTTGCTGTGTGATCCTCATGACAGTGGCCTGCTGCTGGCCCATGGCAGGGACTGTCTGGGGAGAAATAAAGGGTCCAGTCTCTCTATGGCCAAGGTCTTGAAATAGTTCCCATTCTCATCCAGCCTATTGCTAGTCCTGAGTGGCACCTTATCCATTATCAAAACAGCGATATGTACATGAACACCTTGCGAACACCGATACCAGCTTGTCTGGTTCCCTGATTGAAAAGGATTTGGCCATGTTCATTGTCCATTTGGAGAAAGTGCTGGGTGCATGCCTAGCTCAAACTCCGCTTCCCCGGGCATCTCCTTATCAGTGGTCATCTCCTTGTACTTCCATTTCACTGCCAGAGAAGTGAGGGGCGTGCTCTCATCTGGATATCGGTGCCCCTTGGATGGACCGGAACCACATCTTTCTTGCACTTGCCTCTTCCATGCCCAAGTGCTGCCTCCCCAGCGAGCGTGCTTTTTCAGGAAGCCGTGCCCAGTGCGGGTCAGTCTTTGAGCTTTGTCTTCTGGCCTGACCCCTCACCTGCTTTAGTTAATCTGCATTATGTTACTCTCTGCACCAGCGACTAGTAGGATTGTTTATCGCTGCCAAACGGAGGGGTGTCTGAAAGATCCCACAGCAGGGAAAGCCCAGATGCTCTGCCCCCACAAGCCACATGCACCTCTTACGCAAGGCACTCGGCACCCTTGGAATCCGCGGGCTCCCTGTGCTTGTGGGCTGGACGGGCACCTGGCCCATATGCTGCCCCGTCGCTCAGGGCTCCGGGCTCCTGCGGCCTTCCTTTGCCTCCTTCCTGTCATCCGCTTACACTTTCCTCTCCCCCCGCCCTTGCATGCTGCAGACCTGGCTTCGTTTCCAAGCGCGTCGACCACCAGTGGGTCCCGAAACCCCTCACTTCGGTGTGTTCAAAACTGTTCCTCGGAAGGAAACCTAAACGGAGGCTGTGACAAAAAGATGAGGTTTTCAAGTCACGGAAGAACATTATTGGAAGACAGAACTAGGAAGCCAGAGAAAAGTAAATTGAACATCATGATTTGATCATTGAGAAAATTGAAGCCCTTGGATTTAAAGGACCTGGCCACACAATGCCAGCAGTGCTTTCCAGAAGTGGCATTTAAAGGCTGTTAGTTTTCTTGGCTTCTTTTCCACTGACCTTATACGTTTTAGGGACATTTCTGGGTCTTTGTTAGATTGTTGGTTAAGAGAGAGAGAGAGAGAGAGAGAGAGAGAGAGAGAGGGAGGGAGGGAGGGAGGGAGGGAGGGAGGGAGGGAGAGGGAGGGAGGGAGGGAGGGAGGGAGGGAGAGGGAGAGGGAGAGACACACAGAGAGACAAAGAAAGTGAGTGTGGGGGGTCGCACGTGTCAGGGTGGGGGAATGGGTGAACCATGGACTCCTGTCACTGTGGATGCATGTGCCACTTTGTGCATCTGGCTTTATGTGGCTTGAACTGTTGAGTTGAACTCAATCTGTCAACTTTGCAAATGAGTGCCTTTAACCACTGAGTCATCTTTCCAGCCCAAGTTGTGACTATTCTCATGTCACATCAGGTTCAGTGAGGGCCCTGCGCATGAAGACATCATCTGGGAGGGTCATTGTCTGTCCGTCCGAGAGAAGGTGGGACCCACTCATGGTTAAATCAGTGGCTCTCACACATTCGTTGTTTGCAAGCAAATCCTCAAATGACCCAACATGGTCATGTGCGGGAGGATTCCATGTTTAATACTCCAACCAGTTTCAAATATAAGTGATTGGTTTTGACAGTCATTCTTTCTTTTTTCTTTTGGTTTTTTTGAGGTAGGGATTCCCTCTAGCTCAGGCTGACCTGGAATTCACTATGTAATCTCAGGGTGGCCTCAGACTCACTACGATCCCCCTACCTCTGCCTCCCAAGTCCTGGGATTAAAGGTGCGTGCCACCATACCCGGCCTTGAGAGTCATTCTTAGGTGACCACAGAATGGACACCCGAGGACTCACCTGACTTTCCCTAGTACTCCCCAGGATTAATGGGGTCTGTATTTGGAACTTCACTTATGCTGGGAAATGCCTTTATTACTTACATTGGATTATTTGACTGTGCTAATTGACATCTCATTTGGGCATCACCTAATTTGAGGAGGGCTTCGTGTTTCTCAGCCTTGCTGCCATTCGGCTGTTTGGTAGGTGATGCAGGCGTTGGTGGGTTGGTATGAGCACTTCTTAGGTAGCTCTTGGGAGCCCTCCTCAGCTCCCTGGGTGAGGTGGACAGGGGGGAGGCAATCTGCACTGTGGCTACTGGCATCTAAGAAATGACGCACGTCTGGTGAAATCGCCTAGATTCTTGAGCAGATTGGTTCCAGAGACCCTTGAACAGAAATCCATGAGATCATGGCATGAAGATGACATTTGTGTCATTGTGAATACAATGTAACAAGAAATGCTCAAAGTTAGCTGTTAAAGAACACACACACACACACAAACCAGTACACTGAAAGACAGAGTTAAAATCTTTTTTTAAATATTTTTTTTTTAGGGCTGAGAGATGGCTTAGCGGTATTAAGCGCTTGCCTGTGAAGCCTAAGGACCCCTGTTCGAGGCTCGGTTCCCCAGGTCCCACGTTAGCCAGATGCACAAGGGGGCGCACGCGTCTGGAGTTCGTTTGCAGAGGCTGGAAGCCCTGGCGCGCCCATTCTCTCTCTATTCCTCCCTCTATCTGTCTTTCTCTCTGTGTCTGTCGCTCTCAAATAAATAAATAAAATTTTTTTTTAATTTTTAAAAATTAATTAAATCATTTATTTGAGAGTGACCAACAGACACAGAAAGAGGCAGATAGAGATATAGAGATAGATAGAGAATGGGCCACTGCAAATGAACTCCAGACGCTTGCGTCCCCGCCTGGCTGCTAAGCTATTTAAAATTTTTTAAAAATATATTTATTTATTACAGAGAGAGAGAGAGACAGACAGACAGACAGAGACAGAGACAGGTGGAGAGAATGGATATGCTAGGGCCTCTTACCATTGCAAATGAACTCTAGACTCATGTGCCACCTTGTGCATTTGGTTTTATGGGGGTACTGGGAAATCGAACCTGGGTCCTTTGGCTTTTCAGACAAGCACCTTAACCACTAATCCCTCTCTCTAGCCTGAGTTAAGATCTTTAGGAGATAATAAATGTAAGTAACTCACCATAGCTTTTGTTTTTGTTTCTCTCTATTTCTTTTCCTTTTGGGGCGGGGACAGTGTTCTTGCTGTATAGCCCAAGGCTGGGCTAGACGTTGTCTTCCTCCTGCCCCAACCTCTTAGCTTTGAGAGATATGCACCACTATAGCCAGCTCGAGTTTCATTTCTGAGTGGATAATTAACTGACAGAGCTTGGAAATAGAGAGGTAACCCTTCCTGACTTCTCTGTGTACCAAACTTTTCTACTGTGTTTTATTTGGTCAGCTCTTGTATCAATATCCTTTGATTAAAGTGGTCTTTGAAGGGTGTCATGGATTCTGGTGTTTCCGAAATATTTTTACAGATTGATTTTCGCTTTTGTCAACATGTGATTACTTTGGTACCTCAGATCATTTACCATTGTTCCCAGGGTGGTCACTGAGGCAGTTTAGGACTAGCCAGATGTGCTCCCTCTACTGGATGCATTTCTTTGGCTCAGAGGTACAATACGTGGTACTGAGGTAATTTCTTTGGGTCAGGTTCATAAGTATGCTCGCATTTTCTTTTCCTAGAGTCATAACACCTGCTCAGAGCAAAACCAGCAGCTTTCTGAACTCCGGGTTAAGAAGCTGAGAACTCAAAATGGATGAGCGTCTTGTCACATGTTCGTTGTGCCCAGCGGGGAGCGCTTACTTTGGTCCACATGTTCTTTTGAAAGGCCTGAGGCCTGCCTGGGTGGGGGTGTCTCTCTGTTCAGATGTTGGGGATTTTTTCCCCCTTGGCTAGTCACCCTCTTTGTGCAAGGGCTTTGAAATCTGATAGCCACTGACTGGCACAGTGAGGTGTTAGATGCTAATTATGTACCCAAGGGTCGCCAGAAGACCTCCAGGAGCTCTTGGGAAGTGTCCAGAAGCAAGCCTGAGAAATGGGTCAGAAGGCCTTTAATCTCAGCACTAGGGAAGCAGAGGTAGGAGGATCACCATGAGTTCGAGGCCACCCTGAGGATATAGAGTGAATTCCAGGTCAGCCTGGGCTAGAGTTAGACCCTACCTTGAAAAAAAACAAAAAACAAAAAGAGTTAGCAAGTAGGGGTGAGTCAGCCTGATCCAATATGCATTCATAGGGTACCTGCCACAAGTGTGGCTTCAAGGGGACTCAGAGTGAGCGTACCACTGTTCCCTGCCCACTGCACTGTTGAGCCAACACAGAGCAGAACCAACAAAACCTCATCTTTCCTTCCCAGAAGAGATCGAAAAACATCAAAAAGTAGAAATGACGTTACATGTGAGAGGCCACAGTAACGCTCCTTAGGATGGAGAGTGGAACAGTGTTTAGCAGAAGCTGGGGGTTGGGTGGGTGAGACTTGTCAGTGGGGTCCCACCGAGCCCTAGTTAAGAGGGGTAAGTTCAAGAGTACTGGGGTACAGCCGGGACTAGAGTCAGCGACGTGATTCAAAGCAGCTGGAATTCTTCACCACAAAGAAAGAATCCATGGGATGGCGCGTGTGCTGCCCCCGATCCTCTCGTTCTGTCATGTCTGCCTGTGCGGAAGCATCCCGTTGTCCCCGATCACTTTGTTTAACCAGCTCATGTGAGTTAAACATGAAAGGAAACTTAAAGAAGAAGGTAATGATGGGACCAGGAAACCTTGGGGCTAAGACCACCCCTCGGACCACGATGTTCGTATTCTTTTACCCGTAAGTGATGGGCAACACTCGTTTTGCTGAGCTGTAACGAGATTAAACAGCCTTCCTGTTCCGGCACTGACTCGGGTCGTGCGCACAGAAATGACCGATGGGGCCACCAGAGAGCTTCCTGTGCCTTTGTGTCTTTCGGTTCTCCTGTGGCTCACCCTGTCTCTTCCCCTTCGCTGTGCTGCCTCTGATTCTAAAGCCGATGCCCCGGTTTTAATCACTTTATCACCCCGTTTATTATTTCCGTCACCTTCGGCATAAGTCACTGGCTTCTTAAGAGCATGGATGCTGTGTGAGTGTCATCTTGCTTCTGACCTTCCAATCCATGTCGGTTCTTCTGAGCCCACACAGGTGGGTGCGTTGGATGCTGGAGGAGGAGAAATGCCATTGCTTGTTTTTATAAGTCCTGCAGTCTCTTGCTAACAAGGATGAAATGACAAGAGATGGTGAGACCAGTTTCCTGGTTTCTTAACAGGAGTGCTGTGGGCACCGAGAGCTGGAGATTCTTTGTTATGAGGCTGTCCGATGCGCTCTGTGATGTTTGACAGCATCCCTGACTTATTACCAAGCAGAGGTGACAGAAGCACTCCTTCCTCAATATGTCTCCAGATAGAGCCAAATATTCCCAAGGGTAGAGTCACATTCCTGCCTCAGAGATATGCATGGGCCACTTATGTTTATTATTTTGTTATTTTATTATATATTATTAAATGAAGCATGTTTGCTTCATTTATTGATGCCAACCTCTGTTAAATTACCAAGGCCACAAAGATAAGCCAGGTGCCTCTTTCTTCTTGTTTATATGTGTACATACAAGTGTTTGGAACTATCGTGGTTTCCACATTGATTATTTATTTATTTATTTATGATTTTTCAAGGTAGGGTCTCACTCTGGTCCAGGCTGACCTGGAATTAACTATGTAGTCTTAGGGTGGTCTCGAACTCACAGTGATCCTCCTACCTGTGCCTCCTGAATGCTGGGATTAAAGGCGTGTGTCACCATGTCTGGCTTGATTATTTATTCTGAAAGCTACATTTAATTTTTTTAAATTAATTAAGTTATTTGCAAGTAGAGAGAGATAAGGAGATGTATGTATATATAGAGAGAATGGGCACACCAGGCCTCCAGATGCATGAGCCACTTGTGCATCTGGCTTTACATGGGTACTAAGGAATTAAACCCGAGTCATTAGGCTTTGCAGGCAAGTGCCTTAACCACTGAGCCATCTCTACAGCCCCCAAAGTTACATTTTTCTTTTTTTTTGACAGCACTCAAAGTCTGTAATTTTGGCTGGAATTTGAGTCATTATGACTTCTTTAATGAGTGCTGTGTTTCTATTTTTGTGGGCTGAGTCTTTGAGGAAAACCCCTTGCACTGTGGTCAGTACCATTGGCTTTTGGCACAGCTGAAAACCTTAGGAAATGATCGTGCTTTATTCACCTGTCAGTTTCATCCATGAACGCTTCAGTCACCTCAGACACAGCCTCTGGCTTGCCACTCCAGTCCCGCAGTTTGCCTGTCCTGTGATTTCTTTCCTTCCTCTCAACTAGCCATCTGAGGCTTCATTTGACTGGTGGTCACTCTATGTTTTATTTAACAAAATTAATGTTTGGAAGCCAAGGTCAAGCTCAGCAGAGGAATTCTCATTGTATCGCCCTTGGGTGAACTTGAAGTTAGTGTGTTGCCTTTACAATTTTTAGAAACTGTGATATATAAAAATTTGCTCATGAAAATCAAACATATGGCAGGTTTCTTTTTAGGGGAAGGGTAAGAAGAAAGAATTTCAGGGATGATTTTATGGGTAGCTTGAACTATGCTGGAAATTTTAATTTTTGAATACAGTATAGTGGCCACTTGAACTTTTATGATATTATTTTATGTACCTGATCTATGTTCATTGGTTTTAAAGAAAAGATAGCCAGTTGAAAGTTTTTTCCTTCCCTCACACACACACATACATACATACATATATACATGTATGTGGTCGGGGAGGGAAGGGGAGAGAAATGGGCATGCTAGGGGCCCTTACTGCTGCAAATGAGCTCCAGATACTAGCACCACTTTGTGCATTTTGGTTTATGTGGTTACTGGGGAATCAAACACAGGCCAATTATCTTTGCAAGCAACTTTAACCTCTGAGCTATCTTCCCAACCCTCTCTCTCTCCATGTATGTATGTATGTATGTATGTATGTATGTATATATACATATACATATACATATACATATACATATACATATACATATACATATACATATACATATACATATACATATACATATACATATACATATACATATACATATACATATGTGGTATCGCTCTAGCCTGGGCTGACCTGGAATTTACTATGTAGTCTCAGGCTGGCCTTGTACTCACAACGACCCTTCTACCTCTGCTCCTCTGCTGGCTAAAGGCTGTGCCACCAGTGCTAAGATCGTCCCCTATATTTTAAAAACAAATATTTGGGAATAAGGTCCCCATTCAGTAAACTACCCCCCAGTTCTGCTGGTGCAAAGGACTTGAGGGGATAGGTAGTTAAAATTTCTAGCCTTTTTAAGTCATTTAAGAGAATCTGCGTTCTTGCCCCGTGCAGGCAAAACTTTGTGAGAAGCAAACACTTGAGACCTGCTAGAAATAAATCTCCCTTCAGGATGCAGCAAGCATGGTGCGGGGACTGAGTGACAGCCAGCTTGGGAGTTCTAGGCTTGGCGAGCGCGCAAAAGGCGAGAATTAAATTGGAGAAGGAGGCGGAGAGGAAGGAGGCAGAGGGTGGAGGAGGAGGAGGGAGGAGCCAGAGGCCCTCTCCAACACACCCAAATGACCAGATTCATCATAGCACGAAACTTCACAAGTTACACCCACTCCCTCGCCGGCAGGCCGCCGGGAAGGCTGCGGCTTCCTCCTTTCTCTTACTGGAAGTTTGAGAGATGGGAAAGGCGCCTGGAGGGGCACGTGCGCCCCGCCGAGCCGCAGCGTAGCTTCCATCCTACAATCCAGTCTTTCTTTCCACCGGCCGCCGATCTCCCGGCGCTGGGAGGTGGGGAACGCGGGGCGGCGCCGGCCGTGGATGGAGGTAGGTGAGGACCGTGTGCCGGGGACGCGGAGCCCGGAGCCCCGCGCGTCTGTGCCGAGCATCCAGCCGAGATGATGGGCGGGCGGATCGCGGAACTGGTCTAATTCCCCGGGAGCGGGGGAAGGGGTTCAGGCTCCATCCGTCCTTGCCTTAGCGGGGATCGTCGTTGTCTTTGGGATGCGGGGCGGCAAAGAGTCTTGGGGGATGGATCCCAGGGTACCTCCTAGAGAGGAGTCCGGCCTGGGGCCCGCCCTGCTGCGTGCCTAGGGCAACTTCTGGACCGCCAGATGTGAAGCACTCCTGGGCCCTTTGGGCTTCAAAGGAGAAAGTTCCTGAGGACATTCAGAAGCTGTGGCCCGGGACAGGCACCTGGATGGGAGTTCTAAGTGAGGCAGCACTAGTCTCGGATTCTCTTTTAAGTTAGCGGGGCTCACAGCTTCCCTTTCGGGGTGAGTTTTTCTGCAGCAGTGGGTTCCATCTTCCCATTGATTGCCTGAGCTTTTTTTTTTTTAAATATTTATTTGACAGAGAGAAAGTGGGAGGGGAGGGGGGGGACACACACAGAGAGAGAATGAGAATATGAGCATGCCAGGGCCTCCAGCCACTGCCAAAGAACTCCAGATGCATGCGCCTCCTTGTGCATCTGGCTAACGTGGGTCCTGGGGAGTCAAACCTGTGTCCTTTGGCTTTGCCAGCAAACGCCTTAACCGCCAAGCCATCCCTCCAGCTCTGCCTCAGTGAGTTTTGTGTGAGGTGTGGAGAAGAAGTTTGGGTGGAGGAGTTGGGTGTGGGGTGGGGTCTTTGCCAGTGACAATGTCTAGCAAAGGGTACTTGTTGGCTTCACAAATGACCTGTAGGATTTGCTTCTAACAGCCTTTCCTGAGTGTGAGGTCTTAGGTCTCTGTGGGGTCAGAAGGAAGCTTGGACTAACTTACCTATTTCACTTACCTCCTATCTCATCATCAGTACGTTAGTACTGCACTGGCATTGGGGGCTGGGATTTTGTTTGCTGTTGCTTGAGTTTTATAAGATAATCTTTCATGAAATCTGTTTTAGAGAAGCGTCTTTTGCTTACTGTGTTTGCAACAAACCATGTCATCATTGTGCCAGTGTCTCCCATCCCCCCGGGAATGAGTGCAGCAGAGTGGCCTGTCCTGGGCGAGCGTTGCCCACTTTCTCGGCGCACCTCCGCCTCAGTGGTGCAGGCCAGGGACAGGCTGCTGCTGGTGTGGCACTTAGCTTGCTGTGACCCTTCTGCTTCCTTGAAGCGATAGATACCCAGGTAAAAAAGCCCTTCAGCCACTAGGGCAAGAGCAGCAGGTCACACGATCCACGGCCACCCTGACTTCTAGTGTCTATGCGGCTCTAGAAAGTTCTAAATAAGCGCATGTGAGCACAGTGCGGATGTGGGGGTGTAAAAGCCTCTTTCCTCTCACTCCTGAGGAGCCTTCAGCCACTCTACAGGAAAGGCAGCTGAAGTGGATCCTGTGACAACGCTGGTGACAGTGACTAATTTGTGAACAATAACCCTTAGGTAGAGAAAGAAGAACCGGGTTATTCACAGATGAAGGGCTTTTAGGTGTTGTCCCTGGAGACTGTTACAAGTCTCTGTCGGGCAGCTGTCTGACATCAGGGTCATTTCTACTTCTGACCCGTGCTGGTGGAGGGGAAGCTCCAGGGTCTGTGTGGTATGGTGGTTTACACTCAGTGTCCCTTTTCCTCTGCCGGTTTGGCTCTGGTTGTTAAGTGTTTCTTCTTTAAGTATTCATTTCACCACAGATATGTGACCACTGAAATGTTTCATTTTAATGACAAATCTTCGTTGGAATTTTCCCATTTCATGTAAAAATTTGAATTTATTGGCATAAAGTTTTATTCAGTAGCTTCTTGTTTTGTATATCAAGACAGAAACATCTGTAGAAATGTTTCCTTTTTTATTCCCGGCATTGATTTTGTGTGTGTGTGTGTGTGTGTGTGTGTGTGTGTGTGTGTCTGTGTGTAACTAGGAGTGGAACCCAGCACGTGCCAGGCTGAGCTACACCCCCAGCTGTGTGCATTTTCTTGATCAGTCTTGTTCATATGTTGTCAATTTTATCAGTGTTCTAGAAGAGCAATTTCGGTGATTGTTTATACTTTACTTGAAGCACAAAGCCTACCTCGTTTCTTGAACTTAAAAAATTTAAATGTGCATTAAGAAAAAAATTCTGCCTCACGGGATGCTGTCAAACAAAAAAGGTTTGAAAACAGCTTTCGAAAACAAGGCCCTTAGCTGCAAGGAGGAAGACGTTACGTGCTTATCTTTGTGTCTTTCACATCGATTATGTCTTCAGTTTATTAAAGCGAACCTTCCATTTGTGAGCAACAGTACACATTAGACCAAATTGTTCCAAGGTGGGTTTTGTGTATTCACCAGGGCACACCCTTCTGAAATTGTTTTAGAAACATCTAGCCAGACTATGCATGAGGCCGAGGGGTAATTTAATGTGAATTGTAGGAGCATTCAACCCTCTTGACAATCCACATTTACCTTATGCAAGAGTAGAGCAAATTTGTCGTAATGACCGGGGAAGAGCATTCATTTGGTTCATACTTTATGCATGAGCCTGAGCATTTTAAAGCTTCCTTAGAACAAGTTCTTGCTGAAGACGTGGCACTACAGGGTCATAAGTGCTGGCGTCAAAAGGGCCTGGCTTGATGTCCTGCTCTGCCATGTAGTCAGCTGTGTGGTCTCAGGTTAGCTGCTTAACCTCTCTGAACGTCTACGTCCCCATCGGTGGGACAGTGATAATGAATACTGCTTGTGTGGTTTCCCGTGCACATGCATTCAGGATATCTCTTTCATGTGGTTTGGCACACAAACATAGGCATTTACCTTTCCTTGTCATATCTCCAACCTCACCACATCTCTCTTGACTTTTTTTCCAGACAGGTGGGAAGTTACTGGGGATAGAATGAAACAAAAACTATTTTCATATCTCTTCCCTCTTCATTCTGGGTGAGTGGGGCCACCGGGGTTATTATTTAGACTTTTCAGTATTTAAGTCTTAGTTCCTGATCATTTGGTGGCAAAATAGCTATTTATCTCATCCTTCCAATTTTTATCTTACCTTCCAAGGATGATGATGATGATGATGATTATTTTTGATTTTCGAGGTAGGGTCTCACTCTAGCCCAGGCTGACCTGGAATTAACTATGGAGTCTCGGGGTGGCCTTGAACTCACTGCGATCCTCCTACCTCTGCCTCCCGAGTGCTGGGACTAAAGGCATGCGCCACCACGCCCGGCTAGGATTATTATTATTATTTAGTTTATCTCACTTCTTTGATGATTCCCTCTTTTCCCCTTCCCTCCCTCCCTCTTGGGCAGAAATGAAATAATTTCAAAACCCCAAACTTGGCCAAGACTAGGAAAGCATCTCTTGTTTGGAACTCAGCTTACTTTGCCACCAAGGTGGGAAAACAAAAGCTCAAGACCAGAGGTAGTTGCCTAGTTAATATTCTTTCACAGAGGAATATTGAGTATTAAGGTGTCCCAACACTAAGCCCTTTAATCTTCTGAGGGCTTGTCAAATGAAAAGGTCATGGGGATATATGGCAATATTTGTTCAAATTTATTTATGCATATGAAATTCCAAGGACTGAAGTGGGGGTTGGGAAGAGATGGTGACTGGAAGAGGGTTCCTTTGCTTTACAGTGCCATGCAGCCGTTCCCTGCTTGCCCCAGAGACCTGGCCTGTGGCTTATAGTTTTCGTGGCCAATCAGCTTTAGGTGTGGAGTTCTTGTTACAGAAAACACACGGGTGAGCGAGCTACCCCAGGTTGGGGCTGTCTGCTGTGTGGGGCTGGGGGTGCGGTTTTGTTCTAGCTGATGGTTTTGTGGGCATGAAGAGCGCGAGGGGTGGCTCTCAAGGAACCTCTCCAGGTGTTTGTAAGCAAATGCCACTGTGGCATTTAGCTGGTGGAACTTCCGTGGGGAAGAGATGGCCGCTTTTGGAAAGTTTTGTTTGTATAGTCATTTGGTGTGGATTTATGATACTTTGTCCTGATTGCAGAGGCTCATGGAGTGTTCTATGTTTGCAAAAGTGGTTAGAAGGACTACTGCCACACTCCTGGAATAAGGGCATCTGAAGACCCCTTGGAGCATGTGTGTGTGTGTGTGTGTGTGTGTGTGTGTGTGTTGTGTTATGGTGCACCTGTGCATAGGTGCACTAGGGCCTCTTGCTGCTGAAAATCAACATAAAGGCACTTGCGCCACTTTTTGTGTCTGGCTTATGTGGGTGGCTTGGGAAATGAATCTTGGTTGGCAGGGCTGGCAGGCTTTGCAGGCAAGTGTTTTTAACTGCCAAGCCATCTTCCCAGCCCTAGCCTTAGCCCTTGAATCCTCAAAACACCAATTACTTATCCAAGTATAAATAACAGTACTCAGTATAGAAGTCCTGAGTGTCTACAACCTGTGGGGGTGCTTTTGCTATGTTCTCACGAATGTTTCTAAAGATGACCTTATGCTTCTAGAGATAGATTAAAAAAAACAAAACAACAAAACAAAAAAAAACAAGAGCAAAACTCTTCCTTTCCTATGTCTGTTCCTCCAGGTAGTACCGTTGTGGACTGACGCCTACCTTTCTGGACCTGAAAGTGAAGAAGAGAAAGCAGAGGAGGAGAAGGGTCGGTGCCCTGGGGTGTGATGCTCTGAGCCCCGGCCCCTCCCCTGGGACCTGAGCAGCCCATGCAGATGGCTCCTTTGGAGATCCTGACCAAGGCTCTTCTGTTTGGCATGGGGTAAGTGTGGTCTTGACAAAAGACAAGAATTCGCATTTGACCTCATCTTGGGATGATGCCCAGATCCACCTGCTTGGGGACAGTGGGAAGTTTAATGCTGGTAGCTTTGTTGCTGGGAAGAGGGATGCTGGTCTTCCCTGGTATCCAGAGACTCCGGGAAATTTGTGAGACCTTTTGGATTGTTGCAGGGGTGTGTGGGGGGGAGGTGGCCCAGCCTTGTTGGGTTGTTGTCATAGTTACATTATTTTGGAGGCTTCAGAGGGTGATCTCCTACCCCTGTCTTTCCCAGCCTCTCTCTTGCCTGCTTCAGTGGTACTAAGACAGGGGAAGAAAGAGTGAACTGCAGAGGCGGGATCTTGGTATCAGAGCTTGTTTGGGCTGCTGGCATGTAGGATCATGTTAAAGGAGAGAGACAGAGAGAGAGAGAGACGGGGGTGGGGGGGTTGGTCCTCATCTAATTACAAAATGGGCTTGGGGAAAGCAGACTATTTCTTGGGAGCTTTTTGGCTGTGGCCAGACTGGACATGGTCATTGTGTGATGGACTTGGGGCATTACTAGATGGGATCGAGGACTAAACATCCATGTTCTCGGTCACTTGGAAGAGAAGGGCTGCAGAAGCCCTGTCCTTTCCTACTTGGATGTCCAGTAGAAAGGATGGGGTGCCCTTCTCTTTCTCTTCTGCAAATGAGGTTGGTGACATCATCTTGTAGACCCCGTTGATGTCACAGGGGCCGAGGGAGGGGGTCTACAAGGGGCTTTCCAGCCGTACAGCGGGCTTTCCAGTGTCGGCTTCTGCTCATTTGCTCACCCACCGGACCTTGCTCGTGGTGCATTTTGGATGCGTTTTTCAACACTGATTGGGTTTTGGTAAGATGTGGTTGGTGCAGACTTTGAACAAAATAGGAACCAGAGTTGCAGATGCTTCCTGAGGCCCAACTCCTGCTGCGTCTAAGGTTTCCCACCAGCATTCCAGGCCCTGTTGTGGGCCTTGCTGTAACTCGTTCCTCCAGTCTGGCCTGTCGCTCCTCCCTGGCAGAACTCAGAGCCAGCCCTGGCCGCTCCTCTCCGAATGTGCCCAGCGGCTGGTGGAGAAAGCTCCCTCGGTGTTTAAATCACACGGCGTGATCATAATTGGGTTATGTCTCTTTTTTTTTTTTTTTGAATTCCAGATCATTTTTATTTGCAGAGCCTGCAACAGTTGGTTAACAATGATAGCTAGTCAAGCTGGTACAATCTGATAGCCACCTCCTTTCCAGACGTTCAACTAATAGAATCCCTACATAGAATGGGGCATTTCAATGTGTTGGGGAAGAGACTTCCCAATCCCCTGCTTGTTACTTATTTTCCAAGACTGTTTTATAGCCAGATGCAACTCAAGCCTCTAACACAGCAATTAGCCATCTTCAATACCACTGATTTTTTCCCCCCCTTCATGCCCAGAAATGGAAGCAGAGGTAAGAGGATGTCATCAGGCTGTGTAAAATCAAGCCCCAGCTTCTCACATGGAGATAATGTACTCTTTATATATATTTTTTTTATTTATTTATTTATTTATTTATTTATTTATTTATTTATTTATTTATAAGAAAGAGAGACAGAGAGAATGGGCATTCCAGGGCCTCTAGCCACTGCATACAAACTCCAGACGCATACACCTCCTTGTGCATCTGGCTTATGTAGGTCCTGGGGAATTGAACCCAGGTCCTAAGGCTTCACAGGCAAATGCTGTAACTGCTAAGCCATTTCCCCAGTCCCCTAACGTGTTCTTTTTAAACGGAGGAAATGACAGCAACAGCCCCTTGATGGTGTCTGCTGTTTGAGCTGTGTTGTTCCCTTGGGATCCCTTCTCGCAGATCCTTTCCCATCAAGTTCTAGCACCTCAGCTTCTCCTTGTTAGAGGTCCTTCCTTGGAAGTTACTTCCACCTTTGACCAAGTACCTGGCATTCCTTGGACCTCCGGGGACCTCTTCCAGGACAGCCCCAAGGTTTCACCTGTCTTGTCCCCCTGAGGGCTTCCTGTGGTTTCCTTTCCAGGTGAATAAGGTACACATGACTTTTCTCTGACTTAAGTATTTTCTCTAGAGCAACAGAGTTGGTAAGTGGTGGAACTTAACCTTGAACCCAGGTCTCCTGGCTCCAGGGTCTGTTCTACGGTGGGTGTCTTCACAGACATGCACTGCTTGTTCTCGTGACACGCTGCCTCTGCCTGGCTTAGAGTGACTGGATGGCTCGTGAGTTTCTGCTTCACGAGAGGCTGCATGCAGCTTTGCACAATCAGCCTTCCTTGGTCCTGTCTCAAGGCGTGGGTCTTTGCCAGGGTCAGCCCCTCCCTCACCCCTCCTGATGGCCTTCCCTGAGCTGTCTGCCAAGTCAGAGTTCAACTCTCCTCAAGGTCAAGTCCACCACCTCCTCCTTGCTACCTTCTTACTCCATCCTTTTTGTAATCCATCAGCCTTTTGACCCCTAGAGCCAGTGTTATCTGATCTTGCCTTGCATTTCTTCTCCCTACCTGCATGAAAGTTTGCGTGCTATCCCATGTAGTGAGCATCTAGGGATTCTCTGAGAGGTCACCGAAAACCTGGCCAGAGTTGGCCAGAGGAGTGTCAAGTTTGCTTCTGGGTTCTTTGAACAAGAAGAAACATGAAGGTAGAGCCATTTAAAAGAGAAAGCGAGGGGAGGCTCTGAGGTGGTGCGTCCGTGTGGGTCTGAGCCTGTGCTGCAGCTGGCCGAGCTGAATCATGCATGCATGCATCATCCCTTGGCTCCGAGTACAGGACCAGCCGTGCACCCCGAGGGAGCCGCAGCAGATTTATGTGATGAATAATGTCCGTTCTCTCCTAGGGCTTGGGCCTGTGGCCGAGGCAGTTCCATGCAAATGGAAGGTGAAGCTTGCCAAGCTTCTCCCTCTATCCCATCATCTGAAAGACACCAAAAATGTCACGGGCAGTCGATATGTTGAGTTTCAGATGGTGGCTGACCCTAGTCCACAGACAGTAATTTCTCTTGGCCGAGTGCCCTACTCAGACACATTGTATCTCCTGGGTGTACATTCCCATCATGAGGTAGTGGAAAGAGGGCCAACCGTGGAAGTGAAGATGCAAAAGAAAAGAGATAACAGACATTGAACACTTACTGGGTATTGGTGTTCTGCTAAGCACTCTTAAAAATAAAAAAGATGTCTCTCGGTGTGGTGGCATATGCCTTTAATTCCAGCACATGGGAGGCAGAGGTAGGAGGATCGCAGTGAGTTCTAGGCCACTTGAGATTGCATAGTGAGTTCCAGGTCAGCCTGGGCCAGAGTAAAACACTACCTTGAAAAACCAAAATAATAATAATAACAAGATGTCACTTGGTGGGGACAGAGTGTTCGTTTCAAGTTTTTTCTGTTGGATCCCAAAATATTCAGGTGCTCATGTCCCTTATATGGTTTTGCATAGAATCTTCCTTCATCTTATATAGTTTGAATCATCTTTAGATATGTACAATATCAATCTAATGCAAGGTAAATAACATGAAATGGGTTGTTCTACCACATTGTTTAGAGAATGAAGGTAAGAAAAAAAGTCTACGTGTGGAGTGCGGGCATGGTGTTGGTGATCTGTTTTTTCCTGTTTGTTTTCAGTCTGGATTTGGTGGAAGATGTGGATGTGAAATAGTAGCAAGACTGAGCCTTCCCCCTGTGGCCTGTGCGTCTGCTGTGAGTCCAGGGCTGGAGTCACGTGGCTGGGTGGAACATTCACCACAGCCTCCACTTCTCGATCAGAACTGTGCTGTGCATGTCTTCTGACCCACGACTGACCCCGTGCATGCTCACCTTCAGCTCTAGATAGAAACAAGGGTTTAGGTGATGGCCATATCAGCTCTAGAAGTTGGAGATCTCTAGGTTCATTTCATCTGTACCTTTTCCTTAGTGGCTGGTTCCTCTCGTTACTTTGAGAATTTGTTAAAGTCACGATTGCCTGAAACACTGTGCTGAGATGTGGTTTTTATAGGTGTGGGGAGGTGACTGACATTTGGAAAAACTGCAGAATTAGGGATCTCACTTTAGATACCTATCCATGGGTGAAGTTGTTCAAATTAGTTCTTTGAACACCCCCAGGAACGTCACATAGTTTTTAATACTTCTTTTTAAGAAGCAGGAGAGGGCTGGAGAGATGGCTTAGTGGTTAAGGTGCTTGTCTGCAAAGCCTAGGGACCCAGGTTCCATTCCCCAGAACCTATGTCAGCCGGTGGCACATGCGTCTGGAGTTGAGACACTGGCGTGCCTATCCTCTGTCTCTTTTGCTCGTAACTCAATAAAGTATTTAGGAAAAGAAGCAGGGGAGTGTTGAGATCGAGGACCTTCTTTAATTGTCTCACTCTGTGGTACATATGGCCCGGGAAGTTGGTGCTTTAGGTCTGATGCCATGAGACACCCTTCCTCTGGCCTGTCCCTCTCCTGCCCACATTGCATAAACATTGGCGTGGCGGGGACAGATGGCCATTCTGGGGGCTCCTTTGATGTCACATTTGGTTGTCTGGGTGGGGGGTAGGGTGGTTGCAGCAGGCCTGTAGCCTGGGAAATACCCACTTGATAGTGGGTAAACAGAAGCCAAACTCCCGGAAAAGCCGGGCGCCCTGGTCCACATGCAGGCCGGGCAGCCGTGGAGTGGGATTTACATAAGTGTGTTTAACTTGGGAAGGAGCCAGCACGCGGCACAGCCTTTTTTTCCTCGCTTCTAATTGATGCTCTGCAGGGTTTGAGTTTCTTATGGGAATGTGAATGAATTGTGTGTGGGGGGGGGGAGGGAGAGGGGAGTGATGAGGCCACACATCATTACTTTCAGAGTTGAAAGACAATTTATCCCAGAAACCTGGGTTAGCTCAGCTGGTGGCTCAGGTGAGGGTACCTGAGGTCTCGGGAGGCAGCAGAGAGCAGGGCCCGCTTCTCAGTGTTCTCCCTGTTCAAACAGCATCAGTGTGTGTGATAAGGACAGCGGGCTTTGGTGGAAAGAAAGGGAAGATAATGAACAACAGTGGCTAGACAGGAAGAACCCTTCTGAGAGAAACAGAGACAGTTGAGTATCAGACAGCTTGAGGCTGCTGTAGATTCGGGGCACTGCCACTTGCTGGCTAGAAACCAAGCGTGGTGTCCCACCACAAGAGTCCATTGAAAGCTTTTCTAATTTGAACCCTAGGGGTAAGGACTGTTGCCATTTATTTTTCTAATGTGTTTGTAGAAGTCTCAACTTGTCAAATTAAGGTAATGTATTCAGGCTGAATTACATTTAGTTGCTATACTTTGTACTAATTTGGGGGAGGGCGATGATTTTGGGGAGTTTATGAGATCCTGTTTTCAACAGTCGTTCGCTCATTGAGCAGCTGCGGTCATTGTCTTTGGAGGTGCTCAGCTGCCCCTGCATGAAGGAGTTACAGTGCAGAAGAAATGACAGACCATGGAGAGGAATAGGGGCCAAGCCAGGGTAAGGAGTCCAAGTCTGGTAAATTTGAGAGTCAGGATGTAAGCCATGAAGCTGTGAGGGCTACAGATGGGGAAATGATTGATAATACTGTTATTCTTTTTTAAAAAAATAATTTCTTGAGCCGGGCGTGGTGGCGCACGCCTTTAATCCCAGCACTCGGGAGGCAGAGGTAGGAGGATTGCCATAAGTTCAAGACCACCCTGAGATGACAGAGTTAATTCCAGGTCAGCCTGGACCAGAGTGAGACCCTACCTTGAAAAACCAAAAAAAAAAAAAAAAAAAATTTCTTGTTTTAAACTTTTATATTATGTGTGTGTGTGTGTGTGTGTGTGTGTGTGTGAGAGAGAGAGAGAGAGAGAGAGAGAGAGAGAGAGAGAATAGGTGCACCAGGGTCTTCAGCCACTGCATACAAACTCCAGTTGTATGTGCCACCTTGTGCATCTGGCTTACGTGCATCCTGGGGAATCGAACCTGGGTCCTTTGGCTTTGCAGGCAAGTGCCTTAACCACTAAGCCATCTCTCCAGCCCAATACTGTTATTCTGACTGGTCATTTAGAGCCTTCTCTGGCGCAGGTCTGATGCTGAGCAAGTGTGAATATGTTTAATCTTTACAACAATCCACTGAGCTATTACTAGGCCAGTTTTATGGCAGAGGAAACTGAGGCAGAGAAAACTACATACATGACACAGCTGGACACTGGCCAGGCCAAGTAGACCCCCCACTAACTGATCCTCCATGATCCACTAACTGATGCACCAGTCAGGTGGGCAGCCACGTGTCCCCCAACCTCCGTGGTGTATCTGTCCTGGGTCGGAAGAGTAGTATGTTTATTTGCATGTGGTACAAGCGGCCCCAGAATTAGGATGGTTGGACTTAGGACTTATCCAGTTTATAAGGATGCAAACTATGTTCCGTAGTTGGAGTGGCAAGTTTGGATCTGCCTCTCCCTGCTCTGGCGGTACGCGTTGCACACAGATGCAGGGCAGCTGTGGTGACCCAGCCCGCCATCAGCCGTGGGAGTCTGAGGGATGGAACGTGGCGTGCTACATTGTACGGCCCTGATGTTCAATGGGTCAGGGTAGTTAAGTACATTTTTTTTTAAATTTTTTTTTTAAATTATTTATTTATTTATTTGAGAGCAACAGACACAGAGAGAAAGACAGATAGAGAGAGAGAGAGAGGATGGGCGCGCCAGGGCTTCCAGCCTTTGCAAATGAACTCCAGACGCGTGCGCCCCCTTGTGCATCTGGCTAACGTGGGACCTGGGGGAACCGAGCCTTGAACCGGGGTTCTTAGGCTTCACAGGCAAGCGCTTAACCGCTAAGCCATCTCTCCAGCCCACATTTTTTTTTTTTTGCATGTGTTTGTGTATAGGTGTACATGGCTGTGTGTGCACATGCATGTGGAGGTCAGAGGCTGATTTTTAGCATCTTCCTCAGTTGCTCTCCACTATACTTTTTTTTTTTTTTTTGAAACAAGGCCTCTTTTTTTTTTTTTTTAAAGTCTGAGACTTTTATTAACTCATACGCAATTATTTGTCCTCTGGTTTGTTGAAGCAGTAAGTCAGACAACACTTGCCACAGTAATGTCTGTCAAAATGGCTGGCCATAAAAACCCCAGCCCCACACTCATCAGAAGGACACTCTCGACGAAGGCGACTAATTTTACCATTTTCGTCTGCCTTATAATATTTCAGGACAGCCAACTTAACCTTCTTTCTCTTGTGCTTATTTTTCTTGGGAGTGGTGTAAGACTTCTTCCTTTTTTCAGCACCACCACGAAGTCTCAGTACAAGATGAAGGGTGGACTCCTTCTGAATGTTGTAGTCAGACAAAGTACGCCCATCTTGCACTTGCTTTCCAGCAAAGATCAGCCTCTGCTGGTCAGGAGGAATTCCTTCCTTATCCTGGATCTTGGCCTTTACATTTTCTCTAGTGTCCGAGGGTACCTCGAGCGTGATGGTCTTCCCCGTAAGGGTTTCATGAAAATCTGCATCTCGGCGGCGGCCACCGCAGATGGCGGATTGGAAAGGAAGGCGAAACAAGGCCTCTTAATTGAACTTAGAGATCACCAGTGTGGCTAGACTAATGAGTCATCAATCCCTAAGGGTCCGCCTGTCTCTGTGTCCCCAGTGCTGGGAAGAGAGGCATGAGCCATTACCCCCAACATTTTACGTGTGTGCAGTGAACCCAGGTCCTCATGTTCGTATGGCTGTCTCCCCTGAGCCACCTCCCCAGTCTCGTAGTTTTTACTTATGACGATGTGTTTAGTCAGGAGGTCGCTGTCGTAAGTGAGGCAGCACCTGTTTCACGTTAGCATAAGCAGCCAGTGTGGACTTTTAGCATAGTATTTCTGCTTTATTTTTCCTTAGCAATTAGAGGAATCTAGTTTGCCTCTCATATCTATCTGCAGGTGTGTGTGTGTGTGTGTGTGTGTGTGTGTGTGTGTGTATGCACATGCTGGTGCTAGGGCCTCTTGCTCTCCAAATGAATACAATGCATTTGTGCCACATTTCATGTCTGGCTTTCTTGGGTGACTGGGGAAATGAACTCGAGCTGGCAGCTTTGAAAACATGTGCCTTTAAACCGTGGAGCCATCTCCCCAGCCCCTGGAATCTAGTTTTTATAGATACCTGAGGGGCCATGTACTCTGGAAAGATCTAGGATGGACTTTTGAAAAAGTCATTGTGGAGCCGACGTGGTGGCGCATGCCTTTAATCCCATCACTCGGGAAGCAGAGGTAGGAGGATCACCGTGAATTCAAGGCCACCCTGAATCTACATAGTGAATTCCAGGTCAGCCTGGGCTAGAGTAAAACCCTACCTTGAAAAAAACCAATAAATACATAAATAAATAAATAAAATAAAAGTCACTGTGGTTATTCTTTGTTCATGGCCCATAAGGTCATATTCATACAAGCCCGTATCATACAGTGAGGCTGTCCCCCCAGAATTCCCATCCTACTTTCTTTCTTTCCTCCTCTTTCGGTCCCTGTTTGTTCCTCTAGATAGTTTGCCTCTACTTAATTGTCATATACAGACATGATTATGAATCTACATACAAGTTAGGAGCCAACAATGAGAGAAAAATAGTTGTCTGTCTGAAACTGAAATGGTCCTGCAAATGACATCACTTAGTTCTTTATGGCTGAGGAAATTCATTGTGTATGTCACCACATTCTCTTAGTCCGTTTCACTGTTGTTGAATGCCTGGGTCCAAACCACGGACTTTTTATTTGTGTCATTGAAGGTGATTTTTCAAATGGAAGGGACAGCGGGAATTTGAGTCCCTGGGCGGTGCCTGGGTTCCTGTTGGTTCTGCTAGGAATTGTTCCTCTTGAGGGCAGAGTGATTTTTCTTTTGGTGGAAAAAAAAAATTAATCATGGGTGAAGGCTATGATAAGCTTAGTCATTTATGTTAATGAGTTCCAGGATCTCTTGGGCTACAGAATGAGATTCTATCTCAAATAAATTACAAAAAAAAAAAACAAAAAAAAAACAACCAAAAGAAAATCTAACAAAGAACATGGCACCCAAGTCCTGTAATACTGATATTAAGTACGGAGGCAACTTTTGATCCTCTGCCGCGTGTTTACACGTCACTTACTCATTCGTTTCAGATCTAGGCGCTGTGGCTCGCTTTCACGCTGGTGTGCGTTTGTTTAGAATTTGCGTTAGCTTCCTTTCCTCCCTCTCTCCTCCAGGAGTGGGAGGTTTCATGTGGGATGAAAATGAAAACTAAAGGAAGCATAGGATCTGGAAGTCATTTTCAGCCCAGAGAAATTACCCCAAATGGGAAAAGACACCATTTTGTTAGCCAGATGAGGGGAACCCTGGCGTGGGTACTTGCTTTTTTCAGTAATTGGATACATTATACCAGGCTAACTTTTTCACCGGGACGGCGTAATTGAAGCAGAAGCAGGCGAGGGTGCTCGGCGTTTCTGTCTTCTGCAGCGCCTATCAGGTTGCAGTTGGAATTCGGACTTCCCGCCTCTTATTTCGATTATTTGAATCAGACTAAAAATCCCATAATTGGGGCTCATTTTGTCACCCCTGTCCAGCAGCCCAGGGCGCCTCCTCTGCCTCTACATCATTGTCCTCTTGTTCCCTTTTGTCATCCGTCCTCTGTGCCTGTGACCAGAGGCTTGTCGGTGTCTTTCTCTTGCTTGCTGTGAACTTTGCTGACCACCTGGCTGTGTTTTTGGAACTCATCCTCCTCCTCAGCATTTCCAGCACCTGCTGTATTCGGCAGTGAAGGTGGGCTCCTCACGAGGCACGTAGGTCAGTAGAATTAGTCAGGAGAAGTAGGTCATGTGTAGGAGATATGTTTTATTTAGTAGGTGCAAAAGTAAATCTCCAGTCACATTTCACATTTCAGAGTTTATAAATCCATTTAAAGTGCTTTGGGGGGGGGAGCTCCTCGTGTTAGAGATGTATTCATTTGTGACTAAAACTCAAACCAGACTTCTTTGCCAATTTTGATTTGTCAAGAGCGTTCTTAGAAAGAGGTATGTTTTAGACTGGGCAAATAGCTCAGCGGATACAGTGCTTGTCATTCAGGCATGAAGATCAAGTTCGGATCCCCAACATCCAAGCAGATGTTGAGTGTGACGGCCTGTTCTGGGGAAGCAGAGAGAGGCTCCCCAGAGCTTGCTGGCTAGCTTGTCTAGCCGAATCATTGGGCTCTGGGTTCATTGAGTGAGCCTGTCTCAGAAATTAAGATAGAGAGGCGATAAAAGAAGATAACCTGACGTCATCCTCTGGCCTCCACATCATGTGCACACGTGTGCAAGGATGCCCGCCTAGTCATGCACATCCACATGTATGTAGACAAACACACACAAAGAAGGGGGGGAGGCTTTCTAGAAAAAGTCTATTTTGTCCTTGGCTTCCTAAGGTTATTCTTTTTAAACATTCTGTTTGTTTATTTAAGAGAGAAAGAGGGAGGGGGAGAGAGAGAGAGAGGATGGGTACACACCTGGACCTCTGGCCACTGTAAATGACCTTCAGATACATGTGCCACCTTGTGCATCTGGCTTTACGTGGGCATTGGGGAACCACACTCTTGTTGTTAGGCTTTGCAGGCAAGTCCTGTAACGGCTAAGCCACCTCTCCAGCCCTGCCGTGGTCTTTTTAGCTTCCCACAGGGAGTTCCCGGGAGCTCGTGTGCACAGGGCACGTGAACGTGGAACTGAGCCATTTCCTGGAACTTTATGTCTCCCCTTGGGAGGGTTCTTGTCTTTGATGTTTCGAAGACTTCACCCATTTCCTTTGTCTGTACTCACCACCTGGTTCACTTGTGCCATGCTTGGCTCCAGGCAGTGGGCGTGAAGAGTGAACAACCCTCAGCAGAATGTCAGCCTTCTACTTGGCATTCACGAGGAAGAAGAAGAGTGTGAGCAGGTCACCTACAACACCCACCACACTGGTAGTCAGTGATGACAGTGGACGAGGGTGGGCCAGTGCTGCGCGGGATCGAAGGACTTAGGAAAGCTCCCTCTCCTGAGCGATACTGTAGCCAGGATGGCGAGGTGTTGAAGCAGTGAGCTCTTCTGGCAACAGGGCTCCTGATGTGTTCTGGATCATCATGGAGCCCTGTGGCTTGGGTAGAAAGATCCACATGGACAGTTAAGGGGACATGGACCAGAGGGGTGTGGTCAGGGACAGTCTTGATGCAGTGGGAACCTTTGGCGGGCTGTAGGCAGAAGGGGGATTTGATCTGATTCCGATATTAATAGGCTCTTAGAGAGCCTGTGTTGAGGGTAGGCCAAGCAGCCGCCTCATTTGTACCACCTTCCCCCCAGTCCTCGCGTCTGAGAACTGATTAAACTTTGTTATTGCGCATGCAGCCTGGATCCCACTGGTGCCGTTCCGTCTTTATTAATAAATGTTTTCAGCTTCTCTAGGCATAAATCTCTTTCTTTATAGTCGGTGAGAAAAGGGGTTTTCATCATTTGAGGGTAGTTAACTGATGAATTCTATAAGGAGTTCAAGGGTGGATGGAAAATGCTTGAAGATAATTGAGAGTTCGCTGCAGTCCAGCGCTTCATTGGCCTTCCACATGGAAAGCCCTGCTCCCTCCCCTGACTCTGCTTTCCCTCTAACAGTGGCCCCCTGCCTGAGATGGGATCACTCCCCTTCCCCCCCACCTCCTCACTGTCCAGGCTGCTTGTTGGGAGGGTTGGTTCTCGGAATTTGTTGGGTGCTTAACCTTCTCCCCACATGTGAAATCCTGCCCTGAACACATGTGGCGGATCTCGGAGCCTCTCAGAAGTCCAAACCTGAATGCTTTTTGGCATTTGACCCTGTTAGGGCCCTGTTTTAAGTGGCATGTGGTAAAGTTGGCCACAGATGTTAGTAGCCCGGCCTACTTTGAACAAAATAATAATAACTCTCACATCTGGTCCCCTTTTCATCTAGGGATCTTAAAACCTCAAGTGCATATTAATTAAGCCTCACATGACTGGAAGGTAAGGCAAGGAAAGGGATGGAAGGCAGTCACTTTAATCACCACTGCAAAGGACTTGATGGAGGGACAGCTTCTGGGCCCAGCACGGTAAGAAGCGTAGTGCACCCCCCATCACCTTTCATCCGGCATCTGAAGTACTCTGCTGGCATTGCCTGATGGGAAGGCATCATCGGGCACATCTCCAGGTGGAGCAGACTCTCCTGGCATTCTAGGGACTTGCAGTGACCTTCTTTCTGTCCGGTTCATGGCATTCCATGTCTAATTGACAATTACCGGCTGCTTCTTGGTATGGACCGAGGATGGTACAGCCGACTGGTAAGGCTGTTTGGTTCTCTTTCCACCCTGCTGGTTTGATATGCACTTGGGCAAGAAATATCTTTGAAAATGTCAGATGCATACCCAACTAGTGATAGGTAATTCTCAGTAAGCAGCCTGGGACTTCCTCTGTACCTCAAATATTTTCCCTCCAGGAAGCATCCCTAGGAAGTTGGGACAACAGAAAAGCTGGAGAGAGCTCTTACTTTCTGGCATGAGTTTTACCCACAAGATAAGCTAGAAAGAGCAAACACAGCCAGGAAATGAGATGGTTCTGTCTGCTTTACCTGTGGGAACATCAGCTGCTGACCTGTACAGGTGAGGGGTGCTGAGGGGTGAGTCTCCCGTCATTGAGATGAGAGTCTCACAGGCACACACACGTCCAGGCAGCATGGTTCTTTGGAGCAAGCTGTGCAGCATGTGGGGCAAGACACCTGACTGAGGGTGAAGTATGTGAGATGTACAATTTGTATACAAAGGGCTGGATTCTCCGATTTTAATATTTACTTATTTGTTCGAAAGAAAGCCTTCGCATGCCAGGGCCTCCTGTCACTGCAAAGGAGCTCTAGACACATGTGCCACCTTGTACATCTGGCTTAATGTGGGTACTGGGGAATCGAACCCAGGTCATCAGGCTTTGTGAGCATGCATCATTAACCTCTGAGCCACCTTCTTAGTTCGATTCTTCAATTTAATTTTTTTTATATTTTTTATTTTTTTTTTTGGTTTTTCGAGGTAAGGTCTCACTCTAGCCCAGGCTGACCTGGAATTCACTATGGAGTCTCAGGGTGGCCTCGAACTCACGGCGATCCTCCTACCTCTGCCTCCCGAGTGCTGGGATTAAAGGCATGCGCCACCATGCCCGGCTTGATTCTTCAATTTTAAATAGAAAATCTTTACTTCCATTAAAGAAAATTTCAAACTGCCATTGTAAAGTATGCTGTTGACTTTGTAATCACACATGCTTTCTGGCACACTTGTTTGTAGAGACAAACAGTATTGTGGAGAAGAATTGAGAGATGGGTTCTTTAGGGCTGGAGAGATGGCTTAGCACTTAAGGCACTTGCCTGAAAAGCCAAAAGACCCAGGTTTGATTCCCCAGGACCCACATAATCCGGATGCATGAGGTGGTACATGCATCTGGAGTTCACTTGCAGTGGCTGGAAGCCCTGGTGTGCCCATTCTCTCTCTTTCCCTCTCCTTCTCTCCCCCTTTCCCTATCCCTTTCAAACAAATAGGTAAAAATAAAATTAAAATCTTTAATAAAAAGATGCTCCCTCCATGGGATACTTCCACCAATTCCTGAACATTTGCCATCTTTGAGTCATGGATGATTGAAGCATATCTGTTTCAGAGTCACAGGATGGGTGTTAATGTTTAGTAAAGTCCTCCCGAGTAAATTCTAAAAGCAGACTCTATAGTGGGGACTTTGCTGTAAGAACATGGACCTAGATACCATATGTCCAGTCTTCCATTTAGTCATTGCATTGCCATGTGCTTGGTGGACGTACTGAGGTGAGTGACTGTGGCATAGATAGTTCCAATTTCCTTTTACTATGGGTATGAGGGCCCTAGCTGGAGGGGGACATTATTGGAATGTCCCATAAGCATATAAGTAATTTGAGAAAAGAATCTCTCAAAAACAAATAAATAAATAAAAGACTTAGAAATCTACTTTGTTACTTGGGCACCAACACAAGTCAGTCTCTTTGTCTGTGTTATGAGAGCCATATTCTCTTCTTGGTTGATGGTCCTTTTGCTAAAGGCAATGTCATGGGCCCTGTGCATGGAACCCTGAGATTCCCAGGAATGCTTGAGGGAGCTGTCTGCAAGGTAGGAGCAGAAAAGCTGACTACGAACAGCTTACTGAGAATAAAGATATGGCTCTGCTGTTTATTAGCCCCATGTCCTTAGGCCAATTACCTAAGCTGTCTGTGCCCTGACTCACTCATAAAATGGGGACTTGTTCTTTCCTTATGAAACTTTTTTTTTTTTTTTTGAGGTAGGGTCTCACTGTAGCCACGGCTAACTTGGAATTCGCCGTGTATTCTCAGGGTGGCCTCAAACTCACGGTGATCCTCCTACCTCTGCCTCCCGAGTGCTGGGATTAAAGGCGTGCGCTACCACGACCGGCTCCTTATGAAACTTTTTTTTTTTTTAATTATTTTATTTTATTTATTTGAGAGCGACAGACACAGAGAGAGAGAGAGAGAGAGAGAGAGAGAGAGAGAGAGAGGGAGAGAGAATAGGCGCGCCAGGGCTTCCAGCCTCTGCAAACGAACTCCAGACGCGTGCGCCCCCTTGTGCATCTGGCTAACGTGGGACCTGGGGAACCGAGCCTCGAACCGGGGTCCTTAGGCTTCACAGGCAAGCGCTTAACCACTAAGCCATCTCTCCAGCCCTCCTTATGAAACTTTTTGAGAATATTAAAATATTTCCTTAGTGCCTAACTTCTAGTATGCTCAAAAAAGTGCCACATGCCCCAGCACTCGGGAGGCAGAGGTAGGAGGATCGCCATGAGTTTGAGGCCACCCTGAGACTACAGAGTTAATTCCAGGTCAGCCTGGACCAGAGTGAGACCCTACCTCGAAAAACCAAAAAAAGAAAAAGAAAACAAAAGTGCCACATGCTATCTCTTGGTGCTGTCATTGACCTCATCTGTCTTGTCTCTGGGCAGGAGGCAAGTGACCATGGGGATTTGAAAAGAATTCTGTCACCTTCCTAATAACCTTCTGCTTTAGCCATTCTCAGAGCTAGATTCCCCACTATCCTAGCTTTGGGGATGGGCGGCTTGTGTTCCTGACGGGACACTGGGGGCTTTGATTTCACACCTGAGTGTCTTCTTTCCGTTTCCTCTCTGTTGTATTAACTTAAGAAAAGAGAGACTTATTTTAAAAATAGTTTTAGGTTCACAGCAAAACTAAGTAAACAGCACGGAGTTCTCGCATATGCCTGACCTCTATATCTCACCAGAGTTATGTGGAGCAGGGGTTGAAATTATAGCGACACATTATCACCCAGCATCCATAGCTAACTTTGGGGCCCACTGTTGGTGATGTGCATTCAGTGGCTTAACAATGATGAAGTGATACCTATTCACCCCCTTACACTCATATAGACCTCGGGTTCTCTGCCCTCAAAGTCCTTGGGGCATTGCCTGTTCACCTTTCCCTTCCTGCTGTCCTTGGCAACGGGCTCATGTGTTCACTGACTCTATGGTTTGCTCTGTCTAGATTATTATCGAGTTGGAATCCTGTGGTGCGGCTTATCAGATTGGCTTGGCACCCCTTCTCTAGGGCTTCTCCATGGGCCGCTGTGAAGCCCACAGGTGCCCCCTTGTTGCCCTCTACCACGAAACTACCCCGCGAACCTGAGCTCCTTCAGGAGAACTTTGGCAAACCCTCCAGGCTGAGGGAAGCAGGCCTGAGCTGCATGAGGCAGCCGTAAAGTGGGCTCCATACCCTTGGACATCCCGGCTTCCAGAACTGAAGCCAAATAAGTTTCTGTCCCTTGTAAATTACTCCGACTGTGTGCCCCGTTATATAGCAAGAGAAAATAAAACTGAGGCTCAGAAGAAGGAACTGAAACCCACGGAGGTCGTAACTTACCCACAGGCACGCAGGCCGTGAGGGACCTGGCTGCTTTCACATCATGCTGAATCCTGGACCCACGCCCTGGTTTGATGTTGCCGCTTCCAGTTGACATTTCTACTGTTGTCATTTCCATTCACTTGTCACTATGTAGACTGTCTTGTCACCTTCCACACTCCCCGTCAGGGCTGCAACAGCCTATCAATCTCTCTGTAAAAAAACCCATCCCTACTATGTACACTGCATGGACTCATTGCTGTTAGGTCCTTGACCAAATGGATGGTTGAGATTGTCGGTGCATCCATCACATGCAGCTCTGTTTCTCTTTCCATATGGGTTTGTCAAACAGCAAACTGTGGCCAACTTTATGTTTTCGAGGTTCATTGAAATTTATTCATTTTTTTTGGCTGACTGTTATTTCATGGTATGTACATGTTGTTTGTTTGCATAGTCATGTATTGATGGACATTTGGGCTGTATCCGCCTTTGGGCTGCTGTGAATGTTGCTATGAACATTGGTGATCAAACTGGGCAACAGCAACAGAATCACCTAGTTATCGATGACGTTTCTCCATAGGAAAATGGTCAGATAAGCACATCAAAAGACACAGCCACTCAGGAAATGTAAATCAAAACCACATTGAGACACTGCTTCATCCCAACTATGATGGGGAGAAGATTTTATATATATATATATATATATATATATATATTTGTTTTTCAAACTGGAAAGTAACAAATCAGCGAGAGTGTAAAGAAGCTCAAACCCTTATGCACTGCTAGTGGAACTAAAATAGTGTGGCTGCTCTGTATAAAAGTCTGGTGTCTTGGGCTGGGGGAAATGGCTTAGTGGTTAAGGCATTTGCCTGCGAAGCCTAAGGACCCAAGTTCAATTCCCCAGGACCCACGTAAGCCAGATGTACAAGGTGGTGCATGCATCTGGAGTTTGCAGTGGCTGGAGGCCCTGGCATGCCTATTTTCTCTCTCTTTCCCTTTTTCTCTATTTCTCCGACAAATAAATAAAAGAAAATATTAAAATTAAAAATTACGAAAAAAGTCTGGTGTCTTGAAACGGAATTGCCACACGACAGCAGTTTCACTCCTACTTACATGCCCCAAAGCATTGAAATCAGGGTCCCAAATGCATACTTATAAATCAGTCACAGCTTTGTTTATTTATTTGAGAGAGAGAGAGAGAAAGAGGCAGATGGAGAGAATGGGCATGCCAGGGCCTCCAGCTGCTCCAAATGAACTCTAGACACATGTGCCACCTGGGCATCTGGCTTATGTGGGTCCTGGGGAATCGAACCTGGGTCCTTTGGCTTTGCAGGCAAGTGCCATGACTGCTAAGCCATCTGTCCAGCCCTAGTCGCAGCTCTTGAACATGCATTATTATCATTGCTTTTCAGTTCATCCTTTAGAGGGGCAATTGGTTCTGTTGCCACCTGGGCATTTGGCCCGTCCTGCTTCATATCGGAGTGCTAGAGAAAAAGGGCCCATCCCCCTTTGCCGTGGGTAAGATGCAGAGCAGCACGTAGGAATGGAGGTGCCACTGCAATGCCATCAGGACGTAAGCAATTTGTCTCAAATTTCTGAGACCACCTTGCCACACACAGGCTCAGAGGGCAATGTCCTGCCTGAGAGAGCAGACATTACCTTTCCAGCAACATCACTGTCAAGATAAAGGCAAAATAATGTCAATTTTATTTATATACAGACTTCTTTATTCTTTCCTCTGCCAGCCTCAGAACCCAGAATGTTGGATTTGCCATGATAAAATTGGCAGACTTTTCAAATTAGACCTTCTAATAGAAATGGTAAGGAAGAACTAGGACGTTGGTTTTAGGCTCTTAGAAAGTCATTGCGTCTACAGAGTTGAGTCATTCAGTCCGTCTACAAACCCTCTGATAATTCTTCGTGAACTTTAGGATGGGGTGAGTTAGCTTAGTTGGAGGTGAGGGAGGAATGGAAGGTCTGTCTTGTACTTACTCTTTCCCCTTAGTCTGTGTTTGTTCTCCTTATGGGTGAAGAGCTTCCAAACCAGGCATGGTGGCATATGCTTGTAAGTCTGTCACTCTAGAAGCTGAGGAAGCATATCATGAGTTCAAGGCTAGCCTGGGCTATGTAGTGAGACTGTGTAAAAAAAAAAAAAAACAACAGAAAAGGTGCTTCTTCTGTTGCACTCGGCCTTGGCTTCTGTGTTTTGGTTTCTAGGAACTTCCCTGCTTGGCGGAGGCAGCCTGGGTGTGTGGACACGTGGTCGAGTTGCGTGGCAGGCGAGCACATGGGCTAGGCTCTAAAAGTGGAAGGTAACAGCTGATGAAGCATAGCATTTTAAGTGTTGTCAACCCACTTGAAATGGAGATGGCGGAGAGGATAGAGCTTGCTGGGATGTGAGGAACTCTTTCCTGCCCAACTTCTAAGGCAAGGCGGCACGTGGAGACCGGGGACCAGCCTCGCTCGTGGCGACCGCGGCGTTGGAGGCTGTGATGTGGCCGTCCAGCAGCGGAGGTTTCCTAAGTTGCCCTGGTAATTAGGAAGCCTTGTTGCTAATGCTGGGCAAGAGTGGGTTTCCTCGGGTAGCCAGGATCCCTGAAGTCCCGGCTGCAGGGGCTACGGCTCAGCTCCTTAGACTGTGGGTCATTTAATCAAATACAGGGTGAGGGCACAAAAATGTGGCAACACTGAAAGGTTTCTGGATGCTCAGCGACCAAAAGTTATTTCCAACTCAAATGTGTAATGAAGCTATGGTGTTTCCGGCCACGCGTTGAGAGCGCAGCTCTACCATAGCCTTGCCTTTTAACACACATACGGACACTTGGGACGGCGTGTGTTGTCATGACACACGACCACGGAGTGCTACCTGAGCGACTTCAGCTCAGATCGGAGACTATTGTATGTAACGAATGCAGCGTTTTTACTCTACATACAAAGTGCTCTGCTCTTACATATGGTTTAGAGATGGGAAACAAAAGACTTTTAATAGCTTCTTACTTACATTCCGCAGCATGTAGGTATCAAATTAGTGTTCTGGGAATCTCCTTGTTCATGTCTTCTTGTAGAAAGAATTCAGGAGAGATACAGTTTAAGTGGGAGTTTATTTAGCAAGGCAAAGTGGAGAGAGAGAGAGCATTGGAGCGGACTGTCTCAAAGTGCGATAGCAGTACAGTGGGTTTTGAGTTATGGCTTTTAAAGAAGATTTTTAAAAAAATATTTATTACTATCTGCAGGGAGAGAGAGAGAATGGGCATGCCAGGCCCTCCTGCCACTGCATGGGCCACTTTGTGCCTCTAGCTTTATGTGGGTACTAGGGATTTGAACTGGGCTGTTAGGTTTGCAAGCAAGCACCTTTAACAGTAAGACATTTTGTCTCTTTCAACTTATTTATTTATTTCTAAAGCAGAGTGTCACTCTAGTCCAGGCTGACCTGGAACTCACTCTCTAGCCCTGGTTAGCCTCAAACTCATGGTGATCTTCCTATATCTCTTCCTCCCAAATGTTGAGTTCAAAGGCATGCACTCCCAGCCTAAAGAGATTTTTAATGGGTATTTATGAAGTTGGTATATTCATGAGTTAAAGTGACTTTCCCAAATTATGGTCAACCCGACCTCCCTTTTAGGGTGTTTCTTCCCATGATCCTCTACAAAGGCCCAGTGGGGGAGAAACAGATCCTTTGCTAGTATACATGTGTGGGAAAATGCCTTGGTGCCTTAGTCAGGGTCTCACTCTAGCTCAGGCTGACCTGGAATTCACTATGGAGTCTCAGGGTGGCCTTGAACTCATGGTGATCCTCCTACCTCTGCCTCTTGAGTGCTGGGATTAAGGGCGTGCACCACCACGCCCGGCTCTGACAGTATATCTTTGTATTATATTAAAGGAATTTTGGCTTGGTTTGGGATGGAAATGTCCCACAATTTCTAAAATGGCTCTATGCATTTACCATTTTGTATTGTATGTTTATGTGAAGCAGTGTTCTGAGCATTGATGACTATAAAATCAAAATATTGATCAACTCTGGAACACACTAAAGATGCTCTCCATCCTGCAGTACCAAATATTCAGCCAAGATTGAATTCTTTATGTAAAAACAATCAAACAGATTTGCTTCATTGGGATGCTAATTTGCTTTCAGTTTTGATAAGTAGTGAGTTTTATATGTATGCCAAATAATTGTTTTAAAATAAATTTATGATCTATTTTGAGAGACTATTTGGTTTGGTAATATACCTATTCTATGTAAAAGTTTCCTGGGCAAAAAAGGAATCACAAGTAGAAAAATTTAAGAAGCAAGGTCAGACCTGGGGTTCTTTATGGGCCAGGTTGTTCCCTAAAAGTGGGAAGAAAAGAGCTTAACGGAGGCACACATTACTTTTTCTGACCCCTCTACTTCTTCAAGGTTAGAGATTTATTTACCTTCCTAGAGCCGCCAGGGGGACCAGATGGATGCCTCCTTGGAGAGAAGAACGTGGCTTGGGGCACAGAGCCCGGAGAACATGGCACATGCCTGTCATTAGGCTTAATGGACCGTAATCTAAAGCCAAATATTTTAAATAGTTTTATTGATTTATTTGTAGAGAGAGAGAGAGAAAGAAAGAGAGGGAGAGAATAGGTGTGCCAGGTCCTTTTGCCACTGCAAATGAACTCCTGACGCGTGCACCACTTTGTGCATCTGGCTTTACGTGGGCCCTGGGGAATCAAACACAGGCTGTCTTATTTTGTAAGCAAACAACTTTAACTGCTGAGCCATCTCTGCAGCCTTCCAAAATTATTTTTTTTTAATACCTTTGACTTCATAAAGGTCAAAGCACTCAGGTGCAGATTGTTCTGTGGGGGAAATAATTGTGCCAGGCAGAGCGTAGGGAGAAGAAGGCCTCATCTCCAGGGTAAGTGGACTTTCAGTTGGGAACGCAGGTCTTGGTTTAGCCCTTGTAGTGCGTTCTGCTGTGTGAACAGTGCTCCTTCCTGCCTCCTCACCCGGCGCGGCTGGAGCCCACGGCTGTTCGTGTCAGCGCGGAGCCCTTCCTGGATGGTTTAGCTGTTAACTGGAAGCAAGCAGGGATAAAGCAATAGGAATTGTTTGTTTGAGACCGGCTCTCATGTAGCCCAGGCTGGTCTCAAAGTTACTATATAACCAACACTGGTCTTGAAATCTTAATCCTCCTGTTTCCACCGCCCATGTGCTGGGAGGATAGGTGCTGCCGCGCCTAGCTTGATTTTTCTTTTTGAAGTAGTCATCTTTTAACGCATCTAGCTGGATTTCCTCTGGAGACAGAGTACAAGTAGATGGCAATTTTCAATCTGGGGGATTTTAAAATGGCAGTATAATACTAGGACATTATAAACAACATCAAGGGCCTTCCTGTTTTCAACTTAACCCTAAGAATCAGTGTGGTCCGAAGTAGGCACTTGCCTTGTGGAATAAATGAATGTCACAGATATTTTGCTGTAGTGCTGTCTTTTTTTTTTTTTTTTTCTTTTTTTTGGTGACACTATCATGACCGTATTGGTGAGGGTGTTCTCCTGTAATGGCACATGGACCTGAGTTCCATGTAGGGGAAATTTCATGTGGTTTTGTTGTTTGGTTTGCTAGCTCTCATCAAAATAAATAGCTTTTGTGGGTCTTTCACATTTGAGAGAACATGAAATTCCCCCTCATACAGTGAAGATACGTACATGCACATAATTTTACATCCAATTCTAGAAGGCTCAAGTATACTTCAAAGACCCCCTAGGGATACTATGGTTAAGAATTTTTGCATTAGGTCAGGTCCCACGGTCCCTGCAGAAGGGCTAAAGCAAGTCGGTGTGACTCTACTTTTCACTCTTACCTTTTAAGACCATGAATTTATAAGACCGCGGGTTGGCTCCCTGTGGAAAACTGTAATTTCCACTGGAGTAGTGCTTTGTACCTGAGGGCTGAGATACTTTGGGTGTGTTCATAAAATAATTTTAGTGGTGGGAGACCAACATTGCCAAAGAGAATATAATGGAACAGAATGGAAAACGAAACCCACAGGATGTCTTTCTCTATATATGCCTTATAGGCTAGATTGAGTTGAAATATATTGAGTCTTGGTTTGAAAAAGAATAATAAAAACTGTCTGTTTCAATCTGTACTTAAGGCAATGGGAGAAATGTATGCTATCTCCTTATGACACACTTTGTGTATGTTGGTCCTTTTTTTTTTTGTTTTGGTTTTTCAAGGTAGGGTCTCACTTTAGCCCAGGCTGACCTGGGATTCACTATGTAGTCTCAGGGTGGCCTTGAACTCACGGCAGGCCTTCTATCTCTGCCTCCCGAGTGCTGGGATTAAAGGCATGTGCCACCACGCCCGGCTAGTCCTTTTTTTATTTTACTAAATCAGATCAGAGTTTGGTGGTCCCACAACATCATTATATTCATTCCCAAGATACCTCTAATGTCAATAAACTCAAGTCATACTATACTTAAAATCCTTAATATCCAAACTCCTTGCAGCTTAGGGTCATTGTGAGCTCTGCCCTGACACTACGTAATGGCCTCTTCATCCGTAGATGGTTCTGGTGGAAATGATTCTCTGTAGTCTTGTTGGGAAGATTCAGTGAGCTCGAGCGTGTGAGACACGGCCTGACTCCTCAGTGAACGTTAATCATTATTCCCAGGAGTACCTCACTGTGTCTCCTCTGCAGGAGTCACATTTGAGAATTTCTCAGAGTTTAATAGCACCATGAATTTCCCCACTCTGGTTACATTAACCAAATGAGTAAGTCCTGGGGCCCACGATGTTGTCCTTGCTTCTGAAGCATCTGCCTCTTTTTTTTTTTTTTTTTAATATAGTCTATTTCACTGGATTTTTTTGTATAATTATGTTGCCCCCACACATCATCGATGACATTAAAAGAGCAATCTTCCTTTCCTTTCTCTAGACTGTGAACCAGCATTCTGTTCACCTCCAAATGTTTGCAAATGGTGATTCTTTAGAACCCAGATGGAATTCTCCCCAAAGACTCTGAAAAACACTGAAACTGAATCACAGGGATCTGTCATTAAAGTAAACGTAGTAGAAAAAGATACGCAAAGAGAGCTAAGTAATTCCTCTTACAGGTACTTTTTGTAGGTATTGCATTCATCTTTCCATCTTTCCTGAATCTTCACAATTATTGAATGCAATTAAAGCAAATATTGGTCTCCAACAAAGAATTGAGTTTGTGCCTGTTGTATCTTTTTTTTTTTTTTTTTTTTGGTTTTTCGAGGTAGGGTCTCACTCTGGTCCAGGCTGATCTGGAATTCACTCTATCATCTCAGGGTGGCCTTGAACTCACGGTGATCCTCCTACCTCTGCCTCCCGAGTGCTGGGATTAAAGGCGTGCGCCACCACGCCTGGCATCTGTTGTATCTTATTAAATATACGAAGCATGCCACGCACACAAACATTCTTTCTGCAGGCGGTGGGTGAGCTGCTGCTATGATGTAAGCATCACGTGGGGTGTGGGTTTCGGAAGATTGCTGGGCCTTCCCCCTGAGGCTGCCCGGCCTTTGCTAAAACCGCACCTCCCGGCGCTGGCTCCTGCGTCGTTGTACCCCTCCTCCCACTTTCCTTTGTCTGATCTACACAATATTTTCATTCACTTTTTTCTTTTCTCCTATCTAGTGATAAAAATCATCCCTAAGGAAGGAATCCAATGCTATGGTTAGGCAGAAGGCCGCAGGAAGGGATGAATGTAGGGTTAGGTGCATTTATGTTTGGAATTTCTACTCAACTACTTCCAAGAACTGGCCAGTGTAATTCAGCTCTCTGAGCTGTGTGGTTTGCTCATACGTGAAACGGTCACTGCACTATCCCTGGACTCAGAGAACCTCTTCCTACTGTCTGTGGACTCTTGCATACTGTTGAGACTCCGATTTATTTCGTATATGGCTTCCCTAAGAAAGAAATAATGAACACACAAGATTCATAGTTGAAAATGTGGGTTACAGAAAGTATTTTGTGAAAAGGGGGGTTACAGCTTTTTGAGGATCCCTGAACTCTTGTTACTATTTTTTAAAAAAGATTTTTATTATTTATTTATTCATTAAAGACATAGAGAGGGGGAGAGAGAGAGAGAGAGAATGAGAACAGGCATGCCAGGGCCTCCTGCCACTGCAAACAAACTCCGGACGCTTGCGCCACCATGTGCATCTGGCTTATGTAGGACCTGGAGAATTGAACCAGGGTACTTAGGCTTTGCAGGCATGTGCCTTAACCTCTAAACCATCTCTCTAGCCCCATGTTACTATTTTGTAAAATTTGCTTATTTGAGAGAGAGAGAGAGAGAGAAAGGGAGAGAGAGAATGAGTGCACCAGGGCCTCCAGCCTCTGCAAGCAAGCTCTAGATGCATGCGCCACCATGTGCATCTGGCTTATGTGTGTTCTGGGAAATTGAACCTGGGTCCGAAGGCTTCACAGGCCTAAGTGCCTTAACCGCTAAGCCATCTCTGCAGCCTGGATGTAACTTTTGAGGATCCCTGAACTGTTGTTATTTTTTTTTCTTCCTATTTTGTTTCAGAGCTCTGAGACTGTGTGCTGTGCAATATATTCTCATGATGATAACTAACCTTTATTATTGTTTGCATGCCAACTCCGATATTATGTGCACAGCTCATAGCTCACCTGGGAGGGTGCTGAGGATTATTAAAACAGCTTGTTTAGGGATAAGAAACTGGCCTTTAGTGATGCTGAGTCACTTACCATAGTGTCTTTCTGGCCTCAGAGCTTAAACTCTGAGCTGCTGAACTGTCTCCCACCCATCCCTCCTCCTTTATGTGAAGAGGTACCACTGGAAAGGAGGAGCTGGGGAATCCAATGGGGGACCCATCCTGCCCCATCCTCCCTCATGGACTGATTGAGTCTCATGCACCCTGATGATCAGATTCAAGTGTGGTCAAAATGGAAGGAAGTTTGGTGGAGTTTCTGCTTAGACCCAGGTTTGAGATGGTCAAGCGTGAGGGTAGGCCGCCTTTCATTGCTGTTTGGGCCACAGTGTCTGGAAGTCTTGGTGGGTGTATTTGATCTGACCTAAACTCTTAAAAGGTTTAGTCGTTCACTGGATGATGCTTTAAAGAGTAATATGAATTATTTCCTTAATTTAGTATATCCTTTTTAGGAAACTGGCAACCTAACCCAGGGACTCTTCCCTCCCTCTGGATGGTCTTTATTTCCTGTTTCTTTCCCTTGTGGGGTGTGTGTGGGGGGGGGGCTTATGCACCCATGCAGCGTGCCCATCTGTGCTAGGGCGTATGCACCTGCAGTGGCCGAAGTAGAATATCCTATACCCTACTCTGTTGCTCTTCTGCCTATTCTTTTTTTTCTTTCTTTTTTTTCCTCTGAGAGAGAGACAGACAGACACACAGAGAGAATTGGCATGCCAGGGCCTCCAGCCACTGCAATCAAACTCAAGACGCGTGCACCACCTTGTGCGCATGAGTGACCATGCATGCTTGCGTCACCTTGAGTGTCTGGCTTACGTGGGTCCTGGAGAGTCAAGCACGGGTCCTTGGCTTTGCAGGCAAGTGCCTTTACCGCTAAGCCACCCCTCCAGCCCCGTCTCCCACCCATTCTTATTTGAACCCTAGAGTCGCTTGCTGGTCTGGGGGCTTGCTGCCTGTTCCATGAGCTCCTGCTCTCTGCTCCCTTATCATATTGTGTTGACGGAGACAAGTAGCTAAGCCCCGCTGTTTCTGTGGGTCTGGGAATCAAACTCTTGGTCTCTTGGGCTTCCTCAGGCCCATCATGCATGCACAGGAAGTGCTTATAACCTCCAAGCAATCTTGTCAGTCCCCTGTGGAGGGTTTTAATTCTCTTGAGTTAGCACTTTTGGGCATTGTTCCCCTTGCCCTTCGAGAAAGAGAGCAGGCTGGTGGAGAGACACCAGGCTTAGACCCGGGGGTTGGAGTTCCTTTGTTCCGGCGAGCACACCCCAGCCTGGTGTTTACACATCCGAGAGCTGCGCAGGTGCTGCTGACCTGTCAGGACAAGTTGTCTCTGTGTTTTCTCTTCAGAAAAGTTGGAATGCAGCCCTTTGTCAAAGGATTGCATTGCACCAGTCATGAGCTGAATGTAAGTACATAAAAATGCAAATTGTGCTTTGCCATAGAAATAAACATTTGACATCCTGCCTTACACAGTGTTCCTCAATGACTGTTGTTAGAGCCATCCGGGCCCTTCCAGAGTCAGCGTTGTGTAGCCTTTCCTGAGAAGAATGCTTCTCTAACTTGCCAGCCCTGTCACTGGTTTTCATGAAGTGGGGAGCACAAAACGCACCGACTTGGGGTTTCATTAGGGAGTGGTTACCTTGTGATTTCTGACCGGTGGCTGGCAGCGTAAGCTTTCAGGAGCTGAGTATGTCCACGCTGTCAGACTCAAGATGAATTGAGCTTTCTTAAAGGGTACATTTCCAAGACTTCTTTTGAAGCCATTTTGGTGACCACCTAGAAGGTTCTCAGAAGTGTGTCATGCAGATGGGCCGACTTCTTATAACCTGAAGCCTCGGCGCTCAATGGCTTCATAAGCTCAGCTACTTGTTGCTTGTGTCACTGGCCAAAGCTGGTTGGCAGGGGGTGAGGACAGCGGCTGCTCCCTCTGTCTCTGTGAGGTCCCTCAGAGCTCTGAGCTTCCTTCATCTTCCTGCTTCAGCTCGGAGAGCTTCCATGCCTTTCCTGACTTGGTGTGTAGGGAGCCTCTGAGGGAGCTCTGGGAGGCTTCTGGGGAGAGGTGACAGACTGGAAGCAGCCAACCAAGCCAGGGCCACATTCCATTGACTCCATGAGTCTCCGTGACTGGGCCGAAAAGCCTGCATCACCTCGCTAATGTCACCACCACTGCTGAGTACTTGAATGTAACCTAAAGGATTTCAGTTAGGAGGACCTCGCTGGTAGCTTGGGATTTGATCAGAGTTTTGCTGCAGATGGGGAGGAAGGAGGCTTGGGTGTTTCAATGTTTTTTAAGTGCTGCACTGGGGACTTTTCTTCTCTGCCTGATGACGTGTTTATAACCTTCCCCAGAGCTCCAGGACGAATGCGTGTGCGTGCATGATGGCTTCTAATTGTAATCCTATCTGGATTTTCAGATGGTTCCGCTGCATGAACTTTACAAATCACCTGTGGGTTATTCTTGTCCCTAGCATTGTCCTGAGTTTATTGTTTCTCTGGGCTAGAAGACTATAAACAGATGTTCCTGGTTAGAAGTAAAATCGCAGCCACCTGATGGTTTTTTTTTTTTCCCTGCTGATATACATTTTCCCCCATAAATTCAATAGCATTTCATCTTTGAAAGAAAATATTTGCAGGAATTTAAAACTTTTCCTATGGTAGCAGTCACTCCCAACAGAATACATGGAGCATAACTTAGCCTTTCGTCGGTTCTTTTGTCTCTCCCACAGAATGATCCTTGGTATTGGAGGGGGGCTCGCTGAGGTTTTGAGCTGTGGTGGTCATAGAGGTTTGGGGCTGCAGTGCGGGGGGGGGAGCTCTTCTGCTTGCTTCATTCCCATCTGCCACTCCTGCTTTGTTTTTCCTGTCCCTTCGTCCTCAGGCCCCCACCACACTGATTTAGGGCTACAGGAAGCTGTCATGCCAGATAAACTGGACTTGTGAAATGGAGAATCAATACGCTGTCAAGAAGGCCATATCAGAGTGACTCCTGTCATTGACAGGATCAAGTTCAAATGCCCTACATGGCACCTGCTGGCCCTGGGAAGCTGGCTGATCTGGTCCTAGCTGATTGCACAAGTTGCAGCAATATTCCCCTCATCACACACACACACACACACACACACACACACACACACACACACACTGCGCCAAACCCCGCCAGGCTATGATCGGTGAGCGTACTCCATACCAGCACAGTTTTTGAGTACTTACGCTGGGTTCTCTGGTGGGCTTAGTGGAGGATCTAACATTCTCAACACAGGCATTCAGATACATTGGGTGTACACTAAGTTGCTAGACATTTTTCAATGATCACTTGTATATAATTAATACATGCCGGGTGGCATAAATTAATGCTTTACGTGTTGCATGAAGGTTAGATATTCAGTACATGCAAGGTCGAGGCACAGAGAACCTAGCAAAGAATTTATCCCTCCAGGCAGGAGCCTTCTCATGCCATCTCTTGTCTTGTGCAAATGAGGAAACTGAGGCAGGTGTTGGCTGACTTGCCTATGGTATTGCTGCTGGGGGCCCAGGAGCTGACCCTTATACGGTTTTGACTCCGAAGGGACATAGCTGTTGTAGTAAGTTCCTCTCCCCATCCTTTTCTTTCACTTGGGGAACACCTAGTTGTATGTGTGCGTGTGTGTACGTGTCTGCCTGTCTGCACACAGGCATGTTCCACAGTGCGCATGGGGAAGTCAGAATACAAACTTGATTCTCAGCCCTTGCCTTCCACTGTGTTTGAGGTAGGTCCATGAGCTTCTGGGAGATTCTCCTGCCTCTGCCTTCCCTCTCACCATATATGCCCTGCAGTTTTAAAATAGCATTTGGCTCTACGTGAGAACTCATGATTGCAAGGCAAACACTTCATCCACTGAGTTATCGCCCCATCCCAGAAAATAGAATTTGGCCGAGGCTTTGTCTGCCTGGAATCTCCCTCACCTCTCATTGTCCTTTGTATGTACTGGACAGAACCTGAGTGGGGCCCGTGTCAGAATTGTCACATGTGTCTCTGCTCATCAACTTACCCTGGAGACATCTACAGCAAGGTCCATCTCCCTGTGCTGTATTTGAGCCTCCTTGAGGACTCAGCCAAGGCTGTTGGAATTGGTCAGAGCAGATGAGTGTGTCCCTTCACCCCATTTCTCAGATAACAAGACTAAGGCCTGGGAAGGCACTGTTCCAGAGCTCGTAGAGGAAAATGTGGACCTAGAAGCCGTAGGGAGGCTTGACCATGATTTTAGGTCCTGCCAGTGTTCTGGGTGGCCCACTGAGGGCGCTCAGAGGCAGAAGGAATTTCTGAACATTCCGTGTACTGAGTGTTGACAGCTGTCACAGAAGTGGCTTGGCATGAAAAGATAGCACAAAGCCCTAAATTTATACCAACCAGCGCACTGAGGAGACAGATATGCAAGTGAGGACACAAAGAGCATTTTAATATGTACCTCTAAAGGGCCTTTATGCTTTTCCTAATGTGAATTTTATATATTTTTAAGTTAATTCTCATATAAAATACAAATCACTTTCTCAGTTATGTCTCATTCTACCCATTGTCCACATCTGGGCCTATAGCCATTTATGTAACTTGAAGTAAATAATCAATTTAAATTTTCTTTTAATTTGAAATTGGCATATACTTGAAGAAAAGTTCACACCACAGTATAAATTATTTTGTTTTCTCTAAATTATTTGAGGGTAACTAACTCCTTTCTAGGCCTTTTTGTTTTGCTTTTTATTTATTTATTTATTTATTTTGAGGTAGGATTTCACTCTAGTCCAGGCCGACCTGGAATTCACTATGTAGTCTCAGGGTGGCCTCGAACTCACGGTGATCCTCCTACCTCTGCCTCCCGAGTGCTGGGATTAGAGGTGTGCACCACCACGCCCGGCTCCTTCCTAGTTTTGATACACTCTTCTACATAACAGTCACCATGCAGGGACCAAGACCATGGACTAAACGGGCACATTCTACCAGCCCCTCCTCCCCATGCTCCATTCCCGTTGTGCCATCTTCCCTAAGTGCAGTGAGCACTGTGCCTTAGGTAGGCCTGGCCTTCCAATTGAGAACCATGCATGGCATTGGGCTGTCACATGTCCTTAGATTATTTCATTTAGGAGTAGCTCCTCATTGTATCCTTGGTGTTCATTGATCCTTGACCCTTCTTTATTGTGGTGGGGGGTGGCGGGGAGGCAAGATCTCATATAGCTCAGGCTGGCCTGCTGACGAGGTAGCTGAGGCTGACCTAAAACTTTGAGCCTCATGTTTTCACCTCCTGAGTGCTGGGATTAAACGCATGTGAAACCATACCTGGTTAGGTGGTGTTGAGGCAATGAAGCCAGGGCTGGATGAGCAGTCTGCTAGCTGCACCGGACCCCCCAGAGGACCCCCCAGAGCCCTCAACTCAGACACTTCTGAAAAGCCCAGGCCAGTTAGTTTCCCTCTCTGTTTGCCTTCCTGGAATGTTGTCTCACTATTCAGTCCATGTTCCCTGTCACACACAGACAGACGTACTGAGCACGGTGCTGTACGAAGCCTGTCCTTACCTCTCCTTCCAAGTGGACAACTGTCCAATTTCTGCTGCTGTTTTCTCACCTGGGCCACTTGGTTAACATAGCCTCGATAGCTTTCTCCCCAGTGACCTGACTCTTTCCTTCTTCATGACTACTGTGCATTTTTGGAGGGGCATTTTCAAATTATGTCAATGACTTCTTGTCAGAATTTTAATTTATCAGTATGGGCTCAGTTTCTTACAGCCACGGTGTGAGTGTGTCCCCAGACGTTCAAGGGCTGGAAGCTTTGTTTATAGAATGTCAATGGTGTTTGGAAGTGGAGCCTCTGGGAGGTAAATAGTTATAACAGTGGGTCCCCAGACTAGCACTAGAAGCTTTGTAAGACGTGCAAAAGAAACTGTGCCACATTCTTCCTTTGTCTCGCTATATGGTGCCCTCCACTGTGTTTGATATGGGAAGACCCTCACCAGGTGTATTTCACCTGTCCTCTTAGACTTCCCTGACTCCATGATCAGGTGGTAACTATACTTAATAAATCATAAATATTATTAATACATAACTTAGTAAATTACCCAATCTCAGGAATTCTGTTGTAGTAGTAGAAAATGGGCAATGACATTCTGTGTTAGTCAGGTTGTTTTTTTCCCCATTGCTGTAACAAGTACCTGAAAGAAACAATTTTTAAAGATGTAAGATTTACTTTGGCTCCCAGTGTTGGGGGTTTCAGCCCTCTGGTTGGCTGGTTCCCTTGTTTTGGGGTCAAGTATGACAGACAGACAGTGTCATGATAGGAGGGTATGGTAAAGTAAGGTTGCTCACCTCATGCAGCCATGAAGCAGAGACAGAGAAGCAGGGGACAAGACACTTCGTTAAAAAGCATGACCCCAGTGATCTGCTTCTTAATACTTCCGTCACCAATAACCCCATCATATTACGAAGCCTTAGCAGAGTGGCCCATCTGTGATGTCAGGGCCCTTGACCTGCTCACTGCCGGGATCCTTGCCTCCAGGAGACTCTTCCTATGCAAACCATCACAGACACCTAGTCTATTAAATCAGTTATAGTATGCTGGCATTATTTTATTTATTTATTTTTATTTGAGAGAACTAGAGAGGGAAAGAGGCAGAGAGGGAGGGAGGGAGGGGGAGAGAGAGAGAGAGAGAGAGAGAGAGAGAGAGAGAGAGGGAGGGAGGGAGAGAGAGGATGAATGAGGATGAATGGGTATGCCAGGGCCTCCAGCCACTGCAAACGAAACTCCAGACGCACGCGCCACCTTGTGCATCTGGCTTATGTGGGTCTGGGGGAATCAAACCGTGATCCTTTGGCTTCGCAGGCAAATGCCTTAACTGCTAAGCCATTTCTCCAGCCCTGTACTGGTATTATTGATCTTGATGAGCCATTATTAGTCTTGTTAATGAAATCGTCCGTAACTCGGGCTGTGGGGGCTCTACGCTCCCACGGTTCTCTGTTCTCCTGCTAACCCTGGGCATTTCTCTGTGTGTGCACTGAACACTCTCACAAGAGCCACCTCTTTGAGTAGACACTCTTCTCATTATAGTCACCAGACTATTTAAAAAAAATTTTTTTTTTTTTGTTTTTTTTTGGTCTGGGGAGTGTTTGTTGTTGAGACCCAGTCATACTGTGTAGCTCAGGCTGGCCCGGAGCGCACGGCCCTCCTGCCTCCCGGTTGCTGGAATTACAGATGTGTGTCTTAAAATGTGCATTTTGTGATTAAGTTGGCGTAAATCAACCACAGATATTCGTGAGCAAGGTTTCATAAGGAGACTCGCTCTTGTTCCTAAATTAGGAAACAATGAGAGGCCTGTTCGGGATTCATCAGCTGGCACGAAGGGCAGCTCTGTGCCCTCAGGTACATTCTTACACGTGGTAGTAAAAGACTCAGGAGGGGCCTGGTCATGTCAAAACCCAAGTTTGCAAATGTTGTAATCATTTTTCTCTCTTCATGACTTGGTGTTGATAAAAATCTCCAAGGAGATCCAAGGACAGGATTTGTTTTATTTCTTTTCCCTTGTTTCTCTTTAAGTTTTTTTCTTATTGACAACCTTCATTACATACGCGATGTATCCTGGTCATAATCCCCTCCCAGCACCCTCATTTGTGTGCATTCCCTTATTCCCCCTCCACTGAACCCCTTCTTTCCAACCAGTCCTTCTATTTTGATATCATTGGGTTTTATGAGTTTTTTTTTTTTGCCCCTGTATTATGCATGTCGGGTGTAGGTAGCTTCAGCCACTTTGAGGTCACGAGTACCACGTCCATCTTGTGTCTGGAGGACTGTTGCAAAGCACTCCTCCCCTTCCTTTGGCTTTGGCATTCTTTGTGCCATTTCTTCTGCACTGGTTCCAGAGCCTTGCAGGGTGTGATAGAGGCGACTCAGTGCTGAGCACTCCACTGTTGCTTCTTCTCAGCACCGTGATGAGTGTTGAGTCTCCCCAGCAGTCATCACCTGCAAAAAGAAGCTCCTTTAACCCAAAGTGAGAGTAGCATTAGTATATGGACCTAAACATAAATAGTTTAGAGGCAGTTTGGTGGGCATAATATAACCATTTAGCCAAACAACAGTAGTAGCTTCCCTCTGCCTCTCAGACCTTATGACCTTCCCAGCCACAGACTTTTTTTAAAAAATGTATTTTATTTGAGAGAGAGAAAGAGGCAGAGAGAAGGAGAGAGTGAGAATGGGCACACCAGGGCCTCTCGCCATTGCAAACAAACTCCAGATGCATGTGCCCCCTTGTGCATCTGGCTTACATGGGTCCTGGAGAGTGGAACCAGAATCCTTTGGCTTTACAGGCAAAGGCCTTAACAACTAAGCCATCTTTCCAGCCCACCAGCTACAGACTTTTGAGTAGTTTTTTTTTTTTTAAGTGTTTTCAGAATTTCTAATTCTTTTTTTTTTTTGTTCATTTTTTATTTATTTATTTGAGAGCGACAGACACAGAGAGAAAGACAGATAGAGGCAGACAGAGAGAATGGGCGTGCCAGGGCTTTCCAGCCTCTGCAAACGAACTCCAGATGCATGCGCCCCCTTGTGCATCTGGCTAACGTGGGACCTGGGGAACCAAGCCTCGAACCGGGGTCCTTAGGCTTCACAGGCAAGTGCTTAACTGCTAAGCCATCTCTCCAGCCCCTTGAGTAGGTTTTTAATACCAGACAGGAATTCCCTCCTGTGGAGTGGACCTCAAGTCTAATAAGCGAGCATTTGGTCGCCTCCATGACATTAAGGGCAGGTTTTTAAGGAGAGGTATAAGAGAAAGTCCAAATGCCAAACCACATTGAGCTCAGCTATTGGAGGAAGATTATTTATTTAATATTCATATTTTATTAGTTAAATTCACAAATATTAAATATTAATATTTAGTAATCCACTAGAGGAGGTTATTTTAATATTCTCATCTGAGGGCTTATAAAGGAGGAGAATAGCAGAGAAACGCCGTGTGTTTTGTGTTAACGTCCTTTGCTGACCCACCCCCAGCCCTGTCCCCTTGGTCCTTGCCTCCTTGCCCAGTGCCGAACGTTCTGAGGTTTTGCCCTTTAGCCAAGCACTTACTTGCCCATTATCGCTTAACGTCTGGCATGCCTTATCTCACTTTGCCACACGACACTTGCGGTTTTCCATTGAATTTTGAAAAATTACTTGTAGATACGTGTGCTTGAAAAATCATTTCAGGGGCTGCAGAGGTGGCTCAGCACTTAAGGTGCTTGCTGCAAAGTCTAATGGTCTGGGTTCAGCTCCCGAGTACCTGTGTAAAGCCAGATGCACAAAACCGGAGTTTGTTTGCAAGCAACTGGAGGCCCTGGTGTGCCCATTCTCTTTGTCTTTCTTCTATCTCTCTTTGCTTGCAAATAAATAAATAAAAATATTTAAAAAAATCATTTTATGGGCTGGAGAGATGGCTTAGTGGTTAAGGGCTTGCCTGTGATGCCTAAGGACCCTGGTTCAAGGTTTGACTCCCCAGGACCCACGTTAGCCAGATGCATAAGGGGGTGCATGCGTCTGGAGTTCGTTTGCATTGGCTGGAGGCCCTGGCGTGCCCATTCTCTCTCTTTCTCTGTATGTTCCTTTCAAATAAATAAACAAATAAAGTACTTTATAAAAACATCATTTTAGAAGCCAGGAGTGGTGGTGGAATACACCTTAAATCCCAGCACTCAGTAGGCTGAGGTGGGAAGATCGCCGTGGGCTTGAGGGCATCCTGGAGCTACTGAATGGGCGCCGGCTTAGCCTAGGTTACAGTGAGACTCTGCTCTGTAACCCATCAGATTTGGGTCTAGAAGTTACTGAACATTTATGATGGATGGCATTGCAGGGCAGTTTTCTAGAAGATTTGATACCTTAGCTAATAATAATAATATCTGAGGTGGATAACGTAATCATCAGATAAAATGTTCGATTTCTTCAAGTGTAATACTCTGTTGAAACAGCAGAGGTAGTATTTGGTATTCAGGTTAACTTGCAGAGAATAGGGTTCCGGTCTGGGCCCCCACTCTTTATGCTGCACAACCCCAGCGGTGTGCATACGTAATGCCTGCGCTGTGTGCCATGGTTGCAGGTGGCACAGCAAGACTATCTAGAAAAGAAATTAAACTTTGACTTTCTATTGTCTAACTGACAATTCCACTTCACTCACCTGGCTTCTGTGAACTCTTCCTTGTAGCAGGAGGGCACAGGCTTCCTTCCCGGCCTGGGCAGATGGGGTAACCCCTGAGGAGAGTCACGTCTGTGTCACAGACCCGTATGTGCCCGCTCTCCCCAGTCCTGAGCTCTGGGTGCCTTATGTCTGTTGTACCAGCCTTTTGTTCGTGGTCGCTGACCAGAGGCGGTTAGAGGCGGGGTCTCTGTCCTTGAGTACTACTCCAAAACCCCTTTCAGATCCCTCCTTACTGTCACCTCATGCAGTATGGGTGGATGGGGGGGGGGTTGCCTGTTTGTGACCTTATTTTTGGCATTAGTTTTTCTGGGTCAGCAGCATGTTTGTTAGACCCCCTGTCTCCCACTCCAACTCTGAGATATCTGGAATTTATTTATTTTTTGGGTCCCTTAAAAGTGTAATTCAGGGCCAGAGGGATGGCTTAGCAGTTAAAGAGTTTGCCTGCAAAGCCAAAGGAACCAGGTTCAATTTCCCCAGGACCCACATTAGCTAGATACACAAGGGGGTGCCTGTGTCTAGAGTTTGTTTGCAGTGGCTGGAGGCCCGGGCGTGCCCATTCTTTCTCTGTCAAATAAATAAATAAGTAAAAAGTGTAATTTGGTAAATGTAAATATGTGATATTAGCATTAATATAATTATATCTCGAGGGTCTATGACTACGTGTATTTGCATTAAGTAGATTTGTGTTGCCTTGTGCCTTTCTAAGAAATTCTGGGGCAGTAGGTAACGCTTTGCCACTGGCGGTGTTCTTCCGAAGACACTTCTGTTTTTACTCATTTTACTAAGCAGTGGTAGTCACACTTAGAAGATGAACATCAGTGACTTTACTGTTAACAGCCATCTTTTAAAGCTTTATGTAATATGTAATGATCAAAAAAAAAAAAAAAAGCCGGGTGTGGTGGTGCACGCCTTTAATCCTAGTACTTGGGAGGCAGAGGTAGGAGGATTGCCGTGAGTTCGAGGCCACCCTGAGACTACATAGTGAATTCCAGGTCAGCCTGGGCTAGAGTGAGACCCTACCTCAAAAAATAAAAAAATAAAAAATAAAAAACAAAAGAAAAGAAAAGAAAAAGAAAAAGAAAGAAAAGAGGCTGGAGAAATGGTTAGTGGTTAAGGTCTTTGCTTGCAAAGCCAAAGGACCCTGGTTCAATTCCCCAGGACCACATAAGCCAGATGCACAAGGGGGCACATGTTTCTGGAGTTTCTTTTCAGTGGCTAGAGGCCCTGGGGTGCCCATTCTCTCTGTCTGCCTTATTCTCTCTCTCTCTGGCACCATCTTGTAGGGTATTTGAGTTGTCACTGACTGAAATCTGTCACCACAGAGGATCCTGTGTGCCCTTCAGTTGTGAGGTGCCCTGTCTTTGCACTCCGTGTGAGGGTGTCATGCCTGTTCAGCGTTGGCGGTAAGTGATGAGAGAGTCTTATGAATTCAGGCTCGAGCTTCACAGAGCATTTTCATCCAGGAGTACAGACTTTCCAAGCTGGCTCAGGAGCCTGGAGATAATGTTGCCTAATCAGCATTAAGGTTGGGGAGGGAGGAGCTGAGTTTTTTTCCCCTCTGGCTTCTGTGGCTCAGGCAGGGGGTAGCATGCTTCTCAAAAAGACCAGTCATTTACTCCTTCTGTTCACATGTTACCGAGGAGGAAGCAGGTTTGGTGACATGAAGAAACGGTCTACTGTTACTTGGTGCTAAGTAGCAGAAGCAAAATTCCCACCCATTCTGCCTGGCTTTTGAGTCCAGTCCATTCTGTGAGCACTCATCTCTCTTCCTCCTCCGACTTCACAGCCAACATACTTCATTGCTTGCCTGGGAACAGTCCTAATAGATGTCAGGTGTCTTTCCCATTGCGTAAGACCTGTTCATTATCTTTCAGATTTCATTCCAAGATTAATAATTAACCCTTAAGGGCTTTTCTCATTGTGTCAGGTTCAAATAAACAAACAAACAAAATAAAACCTGACAAACTCACATTATAAATGGAACCTAACAAAACAGCGCAGGTTCCAACAAGAAATAAGTCGACAGGTTTAACATTTGATCCAGTGAAGCCCGGGCCAGTGTCAGTGGTTAATTGCATGCCCAGAACTGCCAAGTGAGGAGAGGTGGTGGTGTGGATGCTTGCTCAGATTTACTACTACTGCCCCCCCCTCCCCAGGTAGGGTTTCATTCTAGCTCAGGCTCTCCTGGAATTCACTATGTCGTCTAAGGGTGGCCTTGAACTCACAGTATTCCCCTACCTCTGCCCCTCTGCCTCCTGAGTGCTAGGATTAAAGGCATGCGCCATCACGCCTGGCGAATCTTTATTTTATTTTACTTTGTTTTTTCAAGGCAGGCTCTCACTCTTGCCCAGGCTGACCTGGAATTCACTAAGTAGTCTCAGGGTGGCCTCAAACTCATGACGATCCTCCTACCACTGCCTCCTTAGTGCTGGGATTAAGGTGTGCGCCACTATGCCAGAGAGAGAGAATGGGCATGCCATGGTTTCCAGCCACTGCAAGTGAACTCCAGATGCATGCACCACCTTGTACATCTGGCTTACGTGGGTACTGGGGAATCAAACCGAGGTTCTTTGGCTTTGCAGGCAAGCGCCTTAACTGCTAAACCATCTATCTAGCCCAAGATTTACTACTTTTAGAACCAGGACTGTAGCCGGTGTGGTGGCACATGCCTTTAATCCCAGCACTTGGGAGGCAAAGGTAGGAGGATTGCTGTGAGGTTGAGGCCAGCCTGAGACTATGTAGTGCATTCCAGGTCATCCTGAGCTAGAGTGAGACCCTACTTCAAAAAACAAGACAAAACAACAACAACCAAGAAAACCTAGGGCTACATTTTCCTTCATCCCAAAAAGCATGGAGTGGGGGAGAGGGAGGTGCTGCCTTTGTAAATGAGTCCCAGAAAGAGATACTAAGGTCTTTTCAAGAACTTAATATGCACATAACATTCCAAAGTATTTTGTGAACAGTGCATTGCTTTGTTCAAAAGAATTTTTGGATGCCAAAACAAAACAACAAACCTACAATTAGAAATTTGTGGTTCATGACTGTTGATGTTTTATTTTCTTTTAATTAGCAGGGGGCTGGTGATATAGCTCAGTGATAGAACATTTCCCTGTTGTACATGTGGGGTCTGGGGTTTGATCACCACCACTCCAAAGGAGGTTTTTAATAACTGCTGGGAAGAAAATGCCAAGGATGTGTATTAATATGCAATCTAAGTATTGTTGCTATATAAATCACCTGTGAGATCTGCAATCTGTTGGCTCTGCACTCATCCCTCCAATATGTTTAATTAACACAGAGTGATGGATCTCTTGCTTTCTCTGACTCATTTATATCTGGCCTGCGACAGAGGATTTGGGGTGGGAGAAGTACACCATTATTATGCTCTTGATTTATTTCTAAAGTCCACCTGCCCTTCCCTCCCTCCCTCCCTCCCTCCCTCCCTCCCTCCCTCCCTCCCTCCCTCCCTGAGTGTGATGTGATCCGTACCCAGTGAATAAGCAGTGTAGATGCCAAGGATGATGTCTGTCAGGCTTGTCATTGTCTTCCTCCTGGTCTGCGTGGTACTTTTATGGCTGATGGGAAGATTTGGATGAGGGAGGATAGGAAATTGGAGACGGGAGATTCCCAGGTGAGGTTCGTGCTGGCGGTGATATTGATAACGTGCAGCTGCCAGTTAGGCAAACACTTGGATTACTTGACAATACATGTCCTTGTAATAAAAATGACCTCGTTTTGCTAAGGTTATTTCTCATAGAGGGAGGGCAGGAAGCGCTCACTTGCCACAGGTTGCCAATGAATGTTCCATGAGATAAAGCTTTTTTGTTTGTTTGTTTGTTTTTCGAGGTAGGGTCTCATTCTGGCCCAGGTTAACCTGGGATTCACTATGTAGTCTCAGGATGGCCTCGAACTCACCGTGATCCTCCTACCTCTGCCTCCCCAGTGCTGGGATTAAAAGGCATGCGCCACATTACCCAGCTGAAATAAAGCTGTTATGATGAAGAAAGTTTGGGAAACTGTAGATTTGGTAAAGTGAAATCCCCTTGTGGGCCTCTGGAACTGGAAGTCTCAATTTTGACCATGTATCTGTGGAGGCATCTGTGCCATTCCCCCCCTCCCCCGCCCTGCCCCGTTTGAAAGTCAGGGTGCGCTCTTGAGATGAGTGCAACAGGATCTTAAGGAGGAGGGTCTGGGATCCGATAAGGACTGAGTCACTCCTGCATCTCCTAGCCACCAGATGTGTCACTTACCTAACAGAGGCATAGATGTGATTTATGTACCCAGTGCCAGATTGCTATGGCGACGAGCTGATCTAGTGTCTATAGAAACACTTCAAATTGTGAAGCATTCTGCAGAAATCATTGTCACGGTCCTAATTTTCTATTGAAGCATAATATACATAACCTGAAATTTACCGTATTAACCATTTTTTAAAATATTTTTTTATTATTTATTCATTTATTTGACAGAGAGAGAGAGGGAGAAAGAGAGAGAGAGAGAGAATGGGCACTCCAGGGCCTCCAGCCGCTGCAAATGAACTCCAGATGCATGTGCCCCCTTGTGCATCTGGCTAACATGGGTCCTGGGGAACCGAGCCTCGAACCAGGGTCCTTAGGCTTCACAGGCAAGCGCTTAACCACTAAGCCACCTCTCATTAACCATTTTTATTCATGTTTTAATTTATTTATTGGAGTGAAAGAGAGAGGGGCAGATACCGGCAGAGAGAGAGAGAGAGAGAGAGAGAGAGAGAGAGAGGGAGAGGGAGAGCACGCGAATGGGCACGCCAGGGCCTCCAGCCATTGCACATGAACTCCAGACTCTTGCATCACTTTGTATGTTTGGCTTATGTGGGTCCTGGGGAATCAAACCTGGGTCCTGAGGTTTTGTAGGCAGCCGCCTTAACTGCTAAGCCACCTCTCCAGCCCGTATTAACCATTTTCATATGTACGGTTCATGACATGATATGTGTTCACGTGGTTGTGCTGCCGTCCCCACTCACCACCCTTCAGCTCTAGAACTTTCTCATCTTCCTGAGCTGAAACTGCAATCGTTAGCGACTCTGCTTTCTCCCCTCTCTATCCTTTGCTTCCACCATTCTATTACTTTCTAAAAATAATTTTATTCACGTATCTATTAGAGAGAGTGGGGTGGGGAGAAGGAGGAGCGGATAGAGAGAGAATGGCCGTGCCATGGCCTTTAGCCACTGCAGTCAAACTGGTATATGCACCACTTGTGTATCTGGCTTACGTGGGTACTGGGGAATCGAACCTTGGCCCTTATGCTTCATAAGCAGGCACCTTAACCATTAACCCATCTCTCCAGCCCCATCCCTCCCTTCCTTCCTTCCTTCCTTCCTTCCTTCCTTCCTTCCTTCCTTTCTTTCTTTCTTTCTTTGTCTCAGTTTATTTGTTCTTTTGTTATTTGTTTCTTTTAACATAATGCTTCTAAACACACCCTTATTTTTGCATGATGTAAGATTTTGAAAGAAGTTTATTTCTTTTTGTAGTTCTGTTGCCCTGGTGCCATTCATCCCCAGTGTCTCTGTAACACAGACCATATTCCTCTCGGTCAGTACTAGGGTTTCCAGAGAGGGGCTTTCAGAGTGTGACCTTGAGAAGAGCAGAAAAGGTTCTGTTACAACCTCAAATTGGGCCCAGAAGGGTTGAGGCAGTTTCTGACAAGTAGACATGCTTTTGTTCCTTGTCAAACCAGGTATTGAGACAGAAGAGACATGAATCTCAACAGCTGCAGTCTGTTTCCATCTTGCAGATGACGTATATATGCACAGATAGGATTTAAATTTTTTTTTTAATATTTCATAACTGTTGCCCATCTTAAAATGGTGGCCCTTGGCATGGAGTTGTTCCATGGTGCATGTTATATAAACTAGCTATTACAAATCTAGGCACCCTAAAATGTGAAGTTTTCAAATTTGTGTTTTGATAATGAATATTCTCCATTACACCAGGCTTTTTATTGCAGAATGCTTCCCAAATGCCCATTATTAATCCCCAGAATTAAAAAAAAAAAAAATCTTTTCAAGGATTTCAATAGATTAGTGAAGATATCAAAATGATCACATTCTTTTTGAGAAGCTAATATAAATGCCAATTTAGGAAATCATAATGAAATTAAACCATTATTCTACCCTATTGTGTACAATATTCTTTTAAAATATCTTTATTTATTCATTTGTAAGCACAGAGAGAAAGAAAAGGAGAGAGAATATACAATCAAGCCCTCCAGCCCCTGCCATCTGGTTTTATGTGTGTACTGGGGAATGGAGCCCGGGTCATTATGTTTTGCAGGCAAGTGCATTAACTGTGGAGCCATCTCTCTAGCCTGTGTACAATATTCTTAAAAACAATGTGGTTTTTCACGTTTGCCTGTTCACGGCATGTATGGGACTACCTGGAAAATCAGCTCTGCATAAAGGACTTAGTTAAACTGTATCCCTTTCTCCTACCAAGCACTCCGAGCTTTTTGGGATTTCCTTTTTAAAAATATTTATATGTTTGACAGAGAGAGAGAGAATGGGTGTGCCAGGACCTCCAGCCACTGCCAACAAACTCCAGACACGTGCACCCCCTTGTGTATCTGCCTAACGTGGGTCCTGGGGAATCAAACCTGGGTCCTTTGGCTTTGCAGGCAAACACCTTAACAGCTAAGCCATCCCTCCAGCCTGCTTTTTGGGATTTCTATTATTCCTTTCTGGTTCTTACTGTATTTCCTGTTCCCTACCTACCTACCTACTAAAAAAATCCTTTCCACCCAGTGAGGAGTCATGAGACTTCGCCAGCCAGCTTCTCCAGTGGAATCTCCAAGTGTGCCTCGGTCAGAGCAGGGGCCCAGTTTGCATTGTGACGAGATTATGTTGACTGAAGATTGAGGCCTGGAAGCAATCATTGAAGGAACTTTTTAAAGATGAAAAGCAGCCTCAGGGTGTTATTTACCTTTATGGGGAACGGAGCCATGCTGGGTGGTAGAGCGCAGATGGCACACTGTTCCTGTGAGTGTGAGGACGGAGTGAGAGAGATCAAAACAGGAGGCTCAAGAGCTGGCACCCTGATGCCAACATTAGCTCAGGCCTCGCCTAGTCCCTGCTCCCCCGTGCTTGTGCGAGGGACGCATCGGTAGAGGCAGAAGGCTGGTGTTATTTTGATCACCAAGCTTGATTTAGTGAATACGCTTGATTAATCCCCTCTTCTTTCTCATGGATGCTATTTTGAATGGAAAAGCACTGCTGGAAAAATGTATCCCTACACTGATTGTGTGCATTACTCTCCCTCCCCACTTTACATACCAATCTGAACTGTTCCTCCAAGACCTGTATGTTTCAGGCCATTTCCCCATCCTGCTTCTACTGGGAGGTGCTATAACCTTTACAGGTCATGGGGCCCAGTGGGACCAAGTTACACTGTCAAGAGTATGCTTTTTGGTGACTCAGGGATCACACCACTTTCCTCTTCCTCTTTTCCCCACTCAGAATCATGAAGGGGTTTGCTACACCCATGAGCCCCTTCACCGTGTGCAGTGAGGCTAGCCAGTAGTGGACCTGAGCCTTCAGAACTGTGAGACAAAATAACCCCTTTCCATTCATAAACTGATTATCTCAGGCATTGGTTAGTGTTGCAGTCAGGTTCACATTGCTGGTAGAAATCACCCAATCAATAGCAGCTTGAGTGGGAAAAAAAGAGGTTTATTTTGGCTTACAGACTTGAGGGGAAGCTCCACAATGGCAGGGGAAAACGATGGCATAAGCAGAGGGTGGACATCACCTCCTGACCAACATCAGATGAGCAATAGGAGAGTGTACCAAACACTGGCAAGGGGACACTGGCTGTAACACCCATAAGCCCGCCCCCAACAATACACTGCCTCCAGGAGGCGTTAATTCCCCAATCTCCATCAGCTGGGAACCTACCAGTCAGAACACCTAAGTTTATGGGGACACCTGAATCAAACCACCACTGTTAGTAATTGGAAACTGACTAACCACACTACCGAACAACCCTGTTTTCTGTGAAGCTGAATGTTTTTGAAGCATTTAATTTTTAAAGCATTTAATTAATTCAGGAAGAAGCCACAGAGAAAATCAGTGGCTTTGCACCAACATAAGTTACTCAGCACTCAGAGAGGAGTACGGGCTGCCCTCCCACTGCGCGTGTGCTTTGATTTTGGCCCCAAACGAAGCAGCCTTAGAAAGGAGTCTTAAGGCTAAACTCTCCACTTGCCTTCCCTCAAGGTGGGTATTTTCAGAAAGGGGTGTACTTGGGTCTTGGAGCGGCTCTGAGTACCTCCTGAACCTTCCCAGGACTGATTTGGTATAAATGGGGATTTGCCGCTTCTAGCTAGCTGGGAGGAAGTGCTTTCTCAGCGTGATGCATTAGTCACGAGCAGGGTGTAGGAGGGTGCTGAGCAGTCATTCTGACCCTCCTCCCATGGACTGGCTTTCAAGCCGAACTCCAGGCCCAGCTGTGTTGGGATTGAGGGTCTCCTGAGGACACCCTCACCCCTTCCTGCTGTGCACTTGAAGCCGCTCTTGGATCAGAGGTGGGAGAGGGAGGTGGCTTCAAGGCTGGAGAACTGGTGCCCACAGGGAATCTTACATGCCCAGTTCATCCGAGTGTCGTGGGAGAGCTGGGAGAAAAGTTAAAAGTAGGGACTAGTTCTCAAACCAGGAGCCGAGGTGTCAGCTGCTGGGTTATGTGCGTGTGCGCGCGTGTGCACGTGCATGTGTGTTCCCGTCTGCAAACGTATTGTAATACTATTTTCCATGCCGAAGTAAAAAAAAAAAGAATAATTGGGGAAATGAGCAAGAGTGCTGCTTTCTTGCTGGACCTAGTACCAGCACAAGGGTGAAGGAGATCGATACTGAGAACACTCAGCTCCTACCAAACCAGAGATCCGGAGACACAGAGGCTCCCAAAACCCTATCACCGAAGTAGACCTAAAACGAACCCAACATGGCTCAGGGAAATTTGTGGAAGAGGGGGCTGGAAAGATTGGTGGAGCCACAAGTTGGGTCATGATGCACAGAGACATTGCCTCTTTGCCATACCTGATGGCTAACCCCCACAATGCACGACCCATATTCTCCAATGAAGGGGGTCCCTGCGGAGGGGGGAGGACAGGGAGGAGGCTAATGATGGTACCAACTTGACTGTATAGACACTGTGTACATAACTAATTTTATATAGAGATATATGTGTGTGTATATACATATTGTATGTATATGTATGTATATATATATTGTATCTCAAGGCTTGACGATGTTGGCTATGGACCTATGGAACCGTTTCAACCTACGGCTCCCTGCGTAGATCTTCCTTGAGCAGATGACTTGCCAGCAGTGTCAGTCAGCTCCATTGTAAACATTCCGGATGGAAGTAAACTTTACTTTTCTTCCTTTGGTTAATACTGATGACATCCTTAGCTATTGGAGAAAAGGAAAAGCCATTGGAGGGAAAGATGAGCCATTTATATGCTAACTTGGCTTGACTATGGTGTCCATTCGTTTGGTCAAATAGAGTAGTCTCTCTCTCTCTCTCTCTCTCTCTTTCTCTAGTACTTCAAGGGGATATATATTGAGTACTATGGCAGGAAGTAATAAGTTGCAGTCCATTCCACACAGAACTTAAGAGTCCTACCAGAGGAGACGTTTTGTGGTTTGAGACAGTGTCTGTGCTGGTATCCCAGGCTGACCTAGAACTTACAACATAGCCCAGGCTGACCTCGACTTGAAATCTTCCTGCTTCTATTTCGCAAGTGCTGGGACTGTGGTTGTAAGCCACTGTGTCTGGCTGGAAGAAAAGATTAAGACAGTAGGAAAAAAAAGTTGGCAGCTATGGGAGTTTTCTCTGGAAGGTAACTTAGCCCCCATCTAGAAGGATCAATGTTTTGTCTAATTCTGGAAAAAAAATCCATAAAAATGATGTTTTCTTTTTTTAGTCATTCCTCAGTAACCTGTGGGAATTTATTCCAGAACCCTTCCAAACCAAAATCTGTGACTTCCCCTTGTGTAAAATGGTTTAGTATTTGCATGTGATCTGTATGTATCCTCATGTATACTTTATTCTAGATTATTTATAATACCTAATGCAAAGTTAGTGTTATATAAATAGTTATTATACTGTATTAAGAATAAAGGTTAGAAGAAAATCTGTGAAAATTATTTCTTAAAATTTTTTTTAAAATTATTTTAGTTTTTCAAGGTAGAGTCTCACTGTAGCTCAAGCTGACCTGGAATTCACTATGTAGTCTCAGGGTGGCCTCGAACTCATGGTGACCCTCCTACCTCTGCCTCCCGAGTGCTGGGATTAAAGGCATGCGCCACCATGCCCAGCTATTTCTTAAAACACAATTTTCTGTTGCTTGTTATTCTTTATAAGCCTTTATGCTTCCAGATGATATACCTTAAATTTTCTAGCACTTATCCTGGCTATATCTGAAATTAGTCACACAACAAAATGCAGTTAAGGTCAGAAGCACTTTTTTTTTTTTTGCTTAGTGCATCTTGGCCAGTCGTGGTGCCCCGTGTCATGTGGTGGGCCGAGATTAGAGTCTTTCTGTCTTGTTTTCATCGCATACATATGGCATTGTTTTATTAACTACTGGATAGGGAGGGGTATTTACGCTATCCTTGTTATCAGAGAATAAACACACACACGCACACGCTCTTGGTCACAGTGAGAATGAGGTTAGTCAACACAAGAGTTCACAGCAGCTTGAGTTTATTGGCACGTGTTCTGAATATTTGGGCACATTTTGGCCCATATATGACATTGCTTTAAGGCTAAAAAGAAATAAAGTTTAGGGTTTTTTTTAAAGATTAATTATTTATTTATTTGAGAGTGACAGACAGAGAGAAAGACAGATAGAGGGAGAGAGAGAGAATGGGCGCGCCAGGGCTTCCAGCCACTGCAAACGAACTCCAGATGCATGTGCCCCCTTGTGCATCTGGCTAACGTGGGACCTGGGGAACCGAGCCTTGAACCGGGGTCCTTAGGCTTCACAGGCAAGCGCTTAACTGCTAAGCCATCTCTCCAGCCCAAAGTTTAGGTTTTTTAAAAATGAATTTTTAATAAATGCCAAAACCAATTAAATGTTCACAGTTTTGAAGATGGCTTTTACCATCCATGACCCGGTTTCTGTTGCAAGAGGTCTCTCTGCAGGCCCTGCCTGAATTTTCCACCAGTGATCTTTCCTCTTTTTTTTTTTTTTTTTTTTTTTTTTGATTAGGTTCTGGATGGACCCTTTGTTTTCAGTGATTATGATTACTGGAGGAAGTGGAAGGTTGATTTCATTAGGGTATAGGAAGGAACTTTCAAACTCTTGTATTTCTTTTTGCTTTCGCATTTAAGTTTTTATGGATTTCTGTTTGGCTCTCAGGCAGTGGGCACAGAGGCCTGAAGTGCTCGAGATTCCTTAGAGCAGTAGGGTGTGTGTGACATGTGCACAGGGCGCTGTCATGGGGGTCTGCACATTAGTTAAATCAAGAAGTGGTGACATATCCTGGTACTGGTCTGGGTGGGCATGCTGAGAAATGTCCTGGTGAGGGAGACGTCCATAGAAGCCTGTGGGAGCTCTGGACCCTGCTGGGCCCGCCTCGCCGTGGGTGGTCCCGTAGCTCGCGCCTGGCAGCGACCATCAGGCTTTTTAAGTCAGTTGCTGTCATACAAGAAACAGATTTGCCTTGTGATTTTATGCATCGCTTTTTCTGTGTGCGACTTTGATGTGTGGCTGTTTCAGAATGTGCTCAGAACTGTCTTCACGGTGAGAGGGACTGGTGAGCCTCTGACTTAAGAGACTGGTCATCCTCCGACTCTGGGAGGGCATCTCATCTGTGGTGTCCCCATGCTACTTTTTAAAAGTGCAGCACCCTTCATGTGATTTTCTTTCTCTCTTATCAATTTTTTAATTTATTTTACTTTTTATTATGAGAGAAAGAGAGACACAGAGAACTGGTACACGCTGGCCTCTAGCCACTGCAGTCGAACTCCAGATGTGTATGCCATCTTGTGTGCGTGCATCACCTTGTGTCTGGCTTACGTGGGTTCGGAGGAGCTAGACCTGGGTCCTTAGGCTTCATAGGCAAGCGCTTTAACTGCTAGGCCATCTCTCCAGCTTTCTCCCTCTCAATTTCTAATTTGGCTAAGATGGGTATTATTAGTATTATTGGTCATTACTCAGCTCAAACGATCTCATTCCTCTTTCTTTCTTTCTTTCTTTCTTTCTTTCTTTCTTTCTTTCTTTCTTTCTTTCTTTCTTTCTTTGGAGCACAGAGTGGTTGGGGATGTTGGTAGTGTTATATTTATTTATTTTTGTTTTGAAATAGGGTCTCGGTCTAGCACAGTCTGATTGGCACTCAGTTTGTAGTCCCAGGCTAGCCCCAAACTCAGAGCGATCCTCCGACTTCTCTGCCTCCTAAGTGCTGGATTAAAGGCATGTGCCGTCACGCCCAGCTCACCTTAATTTTTAAATATATTTTTGTTTTTATTTTTATTTATTTGAGAGTGACAGACAGTGTGAGAAAGGCAGATAGAGAGAGAGAGAATGGGCGTGCCAGGACCTCCAGCCACTGCAAACAATCTCCAGATGCGTGCACCCCCTTGTGCATCTGGCTAATGTGGGTCCTGGGGAATTGAGCCTTGAACTGAAGTCCTTAGACTTTACAGGTAAGTGCTTAACCGCTAAGCCATCTCTCTAGCCCCTTGCCTCAATTTATTTTTGTTTATTTTTATGTATTTATTTGAGAGAAACAGACAGAGAGAGAAAGGGGCAGATAGAGGGAGAGAGAATGGGCACGCCAGGGCCTCCAGCCACTGCAAATGAACTCCAGACGCGTGCACCCCCTTGTGCATCTGGCTAACGTGGGTCCTGGGGAAGTGAGCCTTGAACCGGGGTCCTTAGGCTTCACAGGCAAGCGCTTAACCACTAAGCCACCTCTCCAGCCCTCACCTCAATTTTTTTTTTTAATATTTTATTTTTTATTTTTATTTTTATTTTATTTATTTATTTGAGAGAGACAGACACAGAGAGAAAGACAGGTAGAGGGAGAGAGAGACAATGGGCGCGCCAGGGCTTCCAGCCTCTGCAAACGAACTCCAGACGCGTGCACCCCCTTGTGCATCTGGCTAACGTGGGTCCTGGGGAAGTGAGCCTTGAACCGGGGTCCTTAGGCTTCACAGGCAAGCGCTTAACCACTAAGCCACCTCTCCAGCCCTCACCTCAATTTTTAAAGTGAGATCTGGTTGCCCTTTTATCTTGCCTCTCTAGGATACAGCTCGGTACTTTTGCCTTAATTTGAACCACCTCTTTACTGAAAAGAGACAGTCTGGTGCTTGTCATCATGATGATTATGGGCTTTGACTGGAGCAAATCAAAGAAGCATGTGCCCAAAAGGTGTAGGTAACACAGAAACTGTCAGCCGGCCTGTTCTCGTCATGCTAAAGAGAATGGCTGGTGAGAAGGGTTGGGCTGAGTTACTTGGGACTCCATCGCTATTCAGCTCTTCCTTGCTGTTCCCCTGCACCTCTCCATGTGATCCCCTCTCAGCCTTCACATGATTGGCTGCTGGTGTAACCAGAGCATCACTGGAGACCTGCTTGACATTACACAGCCACTGGCTCATTTTGCTGTCTCGATAGAAACGTTAATCCATCGTCCTTAGATGCTACATTTGCTTCAGGTGACTCGGGCACACTTACTTATGCATTCCCGTTACGTCTTACTATGTGTACAGCACTGAAATGCCACTTGCTGTTGACAATCTTACTTAAATAAGGAATGAGTAAGCAAAGTGGGTGTCCTACTAGCCTAGAAAATTTTGGAAGCTGAATTCAGATCTCTTTTAGTTTTGAAATTTATAGTCCCAAGACAGAAGTATCATATTTTATTTTTGTAACAAACTTTGTGGTTCCTGTTTAATGTATTTGTTATTATAAATGTCAGTTTGGTCCATAGAAGGTGTGTTTAAGGGTTGGAGAGATGGCTAAGTGGGTAAAGGGCTTGCCTGTGAAGCCTAAGGACCGATGTTCAACTCTGCAGGTCCCATGTGAGCCAGATGCACAAGGTGATGCAAGTGCACAAGGTCACACATGCCCACAAGGTGGCGCATGCATGTGGAGTTTGATTACAGTAGGTGGAGGCCTTGGCTCGCCGATTCTCTCCTCTCTCTCCTCTCTCTCCCTCTCTTGCATTAAAAAAAGTCAGTTTATTGGGCTTTCCTTAAAAAAAGGAGTCATCAGAAAAGAATAGCGTTTCTCCTCCACAGTTCTCTGAGAACTCGTGGACTTTCACTAGGGATTACGGCAAGAAGTAATGACATTAGTGTAGTCTTTAGTAGAATCTGGGAGATGGAGCGGGCTTGGGAAGTGGAGAGGGGAGAAGAGGACCTTCTACATGAAAGAAATACTGCAAGAGGGAGACCGCACAGAAACCCCAAGACAGAACACGCTTCCTTTTTGTTAAAATGATTAATTAGGAGGCCAGTAGACTGAAATGTAAGCAAATCAAAATTCAACTCAGTACAAATGGTTGTATACTAGGAAAACAAAATTTAAGCTTCACTAATCAGGACCACCAACTAATTTCTATCTAGGCATTTTTCCATTTAAATGATTCAAATATGACCACAGTTCCACGTTAGCCAATCCAGTGTTTTCTTTGCCTTGCGTCTGAATTCAGCCTTCATACCTTGCTGGCAGAGCCCCAACCACTTACTGTCTGGAGCTGCCCAACTCATATTGTTTGATGCTAGTATGATTCAGCTTATCTTTTAACACATCAGCACTTTCTTACGAGGTGTGGAGGACAAGATACATCCAAAAATCAGTTCTGGAGTTGGAGAGATGGCTCAGCAGTTAAAGGCACTTGCTTGCAAATCCTGATGGCCTGGGGTTGATTTTCCAGTACCCACATGAAGCCATACTGATAAAGTGGAGCATGCATCTGAAGGTTGTTTTCAGTGGTGGGAAGCCCTGGGGTGCCCATTCTCTCTCTGCTTGCAAATAAATAATAAATAAATATTTTATAAAGTCAACAAAAAGGAGTCATTAAGATGTTTTAAGCTTCTGTCTTCTCACAGATTATCATGTGTTTGTTATTGTTTCTTCTCTTGCTTTGTTTTGAGCTCTTTGATTGTACAGTGGAACGGGCCATCATTTGTGTCTTCAGTCTTCAGTTCCTAGCTAAGCTTTCTTTTTTTGGAGGTGGGGGGGCCGGTGTTCTGATCTGATCTCAGTGTCGGTAACCCTTCTGAATTCACATTGGAACCTCATACTCAAAGTGGTGGTATTGAGAGGTAGGTTAGGAGGTTAGAAGTGTTAGGAGGTGATAAGATTTTAAGAGCTCTGCACTTTTAGATGATTAATACCACTATAACAAAAGGCCCCTGGGCCAGGCGTGGTGGTACAAGCCTTTAATCTCAGCACTCGGGAGGCAGAGGTAGGAGCATTGCTGTGAGTTTGAGGCCAGCTTGAGACTACATAGTGAATTCCAGGACAACCTGGGCTAGCTAGTGAGACCCTACCTCGAAAACCAAAAACCAAAAACCAAACCAAAACAAAAAGGCCCTTGGGGGGCTCTTTGCCCTTCTGTCCTCCACAGATGCCACAAGAAGGCCACGCCTGTGTGGGACAGGTCTTACTGGACATTGCGTCTGCTGGTACCTGCCTTGATTTTGTTCTTTCTAGTCTCCAGAACTGCGAAAACAAGTTCTTATTTACAAGTTGTCAAGTTAGAAATGTCCTGTGACAGCAGCGCAAACTGACTAATCTGGGGAGGGGCGATTTTTGATTTTTCTTTAAAAAGGACATTTTAAATAGATTATATAACAGTTTTCAGCTGCTTCTTCAGACACAAAAGTAGCATTCGAGGTAGTGTTTCGCTCACTATATGGTCTCAGGTTGGCCTTGAACTCACGGCGATCCTCCTACCTCTGCCTCCCAAGTGCTGGAATTAAAGGTGTGTGCCACCACGCCCGGCTCAGTACTTCATTTTTTTTTTTTTTTGAAACCTATTTATTTGTGTATGTGTGCATATGGGCATTCCAGGGCCTCTTGTCACTGCAAACAAACTCCGGATGCATGTATCACTTTTTTTGCATCTGACTTTAAGTGGGTTTTAGGGAATCAAACCTGGGCCCGGCAGGCTTTGCAATCACGCACCTTGACCTGCCGCACCATTTCCCAGCCAAGATAAAACTTTTAATGTGTGTGTGTGTGTGTCTGTGAGAGTGTACGTGACTATTGGTGCACCATGGTCTCCAGCCACTGCAGTTGAACTCCACACGCATGTGCCACGTTGTGCGCATGTTTGACCCTGCATACTTGCGTCACCTTGTGTGTCTGGCTTACATGGGGTCTGGAGAGTTGAACATGGGTCCTTAGGCTTGCAGGCAAGTGCCTTCACTGTTCAGCCATGTCTCCGGCCCCCCAAGAAAAACTTTTGAATGGGGCTCCATTAGACCCCAGAGTTGGAGATGTCTTTGTTATAGAGAACTTCAGAGCTGTCACTGTCTTTTCCTTTCTCTACTTTATTCCTTTCATAAGTCCTGGTTTTCCCACCCGCCATAGTCACCACTTCAAGGGACCCATTGTCTCATTTGAATCATCTCACATGTTTGGTTTATTGCAACAAGGCTCCGCCTTCTTTTCCAGTCTACCTGGAAGTTGAAAACGATGTTTGATCATGTTCTTCCCATAAAAAATCCCATTACATATTCCTGTTACACCTAATGACATCTCGCAGCTTTCTGTAGTGTCCATAGCCCCTAGTCAGCCTTTTAGCCTCATCACCTCCAACTAGCTCCCAGACAGTCATCTCCCTATATGTTTAATTACTGGCACTTCCATTCCACAAAGCCTTATTTATTTATTAATCTTTTTTGCTTTTATTTGGGGGAGGGGAGAACGAATGAAAGGTAGAATGAATAAAGCCAGGCGTGGTGGCGCACGCCTTTAATCCCAGCACTTAGGGGGCAGAGGTAGGAGGATCGCCATGAGTTCGAGGACACCCTGAGACTGCATAGTGAATTCCAGGTCAGCCTTGGCTACAGTGAGACCCTCCCTAAAAAGAAAGAAAGAATGAATCGATGAATGAATGGGCCCTCTAGGACTTCTTGCTGCTGTAAATTCACGTCAAATGCACGTACCACTTTTTGTATCTGGCTTTACATGGGTGCTGGGGAACTGAACACTGGCCAGCAGGCTTTGCAAGCAAGTGCTTTTAACCACTGAGCCATCTCCACAGCCCTATTGGTTTGTGTGTGTGTGTGTGTGTGTGCGCACATGCGCGCACACACACACACACACACACACACACACACACACACAGATGCAAGCACCCCATGTTTGCTGTTGTGGAGGTCAGAGGAGAATGTCAGGTGCCCCCTCCATTGCTGTCACTGATTCCTGAGCTTGCGGCCTTCGCGAGGTCCTGCAGTGCTTTGGCCTCTGCTTTCCACAGGATGCACGCTCCACATGCGTCTGGGTACGTGGCTTGTGGGGAGTCAGACTGAGGTGGTCTCAGGCTCTGGTGCTCACGCAGGTAAGGCTGTCACCCCCTGGGCTGTCTCTTCCAGTCTCCAGAGCCTTCACTGCCGCCTCCAGTTTTCCTGGGGCTTTGCCCTTCTGCCCCTTCCATCCTTGCTCATTCCTCCTGTTTTCTTGCACTAAGCTAAATTTTGTTAATCCTTAAAGACCAGGTCCAAGGATAGCTTTTTATTGTAGTGTTGAGCCCCCTCCCTTTTTTCCCCTTGCTCACTACTAGTAAAGCCACACTAGCTGTCACAGAGTGGGGACGTGTCCATCCTTTTCTCAAGTTGTAGGCATCATAAGGAAATGGTCTAACTCCTCACCTCACCCTTAGTCAAGTTGAACCGAAGGGGCAACACTCAATACAGTTTTCACGAGAACATAATCTGCTTGACCCAAACAATTCCCAGGCAGGTTTCTGACAGTCTTAGCATAGCTATTTAGCAATCTATTTTTTTTCTCCCCGAGGTAGGGTCTCACTCTAGTCCAGGCTGACCTGGAATTCACTATGTATTCTCAGGGTGGCCTCGAACTCACAGCCATCCTCCTACCTCTGTCTGCCGAGTGCTGGACTTAAAGGCGTGCGCCACCACGCCCGGCTTTGAAGTCTATTTTTATATACTCTACTTAGGTGGAGCTATCATTGGTCAGATGTATCAGTGTTCTATTGCCCACAGAGAAAGAGACAACGTGGCTGGTGAAAACAGAACTTGCTCATAAGATACAGTCCAGTTCAGAGCTCTTAAAGCAAAAACATAGACCAAAGACAAACAAGTGTACATCTTAGAATCAATGAAAGAGTTGTGCTTCACCTGTTAGAGCTTGTAGTCTTAATTGTATATTTGCCAATTGGAAACGATTACCAGTTAAGTACCAGAGTCATTTGGGAAGATGTCTGACGTTTGAACGTGGGCCCAGAGTCAAGTGCCACTTCAGACTGCAAACCCAGGACGGTACTCAGGACTGTGGGCCATTTGAACATCAATTTATTCTTCCATGTTGAGGAACAACCGAGTCCTGTGTCTTCTCTTTTAGAAGTTGGACACTTACAGATAAAGAATCCCAACCACCTCCATTTGAAATTGCTTAGGAATCCCTTTAAAACAATTTAAAGAGTCACTTGACTTTATTTCAGAGTATAAGTCTGTTAGACTGAAATGTTTTACTTAATGTTTAATTAAGATCCTTTTTGTTGGGATGTACCGCCTTCTGTTAGATTAAACACATATCAAGACTGATGGTGTTTGTAATTCCACTCAGCGATGTTGTACTTGGGATGCCATTACTACAACCTCACCCCATAGGGCAAGCTGTGTTTCCTACCATTGCCCTCCTCGATGCCTTTTGGTTATTACTTTTTTTTTTTTTTTTTTTTTTCTTTTTCGAGGTAGGGTCTCACTCTGGTCCAGGCTGACCTGGAATTAACTATGTAGTCTCAGGGTGGCCTCGAACTCACAGCAATCCTCCTGCACAGGGCGAAGCTTCTCTGGCTCCTCTGAGAACAAGAAACAGGTCTGTCCAAGGGAAGAGAGAGATCTGGGCAGCTTGATCTTGGAAAATTAGTTGTTGAGCAAAGTGGTTGTCTTTTGAAAATCTCTTCTAAACCAACGTGTTGATGTGTGCTTGAGAAGATTGTCCTGGCATGCAGTTTGAGGATTAAACTGTTATGTTTCACAGGAGGCTGAAAGCACTTTTTACAGAACACTATCCTCTCCCACTTTGTTCCCATGGGTGCCTAGGTAACCCAGTTCTCTCACTGGGAACGCCCTGTCAGTTAAGCCACACTGCAGTGAAATAGAAAAGGACGTATTTCAGTGGGAGCAGTTAATTACATTCACCTCTTTCGCCATTTTTCTATTGGGACCCAATGTCCCGCTTTCTCAGACAGTGCAAGAGTGTGCTTTCTGATGTGACTCAAAACTGAAATCGACAATATCAGGAGCCAAGAGCCCAAAGCTGTGCTCTGGCCTCACACGGTCACTACTCTCGGAATGCGGGGTAGAATTCCCAAGTGGTCAGTGCTTCACGGCTTTGAGGCATAGCAGAGATGCCCAGAGTTTTGAGAAATTATGTTGCTCTTGTGGTTTGTCCTGAAAAAGGGTATTAAACCCATTTCAGCAAGCTGGGCCTCATTATAGCCGTTTTTAGCATCAGCTGTGTGGATATTTGGGAGATCCGATGTCCAGCTGTGGTGCAGAGCCCTGGGGGACTGGGGCTTCCCAGATTCCCTCAAATGACACTGGGAAGAAGCTTTGCAGGCATGGACGTACTGTCGCTGCGCCAGGCAGTTACTAGTTGGAGGTGTCGTTAAGTGTGCTCATAGTCGCAAGACAATAGTCATTAGAACTCTGGGAAACTTAGAATCTGAGTATTTAGGCCCAATGCTATTAACATGGCATAAGGCAATGAGGAAGCTATCTGTCACTTGCAGCTCTCCCTGGGTACAGGAGAGGATGCGTGACTTTGTTTTGAAATGCCCTGACTTTACTCATCTCATGAGAAACATGGTAATACCCACCCCAGCGGAACCTGTTGGTTCAGTATTGCCAAAGATTCACTCTCCAAAATTAAAGTTATTACTTTACTAAATAGGCTCCCACTCAGGGCCTGTTTGAGAGTGTTGAATCTCTGCATCTGTCTCTTAGTTAATCTGCTTAGTTACCTTGGGCCACATTTGGAGACGTTAGGAAGTAAAACGTTGCTGCGTGCTAGGGCAAGCATGGATGTGGAAACTTTTTGAGCTCTTATTTGGCTGAATAGAGTGCGTTTTTCTGTTTGCCTTAAAGAAGTGGCTGGGCTCAATCACTTCACTCGTGTTTTATGGAATCAGAAGCCCCTGTCATGGCTCATTCACCTGTGCCGAGGGAGTGATGGATTGTGCTCTGAGCCTGGGTAGAACTGTCCTGTCCGCCTGCGCTGCGTGGTGTGGAGGCCCGCGTCCGCCCCGGGGAGCCTGAGAGCTGGAGTTCAGCACTGCGGCAGGTCGAGTGTCCGGGGAGAGTTTCCCGGGAGCGGCCGCCGGCTCCTGTGCTGCAGCGTCCTCCCAAGTGCGCTGTGTGCAGGCAGCTGTCAAGATCGGAAGTCGCTGCGTGAATCTCCTCACTCGAGCCCACGAGGAAGGATGGCGTTGAGAGCCTTGCTTCTCAACGCGCGGTGGAAATTCCGGCGATTTCACTACTGGCAACATTTGTCCTTTTGAGCAGTTCATTGGGACAGTGTGAATTTGACAGCTGTGGGTTGACCCTGTTTGAGTCCGGCTGTCCCGGCTAAACCTGTTGAATCGAGCTAGGCGTGTAGGGCAGGTACTGTGCACTCTCAACCGTATTCCCCACCTTGACTTTGTTCTCACAGGGCTGTTGCTTTTCCACCCGTGATTTCCTTTATTCTGTTCCAAATTGTAGAAATTTGCCCAGGGCTTTCCTTAAAGTTTAAGAATCTAAAAAGTATACAACAAAAACCCAAGATGCTTAAACTTCCATTAATCTTATTTTTAAGATCATTTCAAAACTTTCAGTGCCCTACATTCATCTATCCACCTATTTGTCTGTCTGTCTGTCTGTTATCTATCTATCATCAATCAATCAATCAATCAATCAATCATCTATCTATCTCCCCAACCATCCAGGCAATCTGTCCGTTCATCCATTTAGGCAATTCTAATTTGGGATCTAATCTGAACAATAGAAAACAAATCTTCTTGGTGTTTAATACATATAAATTTCAGAAATTTTGACCTAAAACCTGCCTCACTTTCCATGCCACTTTTAGTTCCCAGGTAAAGGAAAACTTTCTGCTGCTCATTAATTCAATTGCAAGACCTTTTGGGGGGGGGCACTGACCAAAAACAAAATAAGAATTAACTTGCTTATGTAGAAGCTTATAGCTTTTCATGCCGATTCTCTAATCTCTTTCTTAAAACAACTTTCAGCCAGGGTATTGGCAAGGCAGATCTCAGTGCATCCTAATCTTCTTGTGTTTTTCAGAATGGGTTATTTACTATCTTGGGGTCACATAATTTAGTAAATGATAGAGCCTGATAATTGAGCCTAGGTATTTTGACAGGAAGCTTTTTTTTTTTTTTTTTTTTTTTTTGAGGTAGGGTTGCACTCTAGCTCAGGTTAACCTGGAATTTACTATGTAATCTCATGGTGGCCTCAAACTCACAGCCATCCTCCTACCTCTGCCTCCCTAGTGCTGGGATTAAAGGATTAAAGGTGTTCACTACCATGCCCGGCTTTTTTAAAAAAATATTTATTTGTTTGAGAGAGAGATAATGGGAACATCAGGACCTCAAGCCACTGAAAACGAACTCCAGATGCATGCACCACCTTGTGCATCTGGCTTAAGTGGGTCCTGGGGAATTGAACGTGGGTCCTTTGGCTTTGCAGACAAGAACTTTAACCACTAAGCCATCCCTCCAGCCCAACAGTAAGTCTTCATATACTGATTCTTGGAACTTGTAAGGCATATACATACACACACAGAAAGTCCTTTAGGAGGGGTTTCTTATTTGTTTTGTGTGCGTGTATGTTTGTGTAGGGGGCAGCACACATGCGTGCCAGTGCACATGCATGTGTGGATGCCAGAAGTTGATGTCGACTGTCTGCCTCAATTACCCCTCTACCTTATTTTGTGAGACAGAGTCTCTCATTCAACCTGGAGTTCGTGGATTTGTCTAGCCTAGCTAGTAAGCTTTGCCTGTCTCTGCCTCCCCAGTGCTGAGACTACAGATGCTTACCACCATACCTGGCATTTACTTGGGTCCCAGGGATCCCAAATTCAAACCCTCCCGTACTTTCCCCATTGAGCCATCTCCCCAGCCCGGGAGTAGTTTAGAAAGTGAAAAAGAAAATCTTGCTCCAGCCAACTTTAAAGGGAAAGCAATGGACACAGTGTTTCTTTTTAAAATATTTTATTTTTATTTATTTACTTGACAGAGAGAAAGAGGGAGGGGGGAAGAGAGAGAGAGGGGGAGAGAGGGAGAGAATACGGGCACACCAGGGCCTCTAGCTACTGCAAACAAACTCCAGATGCATGCGTCCCCCGCCCCCTTGTGCATCTGGCTAATGTGGGTCCTGCAGAATCGAGCCAAGGTCCTTTGGCTTTGTAGGCAAATGCCTTAACCGCTAAGCCAGCTATCCAACCCTGGACACACTGTTTCTGATGTGGCTTTCCATCTTCAGTCACAGCACAGGATTGGAGCAGTGGGATTTCTTAGCTCGGTCCACCCTTGTAGGTGTATAAAGGCTGAGGTGACGGTTTCCTCACCACCACTGCATACTTCCTGTGAAAACCAGTAATTTGATTTCTGATGGAATTCAACTGTGAGTCGAGGGTGAATCCGAGTGAGATGAAAACCATGGTGTGCTCAGCGTTGAGTTCTGTGGGATTGTCTTTGCGTAGTGTAAGCAGTTTGGACGGGCACTGCTGGATTTCGTCCGCATTGCTGGGGCTTTGGCAAACTGAATCTGCCCATCTTCCAGCCTGGCTAATTAATTCCTAGTATTGTTCCGTAACAAATTTAAAGGGACTGATTTCATTCAGTGGATAAGATTAAGTTTCAGTGAGTTAGGCGCCACGTTAGCCTCCGTTATAGCAGACCATCCCGTAGCATGCTCCTGATGGTTTACAAATGTTCCCTAATAGTGGAAATGAGAGCTAACATTTAATAGAACTGATCACGGAGTACACATGTAGCCCATTACGTAATGCGGATGATCTCATTTACTGCTCGTAACTACCCAGTAGTTTGGGCACTGTCATTATCTGCATCGTTAGAGGAGAAGATGGCATTCAGAGCTTGTTCCTAATCATGCTGTAAGTAAGGAGGTTGGACTTGCAAAGCCAAGCTGTGACAGTACACACCCCAGGATTCCAGGCTCCCACCCCTGAGCTTGGTGCATGGAGAGCTGCCTCCTGGTGACTCCCAAGTTCTTTGCAGCTCTTGAAGAAAACCCAGAGTACTGGTGGTTCTCCAGGCTCCCTGGCCCGCATTCACAAGGCCATGGTGGTGTTTGCTCACTGCACACACAGTGGTACTTGTCGGTGCATTGAGATCTCAGTGTATGGGCTCATTACAGAGGCCCAAACGTGTCTGCACACTTCATTAGGCCACACGTGGACCAATTCTACAGGCAGGGTCATGATTTCTTTTTCTACCAAAATCAGCCAAAAAAAAAAAAAAATTACCAAATACACTCAGTTTTGTTTTCCATTGTGTTTTATGAATAATGCCCTCTAACTTTGACCATCCTCCTCAGCTAGCTCTTTTGTTCTGTGACTAGAAGCATATAGATAGAAAACATTCAATTCCGGTAGATCGAGTAATTTGTTTTTAAGTATAAAATCTGCACATTCAGCCTCCGTGGTGCAGGTGGAGGGACAGCCGCCCGCAGTCCCCTCTGCCAGTGAAACTCCAGCCTTGAAAATTATTGGCAGCTGGCACTGTAATGAGTCCATTTCAATATAAATGGGTTGTTGCTTATTAATTTCTGCCAGTTCCTAAGCAATTCAGGGACTGCTTTGCAAATTCAGAAATTGACAGAGAGCAGTGGAAGGGGAGGGTGCCCAAAGAAAAGGGAATGAACATGAGGGTAATAGGGTGATCTTTGAAAGGGCATGTATTGTGGGCTAATAACGGGGTGTTGTTAGAACTCTTGCTCCTTCCCCTGCAAACGTGAGTCACCAACTTCATGGTTAAATGGTACATTTTCCAAGAAAAGGGAGAACAGAAACCTCGCGTCCTGTTCTGTGTGGATATATGTATTTATTTACTCACTCACTCATCTCACTGTCTATGTGGCCCTCTCCATCCAATGGGCAGTTCTCTCTGTGTTTCTGCTGCAAGTGTTGTTTTCTTGTTTGTATTGTTTTCACCTTGCTGAAATCGCAGCGGGCAGCTCACAGAGGAATGGCCAGTTGCAAAACAATAAAATGAAGGCACTCAAATTCACTATACCCTCTGGCAGTTTTTCCTGAAGGGATCAGCTGAAAGGGTGGGTTGGGGGGGTATCAGACTGGGTGGCTCACACATTTTAATTCTAGCTCTAGAATGTCTGAGGCAGGAGGATAACTTATGAATTCAAGGCCAGCCTGGGTTATAGAGTGAGTTCCAAGTTGGCCTTGGCCAGAGTGAGTCCCTGCCTCAAGAAGTAACAAGGGTTGGGGCTGGAGAGATGGCTTAGCGGTTCACGCGCATGCCTGTGAAGCCTAAGGACCCAGGTTTGATTCTCCAGGTCCCAAGTAAGCCAGACGCACATGGTGGCACATGCATTTGGAGTTCGTTTGCAGTGGCTGGAGGCCCTGGTATGCCCATTCTCTCTCTCTCTCACACACACTTTCTCTCTCTCCTCTCTCTATCTCTAAAAGAAAAAAAAAGTAACAAGGGCTATGGAGACAACTCATTGGTTGTGAGCACCTGTCAAGCTTAAGTGTGAGGGCCTCTCGGGCCTGCAAAGTCTGACTCCCCAGAATTCATGTAAAAAACTAGGCAAGAGGGCTTTACTCCTTTCTATACACTTATGGTAGGAGCTCTGGGTGCTCCCTCCTCTTTCCTTCCCTTATTGTAATAAAGTCTCTCTAAATGGGTAAAAAAAACCAAAAAAGCCATGCATGTCACACATGTTTGTAAGCCCAGTCCTTGGCGGGGCAGGGGCCGGTGGAGACTGGAGAATTGCTGGGGTTATTGCTGGGCAGTAGCTCTGGGCTGAGGGAGAGACCCCATCTCAAAGAACTGTGTGGATGGCCCTGGAGAAGGACATCCACCATTCTCCTCTGGCCTCCGCGGGCATGCATGTAGGGTGTGTGTATGCATCTGCATTTACATGTCACACACACACAAACACACGTTCAAAAACAGCCAAAGGGGGAGGGGCTAGTCAGCTTGGAGCTATCTTTGTTGATGTATTTTCCTTACTAAGTAACAGTTTGGATATTTACCTAAATTCTTTCTTGAGCTTTCCCCCCTCCCACCTGAATATGACACTTGCCAGCTTATGAAAATGTGCACAGGAGGAGGAAGTTTATGGATTTAAGTTGTGTTTTTTTTTTCCTCTTTTCAACTGTCATCATTTTCTTCAAGTCCCATTATCGGTAGTGCTCTGCTCTGAGAATGTCGGAGGCTACTTGTTTCCATCCCTTTCCGTTTGTTGAAACTCTTTGAAGATTGCGCGAGGACACTGTGGTTCCATGCTTCTGTTATCCAACCCTCCAGTACGCAGCGAACAGGTTGAAATGATAGTTTGGAGGGCGGTGTCTTTCCATTCATGCAGACACGCTGGTATTCGCGCAGCTGCCTCACGAAGCCTGCCATTAAATACCTGTAGCTAAGTTGTTACGTCCTTTGACTCAAGGGCATTGTATTTCACATAAAATTAATATGGGAGAATTGATGAAAATACTCACTTCCTTCCTTCTGGCTAACCATTTCTTCTTCTCCTTTTTTTTTTTTTTGGTCTGTCCAGGTTTCTTGCACATTCTCCCAGACTCAGGTGAGACCCTGATGGCCACCCGGCAGGGCAGGTACTGACACATGCCCCAGTCCCAGCCACGGACGTCATAGCCAACTCAGAATCTAAATGCCACAGTGCTCTTGGGGCCAGTTGGGCTGGGGACCACTGTTGCCTTTTAAGGTAGGTCTGTGTTTGGAGCTATGAGCCTTCGTGTGTCTGCCTGGATTAATGGGACGATTTGTAAGGGGCTGGGGCTGGTTGGATGGATTAGCGGTAAAGTAGTGTGTCATGTGTAGCTGGTGGGAAAAAGAATTTGGAATCACTTCCATGGACTAGGGTGACACCCAGCTAACAATTTAAGGTTATTAACATGAAAACAAAACAACATGAAAAGACCAGGTAGGTTCCTATGATATCTTTTCTGCCCCTGTGAACTGCCCTCGGGATCTTTTATCTCTGAGTTTCACCATCTTTATGTTGGATTAAGTTTGAAAAAAAAAGTAATCCTGCCTTCCAAATCCAGACTAAAACGATGATATATTTTGTTTCTTCTTTGGATAGTCTTTAAAAAGCAGAGATAAACACAGTCATAATAATAATCTTTTCCTAAATCATAGATCATCTTTTATTTGTTGTAAAACTTGTTTAGTCTCGTGAGTTAGAGGTATTTGCATGTGACTTGGCAAAACTCTTCATGGATTGTAACGATTTAGCAAAAACTTTCAGAAGTTCATCTCTGTTTAATCTTAGCCCCCCCGCCCCGTCTTCAAGTGCAGCATCCAGTAGGGAGAAAACAGGCTTGAAACCAAGACCTCCCACTAGAATCTAATTTTAAATTTGCAATCTGTTGTCTTGTGATTTTTGCTTCAAATTTAACTTTGAAATAAATACATTTCATCCTTTCCCCTGCAGTTTCAGAGGTCTGATTTCAAGTCATAGAAGGGCAATCGTTACATTTATTTTAATATAATTTAAAATACCTCAGGGGAGTAAAAATATTATTATTAACTGTGACTTACATATATATCACTACGTGCCTTATATTGGATTTAACATCCTTGCCAGCAACAGGAACCTTGCTTTCACTGTTAACTTGTGACTTCAATATGCGAAATGAACTGGATTCTCTAAAATGTGAACGAGCTCTCACAATCTATATTAGATACATGCGAAGCTCCCTTGTTTTAGGCCATAACAGTGATGAACAAGGTCACTCAGGACTAAAACTTCTGATAAGTACAGGTAACAAATATCAGGCCAAGAGGGGCATGTCCTCTAACCATACAAAGGTGTCAGTAAAACAGGGAGAAAGCACATTGAAATAACCTTGCCTCTCTTACGATATGGGAAAGTCAAAGTGCCATGGGCACACAGAGAGGAAGTGATTAAATCCAAGCTAGACACCATTTTTGTTATCTTAGGTAAATTTCCCAAGCCATCTGTTTAGAGTTTATATTTTGTTGTAGTTTTCTGTCTAACGTGACGTCCTTACTCTCTTTAATTGAAGAAGGGAAAAAAAAACAAAACCTCAGTGACATAAAGCTTGTTAAGACATTAATTTTTTTTTCTTCCTTAAAAAATGAATTTCTCTCTCTCCCTCTATCTGTCTTTCTCTCTGTGTCTGTCGGTCTCAAATAAATAAATAAATAAATTAAAAAAAAAATGAATTGAGGGCTGGAGAGATGGCTCAGTGGTTAAGGTATATAAAAGAAATTTTGGTCTTTTTCTCTGCGTGTGCATGGATGTGCGGAGGGTGCATGTGTGTGCCCAGATATGTGCCGTGCATGTGCGTGTGGCAGCCGGAAGAGAGCTGTTTGCTCTTTCCAGCAGTTCTCTGGTCTCGAATCTTCCCAACCTTCACTTTCATAGACTGGGGGTCACCTGTGCATGACCATGCCCATCCTTTCACTTGGCCCCTGGGGCAAGTGAACTTGAGAAGTATCAGCCCCCCCCCCCCCCCATCATGCTCAAGTGACAAGGACTCTTCATGGTGAGGTTATGCTTTTGATTACTAACTTCTGGCCAGGGCACATCATGCCAGCTGACCCCACAGGCTGGCCTTTGGTCCAAGGGAACTCTGGTGTTCTGTAGTGGGTAGAACATCTTACTATCTGCCAGGGCCACCACTAAAGTGTCTGGTGTCTTTGGGAACTTGATATCCTAAGCCATAAAAATACTATCTCCTGAGGCCTCAGGGGTGTGCAGTTCCTTACTTATTCCCTCCTTGTTTCTTTTCCTCCCTCACCCCCTTAGCAACCTGCAGTTGTTGGAATATTTTTCTTTGTTCTCTCTGTTTGTTCTCTTGGGCCATGAGATGGGTTTCCAGTAACTGGAATGTTGTCTCTTGCAGCACTGAGAAAATATCATTATTTAAAAATGTAATGTAGGGCTAGAGAGATGGCTCAGCAGGTAAGGCACTTGCCTGCAAAGCCTAACGACACGGGCTTGTTCTCCAGTACCCACACAAAGCCAGATGTACAAGTAACTGGAGTTTGTTGGTAGTGGTCACAGGCCTTGGCCTGCCTATTTTCTCTCTCTCTCTGTGCCAGGTGTGGTGGTACACGCTTTTAATCCCAGCACTTGGGAGGCTGAGGTGGGAGGATTATTGTGAATTCGAGGCTAGCCTGAGTCTAATTCCAGGTCAGCATAAGCTAGAATGAGACCTTACTTCAGGGGGGGAAAAAGTAGTGTACAAGTTATATCTTGGATTATACAAGTCTTATTTCTTCTCCTGCCCAGTATTAGTGATAGCAAAGAGTTCTCCACATTTAAACTCTGTAAGAAGTAGCCTTTTTAGATGGTTAATGTATTCCCAAACAACTGTCTTACAAAAGGACTTCTTGGGCTAAACCAGCTTTTGTATGTGAACTAAACTTTTATATGTGACCTTTTAAAAAGTGTTCTTTTGCTGTGCACGTGCCATCCATGGTATTTTAATGTCTCTTATAGCCATTGCAAACAGTTGAGTTTACTTTTACTCAGGGACCCTAGTTACAGTAGCCTGGTTTTTTTAAAGTCTATGTGTGATAATCCCGCCATCTAGGCATCTTGGGCATCTATTGACGGTTTTTACTCTTGGACCCTGGTCACATTATCCTGGTCCTTTAGAAGGTCACGGGGACATTTTGAATATTGTGTTGTGAGACTCCAGGTCTGGTTGAAATCACCTGGGGAAAATTGACTTTGTGGTGATGGTCATTTGGGGAGGGGTGCCACAAGCCCCAGGATCCCGCCGCAAGCCCCGTCTCACTTTTGGCGGGTCGAGCTGCTGCTCTGCACCCGTCCCCCGGCCCCTTTTCTGTGCCGCTTCGCGTTTGTGACTCTTGTGTGAGCACGAGGGTCAGCTGCCCCAGCCTAGGCCTTTGCTCTCTTGCTTTGTATCAGTCCCAGGCATGTGTACCTGAGGAGTGCATCTGGGGTGTACACAGGGGTGTACACAGCACTGGTCCATAGGTAGATTTCTTTTTCAGTTCTCTCATCTCCAAGATCCCCACTTACTCTGCATACAGGGGCCATCCTTGGCTCTTCTGGACAGAACCACAACCAGAGCCAGATCTGGCCAGAGCGTTTTTTAAAAACTTTTTCTTTTCTTTTTATATTTGAGAGAGAGAAAGTGGGAGGGGGGGGGAGAGAGAGAGAGAGAGAGAGAGAGAGAGAGAATGAGAGAGGGAAAATTAATGGGCACATCAGGGCCTCCACCCACTGCCAGTGAATTCCAGAGGCATGCGCCACCTTATGCATCTGGCTTACGTGGGTCCTGGGGAATCAAACCTGGGTCCTTTGGCTTTGCAGGCAAGTGCCTTAACCACTAAGCCATCTCTAGCCCCTGGCCAGAGGGTTTTGTTGCCTGTACCGAGCTCTTCTTGGTACTCAGCCTTAGTGCCAGCCTGGGGGGAAAACTGGCTCCTTCAAAACAAAATTAGAGAGCTGGGAGTGGTAGTGCACACTTTTAATCCCAGTACTTGGGAGGCCGAGGTAGGAGGACCGCTGTGAGTGAGGCCACCCTGAGACTACAGAGTGAATTCCAGGTCAGCCTGGGCTAAAGTGAAACACTATATTGGGGAAAAGAAAAGAATGGTATTGAATGAGTGACTTCTGCAAGTTTTCACTCTCTGCCTCATTTGATCTGTTTTTCTTTATTTTTGGCTTAGAGTTTTTAGTTATAATTTAGATATAATTAGGTGAGATGTGATCGTAGAAGCTGACTCCATTTTCTGGCACCACATATTGGCAGTTCACTTTTGCTCACTGCCTGAAAAGCAGCTTCACCTCTTCATTTAGCCTCACTTTGGACCATTCATCTGTGTTTGCTTTGCATTTCCTTTTTTTTGGTAATATATTTTATTTATTTATTTATTCATTCATTCATTCATTCATAGGGGGGGATAAAATATGGGTATGCCAGGGCTTCCAACCACTGCAAACGAACTCCAGGCACACGTACCTCCCTTGTGCATCTGGCTTATGTGGGTCCTGGAGAATCAAACTGGGATCCTTTGGCTTTGTAGGCAAATGCCTTAACCGCTAAGCCATCTCTCCAGCCCTGAATTTGCATTTCCTGATAGCACTCTGCTATCTGATGCCCAATAAATAGACTTTTTTTATTTTAATTGCCTAATTTATTATAAATATATCAGAATGTTCTCAGTGTTTTTCAGCTATTGGTTGAGAGGATCAAAGTGTATTTTCTCTGGAAAATCCCTTCGGTTTGAATTTATATTTAATATAAGCAGAATATTCTATTTGAGGCTTGGTTTATTTATTTGTCTTAAGTTTTTATTTCCGATTGTTTATAGATTCACGGGAAACATTACAGAGAAAAGGCATTCATTAGCCGCTTTTCTCTCATGGTTGCATCTTTTATAATTATAGAGAACTACCAGGAATCTGACATTATTTTAGTGGGTGTATCATAACTTTATAGTGCCCCTGTCACTTTATCACAGTGACATAAGTGATGTAGTCTATATCATTTTATCACATAGGCATAGTAAGATAGTAAATCCTCTAAAAGCAGTCTTTGAAAAATGTGCTCCCTCCTCAAATATATGAAACACCCTAACTAATAATTGTTCATGTATTTTGATAACCTTCCATCAGCTGTCTGTTTTTGAAAAAAAAAATTATGAGAGGGGCAAGAGTGAGAGCGAGAGAGAGAGAAGGAATTGGCACAGTAGGGCCTCCAGCCACTGCACTAGAACTTCAGATGCGTGCGCCACCTTGTGAACACGCGCAGCCTTGTGCGCTTGCCTCACCTTTGTGTGTCTGGCTTACTTGGGATCTGGAGAGTTGAACATGGGTCCTTAGGCTTTGTCTACAAGCACCTTAAGTGCTAAGCCATCTTTCCAGCCCCATCAGCTGTCTTTTAACTCCTTCACTAGGTATTTAAGTTGGTGGAAGTTAAAGGCCTATATTTCATCTCACCACTTTAGCAAAGAGATCATGGTGTTGCATGGCAAGTCTTACTTGTTCTGCTCTCCTTGATCCCTGGCCACCTGAACTTCCCTGGGGTCCTTCAACCATCTGACCCCATCCATACACTCCATTAGAAATGTCTCCCTGCCCATCACACCACTACTTGCCTCCCCTCACTTTTCACTGGGTCATCTTGGACTGAACGTTTCTGCCCTAGCTGTCCTGACAAGGGCAGAGATGACCTCCCAGCTCAGCCTGTTCCTAGGCATTTGCCAGGCTTCGCCAAAAGGATCGGGAAGATGGAAACTACAGGCAAGAGTCAGTGGAATGATACAGGAGAAATCCTCCATTCTTTTCCCAGGTAACTGGGGTAGGGGGAACACAGTGGAACACAAACTGAACCTGTAAGGCCATTCTGAAACCTGATGGTCCAAAGCCAGGGACTACACAGGTTTCCAGGTGGCAAGGACCCAGAGAGTATCTTAAAACTCACTGAGTCCTCTAGGACTGCAAGTGAGGAGGCTGGTGCATTCAAGACTGATGTATGTTTCGTCTGGCTCATATTGTGACTGTGTTCTAGTCTTTTATTGTAGTGGTGTGGTTGTGACATTCTGGTTAAGTGTATCCTGTCATTCAGTATGTTTTTAGTTGACTACCTCCTACTTGTTGGGCTCTGTTCTGGGCTGTGAGGATCCAGCAGGAAATGAGACAAGTGAGATGCCCATCCATCTTGAAACTTGGCTGTGGTAGGGAAGGAGCGGGAATGAAAAGTGATAAGCAAATGAGCTATAGGATGTGAGGTAATTATGACATGCTCAAGGGAGGGGAGTTAAAGACAAGGAATAAGCATTGTCAGGTTTTGTGGGAGGGGTTGTTATTACAGGTTATTAAAGGCCAGAGAAGGCCTCCCTGTTGAAGCAACTGATTGGAATGAACTCTGGAGTGAGCCAGGCAGGATCCACAGAGGAGGAGGGCTCCAGACAGAGGAGTGAGCATAAGGAAAGGTCCTGGGGCAGGTCAGGGAAGCCCATGTTTGAGATTTAAATGTCAAGAGTCATTTTTCTATTAAAATGTTGTCCACCGTCTCCAATTGCCTCTTGAATGCGCAAGCTGTCTGGGGCTCTAGCAGACTAAAGCAGTATTTCCCTGAACGTGAGAGATTAATAAATTCCAGTCTGGGAATGTTTCCCAGCTTGAAATTTAGTAAAGGTTGAATATCCACAGAAGAAGTAAAAATCACTTTCTGTCCTGGTTGCCACCAAGCTACAGATAACAGTCTGGTACTTATGGAAAATGCAATCCAAGTTTTATGTGTTTGACATAAAAATAGATTACAAAAGCCGGGCGTGGTGGCGTACACCTTTAATCCCAGCACTCGGGAGGCAGAGGTAGGAGGATCACTGGGAGTTAGAGGCCACCTTGAGACTACAGAGTGAATTCCAGGTCAGCCTGAGCTAGAATGAGACCCTACCTTGGGGGAGGAGGGGAAATTACAAGAGGCAAATGGGACAGAATAGGAAGAGTTTAATTAAGACATTGGAAGTCACTGGCATTTTACCTATGTACAAGGAAGCATTGGGACTTATGGCTCACCAAATTAAAAAAAATTGTTATTTTTGATAATTTCACACACATATAGAATGTATTTTGATCACCCCTCATTATTCTCTCTTATCTACCTTCACTTCCTCTAAACCTTCCCTTTTTCTCCACTAATCCTCTTCGTACTTTCATGTCTCTGTCTGTGTCACACAACACACACACACACACACACACACACACACACACACAACACACACATTCACACACACCTACCTGCTGAGTTAAATAAGGGTTGTTCATAATGGCAGAAGAAGCTGGCCTGCTTTCATAGGTCCAAGCAGAGAGAGAATAGACAAGAGCCACACCACCACATGCTGGCAAGCACTCTTTGGGAACTCCGGAACTCCAGGCAAAACTCAAGCACTTTGCTTATCTTTAGTCTGGAATTCCAAATCCACCCCCACACCTTAGGGCTGGACCCTAGGACCCACCCAGTAACAGCTCTTTCAGCCAGGTGGCTGCAGATCTAAACTACAAACTTGAATAGAATCCTGAATATATTGGGGGCTATCCAAAATACCACACATGGGTTGGGAGTTATTTTCTAGAGCCTGGGCAACTCACCAGCGGCTATACCACTGAAGAATATGATTCTTTTCTCCCCCAGCAAACATTAACTGCTAATAGCTCCCCTGGGGGGAGTTGTGTCTTGTTACCCCCTCTGCCACCCATGATGGAGCATTGATAGGCTCAGTCTTAGGCAGGACATCACAGCTGCTGTGAGACATGAGTGTAATGGCCATGTCATGTCCAGAAGGCAACACTCTTCTCAATCCTTGGGCTCTTACATTCTTTCTACCTCCTCTTCTCCAGTGTTCACTGAGCTTTGGAGGGGGATGAGATAGGTGTATTGTTTCAGTTGTTCTCAGCACTTTGACCAGCTGTTTGTCTCTCTGTTAACCTGTGCCCTCTGCAAAAAGAATTCTGTGAAGGTTGGGCTGGAGAGATTGCTTAGTGATGAAGGCTCTTGCCTGCGAAGTCTAAGAACCCATGTTCGACTCTCCAGATCCCATGTAAGCCAGACACATAAAGTGAGGCAAGTGCAAGGCCACTCACGCCCACTAGGTGGTGCAAGCATCTGGATGTTGATTTCAGTGGCTGAGGCCCTGGCATACCAATTCTCTCTCTATCTCTATCTCTCTCTCTCTTTTCCCCTCCTTCTCTCAATCCCTCCCAAAAGGTTAAAATTTAAAAAAAGGACAGAGTCCTTAAAAAAGTGCTATGAAGGAGGCTGAGAGTAACAATAGTGTGTATGTATAGATATAAATATTTATAAGGTGGTTTTTGACAACCTATCCATTTAGCATAACAGCAGTCGTAGGTTCTTCCCTAGCCATGGGGTTTTAACCAGGTCTACATTGATGGGTCTGAATTCCCTCCTGTGGAATTTTAGATCCATCCAGAATGCTCTTGGTTATTTTTGTAACAGTCATGCCACTATTGCACCAGGGAACACATCTTGCCTGACACGATTGTGGATCATACAGTGTTCACAGCTGGGTAAGACTGCTGAGGACTTTTCTCAGCTTTGTTGGTGACCCCACCAAAGCAGCCTGTGGGAGGAAAGGGTTTACTTTGGCTTGCAGACTCGAGGGGGTGATGGCAGCAAAGACCATGGCATGAACAGAGGGTGGACATCACCTCCTGGCCAACAATAGCAGCTGGAGAGTGTGCCAACCATTGGCAGGGGAAGCTGGCTATAACACCCATAAGCCTGCCCCAGCAACATACTTCCCCTGGGAGCCTTCAGTTCCCAAATTGCCATCAGCTGGGAATCAAGCAGTCGGAACACATAAGCTTATGGGGGACACCCAAATCAAACCATCACACTCCTCTAGAAGGTCAGCACCCTCCGACACTATGAAAGGTAGCCAGTAGGGAGCTGGACTTTCAGTGCAGTTCCACCCAAGTTCTCAGTGTTCTACACTTGAAGGATGTGTGTCTTCTGCAATGGGCACTTACCATGTAGCTTTCTTGGGCACCGAAGAACAACGGCAATAGCTCCTGTTGTTTGGGGGCTTCTGTATCCTCCCTAACATTTCACTATGAGGTATCTCCTCCACAGTGTTGAAAGTTTTGATTAATATCTTAGAACTTCTGGGAGTGGCTTTATCCACAGTATAGTGTACCTTCATTCAAGTTTTTTTTTTTTTTTTTTTTTTTTGAGATAGAGTCTTGCTGTAGCCCAGGCTGACCTGGAGTTCACTATGTACTCTCAGGCTGGCCTTGAACTCACAGCAATCCTCCTACCTCTGCCTCCTGAGTTCTGGGATTAAAGGTGTGTGCCACCACACGCAACACACACACACACACACACACACACACACACACACACACACACAGAGAGAGAGAGAGAGAGAGAGAGAGAGAGAGAGAGAGAGAGAGAAGTAGAAAATGGATGTGCTAGGGCCTGTAGCTGCTGCAAATGAATTGCAGAGGCATGTGCCACTTTGTGTATCTGGCTTTTCGTGGGTACTGAGAATTGAACCTGGGCCATTAGCTGTGCAGGCAACTGCCTTAGCTGCTAAGTCACCTCTCCAGCCCTGAATTACCTACTTTTAAATTAGCTTATAAAGTAGTAGGTTTCCTTAGAGTTTTTTTCTTGTTTTGGTTAACCCTCTCCTAACCTCTTCTGTCCTCTGTCCTGCTGCCCCATCCCTGCTCAAAGCTCTCCCTCTCGCTGCTCTCCCCTCTGCTTTCACATCACATGTGTCCTAGCCTCACAGAGCCTCTTTCTTCAGGGTCTCCCCCATGGCTCCTTTTGGCTCACCAGCTTTCTGGGATTTCTCCATGGGGGCAGGGCTTTGCTCTGTAAAGGAGTATATGTCTTTCTACAAGGAGCCAGTGTTAGTTTTTCAGGGTTATGTTATTTCCAGAGTCCTCCACTTGTCCCTGGGGGGTGTTCAAGACTCTTCCCTCACAGTTTGCATATAGCCTTCGAAGTAAGGAGTGTCGCAGCAGCCACTAGAACCACCTTTTCCTTAGCGTTGGTTGCTTTAAGCTCAGTGCTGACTCCACTGAAGTCATGTCCTAAGAATCTGTCCTGGTAGGACTTAGAAGATTTGGCGTTCAACTCATAAGTTCATGTTCTGAAGATAAAAGTGGCTTCCATCCTGCCTCGGCTACCTGCAAACAACCTTCTTACTAGAGGTGTGGTTAGTACCGCCGAGCCGTCAGTATGGTGGTGCATGGGCTGTTGTGAGTCCTACGTGTTGGGCCATTTCCTGTAGGAATCCTCTCCTGGAGCTTTTAACTTAATTAGTTTGCTGTTGCTGGAACCAAACCTGACCAGAAAGCTGTTTATGTCTGTCAATTTATATTTGAAAATTTCAGCAATATGTGATGGAGGAGGGGAACTCTGAGCCCATGTCATTTCCTCCATTCAATTTATTTCACTATCATTCTTTCCTTCTTTGAACTCACCATGTGATGCTTATGTTGGGTTACAATGAACATTTATTCTAAGTCTTTTGTTGATTGGGAAAACATAGGAATTTTCATTTATCCTTTTAATAGTTCAAGAACAGGGGCTTCATTGTAGATCAGTGGTAGAGTATTTGCTTAGCATGTGAGAGGCTTTGGAGTGGATCTTCACTCTCATGTTCTCCCCCCCCACCAAAAAAAATAAACATGATTTCTGTGAGCTGGGTATGTACACACACACACACACACACACACACACACACACACACACACCTCTACCTTAGTGGGAGACCATGCACTTAACCTGTGTAAGGCTCTACGTTTTTCCTCTAGCACATCACAACTAATAGAAGAAAATAAGAAAACAAGAGCCTGGAGAAGTTAATCAGGCCCTTTAGTGTCGGTGAAATGTGTGTTTATTTACTTGTAAAACATGTAAGAAAGGTGTAGAAATTGAGGTAGCTTCATGGCCTTACATGAACAACGAATCTTTTCACTTTGCCACTGCTGAGTTATCATTTCTTGTTGCTTTTTGAAAACAGCAGTTAGAAGCCTGAACATATTGCTTTGAGATATACTTGCTGCTAGTGAAAGGGAGATCCTCTTTCTTGGAAGATTCCCTCTGAGAATCACATGATGTGTGGCTGCGTCGGGAAGATTCCAGTATAGGAATAGCTTAACATCTGTTGTCTGGATGCATTACCTCTGAACTCACTGGAACATTAACTGGAGGTTTTCCCTTTCTGTTGTCACACATTTACTTTAGCTGTGCTGTGCTTGTGAGAGTTTAGGTTGCAATTTTTTTTTGAAAGACTTAAAAAATATTTTATTTTTATTTATTTGCCAGAGAAAGAGGGAGGGAGAGAAAAAGATAGAGAATGGGCCTGCAGTGGCCTCCAGCCACTGCAGACAAACTCCAGACTCATGTGCCCCCTTGTGCATCTGGCTAACGTGGGTCCTGGGGAGTCGAACCTGGGTCCTTTGGCTTTGCAGGCGAATGCCTTAACTGCTAAGCCATCCCTCCAGCCCTAGGCCACAATTTTAACCGTGGGGTTGAAGTGATTTTTGAACTCTTGTGAGTGTACGTTACATTCTAGTGCATTTCAATTTCTTTGCAGCAGTCCCAGCAACACCACTTCAGGTTTCCCATGATACTTTTCCTTTCTTGCTACTGAGTACCTTCCCTCCTCTAATACCTTCTTTCCTGAGAGTAGGGAATGTGTCTGTGTCACTCACTGTCTCTCTGGCTCCTGAACATATATGTGCTTGGGGAATGTTTTCTGTTTCTGTACAATATTTTATTTATTTTTTTATTTGAGAGAGAGGCAGATTTTACATATATATATGTATATATGCATACATATATATGGGGGGGGAGGGAGGGAGGGAGGGGATGGGCATGCCAGAGCCTGCAGCCACTGCAAATGAACTCCAGACACATGCGCCACTTTTGTGCACCTGGCTTACGTGGTACTTGGGAATCAAACCCGGGTCCTTAGGCTTTGCAGGCAAGTGCCTTAATGGCTAACCTCTCTCTCCAGCCCTAACAATATTTATTTATTTGAGAGAGAGAGAGAGAGAGAGAGGGAGAGCAAGAGAGAGTATGGGTGCACCAGGACCTGTAGCCACTGCAAATGAACTCCAGACACATGCACCACCTTGTGTAGCTAGCTTACGTGGTATTTGGGAATCGAACCCAGGTCCTCAGGCTTCGCAGGCAAGTGCCTTAGCTGCTAAACCATCTCTCCAGCCAGGGAGTGTTTTCTTAATGAATGGCCCAGCGGGTGGTTAACAGAGCCAGCTCAGCGATTGGCCCGGCAACCCCTCCAACTATTCTCACGTGCATTATGTTAATTGGAAGAGAAATGGGGAGAGGTCCTGAAGCCAGGATGGACTTAATAGAGTCATTGTTGTCAGGTTTTAAGGATTTTTCTCTTTGCTGCTGTCACAGAAAGGTGTTATCAGGTCGGAAAAGGAGACTGGGAGTTTCTTAGGAGGGTGAGGCTTGCGCGACCTGGATGGTCCCCTGGGCGGAATCACCCTGTGTGGTTTCACCCTGTGTGTTTCTGTTTGTAGGGCCCTCTGTACCAGACTCATGCTTGCATGGATTTGCTCCCAGAAATAAACCCATCAGTCTGCTACTGGCTGGGCTTTTCAGCTTGTTCTCCCATCCCCCGCTTCCTCTACAAGCCCCCTTCCTCCCAGAGTGGGGTTCTCCCAGTGCTGTGAAATGAATGATAACCACCTCTTTTCTATATGAGTTTTGATTTATCAGAAAAACTTGGTTAGATTTGTATCTTGAGGTTTTCTTTGAATTTTGAAATATGGGTAAAGAAGCACAGAGAGAGAGAGAGAGAGAGAGAGAGAGAGGGAGAGAGAAAGGAGGTGATAATGAATGAGTATGAGTAGAAGACATGGTCCTTTGGTGGAGCCCATAAGTTTGTACTTCAGTTGCCAGTGTATGTGGATAGAAGTAGACCTGTAAAGATGTCATTGTGGAGCTTAGGAAGGAAGACAGGGTGAGAAGATAACAGGACACCCAAAAGCAGCACCCTGGGTGCCCTCTGAAGTTCCTCCCTCTGGACAATGGCATCTGATCTTCTGCTGATGGGACTGAGGTATACATTTTACACCTCCTGGGACAGTCTCAGCAGACGAGGGTCATTCTCACCTGTTGCCAGCCATGAGCGCCTGCCCCTGCCAGGAGCGCCTAGGAAGCTGTGCTTTTAGCCACTGAACCTCCCAGCCAAGCGTCTGCTTGCCCTGCGCGCCGAGCGCCGACTCTCTAATACTTGTACCCATTTCAATAGTGACTCAATTATCCCCTCCTTTTTTTTCTCTCTCTCTCTCTCTCCCCCACCCCCTTTGCTACAGACCATAAAACCATGGGAAACGCAGAAAGCCAGAATGTAGACCATGAGTTTTATGGAGAAAAGCATACCAGCCTGGGGCGCAAGCACACGTCCCGCTCTCTGCGCCTGTCACACAAGACCCGGAGGACACGACATGCTTCCTCCGGGAAGGTGATCCACAGGAACTCCGAAGTGAGCACCCGGTCCAGCAGCACCCCCAGCATCCCTCAGTCCCTGGCTGAGAATGGCCTGGAGCCCTTCTCCCAGGAAGGCACCCTAGATGACTTCGGGAGCCCCATTTGGGTGGACCGAGTAGATATGGGCTTGAGACCCGTGTCTTACACCGACTCCTCCGTCACTCCCAGCGTAGACAGCAGCATCGTCCTTACGGCAGCCTCTGTGCAGAGCGTGCCAGACTCGGAGGAGCGCAGGCTTCACGGGGATGACGCTCCATTCTTGGCGGAGGGAGGCAGGAGGCAGCATCCCTGTCCATCCAACGGGCCCGCTTTCATGGAGACAGCCAGCTTTCAGAAGAAACGCTCCAAGTCTGCAGACATCTGGCGAGAGGACAGCCTGGAGTTCTCACTCTCTGATCTGAGCCAAGAACATTTAACAAGCAACGAAGAAATCTTGGGTTCTGCTGAAGAGAAGGACGGCGAGGAGGCTCGGGGGATGGAAACGCAGGCGAGTCCGCGGCAGCTTGGCACCTGTCAGCGTGCCAACTCCCTGGGTGACTTGTATGCTCAGAAAAACTCTGGGGTGACGGCAAACGGGGGACCGAGGAGCAAATTTTCAGGCTACTGCCGGAATTTGGTGTCTGATATTCCCGATCTTGCAAACCATAAGATGTCACCAGCTGCTGCCGAAGAGCCTCCTTCATACAGTAATTATAACACACTTCCCTGTAGGAAATCTCACTGTCTTTCCGAAGGTGCCACCAACCCACAAATTAGCCATAGCAACAGCATGCAAGGCAGAAGAGCAAAAACAACTCAGGTAAAGCCATTGAAATCTGTTTTAGTATTTTTGGAAGTGGTGCATGACTCTTAGAAGTGTATGATTTTTTTTCTTTTTTTGCGCTTATCAATTTCTCATTTTAAAATTGGGTTTTGCCCTGTTTGCCTAGTGACTGCCACACTTGACATGGGGTCCTGCTTGTTGCTGCTCTCATAGAGCTGAGGAGTGGGGATTAAGGGAAGGGCATGAGTGAGGAGGGACGCTAGGACTGGGAATAAAGCTGATAAAAGTTCCTACTGGGAAACTGCCCCTCAGTCCCTCAACAGCATCTCTGCTGACTCTAGCAAACTGCCTGTCTAACCCAGTCGTGTGTGTGTGTGTGTGTGTGTGTGTGTCTGTTTGTATACCAGCAGGCCTGATGGGTTCCAAGCAGGCACCTGGAGCTCATTTCTTTACTGCAGCAGGTGGGAAGAGGTCTGTGGGCAGCTCCTAGGAAGAGGCTGCTTTGATTCAGGGTGGCCATTGGTCACTTGTCAAGCTTCTCTCAGGGGTTGGCAGGCTGGCTCTCTTACCAGGAGCCATTTCCATTTCCTCCTCCTTGCGTTGAGGCCAGCCCCATCCCTGGAGGGAGGTGTAGCGGAAGGAATGACATGGGTGGGATCCAGTTCTGACTTTGCAGCCAGCTCCTTTGAGTTTGGCCAGCCTTGCTTCCAGTAGTGCTTCTGGGCGATGGGTGAGGATGCTCAGCTGGGCTGCTCGGGGGAGGGGGAGCTTAGTGCAGGAGAGAGCAGGTGGGAACGTGTCTGTAGAAAGACTTTCAAAGTGGCTTACTGAGGAAAAGAGGGGCCACTAGCTCTGTTGGTGACAGTACTTAATCCCAGGAGCAAACCAACTTGCACAGAGTTGGTGAGTTTCTTGTACTGCTGCTCTTGAATAGCCAAATTCAGGGAGTTTGGGATCCTGATGAAGTTGGGGAAGAATTATGATGGGGCCCATTTGCTTTGCAAGGTATTTTGGGCATCAGGGTGACTTGCAAAGATCATTGCAGACGGTGTACGGTAGGGGGCAGTGTTGAATCCCGTGGCCGGCCCCAGAGCGGGTGGCATAGACACAACTACTTCTCAGGGGGTCCAAATAGAAGGTGCAAAATGATAGGGGTCCCCTGGGGAGCATGAAACGTATTGACCCCCCCCCCGACCGAGTTGTATTGTTATTGTCCATAGTACATTTCCTGAGTGACTTTAGGCCAGTTATTCATTGTCTTCAAGTTCTGATGTCTTCATTTGTCCACGTGGTGATTGTTAGGCTAGATTGGCAGCTCAGTGGTAGAGCACTGCTCTGTATGTATGAAGCCCTGGGTTCCGTTCTCAGCATTGTATACACGGACACAAAAAGTTGGGATAGTGGTAAGACTTTTGGGAGAAAATGGAATGAAATATCCTATGAAGCAGAGAGCCTGTTACTTAGGAAGCAGCCAGTTGGGGAAGATTTATTTGCGGCTACAACAGGTTTTTTCATCGTTAGTGGTGTCGCGTGGGTTGAAAGCCCCGGGGCAGTTTGCGTCCAAACCTTGTATTGGAAGATGTCTGAAGTGGTCATTTAGCAGGGTCGGCCCGGCGCCGGCACCTAGATGTGCTACGTGGACTTGAACCCGCCTCTTCTGAAGTGAGATTATAGTGGCAGGAGGGGCAGCAAAGCCCGCCTGGGGCGCCTCTCTCCAGCCTGGGAGGGTTTCTCCTGCACGGTCAGGTTGACAGGCTATAGACAGGGTCACCTGGGAGGCACTGAAGGCCCATCCTAAAGTCACCTGTCATCAGATTTGTCATCAGACTGGTTCAAAGAGACAGTGTGTGGGCCTTGAAGTTGGAGAAAGGTACAGCACCATAGAAGCCTTGCGGACCCACTTTGCCCTTCCCTCTTGCCTGCAACCCAAGTTAGCCCGTGCTCTGAGGCAGTGGGACGGGGCTGCCCAGGTTGTGACCCGGCTCTTTACTGCCATGGTTCTAAGCCTACAGCCAGCCCTCTGCTTGTCCTTCCACCCTGCTGGGTGATGGGCGCATGGGTGCCAGCCACCCACGGGAGAGGGCTAAGGGAAGACCAATCTCCCCTCCAGATCCGGTCCTAGTAAAAGCACCCATGTGAGACTGTTACATGAGGTCTTTCACTGGCTTGTCACCTTCTAAAATGGTTAATGTATGGAAGTGAGGTCATCTGTGTGGTTTCTCGTGCAGACTCAGCTTAATGTAATGCAAACTACAACGGCCTGGCCATCCAAGAGGGCCATTTGTGTTCTGGCTTGTCTGCCTCCCTGCTGGGTGACCATGGGCAAGTCACTCCCTCTTAAGTGTCCTCTGTCCAGAGAGCGAAACCAGCCTCTAGGAGGGCCGTCAGAAAAGGCCGTTGGGACGCAATGCTTGGAAGACCTTTGCAGAGCTTATGAGATGAACGGAAGGATTATTTTCGTATTGACTTCATATGTTGAGTGAGGATCTTTAATGACTTGAAACAAACCCCGGAATTATGTACAACACCATCCATCCACCCACATTTCCCAGTCTAAGTTTGAGCCCACTGTGTTCCAAATGGTATTTTAAGAGACAGTGGGTGTGGAACTTTCCTAGAAAAGAATTCTCTCTCTCCCTCTCTCTCTCTTTTTTTTTTTTTTCCAGTCGGTTTTTGACCCAGGAGACCTCTCCTGCAAGTTTGAGCCATAGATATGAGAGTCTCCTTGTCTGTCTGGGTGAGGCAGTTGGATCTCTAATAGTTCCATCAGCAATTTCATCCTCCCTCAACCCCCCAAAGAAGTTCCTGGCAAACATTTGGCCCAAGAGCATGACCTCTAAGCCTGGAGAAAATATACTGTATCCAAAGTAATGTGAGCAATTTCATCTGATTTGAAAATGATCAAAAAAGAGCTTTTGGCCATTCTTCCTGTTTTTGTATGTGTTCAGTTGTTGGATATGTTACTGAAATGGGAAGGCTGTCGAGTTCATGGGTAGGCTTTGAAAAATAACAACATATCATTTCCTATAGCATCTGCAGTACAATTATTTGTTTAATTCATATATTTGGACATATGTGTGTGGTGTCTGTGTGCGCGTGCACACATACTGTGCATAAACGTTTCTATTGAGAGCCCATATAATGAAAAGCTCATACTTTTGGAGCAGAATTTACTTTTATTGATTTCAGCCCAAGCACACAACAGGTTACCCCTGGATTTAATTGATGGCTAGTTGGCATTTGACCTGAACTTGGTTCCTTCCGCCTACAGACGGAGGATGGGCAGCCTGGGGCCCTGCAGAGTCAAGGGTGTCGCATGTCTGAGTTTGGTGTCTGGAGCCTGTTGCTTCTTGGTTATTTAACCTCATGGATCTTGGTGTTTCTTATAGAAGGCTAATGAGGGGAGGATTTGAGGTTCTGGGAGGGAAAGGGTGGAAAACTCAAGGTACAGGTTCTTGTATATGACGGATGCTCACTCAAGAGTGGCTTTATTTAGGAAGGTGAAGGATGCCTTTACCTTCTAAAATTCAGCCTTCCTGTGGCTTTGAGTCTTTAAAGGTGTGTGTGTGTGTGTGTGTGTGTGTGTGTGTGTGTCAGAAAGAGAGAGAGAGAGAGAGAGAGCGAGTGAGCAAGAGCAAACAAGCTGCCATGGATAGTCTGTCTGTTCTGTGGCCGGTCTCTGAGTTTCTCAGAGCAGCCGTGGCAGGGAGCCATGGGACATATGTGTGAGGAGCGCTTCACCATCAACGTGGCAGGTGACCGAACGTGGCTCAACTATCCCGAGCAGGTCTCTAGAAGCCACAGCATCCGGAGGGCCGCATGGGGACACAAGCCGAGGTATGGTGCTGGCAATTATGTGTGTCGGTTTGACAGGCCAGTTTCCAACATCTCATCATTCCCAGGAATTCTGGTGTCCAGTAGGAATGGGTAATCAAGAGTTCACTAGAGCTTAGGGGTTCATGTCAACCTGGCTTCATGTCACCAGCTGTGTGTGTGTGTGTGTGTGTGTGTGTGGTAGGTACTTCGTAGATCACGTGTCTTCCTGTCCCCATTGTGTGCCAGAAGAAAGTCAACTAAAGAGATTAGATGACCAAGTTAAAAACTCCAGATCAGATCATCTGACTTCATTGGTTGTCTTTTCTTTGGAGACACATTTCTATATTGAGGCACCTCCCATGATCTCAGGCTTTAAGTTCAGAATCGTCAGTTCTGGTAGAGGAGCAAAAATGGATTAGTGATGGGAGGTCAACTTGGATAAGAGAGGAAAACTGAGGGGAATAAGAGCAAATTGTATTCTATGCATGTATAAAAATGGAAGAAAAATGAATAATTTCTTTCATATATATATATATGTTTCATTTTTTAAATGCAATTCAATTGATTTACTTGCAAGCAGAGAGAGAAAGAGAGAAGAGAGGCAAAGAGAGAATGGGCATGCCAGGGCCTCTAGCTACTGCAAACAAACTCCAGACACATGTGCCCCTTATGCATTCGGCTTATGTGGGTCCTTTGGCTTCACAGGCAAATTGCTTAACCATCAAGCCATCTCTCCATCCCTGAACACTTTTTTTGTTCATTTTTTAAAAATTTATTTGAGAGCGACAGACAGAGTGAGAAAAGCAGAGGGGGGGAGAGGGAGAGAATGGGTGTGCCAGGGCCTCCAGCCACTGCAAACGAACTACAGACACATGCGCCCCCTTGGACATCGGGCTAACATGGGTCCTGGGGAATCGAGCCTCGAACTGGGGTCCCTAGGCTTCACAGGCAAGTGCTTAACCGCTAAGCCATCTCTCCAGCCCCTGAATAATTTTTTTAATTGGACTTAATGACTGAAAAGGATATTATTACTGCCTACCCCTATTGGATGATTTGGAAGACCCTGATGCTTTCTTTGATGAGCAAATAACAGGGTTGATGATTTGACTTACACTCTCAAAGGAAGATCATGAATTCATAGAAAAAACTTTTGATTCTTAAATTTTTGTTTTGTTTGACCACTTAGCTTAAATAATGCAGAAATAGGTTTATTTCCTGAGCTGAATGTTGGCACCTATGGGCAAATGATTCTTAACCTTTAAGAATCAGCTAAAAACTTTGGACCTTCTCCTGACATAAGCATGTGGATCACCCTTCTGCATCTTAGGGGTTCAGGAATCCTCTGAAGTCCATTTTAGAGGCTCCCAGTTAACTCATATGAGTTCCTATTAACTCTTCATGAAAGAAAATACTCATGTGGGGCATATTTATAAAGAGCCTCCTTTTTCCTTCTCTTCCCTTCCCTTCTACTCTGTTTGATGCTTATTTGTGTGTGTGTGTGTGTGTGTGTGTGTGTGTGTGTGTGTGTGTGTTTCCTCCTTTATCTGTCTATCTTGGCATGTAAATTCAGCAATGAGATATTTATTTTGAAAACAAACCTGTTCAGTTCCAACAAGAATTATCTATCTCCTTTGCCAAGATGTTTTCTGAGGGACTGAGTGGGCAGGCAGGTGGGTGCTGAAGAGATGGCTTTATCAGCAGTCCCTAGACCTCTTTGTGCTCTTCAGAAGCATTTTGCACTGTGAGCGGCTTCTGTTTTTGTGGGTCATATCTCTGAATAGCTGCCACTCTGATAGTTGATAAAGAAATACCGAAATGCATATTACTTCATTTAAAATTGGGACCATACTCATGTCACAGTCACTTAAATATCTTTATATTTAAATCTGTATTGTCTGAAATTCCATGTGTAATGGGATGGATGAGAGACCTTTTAAATTTATGGGAATCTCCATGGCTTCTGGCTCACTGGAGGACATCAGAGTCTCGTGTGTGTTCTGTGTCCTCTCAGGATGTGGTCCTTGATGGACCTGTGTGAACACAGTTTGGCTTTTGCACAGGGAACTGGAGAAGGAAGGGCTATGGGATTCCTCTGTAAGTATCTGAGGGACCCCGGACACTGTGTCCACCTGGAGAGTTGTTCATTCATGCCAGGAGAGGTTTGGACAAGTTAGTACACAAATAGAAGGTTTGTGTCCCTCAAGTCACAGTGCATCTTGACAGTGTTTAGGTCTTGGTCTGATAACCTTCATGGGAGGAGGGAGGGCTGGAGTAGAGAGGTACCGCCCTCTGAGCAGGAGTGAGGGAGCCTGCTGGATGCGGCCCGGAAGCCCCCACGGTGCTGCGAAGTCCTGACCAAGGTCGCGACTGAGCCCAGCGGGGAACCCTGGAAACCCCTGACAACCCTTCTCACCTGCTGATGTTGGGCCACCCACTGATGGTTTCTTGCTTGGGCCATAAATAAGGTAGCCCAAATTTGCACCTCTGAGTTTGAGAAGAAGTTGAAGTGACTTCAGGAGACTGGACTGTTTGGGATTTGGACGTGTCCGCTTTGCACCAGATTGCAGTGTCGTCTCCACTTCGGTAGAGCGTGAGCTGAGCTGAGCTTGGCAGCGACTAAACCTTTACATCAAGCTAGAATGTTTCCCACTGTCTTCCTTGTTTTGAGATTGTGGTGGGAAATGAGCAGCAGTTAGTTCATTCAGTAATTATTTTTAAAGTGCCTACCCCATGCCAGGCGCTATTCTGGGCACTTGGGATGTGTCGACAAGAAAAGATCTCTGAGCTCACGGAGCTGGTTGTGGTGAAATGGGGGCGTGTGGCTGAGGACAGCGTCATCAGTGAGTGATATGCTGGGGAAGGAGGACAGTGTAAGCGAGGTGAGGGCGGCCAGGCAGTGGGGGGCATGGCTAGTGACCTCAGACGGTGAGGTTAGGGCAGCCCTCGTGGCCGGGCAGACTTGGTGGGGCTTGATGGAGAAGAGAGTTGGTTATGGAGGTGCAAGGTAGGAGGGCGCCTCACATCTGCGGGTGAGGACCCGCGGTAGGACTGGAGAGTTCCAGAGGAGATAACTGTGGGGAAGCTGTGTGGTAGCTGAAGGAGAGGAGGAGGGGTGTGCAGATATGGAAAAGAAGGGCTCCCAGTGTTCCTGGAAGAAAGAGGGGTTGGAAGTGTGCCCTGTGCCAGCTCTTCGCTTGCGCCGATAGGCACATCCGCAGCTCTAGTGCTGATGCTAGACATTTGTGGAGCCCTTGAGCTCATCCCATGGTGCTCTGGAAGGCTTATCTGCCCGTGTGTGTGGGGGGGGGGTGGGGCACAGAGGGAAGTTGGTTGTGATAGAGAATAAGGGAAAGGAAGAGTGACTCCAGGTGGACACATGACCATGGAAAAGCAGATGAAGGGAGAGGACATGGAGCACCCTGCAATCGGGAGTCACCTAGGGTGACCTCTCAAGCGTTGCCAACTTACATTGGATTCCCTTTTTAGTAACAGTAAGCATCTCACTTCTAGCGATTGTATTGTGAGAAACTGTGAGTCACTCCCATTGGAATGATTAGAGAAGGAATGGGTATTAGAAATTATACACACAGGGCTGGAGAGATGGCTTAGCGGTTAAGCGCTTGCCTGTGAAGCCTAAGGACCCCGGTTCGAGGCTCGGTTCCCCAGGTCCCACGTTAGCCAGATGCACAAGGGGGCGCACGCGTCTGGAGTTCGTTTGCAGAGGCTGGAAGCCCTGGCGCGCCCATTCTCTCTCTCTCCCTCTATCTGTCTTTCTCTCTGTGTCTGTCACTCTCAAATAAATTAAAAAAAAAAAAGAAATTACACACACACACACACACACAGAGTATGGAAGTCTTGCCTTGGGAAAGGCAGAAAAAGGAAAGAGAGACAGGCTCCTATTTCTAGCAAGTCAGAGATGATAATTAGTGATGCCCAGTAACGAATTCACAGTGCAGACATATCAGCATTTCCTGAGTTTGCCTGGCTACTTGGTGAATGTGAAAATAATTAAAAAGCCTGATTACCAGTAGACTCCCATCTATCCGCCTGTGTGTTTTCTCTTGAGACCTGGTGTTTACCATGTACCTCAGAGACAGCCTGCCTTCCACGTTGGTGTAGGAAGCTAGTAGCCATGGATAGGTAGTTGCTCTCTGTCCCTGGGCTGAGATGTAGGTAAGGCTGGAGGTGGGGATGCTAGTGAGCAGAGGTAATATTTTTATGTTAGTACTGCATCCTCTCAGGTTACCTTAGTCTCACAGCGTCTTATTAAGCAGACACTGTAGTGTGTGTGGGGGGGGGGGCACGGCTCAGTAGGAGGCTTCTCTACCATGCACAACATTCTGGGTTTGATCCCTAGGCCTGAAGAGAGATCACAGGAGGCACTATTGTTGGCCCCATTCTGCAGATAAAGAAACTGAGGTCCAAACTAGTAAGTTACCCAGAATTGATATTTGCTGTCTGCACATTACTAAAGGGAAGTGTACTGAGTATATCAAGTCAAAAATACTCCCCACCCCCCACTGCCCACTGAAATTCAGTGGGTTCTCTAACAGAATATTCAGCTTCTCTGGGCAAATATATTGGGACTGGGCTGGAGCAATCAGGGAAATTAAAGTGGCCAAGAAAAGCATTTTCTAATTGCACTCAACTTAGAACTGCAAGATGCCAATTGATTCTGCTGGTCCCTGAATTGTCCAGAGTCTGTGCACTTTGTTTGCAACTTAGCTTTTTCAAAAATTGTTCCCGCCCATCAGCATAGGAAACCTATCCCTTGGGACATTTGCTTGTAAATCTTTTGGGGAAATAACAGGAGTCTCGCTACCTTGCATATATCATCAGTCCCTGTTCTTGCTGGTGACCCTCTGGTGTTTTGAGCTGGTGCAGGAGCTCATTTAACATCCATTGCCCAGCTTACACGATCCTACCGACCCTTGCCCAGCAGCTGTTGCATGTTAGAGGCTCTGGTTGGCCTTTTGTACATCTGGTTGGGAAAAAGGTATATTCATTCTGGGAAGCTGACAGTGGTATGGAAGCTGGTTAGTGGTTTGGGAGGCTCTGTCTGGGCACGGCAGGATTTAAGGACATCCCTATCCCCTGAGTGTTGTTCATGACTGGAAACCTCTTCAGTGGAATATTTATTTTTAAAAAATATTTACTTATTTAGGTTTTTATTTATTTGCAAACAGAGAGAGAGAGGAGAGAGACAGACAGAGAGAATGGGTGTGCCAGGGTCTCCAGCTGCCGCAAACAAACTCCAGATGTATGCACCACTTTGTGCATCTGGCTTTACGTGGCTGCTGGGGAATTGAGCCTGGGTCATTAGGCTTTGTAGGCAAGTGCCTTAACTGCTGAACCCATTTCTCCAGCCCAAGTGGAGTATTTCTAGTATGGAGAATTGACTGTGAGCTGTTTTGTGGCTGTCTTTGCTAGTGAAGTACTGTATTGGGAATTATTTCTGTCTGGTTAGGGTCTCAGCATTTCCACTGATTATTTCCTTGGTTACACTCTCCTCCCTGGGGCTTCCTTAGGGATCAAACCCAGGGCCTCATGCATACTAGGCAAACAGTCATTGAGACACACTTCCAGCAACTCCCCCCGCCCCACTTTTTAAGTTAAAATCTGGTATTTGACTGTATAGCCTAGGATAGATCAGAAGCGTAGATGTTTAGTTAGGTAAGAAGGACCACTGCATTTGCTACACAGATGGTAAGATTTTCTTGCCGTTATTTCCTGATGTCAGTCTTCTGGATACCTTGCTGCTGTGCAGCACTTGGGAGTTTCTGGATTCTTCTCCTTATGGAGATAATCCATTTCCTCCGATGTGAAATGGCTTGGAAGCTGAGGTGGGGAGAAGCAGCCCTTCCAAAAGATGACCACAAGAAAGTTGTCATCCCCACGAGGGAGGGAGAGAGAAGCATTGGGCATTGCCCCTGGCTGGTTGTCCCCACTGCCCACGGTGCTACAGGATGGCTCCTGTGTATCTGGGACACTCCTAATCTCATGACTAATTAGGAGTTGCAACATGGTAGCCAGCATCCATTTCCCAATGGGTTAGGTCACATCTCAGCTGGGGGGATGTGTACCACTGAGCCTGACAAACCGCTTCTGGAGTCGAGGTGGAGTCATTGTGGATCATAGATCCAAGGGCATTTCCCAGCGATTACACTGAGCCCTGCACTCCAGACATTTTGAGCACGGCTATGACCTGCGGGCCTTCTCTCTAGAGCAGTCTCGTCTTTGTGCTGATTGGTGACCATCTCAGAGATGAGTGTGCACTACATCCTGGACCATTGGAAGGTCCCAGCTTCAATGGGCATGAGAGACGTTCAGGTCTTACACAGAGGTGAGTGACTGTCCGTAGAGCATTAACACTCGGTGGACACAGAGAGAAGCATGGGGCTGAAGGGTCTGTAAGAATGTCGTCAGCTGTAAGACAAGGTCTTGAGAAGTGGTAGGTTAGCTTTCTGCCTCTCTTTCCTTCATCCTCTGTGGCATCTTTCCCAGTTTCTTCTGTTTGTGGGTTTTAGCTCTTTGCTGTACCAGTCAAGGCAAACAGATGAATAAGCAGTCTGCTTTTTCTAGGGAAAACTAGAGATACTGCTGGGTGACAAAGTGGGGAAGGCATGAAGTTGCATATTTAGGCAAAAATCTGGCCACTCCTGTCATGCAGCTGAGCCATCATTATGATATGGTAGAGCCATCATATCATAATGGAAAAAAGGCACCCAGAAGCACAGGTATTCCCATCTCCTAATCAAGTAGATGGCTTTATGAGGTTCCTTATTTATTAAAAAAGTATTTTAGTTATGTATTTATTTATGAGAGAGAGAGAGGCAGATAGAGAGAGAGGATAGGTATGGCAGGGCCTTGCAAACAAACTCCAGACACATGTACCTCCTTGTGCATCTGATTTATGTGGGTCCTGGGAAATTGAACCAGGGTCCTTAGGCATCACAGGCAAACGCCTTGACTGCTAAGCTATTTCACCAGCCCACAAGGTTCTTCTTGTTCTGGAACTCTGGGAATTACATGAGCTTTGGGGGTCAAGCCTCCCTTTCTTTGTACTGAGGTGCCTGCTGTGGATTAAGGATATCATCCATGTGCTTTTTCCTCCTCCCCCTATATAGAAACATCTCCATTCTTTGCACTATAGAGGAGAGCAGTTCTAGTAGGTTCCTCATCATATACCTTATCCTTCACCAGAGCATGAAAGAGACATGAAAGTCATGGTTGTCTATAGTCAGTGATTGCCAAATATTCTTCTGGTCTTCTATTCATAGGAACAACATCTCTGCCAGGGAGAAAAGAGGGTTGATAATAGTGTTTGCTTATTTCTATAGAGATCTTTACCACCTGACTATAGATTCTTCATGAACACCCATGGCTGCTATAAGGCAGGGAGCAGAAAACATTTCGAGGCTGTATTAGTCCTTTTGTTGGCTGCTATAGTGTTATATCTGAGGCAAGTGAATTTGTAAAGACAAGAGATTTTATTTCGCTCACAGTTCAGGAGGTACAAGACTATGATGCCAGAACCTTCTGGCTTTTTTGAGGTCCCGCTACCTCATAGCATCATGGTGGGAATGAATGTGAGCTGAAGAGTCTACTTGTTGGGATAGGAAGCCAGAGAGGTTGAAGGTATCAAGAGCTCTTCTGTGTCACAAGGGCTGACACTCTTGCAGGAATAACTTCAGAAGACCAGCATGGATCCTTTCCGAGGGTCCTGCACCCAGTAAACTAAGTGCCTTCCATGAGACCCTCATCTCTTTCCCCTTTCCTTTGCTGGGAGAGACTCCATCTCTTAAGGTTCTACCGCCATTGTCACACTGAGGGCCAACTTCCCACCTTCGGGAGCAAACCACATCCAGTAATAGCACAGGAGTCTGCGCCTGCGTGTTCGTGTTTTCTGTGTCCCTGGAAGTCCATCAGCTGCCAGACGTCTAGAGCCCATTTGGGACCCTCGTTCATATGTGTCCTGCTACCTGCTGCGCTTTTTGGGGGATCTGGCCCTGCATGCTCACCTAGAGTGTTTCAAGGACTGGGAACTGGGAACAACTCTGAGTTCATGGAGACGTAGGTGCTGCACCTTTTTTGGGTCTTGCATTGGACAATAGTAGTTCGTGGCGTGCCTCTTGTCACGGATCTGAGCTCAGGGTACTCATACTTAGGACAGTTCAAAAATTGTTTAATATTTACGTTTGAACCATTACTAGCTATTTGTGAGCTAAAGGCTCAAAAAGCGGTAGGTGGTCAGACCGTGTTACTTTCCCCTTTTTTCTCTGGCAGACTCAGGTTCCTATTGTCTTGTTTTGATTTAAAAAAAAAAAATCAGTCTCATTTCTTATCCATCAGATTGTTAAGCTGTTCTGTCAGGTATTGCTGTCATTGTCCTTGTGATAACTGCCATCATTTAATTATTGTTTGTGGAAATGCCTGAGTGTTTTAGAGCAATTAAGGATTCTGACTTAAGAACATACCTGTCTGTCCGGAAATAGCCACCTGTAAAACAGGGGCAGCCCTGAAAGTTTCAGATGTTTTTCAATGGGGAATTGATACCCCCAGCATCTTGGCAGTTGCCCTGAGCTGTTGCTTGGCCCAGGGGCAGCAAGTCGCCTGATTCTGGCTTCTTGCATCCAGGCTTTGAAAGGGCAAGGTAATTGGAGAGGTGCATTGGAGCTGTGGGCCCCACAGACTGAGCATAATGCCGAGGGAAAGGCTGTATTCCAGAAGGAAGCTGATTAGGGCATGAGGGCTTTTGCCTGCTCCTGGGATGTGTGGGGCCTTGCTGGGTGAGTGGGTGTACTAGCAATCTATGTAGTCACCCCATTATAAAATAGACTCCCAGCAGGCCTTTTACTATTTTTTTTTAAAGGTATTAGCTGTAAAAGATCTAGTTAATGCATTCCAACTCCATCCTTCGCAGTAACTAATGTGCCTGTTGAATTTCCCGGAGTTCAAGGCCAGCCCTCAGCATGGTAATGGTAGAATCTCAATGGTTAATTTGCCAATTAGCTAATTAAGCCAGATGAACGATAAGCTCGGCAAGGTGTTCTCTGTTTCTTTTATATGCCCTGAACGTTTCAAATCAGAGGCTTCGTGCTGGGCAGGTGAAGGTTTTGTTTCCCGGGGCAGCTCCGCGGCCTGCCGTGGGGAGCCGGGGGAACGGCTGGGTCTCCTGCAACTGCAGAGCCTCGGCTCGACCTTCCGGCGCTCCCGGGTTCCTTGGGCGCGTGATGCATGTCTGCTTCTCTCTCCCTTTCTGCTCCCAAGGATGTTAACACGGGCGAGGGCAGCGAGTTCGCAGACAGCGGGATCGAAGGGGCCACCACTGACACGGACCTCCTGTCCAGGCGATCCAATGCCACTAACTCCAGCTACTCGCCTCCCACCAGCCGGGCCTTCGTGGGCAGCGACAGTGGCAGCAGTTCCACCGGGGATGCGGCGCGCCAGGGGGTGTACGAGAACTTCAGGAGGGAGCTGGAGATGAGCACCAACAGCGAGAGCCTGGAGGAGGCGGGCTCCGCACACAGCGACGAGCAGAGCAGCGGCACCCTCAGCTCCCCCGGCCAGTCGGACATCCTGCTGACCGCCGCGCAGGGCACCGTGCGCAAGGCCGGCGCGCTGGCCGTCAAGAACTTCCTGGTGCACAAGAAGAACAAGAAGGTGGAGTCGGCCACCCGCAGGAAGTGGAAGCGCTACTGGGTGTCCCTGAAAGGTGAGGAGGGCCCACAGGTGAGCTCCGGTGAGGGCTGAACCTCCACGATGGGGTTTTTGCCATTGTTGGAAAGAGAACATTTAACACGAGACCTACCTATTGAAAAATAAAAAAAAAAATAAATACAGGGGTGAGGGTGGGAAGATGAGGGCCACCGTTCAGGGTCTAAAGGACATCTCTTTGGAGACTTGATTTCTTTTTGCAGTACTGGGAATTGAACCCACAGTCTCCCACATGGGAGGCAAAGCCATTATCTTTAAGTTATACCCCTACCCTTCTTTTTAAAGTATTTATTTTGAGATGGGGTTTCACTAAGTTGCTCACATGGGTCTGAACTCATCCTGCCTCAGCCTCCTGAGCAACTGGGGTTGCAGATATGTTCCACTACGCCCAGCTACTTGACATATTTCTTCCACGTGGCACAACACTGCAGGCCGGCCGGCCAGCCTCTGGGACTTACTCAGCTGAGTGAATTGTTCAGTAATTCTCTGGGGTGACCCTCACTCCTGCAAGCGATGTTTTACTTAGTTACTGTTCTTCCCCAGTAAGCAAGAGAAGCACGTCACATCAGCTGTTCTGGTGACGGTTTTGAAGCCCAAGGTTCTCTCAAAGTTTCTTTTGAATCACTCAAGCATTTCAAAATACACAGTGACTATTGTAAAGGGGAAATCGTTAGCTCAGATCTCATAAAATTGCCATTTAAAAAAAAAAGACATATTTGGTAAGAGCCCTAATTATATAGGCCTCATCCTGATGATAATGGAATACCTAAACAATCATGTCTCTGAAAAAGTCACTGTTTCATAGTCCGGGTGTATTTTAGAACTCTTGGAGCTCCGCGTGCACCACGCTCCTTTCTTTTCGTACAACCACAGTGGTTGTCATCTTGCTTCCCTCTATAAGGCAAACGTGGGTGTTTCTGCATAGCCCTGCATATGTGTCTGTAGTGGAGACACTGCAGTTCATTTGTGAGCTCGATGCTACAAAAAGAAAAAAATAAACATTTTGTCAGTATTTGTCACAAGCTAGGGGATAGCAGGATGGCTTAGGTTCACAGGAAGCAGGAGCCTGGGCTAGCCAGGTGTGGCAAAGAAGCCCAGAGCACTCGGCATTTGCTTTCAGCAGCTGAGGCTCGTCTGGGAGCTTCCCACAGTAGAGGCCTGGACCCTTCCGGAGCTCTGCTTGCTGAGGTGAACTCACGCCTCGGCAGAGAGTGCATGCAGGCCACTTTTGCAAGACAAACAGGGGTCGGGGCTGGAGCTACTAACGGTGGTAGCAGCCATTGCTGCAATGCCGATGAAAGAAAGGAACGTGCCGGTTAGGTTACAGATTTTGCTGCATTTCACAAACAGCCAGAATGACATTGGCTGGGGTAAAGCCAGACAAAAACTGCTACCTAAGGCTTCCATGATAGGACTGTCTTCTGAAGTCACCGGTCCTTCTGCCTTATTGTTCAACCGTCCGTCAAGCGTCCCTGTTTGATGATGTGATGCAGGGGACCCTGCTCCAAAACACAGATGCTCTTCCCATGGCCCCATTTGGAGAACTGCCACTGGCTTTTCTTACACAGGACCTGTCATGGCTTCATTTGAAAGCTCTCTAGCCTTGTGTGTGAGGGGCCCTTGGTCATGCCAACTGCCTGCTTTGGGGGGGGGTTTGAGGGGGGAAGTGAGATGAAGAGGAAATTTTCTTGACTTCTTCTCTTCCCTTAGAGGTATGCATCTGTGTTCCTTCTGGCAGTCTGTCCCTTCATTCATTTTATTAAGTGCCAAGTACTTAACAGCCTGGCCCAGTGACACCTACATCCCAGTTGCCTTTGGTGCTTCCTGTGTTATACCTCTTCCCCCACTGAGCCAGTGGGTTTGGAGGTACGTAGGAGTCCCTGTGTTCCTATACAAGGCTTCCATATCAGAGAACCCCACAGAACCATAACTGCCTCGTGGCTGGCAGTCAGGCATGGAGGGGTTGGCTTGGATAATTTCTTCTGAGGCCTTCTGCCTTGAGTTGGACATGGCTGTCTTTGTCTAGTCTCGTCACATTGCTTGTCCCTCCCTGCTTCCTATGTCACTTCCGTCCGATGAAGAGCCATCAGGCTAGGTGAGGCCACACTTACTTGACCTCACCACCGTAGTTACCTCCTTACAGGCCATATCTCCAGTGTGATCCCATTCTGAAGTCATGAGGGTTAGGACTTTAAAAATTCGGGGGGCATGATTTAACTTGTAAGGCCCTGAGTCTGTGACTCAACCAGCTTCCTAGCTGATTTCTAAACTTCAGAACAGTAGGTAAGGAACAAAAACATTTGGTGACTCTTTGTACTTGGGTTATTTTGTTTCTGCCACTTACTTAGAGGATAATAAACATAGGAGGCAGAGTGTGGGTGTCGGGGAGAATAGCCCATGAGCCCATGACAGGAGGGGTCCCTTACTCTCCTGGTGACTCAGATCTGAGTGACACCATCTGACAGAATCCAGGGCTAGATCACGGGGCCACTAAACCTGTCTCTTCTTAGTCCTGTCAGGATCCATTATCTGTTGACGTACTTGGGGCTCTGGCCTTACTGCTCAAAGCTGCTGACTCTCTTACCAACCCTTGACTACTAAGAAAGAAAAAGCACCACAGCTGGGAACTCTGGGGTAGAGGCTTTCCCCCAAGATCCTTTCCCATGAGACAAAAGGATTAATTGTTCAAAGGCTCCGTCTGGAGTTAATCTCTGGAGTGATGTTATGAGCAGCTGAAGAACCCAGAGCTGGTGTTCAGGTGGAGATAATGATGAGCAAGCTTATCTCAGGCAGTGTGTGTCCTTGGATATGATGCTTCACGTTATTTTAGAAAATAGAACAAGGGCTGGAGAGATGGCTTAGTTGTTAAGTGCTTGCCTGTGAAGCCTAAGGACCCTGGTTCGAGGCTCCGTTCCCCAAGATCCACATTAGCCAGAGGCACAAGGGGGTGTACGCGTCTGGATTTCATTTGCAGTGGCTGGAAGCCCTGGTGTGCCCATTTTCTGTCTCTCCCTCGATCTGCCTCTTTCTCTTTGTGTCGCTCTCAAATAAATATATAAAAATAACAAAAAAATAGAAAAAAATGGAACAAGCTGATAATTGAGTAAAACCCAATTTCAACCCCCTACTGTTGTAGATTATTCTAAATCAAAGTTGAAAAATTATTTAAAAAATAGCTATTAGGAAGGCCGTACACTGCATATGCTCCAGGGTTTGTGTGAGCCTCTCATTCACTATGCATATACAGGCTTTCTCTGTGTAATGTGTTGCCTCTTTTATGTGAAGAATTCACAGGGCAAGGGCTGGAGAGATGGCTCAGCGGTCAAAGCGCTTGCCTGCAAAGCCTAAAGACCAGGGTTTGATTCCCCAGTATACCATGTAAATCCAGATGCACTAAGTGGCACATGCATCTGGAGTTCATTTGTAGTGGCTAGAATCCTTGGCACACCCATTCTCTTTCTCTACATATCTGTCCCCGCTCTTTCAAATATATAAAATGTATTTTAAAGAAAGAACTTACAGATCATTAGTTTCATGTCAGTCCTAGAGATTATGTAAGGTTGCATTTCTCAAAGGTAATCCTATTGATAGTTTTCAGATAGTTCTTTATTGGGAGTGGAGAGGCTGTCCTGAGCTTTATAAAATGCTTGACAAAGCCGGGTGTGGTGGCACACGCCTTTAATCCCAGCACTCAGGAGGCAGAGGTAGGAGAATCGCCGTGAGTTCGAGGCTACCCTGAGACTATAGTGAATTCTAGGTCAGGTCAACGGGCTAGAGTGAGGCCCTACCTCGAAAAACTTAAAAAAAAAAAAAAAAAAAAGGCTTGCCAATTCCTCTGTGTGTAGATCAGCTTTCTGCACTATAACAAAATATGGAAGATAATTAGCCTAAAATGGAAAAGGTGAATTCTAGCTCACAGTTTTTGAGATTGCAATTTAGTATTGACAAGCCCTATGCGGAGGCAACATGTCGTGCTGAGAGCGTGTGGCACAGCTTAACTACTCCCTCTAGGCCAGTGAGCAAAAAGAAGAGGAAGAAAGGGCTGGCACCTCGCTGCCCACTTCAGGGATATGCCCTCAAGAACCCAAACACCCCCCCCCCATAGGTTACCTTTCAGTAGCTTCCTCCCCAGGACCAAGACTCCAGCTCATGGGCCTTTGGGGGACATATAAAATTCAAGTATAAACTTGGGCATAGTGGCTCATGCCTTCAATCCCAGTATGCTGGAGGCTGAGGTATAGGAGGATCACTGTGAGTTCAAGGCTAGCCTGGAATAGTGACACACTATTCCTCATACCCCCGAAAGGTTTAAATGGCAGTGCTTGTCCTCACCCTTTAACTGCTAGTAATATCTTGGCACCCCTAAGTTGTGACAACTGAGAATGACTGTAGATATTGACGGTTTGCCTCACCAAGAGAACATGTAACTCAATTGGAAAAACTGTGACCCTTCCTACTGCTGTTTTCTGTTTTTTTTTTTTTTTTCCATTTCTAGAAGGTTGCCAGTTTAAGGCATGGAAATGGGACATACCTATGATCTTATTCTTTGGTTTAAATGTTCCTGAGAAACTTGGCCTTCAAAATCATTGACATTATGGGAAAAATAGAGTCGAGGTAGAATAGTATGTGTTTCAATTTATATGTGCAATTTTAAAACCCAAATTTTAACAATAAGCACTATAAGACTTTGTTTAAAGAAACTGGCAGAGGACTTTACCCTTAAAAAAAAAGAGTAATTAGAATAGGTTTAGGGAATAATTGAGACTCCTGAATTACAGAGAAAAGAACAGTTATGAAATCATAAACCACAGCATTAACACTTGAGCAGAGCCCATGGTTAAACGGTGTGAAGGGAAAGAAAATGTGAAGAGTGGGCAGTGTGGACTTGATACTACACTTGGCTCTGTTTAGGGATGTTATGTGGCCATTTAAAACATTATAGGTGGGCTGGAGAGATGGCTTAGTGGTTAAGCACTTTCCTGTGAAGCCTAAGGACCCCAGTTCGAAGCTCAATTCCCCAGGACCCACGTTAGCCAGATGCACAAGGGGGTGCACATATCCAGAGTTCACTTGCAGTGGCTGGAGGCCCTGGCGTGCCCATTCTGTCTCTCTCTATCTGCCTCTTTCTCTCTCTGTCTGTTGATCTCAAATAAATAAAGTAAAATATTATAGGCAAGGAAACAAAAATCACCTTTGAGCCAGTGTAACTGTTCCATTGATCTGTTTCATCTACATTGCATATGATGTAACCAAATGTGTACTTTCAAGAGCCTTTTGCAATTCCTATAAAATATAGCGCTTGCTAGTGGTAAGACCCATGGTGGAAATCGATTGACAAGTGTGTTGATCTTGAGGACGAGTGCTGAACTTGTGTCCAGGGTTCCCCATGGGTTGGTGTGGAGCGGGTGAGGATGAGCGTTCAGCTGGCAGTGGTTACCACCATGGGCTTCTAGTTCAGGCAGAGGTGGAGATGCTGGACCACTGACTCACCTGGGAAACGTTTTCATTGCTGCTCTTTCGGTAGCTTCGCAGTGAAGTCTGGGCTGTGCGGACTCCGGCTTCCTCTGGACCTTCCTCCACACGTGTGCCATACATCTCGTCTTTTAGAAAGAACAAGGACACAGCCCATTTCTAGAAAAACAATTTATAAATGGGCTCTGAGAGCAAAAGTGTCTCGTTTCCCTTCATACCCTGAAAGCCCCTTAGGCCATTATTGCTTACTGTTTTCTCCAAGGGCTCAGAAGCAAGGTTTGTCTTCGGGGTTTCCTGTGACACGTATTGGAACGAGGCTCCTGGGCACTGGGCGTGGCAGGCCTCGCTCGGCGCTGGTTACGGTTCCAGCTTACAGAGTCCGTCCGACTGTTTCTGTGCTGTGGTCGTCACTCCGCTGGGATGTCACCTTGTATGCCTGTGAGGCTACTTACAAAGAAGTGGTCTAATACAACCTGGGAACATGCATGAAAGATTTCCTTGCTAGTTTGGAGGCCCTGATTTAAGATCCTAACCTTTCTTTAGGCCCATCTGAGACCTATATACAAGCAACAGCCCATTCTCTCTACTTCCTGGGTTTCCTAACACTTTAATTTTCAGCCTTTTCCTGAGGACATGTGTTCAGTTCCTTTCCAGACCTTTCATTGACAAAGCACTGAAGACTCACACAGACCTCTGTTCTGTTTCCTCAGGGTGCACGCTCTTTTTCTACGAGAGCGACGGCAGGTCCGGGATAGACCACAACAGCGTTCCCAAGCACGCTGTCTGGGTGGAGAACAGCATCGTGCAGGCTGTGCCCGAACACCCCAAGAAGGACTTTGTCTTCTGTCTCAGTAATTCCCTGGGTGATGCCTTTCTCTTTCAGGTTAGTGAACACTTCCTTTGCCAGACATTTCTCGAGTTTGTGTGTGACACCTTCCCCTCTTGCCCAAGGAACGCCCCACAACCCCGCACTTAAAATGGTATCTTTTGCTTATTATCACAAAGTGGTAAATGACAAATATATATATGTAATGAATTCCAGAAATGAGAAACCTTACCCAGAGGGTTTCCAAGGAAGGCTTCAGGAAAGTTGGACTTTGGGCTGAAGAAGCTTGCAGCATTTGATGTGGGATGAAGGATTTCCTAGTGTGGCTTCAATAGCATTTGTGTAGCACATAGAACAGGATCATGAGATCCTTAATTTAGATGTGATTTGAGCTGTCAAGAATTTTTATCATGATATGTTCTCTTCTAATATTAATCATAATGTACAATAATGGCATCCCAGAAAATTGCTGGTTGTCCCTAAATAGTTTCTTTCTCATCAGAACTTTCTACTAGCATCCTTGAAGTTTTGACTATTTGTTATTTTAAAAAATGATTTCCCTGCTTCGGGGCTAACATTTCCTTTTACAGCGAACCCTTTGCGGGTGCTCATTTGCTGTGTGCACTGCAAGAACTCCTGGGCTTTTAATTCAGAAGACTCCACTACTTAGTGCATTAACACGATGCAGACCGACAGAAAAATAAACACACGAAACATCATGAATGCACGAAACTTAAATGCACACCTCTCAGTGACCTGACACCAAGTAAACATGCAGTCACCATCCAAGATAAGATGTGAAAGGTTCAGGTTTCACATAAGGTCCTTTCCACCCCATGCATGCATCAGCTTACTTTACAAATCAAGGGAGGTGTTTTTTTTTTTTTTTAATTCTCCCTTAATCTTCAAAGCCAGCACCCTTGCTTATCTGGGAGCCACTTAATACCTAATTTCTCTTTTATATTTGAAGGATAGTTTTGCTGGGTATGCTAACTGGCAGTCTTATTTTCATGCTGTCATAGTTACCTTCTCGTTGATGAGACAAAACACTTGAGCAAATGCAGCTGAGGGGAGGAAAGGGTTTATTTTGGCTTGGTTTTATTTTTTTTTTGAGAGGAAGCATGATGGCAGGGAAAAGATGGCAGAGCAGAGGCTAGGCATCACTTTTGCCACAGATGGAAGAGAGCAGCAAGAGGGTGAGCCGAGCTCTGGTCATGAGAATCCAACTACAGCGTCCCTAACCCCACCCTCAGAAATGCCCCTCTTGCGGCGAGTCTCCACCTCTAGAACTGCTACCACTGGGATCAAGCGTTCAAAACACATAGCTTTATGGGGGACACATGATTCAAACTACCACACATGCTTCGGAAAGGTCACCCCTTTGCATGCATAGTTTCAGAAGGAGAGAGAAACCAGCTGTTATTCATGTGACCATCCAATCTATAGTCCTCCTGAAAGTCATTGTGTGACTTGTGTATGTAGGCTGTGTGTGTACGTGCACATGTATGCTCTTGTGTGTGGAGAGTTCTTAGGTATTTCTTCAGCCTTCCTGCCCATTTCTTTTTTCTTGTCTTCTGTGATCACCATTAGATTTACATTGGTATGCTTAATGGCATCTTACAAGTCTCTGAGATGCTTCGTTGTTTTATTTCTTAAACTGGGTTATTGACTTGTTCTAGTTTTTTTTCTGCCAACACACATCCATTGTGGAGCCAGCACTTTTTCAACTCTAGAATATAAACGTGGGTGTTCTGTTTTGTTTTGTTCTCAAGGCAAGGTCTTACTCTAGCCCAGGCTGGCCTCAAACTCATGGTTATCCTCCCACCTCAGTCTCCTCGAGTTCTGGGATGAAAGTTGTGTGCCGCCTTTAATTTCCATTAAGTATCTCAAAGCAGTAAGTTTCTCAGTCTGTTTAGAAGACATGGTGCCCAGATTGAAAACGTCTTCAAGAAGCTAGTTCCCTCTGCCCCAACCTTCACCTTGAAGGTCACAGAGCCTATGGTCAGCCAGTGAGTTAAGGAGCTTAGGGCGCAGGACTTCGGGAAAGTGCACAGCCCCATGCATGTGTGTGACCTCCTCTATTCCCAGCACTATGTTAGAGCTTTTCAAAGCCCCCCTACCACTGCCCATGGGGATTTTCCTCAAGTTGCTTGTTTGATCCAAGTTCCCTGACTGCCTTAGGCAGCTGTGATGCTAAACAGTTGTGGCTCATTCTTTTCCACAAAGAGCATTGGCGTAAAGACTGTATGAATGAAGTCTGAGTCAAGTCAGAGGGTGATAGACCCTGGAAATAGGTCCCCTAGGATCTGTTGGACAGGTCTAGTAATGACAGTTTCTGAGACTGATGGTGTTTTGGGGGAGGTCACTTCTGATGGGATTGTGGAGCTGGGGAGATGGACATGGGAATTGATCAAAAATCTACAAAACACTCTTCGCATTGAGATTCAGGCATTTGTCTTTATTAAGTGCACCTCGGATGGTTCCAGATATAACATCCAGCATGCTAACAAAGTTGTTTTTGACCCTTCTGGGCCATTGTTTAATGGAAGGGATGGTTTTTGGGTTGTCCTTACCCATTGACACTAAGGGTGTTCACAAAGGCACCTTCGAAATGAGGCACTTTTGGGTGACCATGTCAGGATAACAAGTACAAGCTGAGATGATCCCAAGCGAACTGAGACCTGTGGCAGCTTTTCAGCTTGGTTCTTTCTGCTCTGAGGAGTCACCCACAGAGTTTGAATGAGTACTCGCGTACTCATTCCCAGGATAACTGTGTGCAAATTTCTCTTGGGAATATACTTGGGAATGGCGTTGCTCAATTGTGCATAGACATGTGTATAGGTTTCCTAGCTGCTTCCCTTCTTGTTTGTTTGTTTGTTTGTTTGTTTTTAGTTTTTCGAGGTAGGGTTTCACTCTGGCCCAGGCTGACCTGGAATTAACTATGTAGTCTAAGGGTGGCCTCGAACTCACGGCGATCCTCCTACCTCTGCCTCCCAAGTGCTGGGATTAAAGGCGTGCGCCACCATGCCCAGCAGCTTCCCATTTTTAAAACAATTAATATTATTTCTAATCCCTTTAGCAGCCCCTTATCCTGGAATATTCCCCTTCCCCATTTAGAAGCTTTTTCATATGGAGTTTTGCCCATTTTCATGTATTTGTGAAGGGTCTCACTATGCAGCCCAAGATGGCCTTGAACTCAGAATCCACTTGTTTCAGTCTCCCCAGTGTTGGAATTATACCTGGCCCGTTTTTTGTATGTTTAGTGGCTATTTCATTATCATTCACTTTAGTACCTTTTCCCATTTCTTGCCATTTTCCATTGAGTTTCCTGCCTTCCTGATTCATGGCGGTTCTTCACCTGATTTGCTTGTCTTAAAATTGCCCTCTGATGTAGCGGGGTTTTAGTGCATTCCCATTTCCCTCATTCTTCTAATGGGTAGCGCTTTATGAAACCTACATGCTCCAAAGTCATGAAAATTGTTTGTATATCTTTCCTGCGCCTGACACGGTCCTTTTCTTGTCGCTTGGAAATCCTGTGGCTGAGGGAATGCCTGCTGACACTTTCCACAGCAGTAGCCTCGCTGTTGTGGCAGTGGCCATCTTTTGCCTTGCAAGTCCTTGCCGTGTGCCACCGTGGCGAAAGTGTTTCCCAGGATGAGTCATCACTCGGGTTGTGTGTTTTAACTTATTGATATGGATTAGACACCCCACTTGGTGAAGCCAGGGCTTACTTACAAAGACAGGGATAGATGCCAACTCACACAGCTACTGAGTATCAGGGCTGGAACCTTCTCAAACTGCTTCCCGCCCCCCCTCCCCAAGCTTCCTGTTGTCTGAGTATATATCGTTTGTTCTGTTAGAGTTAACTATGGAGCCTAAGGAAGGGACAAATGGTCAAAACATCACTGGATACAGTAAAAAGTGATCTGTTTTTTTTCTCATCTTCCCAGTTGAGCCACCCATTGAGACTGCATTTAAATTGTAACCCAATTTTGGACATTCTTACCTCTCTACACAGGTTAGATGATATTATCTGGCTGGTTTTAGTAAGACCTGCTCTTTTCTTTACATACCTCTGGTATGAGCCTTTGAAAGGGCTTACGTGGTAACCAAATTGCTGGCAGAATCTAACTACCAGATAGGTCACATTGTATAAAAATTCTTTTGTGGCAACATAAGACCTTATTCATGGAAACCTCTGTGTCTTCTTGTTATGGGGAATTTTTATGCTACTTATGTGGGATAAAGCACAAAATGAACCTTTTCAGAGGAAATTACTGCTGTTTGGGATCCATGAAGGCATTTTCTGCCTTCTACTTATTGTAATCCATGTAACTCCAGAGGGGCTAAATTTGAAAGAAACCTGTGTGTGTAGGGGGTGAGTTTAAAGCAAGGGAGATCAGCCATGATTATGGAAATAATTTGTAGGTTATTTCAGCCCCAGGCCTCAATTCAGTGTACACTGTGTTTCCAGAGCCTGTGCTCTTGGTTCGATGCTGTGACTCAGATACCCACAGATTCGCCCCTGGAAAGGAGGTTCATGTTACCAGTAGAGGTAGAAAAGGGGTTTTGTGTGCAGTGTGGGGGTGGGAATGAACGTGAACGTTGGTGCAGATTTTATATGGAAGTTTTAGACTGTCCGCAAAGTGCGGCTATAGCTCCTGCCTTTAAACTATTTTAATTAGAGTTCCTTCTTCCAATTTAATGTCAGCGACAGCACCTACCACCTACAAAATACTATTTCGTCTTGGGTCTTCATTCGTGTGTTACTTTTGAATGTCATAGCTCAGAAGCACCTCAGTTCCAAAAGCTTGCAGGGAAACATGCCCTAACTTGAGTTTTTGGTTCTTACATAAAATGTCCTTGGACTATAACTACAAAGCAGGGCCAAAAAATGCTTGATTGAGTAGAAAAATCACCCGCAGTAATGTATGTAAAGGAGTGAGGGAAACACTGATATTGACAGGTGACCGCCTTTCCTTCCTTGGGAAGTTTTCCTGTCATTTAGATCACCATGTTAGAGTCACTTATGTATATTAAAGAGACTCATGGCAAGAAGTCACACTTCGTGCATATTACAAAGAGATTCCAAACACCAATAGCATCTGTGCCGTCCTTTTGAGTTGCAGATTAAACATGATACCATATTCTCCAGTGAATGCGGGACGGCAGATTCTCAATAAGATTCGGAAATAGTTTCAATTGAGGTAGTGAAGGAAAAGAGATTAGTTTTCTGTCTTCTTTTTAATAGCTTTACTGTTTATTTGCAAGGAGAGAGAAAGAGAGAAAGAATATGGGCATGCTGGGGCCCTCCTGCCACTAAAAACAGACTACAAACACATGCACTACCTTGTGCGTCTGGCTTTACGTAGGTACTGGGAGTCGAACTGGGGCCAGTAGGCTTTGCAAGCAAGCGCCTTTGCCCTCTTATGTTCTTGTTCTTAAACAAGTATCTTTACAGAAGATGGGTGTGGCTTCGTTTTGAATGGCACGAGACTTTGAGTCTTATCAGGCTCTGGAGATCCAGCTTAAAGCTGTCAGACTTGATGATGGTCATAGATACCCCGGACACAGGCGACAGCTTAGTTAAAAACTGAAAATCGTCTTCCACAATGAAGCCGCAAGTACCTTCGTTGAAGAGACCTGAGATGCAAATCAGTATCTTGGGCTTGAGTGGACTGAAGTCCAACCTCCCTTTTAGTCTGGGCACCATCTCTGCGAGCCCTGGCAGCAGGTCAGCAAGCTCGCTGGCTACCACTTCCATACCTAGGGAGCGCCCAGGTTTCAGCCATCTGTTTTGTTAATCACTGGCGAGTCCTACATGGTTTTCGGTTATGTTGAGATAATACGCTCATTCTAGAGACTCTTGCTATTTTCCATATGAATCTACACCTAGTGTGTGTCAACGGCATATGCTGCTGTCTCTTTAAATGTCTGAAAACAGCTGTCATTGACTTGGTCTGACATCTCATCTTTGGACCACCCTGCTCGAGACCTCCAAGCCATCCTCCCTGTCCTTATTTTCAGACATGGTCCGGAGCTTGGTGTCTTGCCTTCATGTGGTTTGCCTGCGCTGGGCTTCTGGCTGTACTCATTCCCTCTGCCACACAGTCAGTGTCTTTCATTTCTTAGAAGTCTCCTCATTCCACCCACTCATTCTGCCCCATTGGAGGTACCCAGCATCAGCTCTTACCCAGGAGCGATGTCCCCAGTTATTAGAAATTAACTTATTTATTATTGGTGTGTGTGTCTGTGTGTAGAGTATGTGTAGTGTGGTGTGTGATATGCATGTGTGTGCGTGCAGATGTGCACGTCCCAAGAGAATGTAGTAAGAGGTGCCATTGTGGCTGAGCTGGGTATTTGTATGTGATTTGTGTCATGTTGATGTCACTAAGAGTGCCTTCCTTTTTTTTTTTTTATGTCATTTTAAATTTGCATCAAACTAAGTTGGACATTTACTTTAAAAGAATTCAATTAAGCCGGGCGTGGCGGTACATGCCTTTAATCCCAGCACTTGGGAGGCAGAGGTAGGAGGATGGCTGTGAGTTCGAGGCCACCCTGAGATTACACAGTGAATTCCAGGTCAGCCTGAGCTAGAGTGAGACCCTACCTCGAAAAGCGCCCCCCTCCAAAAAAAAAGAAAGAAAGAAAAATTCAATTAATCTCAAAGACATCATGAAAATTTCTTCCCCTTGCATACCTTCCCCCATTAATCACATCCCCCAAGAGGAACTGAGCTCAACCATTTTTTTTATTTATCTTTTCCTGAGGCTGTGTTTCACTCCAGCCCAGGCTGGCTTGGAACTCAATCTGTAGCCCCAGGCTGGCCTCAAACTTGTGATGATCCTCCTGTCTCAGTCTCTCTGAGTGCTGGGACTAAAGGTGTGCAACACTATGCTGAGCTTGAACACAGCTATTTTATCAGGTGGTTTTGCTCTCTTACTCTGGAATTTTATGCATTCCTTGTTACTTAAAAAAATATTTTATTTATTTATTTGAGAGAGAGAGAAAGAATATGGGCGTGCCAGGATCTCCAGCCATTGTAAATGAACTTCAGACACATGTGCCACCTTGTGCATCTGGTTTACATGGGCCCTGGGGAATCGAGCCTGGGTCCTTTGGCTTTGCAGGCAAGTGCCTTACCTGCTAAGCCATCTCTCCAGCCCCATTCCCTTGTTACCTTACAACTGCTATTTCTTGGAGGATTTTAGATGTTAGGTTCAGTAGTTCCTCATGATTTTCAGTTTTGCTTTCTGTGGTTTTAGTCATTCATTGTGAACTATGGTTAGAAAATATTACACAGACCATTCCAGATATAAGCAACTCATAAGATCATATAACTTGTAATATTCTGTTAATAATATTCCATTCTATCAGTAGTTACTGCTATTAATCTCTTACTGTGTTTGACTGATAAACTTTATCACATGTATGCATATATAAGGAAAAACATTTTGTATATAGGATTCCATGCTATCTGCAGTTTCAGGCATCCACGGAGAGTCTTACAATATTCCCTGCAAATAAGAGGATACTATTATGTTGACATTGTGTTGTTAGGGATAAATATCTAGCTATATTATGTACAAATTCACCTTTCTCTGTCTTCTTCTATAGCTTTGTGAAAATTTATGATTAAATTGGTAGTCGTTTTTATTATAGTGTTATGGCCATATAAATAATAGCTCCCAAGTGTAATAGTATACTGTGATTTTATTTCTTTTCATGAACAGTTTCTTGTTAGTATTTTCTTTTAGTTGATAGCTTCCTTCCTTTATTTATTTATTTTTTTAATGGCCAGTGGGCTTGTTTGTTTGCGATGGAGCACTGGTGGTTTAGACCTGCAGCGTGCTCAGGTCTGCTTGTCCTTCTGCCTCTCCTCCCCCGCTCTGGGTCCTTCCTGTGGCTGCTGCCGGGGTCCCGTGTAGCAGTCTCTCCGGCACTTCCCTTCACTGTCCTTCTCAGAGACCTGCATCTCAAGTCTGCCCTTGTAAAAATAAACTTCATTTTCATGAAAATAACCTGGGCTAACTTCCTACAGAAAAAAATGAAACTGTCTCCATTCTATATGTTTCTTTTTTTGAAAAGAAAAATTATTTATAAGAGAGAGAGAGAGAGAGAATGGGCGTACACCAGGGCCTCCATCCACTGCAAATGAACTCCAGATGCATGCGCCCCCTTGTGCATCTTGTGGGTCCTGGAGAGTCAAACCAGGATCCTTTGGCTTTGCAGGCAAACGCCTTAACCGCTAAGCCATCTCCCCACCCTCATTCTGTATGTTTCTGGAATCATTTTGCTTGTTTATTCTCTGATCACATTCCCATTTCTAGTTCTCACATCTTCTGAAGCAGGATGAATCATTGACTCACAGCGATGTTTTGATTCTTCAGTGACCTGCCTTCTATTGACATTTTTACATGATTATTTTTCATTCCTAAAACCTTCCCTTAGGGCTGGAGAGATTGCTTAGTGGTTAAGGCACTTGTCTGCTAAACCTGATGACCTGTGTTTGATTCCCCAATATCCACATAAGCCAAATGTACAAAATTGGCATATGCATTTGGAGTTCCTATGCAGTGGCTACAGGCTCTGGCAGGTCCCTATTCCTTCCTTCTCTCTCTCCCTCTCCCTCTCTCTCTCTCTCTCTTTCTCTCTCTCTCTCTGTATCTGCTGCTTGCAAATAAAATATATGTATTTTAAAACCTCCCCTCATTCATTGTAGCAAACATCTCTCTGAGATGAACTTTTAGACCGGGCACAGGGATTTATTGAACCTTACAGATCCAGGGGAAGCTCCACAATGGCAGAAGAAGCTGGCCTGCTTTCACAGGACCAAGCTGAGAGAGAGAAGCACAGCCAAAAGCCACACAGCACAGCACACTTCAGGAATTCCAGCTAGGTACACTTTGCATATCTTTAGCCTGAAATCTCAAACCCACCACACCTTAAGACCGCCCAGTGACAGGGCCTCCAGCCAGGTGGCTACAGATGCAAACTACAAACTAATAAAACACTGAATATATTGGGGGCCATCCATTCAAACTACCACATTCACTTTTCCTTCTTTTCCTCCTTCATCCTCTGTCTTCTTTCTCCTTCTCCCTCTGTCACTGTCACCTGTCCTTTAGTTTATTCCTGACTCGAGGCTCTCCAGGTCTCTGAGGATGCTGTAGTTCCGGGGAGGGCTTTCCGAGCTTCAGGTCTTGCTTGTCTCCTCACGTGTTTCTGCTGTGGTCTCTGACCCTCACCCTGGAAGCGTCCATCACATGCAGCGATCCTCGACTCTGCTGTTATTTAAACGAGATGCCCAAAACCCACTTACCTATTGTCTGGGCCCGTGATCAGCTACTGCGGGGTCTGCAGCCTAACCAGGTGGCATGTGGCCGTCTGTGGAGGGGCCACCGTGGACAGTGTCGGTTAGTCTTTTCTCAAGGCCTACTCTGCCAGAGATGAAACCTGTACTTTCCAGTCACGGGGGCTGGCTTCCTCATGTTCCCCTGCTTACAGCCAGCTGCCCCAGTGTCCCTAGTGCTTCCCTTCCCAGAACTGACAGCCCCTCTACGTAAGTGACGGGGGGGGGGGGCAGCAGGGGCTCACAGAGGAAGTGGAACATTGCTGTCGTCTGACATCTGGGAACAGGGAATCTCACATTAAGGTCTTTTTGCAGATATTAAAAATTGTTGTGTTGGGCTATAGACATGGTTCGGTGGTTAAGGCACTTGCCTGCAAAGCCTAAGGATCTGGATTTGATTTCCCAGTACCCACGTAAAGCCAGATGCACATGGTGGCACACGTGTCTGGAGTTTGTTTGCAGTGGCTAGAGGACCTGGCACGCCCATTCTCTCTAACTTTATTTTTTCTTCTTGAAAATAAATAAGATATTTTTAAAAATTATTGCTTAGTTAAAAACTAACATAGATAAAACCCCTAAAATATGGTAAGTATAAAACAAATGAGAAGAAGGCCTTTGAAGAATTCACACAGGAAATTCATTCTCACCTAGCCTCTTAAAAGTGAATGCTTTCATTCTTTTTTAATGAATAATCTTTTTAATGATAAGTTTTTAAAATTTTTATTTTATTTATTTATTTGAGAGAGAGAAAGAGGGAGAGAATGGGTGCACCAGGGCCTCCAGCGATTGCAAACGAACTCTGCATGCATATGACGTCTTGTGCATCTAGCTTATGTGGGTCCTGGAGAGTTGAACTTGGGATCCTTTGGTTATGTGGGCAAATGCCTTAACTGCTTAGCCATCTCTCTAGCCCCTCATTCTTTTCTTTTAAAGTGGAAAGAGAGAAAAAGGGAAGGAAGGAAGGTCTGACCGTCTGTTGATTTATTCTTATGCTACTCTAAACCAATTAGCCGTTTCAGTTTCCTGAGTCTGGCCTATGACCACCAGTAAGTTTTCATGTTTAGAACGAATTTCTCCTTTCCTGCCACTCATGCAAACCATTGATCTGAAATCACCGAGGGTCCTGGGCAACTGAGACTCCATCCATGTGATGCTTAATGAAGTTCTGACTTTTTCGGACTGTGTACTCAAAGGGGCTCTTATGCAGAGCACATTGTCACTGATCATTTTCCTCTGTTGGCGAGAACTCTTGATTCCTCTCACTGTACTTCATCTAGTATTTATAGCATCCCCAGCAGGCAGTGGCAGAATCACAGAATTCACTCTCCCTGCCTGTCGGCTGTTTTTTGTTTGGTGGAAGGTGACAGCCCGCGAGAGTGGTCAGGCAGGTGCCTTTGGCTTAGCTCCTCCTTCCTGCTGGTGTGGCCAGTGGATTCTGATGAAAACTGTTTACTTACAGCAAGTGTCTCTAACCACACTTTCCTGGTTTCCTGAAGTTGGTGCCAGGTTAGTGACCCGAACCATCTTTTCTGGAGGTCAATTAGCCCATGGAGAGGCCACCCTGGAAACCCATTTGTCAGGTTAACATTCTGCTGTGACTGTCTTTGTGTACTGTTGTGACTTTTCTCCACTTTACTCGCTGTGGAGAGCAGTGAGCACGGCTTTCCCTCCTCTCCCCCATCGGCACAGAGCACCCCACGTTGCTGCAAAAGGACAGACATTGCTGTGGAGCGCAGAGAGTGAACTGGTGTTGCTTAGAAATTGCTTTAGCATAAGGATTGAGAGTGGCAGGGACCATCGTTTCATTTAGACAGGACAGCGGGAGTAAAAGTTCTCTGTAATGGAAATGCCTTCAGCCACTGACAGGTTTTTAAACTGCTTAAGGCGCTGAGACATACTTCATGGCTAAAAGGGCTGATGGCTACATTTTTCATGAACCTTTCCTCATGTACTTCTCTAGCTTTGGGGGATTGGCATATTTTTTTTCCTTTTGAGTATGCCTTATTTTTGAGTGTTTTCCCTTTTTAACTACCATATAATGTACATCACAACATTTACCATCCGGACTGTGATTAGGTAAGGGCACAGCTCAGTAGGCTTACATGCACACACGTGCACAGCATTGCCACCGTCTGTTTGTAGAACTCCTTCTCATCCTGCACCACGACGACACTGCTCCTGTCACATCACTGCACTTGTCCTGGCCCTAACCTGTGGCAGCTTACCTTGAATAGGTAAGTTCCAGGATAGAGGGTGTTTAACTTCAGCCTATAACAACTGCTTTTATCACTTACTGATCGATGGTGCTGAGACTTGAACCCAGAGCCTTGGAAATGACAGCACTCTGCCCTCTTCCATCCTCTTCCCGGGAGGGATCCTCCTTGGTTAAATAAAATAACCAGTGTCTGCTGTTCCACACACACACACACACACACACACACACACACACACACACACACACATCAAGTTGTCACCCTGCTTGGGGGTTCAGAGTACATTGTTTTGACTCCTTTTCAAAGCATCTTGGAGCGAGCCAGGCTTTGGTGAGGGACAGCTTCACTTACACTCAAAGGACGTGTCGGGTGTGGTGGCACACGCCTTCAATCCCAGCGCTCAGGAGGATCGCCATGAGCTAGAGGCCACCCAGGTTGGCCTGGGTTAGAGCAAAAGTCTACTTCAAAAAATAAAATAAGACAAAACAAAACAACAACAAAAAAGTGAGTATAAGTGACATGGCCACTCCTGGCTTGGGCAGCAGGAAGGGTTCCTCCCCCCCCCAAGGTTCTGGGATAGAAAAGCTCAAGACCCCCAGTGAGCTATGTGCTTGGAGGTCAGAATTGGTATTAGAAAAGAAAAAGATAAAAACCATCAAATAACAGTATTGCGAGATACAGAATTAGTGGAGGTCGATATTCAGGCTAAGTTGTTACATCTACCCTAATTGTCAAGGTTTTTGTGTCTTTCTCTGTACATTGGTCGCCTTTCCTAGATTATTTGAGCATTATGGGAGGATGTGTTTTTAGAAAACTTTGCACTAAAGCATAATGTACACTCAGAAGTGTGTGTAGATGGTGTTTGGCTGAGTACACACATGGCGCACACGTACATAACTAGCGGCAGATGAAGAAACATGAAACACTCTTGTGTATGTTTTCCGTCCTTCCTACCTCAACTCCCACAAAAGACACCACGCTCTCTCTCAGCCAGGTGTGGTCGCCCAAGCACGGAATTTCAGTACTTGGGAGGCCGAGTCAAGAGGATGTAGCCATAGCTGAAGTCAGCTATGGCTACATAGAAAACCTTGTCTCAAAAGACAAAAACAAACATACAAACCCAAAACACCTCAAACCAAACCTAAACAAACAAGAATTGCAAGCAGGGCTGGAGAGATGGCTTAGCAGCTAAGGTGCTTGCCTACAGAGCCTAAGGTCCCAAGTTCGATTCACCAGGCCCCACATAAGCCAGATGCAAGATGTTTGTTTGCAGTGGCTGGAGGCCCTGGTGCACACATTCTCTCTCTGCTTCTTTCTCTAATAAGTAAATAAAATATTTAAAAACAGAGAATTGCAAGCCAACACACACGCACACATGGAGGTGGGGGTGGAGAACAGGCCCGCCAGGTCCTCTAGCCACTGCGCATGAACCCCAGCTGCATGCACCATTTTGTGTATCCGGCTTTACATTAGTACTGGGGAATTAACCCAGGCCATCAGGATTTGCAAGCGCTTAACTTCTGAGCCATTTCTCTAGTCCTCAACGTGTGTTAGTTTTTGATTGTACTTCACGTAAATAGAAACGTGTACAACACATGATTTTGCTTCCCTGGCTCTATTTCTCCATGTTCTGAGTGGGATTTATCCTCATGTGGGTAAATGTCTTCCTTCTTCCTGCCCTGTAAGCATTCCATTGTATGATGTTTGTCATACATCATCCTTGTGATTAGCATTGAAGAGTTTCCAGTTTTGTTCAGGGTGGCATTCTGCTGCATTAATTTTGGTGAGCACATGAAAGCACATTGCTGGGTGGACGCCCTGAGGGCCGCTGTGGGTCACAGGTGCGCAGATATCCAGCCTCAGCGGGCTCTTCCTCATGTACTCTGCAGCCCAAACCAGCAGCGCATGGCTTCTGACTGCCGCATAGCTTTGCCAGCACTAGAAGTTACTGGTTTTTCTTTCTTCACAAAAGAAGACTTAGCAGATTGCTTTTTCATCTGAGCTGGTTTTTTTTTTTTTTTTTTTTTGTCGTTGTTGCTGGTGTCTGTTGGTTTGAGTCAGGATCTCACTGTAGCCCCAGCTGACCTGCAACTCGCTCTGTAGTCCAGACTGGCCTCAAACTCATGGCAGCCCTGCTACCTCAGCTTCCTGAGCGCTGGGATCAAGATGTGCCACTGCTCCATTGACTTGACTCTCACCCTTATATGACAAAAACAAACAAAGGACAGCCAGCCCAGTTAGTGAGCTGTGACTGGGGACTCAGCTGCCTCCCCCTTCTGCCCCCTCACTGCCCGATGCTCCGTCCCCCTTCTCCTGCAGCTGACTTCCTCAGGCTGTTGGCACCGAGGAAAAGGCATCATATGGTATGTCCACTCTGCAGAGCCTCCTGTCTGTCAGCCCTTTGCTGATCCAGGTAAGGATGACCAGCTGCTTCCTGCTGGCACTGAGGATTCTATCCGTAGAAGAATTCAACAAACGGCAGGAGACCCTGAGAGCTGTTCAAGGGATTGCTTATCATTATGATTAAAAAGAAAACAGTGAAGACATCAAGGAAGAAATTTGTCCGCACTGGTGCTGTCATTGAGCATCCAGAATACGGAGAAGTAATTTGGCTACAGGGTGACCAGAGCGAGACTAGATGTCAGTGCCCAGTAGAGACTGCACTAGCCGGAGTGCATGGGTTTCAAGTGCTTGTGGCTCTCTCAAGCACAAAGCAGATCTCCTTGCAATGAGTAGAATGTCCCTTCTGCCCCTTGTCACAGGTTTAAAAACCCACAGCTTGTATTATGTAATCATTTGGGGTCTGCTTTTAACTTTGGAATAATGTAACTCCTACATGCAATTAATTAAAATAAAAAAAAACAGAATAGGCAAGCACAGTATTATACACTGATAATCCTATCATTCAGGATGTTGACCTGGGAGGATTAAGGATTCCAGGCCAGCCTTCACTGGTCCAACAAGATCCTACCTGTACGAACCTTCTCATGTTGAGGCACGGAGAGATCCAAAGATCAAACATTATGCCTTGTCCTGGCAGGGCCGAGCATGGTGGTTTCTTATTTGTGGGAGAATCTTGAACTCAGTTTTTCTTGTGTTCACTTTTATTTATTTGTTTGTTTATTTATTTTGGTTTGTCAAGGTGGGGTTTCACTCTAGCTCAGGCTGGCCTGGAATTCACTATGTAGTCTCAGGGTGGCCTCAAACTCATGACATCTCTCCTACCTCTGCCTCTCAAGTGCTGGGATTCAAGGTATGTGTATTTTGTATAACTTTTAAAGTGGCAGGTAAGGACGTAGTATATGGTAGTGGCTATTAAAGGGAAGATAAATATTAAAACTTTGAAGTAGAGTTAAGAATGACAAGTGGGTCTTATGTTTATATGCATAATTCCCTGGTCTCTAGTTCTTACCTCCAGTGTGTTTACACGTGGTTTCAGAGTCCTTATCTCTTCTCCTCCCCACACTCAGCCCACACAAAGCAAGGCCCCTTTCTTGTCAGCTGCTGCTCCTCGTGTTAGAGAATGTCTCCACATTTGAAACCCTCTATCCTCTGGCAAATGTATAGTTTTTATTTTTTTTTAAATGCATTTATTTATTTATTAGAGAGAGAGAAAGAGGCAGAGAGAGAGGAGGAGAGAATGGGTACGCCAGGGCCTCCAGCCATTGCAAACGAACTCCAGATGCATGCGCCCCCTTGTGCGTCTGGCTTACATGTGTTCTGGAGAATCCTTTGGCTTTGCAGGCACACGCCTTAACCGCTAAGCCATCTCTCCAGCTCCTTTCCCCCCCTTTTAATAAACCTAACAGCCTTTGGGTCGTTTAGATGGTTTTCACTGTGTCTATGTGTGTGAGAGATAGTGTGTGTATGAGCTGTGTGTGTGCATGCTTGGATATACGTGGTCACATGGGTTTGTGTAGTTGCATGGAAACAAGAGGTTACTATCGGGTGTCTTCCTTGAATACTCTCCCCCTTATTCTTTGAGACAGAACCTCTCACGGAACTGCTTCATCTACAGCATAGCTGGAAAACCCTAGGGCCTCTCTCGTTTCTGCCCCTCTCCCCCTACCCCCCCCCCCGTGTGCTGGGGTTCCAGGCACATACCACCATGCATACCTGACATTCTGCCTAGGTGTGGGGGTTCTGAATTCAGGGCCTTTTGGCTTGCACAGCAGTTACTTACTGAGCCATCTCCCTAGCCCATGAGGTGGATTTCTTGCATGGCATCATTTGTAACGCTTGATGTCATTCTCGGGTGGAATTCAATACTGCTTAGATTCAGAAACAATAGTATCTAAAGTGGCCTCATGACTAAAATTTCCACCATCAGCTAGCACTGAGTAATTTTCTAGTGGGGTCTTGTTAAGAGATTTGTTTTTTTTTTTTTTTTTTTTGGTTAATCATTCCCCTAGTGAGATAGAAAATTAAGTATATCAAAGAAGAACAATGTCTGTCACTACTTTTGGCTGAGCAGATAATTTCTTTAAGAGGACTAACTTCTGAGCCCATATCAAACTTCCTTGAGCTTATGAGAATGCCTGGAGGAGAGAGTACTTCCTCACAAATACCTGTAAACTGATTTCCTAGTGAATCATTGATAACAGGTTATTACATGAGCTCTGTCTCCAAAACTGTTCCTGCTTTCTCTTTTCAAACCATTTTTACCTTACTTTAGTCCCACTTGGAGTTCACGGTGGTGTGTGTCACCCAACAGCCTCTCAGGGCTCTTCCAGAACCAATCATTCTTAGTATGTGGAGACTGCTGGGTAGCTGCTATTTATGGGTGTGACCGTCGTGGCCCCTACGGTGATGTAAATCCTGCTTGCCTTGAGCCTCCTCCTCTACCCTCATTTTGACATAGCTGCTTGAAATTGAGGAAGGAGCTTTGGATGTGGTCTGCTGGACATTACTGCTGTCACACTTACCTTCGTGTTGCTGGGGTGAAGCCGTCCACTGAAAGTAGCCAGTGGGAGAAATGTTTTGTTATTTATTTTTTTACTTTGGCTTATAGTCTTGTGGGTAAGCTTCATGATGCCAGGGGAGAGCATGGCATAAGCAGAGGCTGGACGTCACCTCTGGAGACATGAGCCAAACTCTAGCAAAGGGGAGCTGACGATAACACCCCTAAGTTTGCCCCCCTAACAGCACACCTCCTTGAGCAAGGCTCTACCTCCCAAATTGCCATCAGCTGGGGACCAACCACTCAGAACACATGAGTGTATGGGGGACCACCACAGTGTTCCTTAGCCCTTGACCACATCTTATAGTTGACTGTTCTGTCTGGAAGCAAAATTCTGCCTCTCAGCGACCCTCTTGAGCAGAAACCAGGCTGTTTATATAGCAGTGTTTGTTTGCTTTTGCGGTTTTTGTTGTTGTTGTTGTTGTTTTGTGGTAGGGTCTCACTGTAGCCCAGGCTGACCTGGAATTCACTATGGAGTCTCAGGGTGGCTTCGAACCCATGGCGATCCTCCTACCCCTGCCTTCCAAGTGCTGGGATTAAAGGCGTGCACCACCGCACCCGGCTTGCAGCAGTGTTGTTTACACAAGAGGGTCTTTCAACATAGCAGGTGGACACACAAGTGACAGCTTCATCTGAGGTGGCAGTTCAGGGTTTGGTGAAGTTGGGGTTCTGGCCTGAGACTTATGTTTTGAGGTTTTATCTTTTTCAGTGACTTGAGAGGGGAAAGTCAGGTAGGCCTTACCCAGGGGTATCTAGCCCTGACATCTTGCCTTGCAGGTTCTGCTCCTGTGGACGCACGCACGCACGCACGCACTCACTGTTGATTTCTGGCAGTGGCCTAATATAACTTTTCTTTCTCGTGCCCTCCCCTGTCTAGACCACCAGCCAGACGGAGCTGGAAAACTGGATCACAGCCATCCACTCAGCCTGCGCAGCTGCCATCGCAAGACACCACCACAAGGAAGACACGCTCCGGCTCCTGAAGTCAGAAATCAAAAAGCTGGAACAGAAGATCGACATGGATGAAAAGATGAAGAAGATGGGTGAGATGCAGCTATCTTCAGTCACAGACTCGAAGAAGAAGAAAACCATATTAGATCAGGTAATCATCCTCCCGTGTTCAGATCCGTGTCAACTCATTAGGTCTTTATCATTTTTATGGCTGCCTTGGAATCCTGAAACATCATCGGTTATCTCGGAGGCAGCCTGTCATCGAGACTGCTAAATTCTTTATTGTGACTGCCAGTTTTCTTTGCTCTTTGTTCGGAGTTGATTGTTATGAGATAAAAGGGAACAATAAGACATTGAAAGGAAGGCAGAAGTCTAGAGAGGAACCTTCCAGCCCCCACCAGTGAATGGTTGTGATTCTAAGGGATCTGAGTTATTAGAAAGAAAGTCTGGGATTTCACTCCCCTTGTTACCAAGTTCTTGGGAGCTCGTTTCTGGTGGAATTCATTTGTGATTCATCAAAAAACAGAATTCTAGATTTAAGTTTAGAAAAGGGATGAATGGTTTTAAAAAGACCATGCAGTCAGTTAATCATGGGGGGATTGACTACAAGACCCCTTCAGATCCCTAAATCTGTAGTGCCCAAGTTCCTGATAGAAACCGGCATGGTATGGGCATATAACTTACATCTTCTCACACACTTTAACTCATCCCTAGCTCATTTATAATACCTTGTAGAATATAAATGTTAGGTTGGTAGTTTTTTGTACTGTAATGTTCAGACAATAATGACAAGGAAAAAAAGTCTACATGTCTGTATAGTTTTTTTTACGTCAGTGTTTTCAGTCGTAGACAGTTGCATCCAAGGCTGCAGAACCCACTGATGTGGAGGGACGTTGGTGCATAATTGCTCTTTATAAGGATAGTGTGGTTGGTGCTAAAAAGGAAAGTTTCAATGGAATAAAGAGAGGATATGTTTGCCTTTTATTCAGTTATTTCAAAGACAGTGATGGCCACCTGGCAGTACTTTGAAACCTTGTTCTGTTGCTTAGGAAGTAATTTTGTGAGCAAATGGTACTTAAATACAGCTGATAGTCTAGCTAAGTGAGTAGCCCTTCACTGCCCTCTCTCCCTCTGTTCTATTATTAGCTGCTGTACTTTTTTAAATTAAAACAAAATTCACATAAACATAATACACCACATAAAATTGGCCATTTTAAAGTGAACAATGAGTCCATTCATAATGTTATATAATCACTGAATCAATCTCGTTCCAAAGCATTTCCACCCCTAAAAGGAGCTGTGACCTGTATGAAGCAGTCACTCCCCTCTGTCCCCAGCCTTCGGTCTTTAAGGATTTGCCCACTTGAGGTGCTCCTTATGAGTGGAACTGCACGATGTGTGACTTTTTGTGCCTGGCTTCTTTCACACGGCATAACTTTTGGGGGGGGGGGTGGTCCACCTTGTGGCGTACAGCAGAACCTCATTCCCGGTGGGGTGTTCATTATTCCATTGTGTATGCACACCTCATCCAGCCCGTTCATACTTTGATGGACCTTTGAGCCTTTTCCATCTTTGGGCTGTTGTGAATAATGTTTCCATGAACATATATGTTTATGTTGGTGCAGGGTTTTACGTTTAGATTAGAACTGTCACTGTGTGGCCCAGTCCCTGACTCTTGCATATCCTTATTCTTCTGCAGTCAGATTTAAACATCCCAGTAGCCAGGGGCTCTTTTGCCACTTTGACAAACAAGGCATTGTATAGATACCGGCCATGACTGGAGCCCTGTTTCCGAATGTCTAAAGTTTCTCACTTCAGCCCTTGCTACTTTCCCCAAAGGTTCTTGGGTCTATTTGCCTCAGATCTTTAATTTGCCTTACTATTCTTTATGTCTTGATGTTTTGTAAACCCCCCCACCCTTAGTAATCTGTTCAGGGTTCTGGTGTCAGAGGTCCCTACAGTTTTATTCCTTCTGGCTTGGGTTTGTAGCTCAGATTTTAGAGTTGACATACCTCCCAGGCCCCCTCTCCCGCTACAACATGAAATCTATGATAGGAAAACAGAGCAAGTAACAAGGTCTGTTTATCATCCCGAATGTATGGCGATGGATCTTTGCAGGAAAAACAAGCAAACATATGGATGGCCTAAGAATCTTAGGGTGTCTGCTATTTGCCTCTTAGGGTTGTGACTAGAACTTTAATAACAAATATGTTTGCAAGGTTTTTTATAGAGTAAGCTTTAAAAAATTTTTTTCATTTATTTTTTTTAAATTTTTTATATTTTTTTAAATTTTTATTTAAGAGCAATAGACAGAGAGAGAAAGAGGCAGATAGAGAGAGAGAGAGAGAGAATGGGCACACCAGGGCCTCCAGCCACTGCAAACAAACTCCAGATGCGTGCGGCCCCTGTGCATCTGGCTAACGTGTGTCCTGGGGAATCGAGCCTCAAACCAGGATCCTTAGGCTTCACAGGCAAGTGCTTAACAGCTAGGCCATCTCTCCAGCCCTAGAGTAAGCTTTTTATCCTTTGCTCTCCCCTTCCTGACCTCTTCTTTCGCCACGTTTTCACCACTGCAGATCTTTGTTTGGGAGCAGAATCTTGAACAGTTCCAAATGGACCTATTTCGTTTCCGCTGTTATTTAGCCAGCCTCCAGGGCGGGGAACTGCCAAACCCGAAGAGGCTACTCGCTTTTGCCAGCCGACCAACGAAAGTGGCAATGGGCCGCCTCGGAATCTTTTCTGTGTCATCTTTTCATGCCCTGGTAAGTAGAAGCTACTGAAAAATATCCATCTTTATGATTAATCCCGAACGGGGCTTGAAGGGTGTCTCTGAAGCGTTTTTCTAGTTCATTGCCATGTGCCGATTTCGGACACATTTTCCCTTTGCAGTGTTTGCAAGTTTTCATTTGGATCTCTCTGGAAATTCAATGCTTAAGCCTCCTCCCTTGATGGAGAATAAATGATTGCGCCGAGAAAGTACAAAGGGTAATTGGTGTTGCTGGAAATTGAACCCAGGACCTCACATGCTAGATAAGAACTCTCTCCCACAGGGCTAGCCTCTGAACGGGCTGAAATAACCAAAAAGTACCATCTTCAGAGATGCCCACTGTCCTATTTGTTGGCATTTAATAGTATTTTTTTTTTAGGCAGGTTTTTGAACCCTGGTACATATTTTTAAATTTTTTTGACCTATGGAACTGGTGAGCGAAGGGCTGTGACTCCCGTGTAAATGTAGTTTGATGGCCATAAACGCCTGATGCGTGGGAGGAAGGCGAAGAGCTGCCCTGACACATAGCCGAACGTGCGTGTTGTTAGAGCGGTGGACTCCGAGCCAGGCGGCGGAGCAGGCTGTGGAGCTGGGCTCCCAGGGTGCAGTCTCAGGTAGCAGCTGAACTGAGAGCGGCTCTCCGTCCTTTTACCTGCTTTCGGCCAGTGCTGCGGAGGAAGTAACGTGATTTGGGCCTGTTGGAGTCAACACCCACTTAACATGCCCTGCACCGTGGCGCATCTCCTAGGGGTTTACATGTCAAGGCTCAGGCCCCAGAGGGCTGAACTGAAAGCCCTCGCCAGGCTGCGCTGGTCTTGCCCTGTCAACCGTGCCCTCCGCCGCATTCAGAGCCGTGATTCAGTCAGAGGCGTTTGTGTTCTTTATAAATAGATTAGCGTCATCATTCACATAATTAGGGGAAGATTTACATTTTTAAAGAAGTCTTAAACCAATTTCTGGAGTTATTAAAACTGGCGTCCCAATTTGTTCTGCTAATTACAGCTCTTCTCTTAGCCTGCCTGCCTGCCACCTCTCTGTATAGCTGTTGCTTTTTAAATTTTGTTTTGTTTTTAAGCAGTGGGTTGGCAAAACGCCATGATGAATATATATCCTCTAGTCAGTTTCAGTTTATGCCATCATCCAGATCCATTATCTTGAGGCTTGGATGGCAGGGTTTTTTTTTTGTTGTTGTTTTTGTTTTTTTTTGGTTTTTCGAGGTAGGGTCTCACTCTAGCTCAGGCTGACCTGGAATTCACTATGGAGTCTCAGGGTGGCCTCGAACTCATGGCGATCCTCCTACCTCTGCCTCCCAAGTGCTGGGATTAATGGCGTGCTCCACCATGCCTGGAGGCTTTTTTTTTTTTTTAAACTTAGCCAAATCTTCATTGTTTATTCTTCCCACCCTCCAAAATAAAGTGAGGTAAAAATTCTCACTTAGCTCCTTGTCAGAACGTCTTAATCAAAGTAGCATTTTCATGACTAAGCAAGCACAAGATACTAGCGAGGCACCATGTATAAAATACTGCCCGCATCCAGCTCACTCCTTCCATTACTGTGACTTGAGAGCGTTTAGATAGAATAATCTTCCTTTCAACCTAAAACGTCTGTGCTTTGGTTATTTTCTATCAAGCCATTGTCTCCAAGAGCAACGAAGAACCTGTGTGCTACTTAAGTCCACAGCTTATCTTGAGACCTCCTTCTTGTGCTCTCTCTCTCCCCCTCTCCTTGTCTGTGATGTGACTAGCAGAGATTTAGATCTGGCCAGGGGAAGATGAGGTTGGGAGTGCTGGTCGCACCTTAGGATTTTCTGGTCCATATGTTTTGAAGAATATTTCATTTCTTATGTCCAATCCTCTGTTCCTTTGTTCTTTTTTTTTTTTTTTTCCTGGTTAGCTGCTTCAGTGATGTAAATATCAGTGGTAGAATTGCCACGCTGTGCAGGAGGGGTTCCACTGGAGACAGAACAAGTTAGGCGGTTCTGTTGGAAATCTGTGTCTGTGTGCTCTTGTTAGCCCCTGCAGGACATTCTGGGCAGGAAATTTTATTTTGATCTTTTTGGACACACACACATATATATATATATATATATTTTTTTTTTTTTTTCTGGTTTATTTTTCTCCTTGTCATTTGACCCTGGGGGAGGGTCTTCCCTCTCCCTCATTGGGGTTGAGACATTCTTCAATCTAGCCTTTGTCTAGGAATTTTTTGCTTTCATCCTTTTAAGTGGGCTTGGTGGTAAGAGGAGGTGTGTGTGTGGGGGGGGTATCAGGGCCAGAGAACAGCTGTAGCTGCAATGGAGCCCCGTCCGCTGGGAGCCAGCCAGCCATGCTGAGTGGTTTGCCATCATTAACTGGAGGGCTCCTGCTGCACTTTGAAGAAAGGTTATCATTGTTCTTGTGTGTGAAGATGAGCCGAATGATAGAGTCATCAGGTGCCCGCCACAAAGGACGCTTTGTGCGGGCGCTTCGTTGAGAAACCAACCCTGAGCTCTGGTCCAACAGTTCTTCTGCCAGCCTTTTTTTCTACATCTCTTTGGTCATTTTGAGTCATTAGCATTGTGAGGAAGAGAGAGATCACCCTTGCAACCAGCAAGGCCCTGGCACTTGAGAATTATCACTGGAGGAACCTTCAGTACAAAGTTTGCTAAACGGCCTAAATCAACGAGCCAGCTGGTCCTGGGCGTATGTGGGCGTACGAGTTTGTCTTCCCTTCATGTTTTCCTGCCCTAAAACTAGAGAGTTTTTAAATTGTTGCCACTACATCTTTTTAAAATTTTTTTAAAATTTTTTTAATATTTTTTCTATTAGATCAACAAATACACGTGGGTACCTGGTATATCGATTGCTAGTCTTGAGGTGAGCATTCCGACAGCAAAACTTACAGAGACCCTGCCCTAGAGGGTGTGTTCATGTGGCAGAGATAGGAAGAAGTAAAGAAGCAATTTGGTGAACACAGTTAAGTGCAGACATTGTTGTGTGCTACAAAGGACATGAACAGGGTAATACCATAATAATTGTCCCTTGGTCTCTACAGGGGAAGGACACTAGGACCTCCTCGGGTAACAAAATATGGGGACGGTCAAGGATGTCATGTAACATGGTGTGCTGTTTCCATACAACACTTATCCTCCCATGCACTTTAAATCGTGTCTAGATTACTTCTAGGACTTAATGTAGTGGCAGTTTTATGTAAATAGTCATTATACTATATTGTCTCAGGGTCATGGTGAGAAAATGTTTTTACATGTTCAGTACAGACCAGTTTTTTTTCTTTTTCTTTTTTTTTTTTTTTTTTTACCTGTGTGTATATGTATGGTATGTGTGTGTGTGTGAAGGCCGCAGATGTATGTCTTGTTTTCCTTGATTGCTTTCCATCTTGTTTCTTAAAAAATATTTTATTTATTTATTTGACAAAGTGGAGGAGAAAGAGAGAGAGAGATAATATGAGTAGACTCCTTGCCCCTGCAGATGTACTCCAGACACATACACTATTTTGTAGGTCTGGTTTTATGTGGGTAGTAGGGAATCGAACGTAGGCCATCAGTCTTTGCAAGTTTGCTGAGATGAACTTCCAGACCAGGCACAGGTATGGAGGAAGGGATATTTATTAGAGCTTACAGATTCAGGGGAAGTTCCATGATGGCAGAAGAAGCTGGCCTGTCTTCATAGGTCCAAGCAGAGAGAGAAGCACAAGCCAAAAGCCACACAACATAGCATACTTCAGGAACTCCAGCTAAGCACCCTTTGCATATCTTTAGATTGAAATCTCAAATCCACCACGACACCTTAAGATCCGCCCAGTGACAGGGCCTCCAGCCAGGTGGTTGCAGATACAAACTACAAACTAATAAAACACTAACTATATTGGGGGCCATCTAGTCAAACTAGAATCGAACCTAGGCCATCAGTCTTTGCAAGAGCCTTTAACTGCTGAGCCATCTCTCCAGTTCAACCTCTATCTTATTTAATGAACCTAGAATTTGCCCATTTGGCTGGTCTAGCTAGCTAGCTTGCCCTGGAAACCTTCTGTCTCTGACTCCTGAGTGCTGCCCTTCCATGCCTGTCCTTCATTTATATAGGCTCTGGGATCCAAACTCAGGTAGGCACCCCTGTGTGGCAAGTAACTTATCCACTGTGCCATTTGTACACATTTCTACAGCACTTTCTGAAAATGTGTGTGTGTGTGTGTGTGTGTGTGTGTGTGTGTGTTCATGGGTGTAAATGGAGGTATACATGTGCCATAGCATGTGTGTGGAGGCCAGAGGATAACTTCAAGTGTCAGCTCTTACCTTCTGCCTTGTTTGAGGCGGGTCTCTCACTTACCACTGCATTCTACTGTGGTCAGCAGGCTAACTGGCCTGAAAAGTTCTAGGCAATTCGCCTATCTCAGCCTCTCATCTGGCTGTAAGGTGCACTGGGATTGCATACACTCATGCTATGCCATGTCATTCCTTTCTGAATATATACAAACGTGTGTGTGTGTGTGTGTGTGTATACATATATATATACATACATATCTATGTATGTATATATTTACTATGTAGTCTCAGGGTGGCCTTGAACGCACAGTGATCCTCCTACCTCTGCCTCCCGAGTACTGGGATTAAAGGTGTGTGCCACCACGCCCGGCTCCTTTCTGAATATTTTTGGTCTGAGGTTGGTTGAATCTGTGGGTATGGGGTGCCACTTCTGCTCAGCTACCTGTGTTTGAATCTTTTATGAATAGATTTTCTTTTTTTTTGTGAGGGGGGAGGGAGAGAGAGAGAAACATTGGCTCTCCAGGGCCTCTAGACACTGTACTTGAACTCCAGACGCATGTACTACCTTGTGTGTATGCACGCATGCGTCACCTTGTGCGTCTGGCTTACATGGGCTCTAGGGAATTGAACCTGGGTCCTTAGGCTTTGCAGGCAAGCACCTTAATCGCTAAGCCATCTCTCCAGCCCTTGAATTGATTTTCTTATTTGTAAATAAATACATAAACATGAGACCAAACAAGAAGCTTTTTCTGTATGTGATTTAAAAATTGAACACTATTTATCCAGTGCTTATGTAGTCTTTTGAACATGCATGTGTCAGCATGTTCTGGCTTAATCCTTCTATATTCTGTGGTTACCTTCATCTTCGATGTGGTGGAACCAGGGAACCAAAACTTTTCCATATTTCACAGTACCCTTGGTCTTGTGGGTTTTGTTCTCTCAGATACCTCACAAATAATTGTCGAGTTCCCATGGGTGTCTTGGCTACCATGCTTATATCTTGATCTGGGTGTCTTATGTGTTAAGCTGAGAAAATGCTAGACCTCTTGGCTCTCTTCCTCTGGCACCAAGCCCTTCTCCCTGAAACTGTGTCCCAGAGGTTGTCTTGATTTCTGTTCTCAGTGTGTTTGGGGGTCCCTGGCCATCTGCTTGCAGGGATACCACCGAGTTGACATCATCAATTCTGACAACCCAGTAGGAACTGCCTTGTGGCCAACATGCCGACAGCGGGAAGGCCCCGTGTTACCCAGTATGGCTTAACCCCTGCGGCTGCTGCCAGTTGGCACCTGCCACACCGGGAGTTGTCTGCGTGGGAATCTATGACAAGTAGGTTCCAAGACATTTAAAAGAACTGGTGGGGGCGTGTCACTTCCAGTCGGACTCGCTGGGCCTCCTGCCACACCCTTCTTTGAATGGAGAGCTGTGGGTGGCCTATTGAGACCTCCTGGCAGAAGGTCCCAGAAATTCCTAGGACTTTACATACAACCTATGGCATAAAGTTCTGAAGGCTCTGGCTGGGAAGACTTGAGCAGTGATCATAGTCATGGCTTTAAATGTGGGGTATTCTCTTCTAAAATGCTTCTGCAGTATGTTGGAAACTTACAGCTATCTCGACAGAGTTTAGCTTTAAGAAAATGCAAGTTTTAAGCCAGATATGGTGGCATATGCCTTTAATCCCAGCACTTGGGAGGCCAGGGTAGGAGGATCACCATGAGTTCGAGGCCACCCTGAGACTACACAGTGTGAATTCTAGGTTGGCCTGGGCTGGAGTGAGACCCTGTTTCAAACCCCCTGCCCCCTGAAAAAATGGAAAAGAAAATACAAGTGTTATTTCCTGTTGCCCTAATCATAATGCATGTAAGTTAGGGAGGCCTGGTAAGGTGGCTTCTGACATCCTAGCTATGATCTGGCCTTTCCTTTTACTAGGGATAAATAGTACCAAGGAGATCAGAAAGCCCCTCTCTTAGGACAGTGCTTAGGAGCTCCATATAGTTTTCTACTTATAGCCTATTAACCAGGGCCTACTTGCAAGCCCGGGCTGTGATTCAAAGAGGCAGTCACCGGTGACTGTGTGGCTGGGTGCTCAGCTGTATTAGGACTTTTCTGGATGAGAGAGAAGAAACTGTGGATATTGGGGAACAAAATTGTTGCTTATAAAGAACATGATTTTATACATTTCAGGAGATTGAAGAAATCCCTATAGATAGAAGAAACGGATAATTTTAGGTTTAAAGGGGAATCCGAGAAACAGTATTTGTGTTTTCCCACTATTTTGTTGACTTTCAGCAGCATTTTCAGTGGAAGGCAGAAATAGCCTGGCAGCATTTAGAAAGAGGCTCACGAGAGTATGGCTCACTGAACTTGATGTTGGAGGGCGAGCCTGTGACGGGAAGGAAACTGACTCTTGGAAACATGACATTCATAAGAAACCTGATGATTTCGTATAATTACGGAGTTTGCCAACTTTTCACCTGCGGCCCTGACAGCCCCCCCCCTCTCCAAGTCTCAACATGTGTATCATGGATTAATGCTTTGGGCATCAGGATCAGTAGCTGGCATGATGGGAGAGGGTCTTTTGCAGGGTGGGACCGAGTGGCATTTTCAAGGCACAAGCATTCGTTCTCCTGATGGATGTGGTCCTGTTGCCACTTGTTTTGTCCCGTATCAGGTGGCAGCTCGCACTGGCGAAACTGGAGTGAGAAGACGTACTCAGGCCATGTCCAGATCTGCAAGCAAGCGAAGAAGCAGGTTTTCTTCTCTGTGGGGTCTGGACACTACCTCCAAAAAGAAGCAGGGACGTCCAAGCATCAATCAGGTAGGATTCCGTGTAGGCAGAAATGCACACTCGAGGCTTCCACGGCCACCTGATTTGGGGTTGTGCACTCCGTCATGGACACTTACCTGGAAATGAACTTGACACAGAATTAGTTGTGCTACCCACCATCAATCAGTACCTTAATCCCATGATGCCGAGCTCTGCTTTTATCTATCGCTAAGCTCATCTCCCACCTTCTGAACCCCTACTTCATTACAGGCCTCCCCAAAAGTGTACGCTTTATCCTAGTCCTTGGAAACGAGCAGGCTCCAGAAGGAAACCAAAGGGTATGTTGTGCCCTAAACCTTCTGAAGCTGCCTCTGGTGCTAGACCAAAGGCATCCTCAGGAAAACCTGATTGTTTCTTTGCCCTTGACTTTGTGTGGTTGACATTAAATGGTCCTCTGGGAACGTGGAGCTGGGAATGTGGGAATACCCACTACCTTGACTGTATGCCTTCAGGGATCAGGCTGGTAGGGCATTTCATGAACAGCGCCACTCAGACCGATGCTGGGTGGGGTCCCACGTAACCAGTCACGGTGGCCCTGTTGCTGCCTTTTGATAGCGAAGGTCACAGTCTTACTGGAGGTACTTTTGGGAAACTTAAATCTTCCATTTGTTGTCATCCATTTCTCTTGACTTTGAGCAATAGCCCCCCAAACTACTTGTTTAGGTTTCAGAGGCTAAAGGACATGAGTACTTATAAACTTTTTGGAAGAAGTAAAGTGTCCAGTTCACAGGCTACTGTAGACAGCCAAGCGCTGAGCATTTTGGAGGTCATGACCAGGATAGCCAGTGTGGTATTCATGCTGTGCCCTTGAGCCACGCTGGAAACTTTCATTTGACTCCCTTCCTATTTGCTCAATAGTTTCCAGCCATTATTCTTCTCAGGAAACAATTCATTTTTATTTATTGATTAGAGAGTCCCTCAGCTGGCTATCACACTTATTGTTGAAATGTGGCATTTTTCTGTCTTGTGAGAACCTGCCAGAGACCAGATGAGCACAGAAGAGCAAGACTGAGACTAAGTAGCTTTACAGTTTTTTTCTCTGATCTTTGGACAGGGTAGGCTATAGATGGGCTCTATTGTTAAGTAAACCAGAAGAAATAGTGTAGGGGTGGGTGGGGGGAAGTCAGTGTTTCAGGGGAACAATCTCATAAGGATTGGATGGTTTTCTGGTAAACCTGTACAAGGAGGCTGGCTATGAGCACCAGTATTTCTCCCTCTTCCTGGGAGGAGGTGGAATTGTTTTGTATGTATCCTCTGCCATTACTGATGACTCAGGACACCCCCAGAAATACAGGCCAGAACCTTGCAATTTGGATTTGGGTGTGATCAAAATTCTTAGTTCCATTTTTGGTATCACATTATATTATTGCTCATTGCTACTGAGATGTATGGCTGAATTTAAGAGAAAGCCTTCACATTTCTTTTAAAATCAAAGGACACTGTAACATCTTATAAGTCATGCATGTAATTCTTACTTAAAGTAAATGTTTTTAAAAATGCTTTGCTTAGCCATAAACATTTGGGTAGAAATTTGCACATTAATTCGGTACTGTGAAGTGGATAGAATGTATGTTTTTGAATGCCTCATTTACATTGAATGAAAGCTTTTTCTTTCATATTTTTTGTTATTTACTTATTTGAGAGAGAGAGAGAGACACATACACACAAAGTGGTGGCAGATAGAGAGAATGGGTGTGCTAGAGCCTCTAGCCACTGCAAATGAACTCCAGACGCATGCATCATCTTATGCATCTGGCTTTACGTGGGTACTGGGGAATTAAACCTGGGTCCTTTGACTTTGCAGGCAAGTCCCTTAACTGCTTGGCCATTTCTCCAGCCCCAAAAGCCTTTTCTTAATCATATACATTATTGTGATAATACATTCGTTTTATAACCAAACTACAAAGTTTTTTTGCATCCAGGCATTCAAGTAATGAATACTGATAGTTTCCATCATCTCTTCAAGTTAGCAAGTTAGCAGGATATGTTAAATTTCAAAGAATAGACCTTTTTTTTTTTTTTTTTTTGGTTTTTCGAGGTAGGGTCTCAGTCTAGCCCAGGCTGACCTGGAATTCACTGTGTAGTCTCAGGGTGGCCTCGAACTCGCGGCGATCCGGCGACCTTCCTACCTCTGCCTCCCAAGTGCTGGGATTAAAGGCATGTGCCACCACACTTGGCTGACAATTTCCCTTTTTATAAATAATAAAAAAGTCTTTCCTATTATGTTGTGCTAAATAGCAAAATCATAAAAGTCTAGCTGTCAAAGATTTACTAGAAGATAATTGTCTGTAGGTATCTGATGACGTACACGGGGTGAAATTCTTCACTGTGAATGCAGTCTAGCCTGTTGCGTTTGCAAGTCTTTAATCTTAGCTGCATTATGTGGTTCTGAAAGCACATTCGGTTTTGAACGGATAGAGATTGTAAGAGTCATCTCTTTGCTGGGACACAAGGGCCATACTTTCCTACATGAATTGTTACCTGCTTTGGGGTTTGATATGCGAGTCCCTGGAGACCCTGCGCTGTTTTCCCAGAGCCTTGCGCATTGTGCAGCCCCCCCCCCTCCCCGCTGCATCAGTCCCACAGTCCAGAGTTCTTTTCTAAGATGATACTTTTTGTGTATGCAGGTGTTTGGAGAGGGAGCTGATGCTGTAAAGAAATCGTTAGAGGGAATATTTGATGACATTGTTCCAGATGGCAAGGTAAAAATAAGCACATGTTCCTTTGCTTAGAACCCCAAGCACATTATCATATGCACAATGCTTTGGGTTGGGGGGTACTAAAATTAAGTAGACTCAATATAACAAACTAAAATTATCAGTTTTTTTTTAAAGGTTATGTAACAGGTCAATGTGAGATGGAAAATTATTTTCTGTTTAAAACTTGGTGCTAATAGGAACATTCTCCTGCTGACATAACATTTTCCACACTTATCATTTGATGTGCAAGTTTCTAACAAGAATATAAGTGAAAACTTGAGTTCTGAGCTAGCTGAATATTTTATGCCATTGCTAATTCCTTTTTATGTACAATTTCTATTCCAAAGTGGTGAGTTCTTATTGCCCTCACTGTCAGCCCACATATGCTATTTTGTTCCCATTAATTTCAAAGAACTTTTCTGATAGTACATTCTTTTTTGAGAGAGTGCATTTGCCTCCCAAATCAAGTGTTCAATTTGAGATTCACAGGCAGGATTCAACCTTGTGCTTGGATTTCATAGGGGTTTTCAAGCCACTCTGATTGATACCCCATAATGACACTGATCCCCCTCCTCCCTGGCCACTTGTTGTGGCTTCTAAATAAAAAAAAAATAGATACCCCAGATATCAGAACCCTAATAATGATACCAAAGCCTCTTTGCTGTGTGGCTGTCGTGTTGATAACATGCCCTTGGTAAGATTCTCTCGTTCTCAGCCTCAGGATCAATATGACAGAATTCAGCTCTCAGTTGCCATGCAACCAGGTACTATCAGTCAGCAGTGGCTGAGGTCTGTGTTCTAGAAAAATCTAATTCTCTATGGCTGGAGAGATGGCTTAGCAGTCAAGGCACTTGCCTGCGAAGGCTAAAGACCCAGGTTCAATTCCCCAGGATCCATGTAAGCCACATGTACAAGGGATACATGTTTCTGGAGTTTGTTTGCAGTGGCTGAAGGCCCTGACATACCCATGCTTTCTCTCTTTCTGTCAAATAAATTTTTTAAAAAATTTAAGAATCTGATCCTCCAAAACCAGAGTTCCTGGTATTTGAGGGAATATAGTGTCCGTGGGGAGGACTTTCTTCCTCATTGAAGCTTCCTGGATATGTTACCCTAGATCTGGAGGTGTCTGGGCTTGCAAATAGTCAACCATGGCCCCTTATTTGAGCAACTGTCTCTCATGAACTTCATTTGCTTTGCCTGTATGCAATCCAAGCACAGTCTTTTCTACTTACCTGGTCATATCTGATGTGGGCCAGTTCCTCCCACATGTGTGATACATTTTATAGGATGAGCTGTTTTTTCCTCACAGTGAAAGTTTTCCACTGAGTTTTCCCTGTAGTGTTTAATGTCGTTTCCCCCCCCCCCCAGGATATGTTTTTTTTTTTTTTTTTTTTTATCCTGCTTCCTGGCATTTAGGCTTTGTTCTCAAAGAGCAGTTTCGATGCAAAACTTAGGCTGACCCAGTGCTAAGGGGTGCTTAGTTAATGCAGCGTGTAAAAACAGTGTTGGAAGATTCCAGTGATAGTTAATGGGATCTAGGCGAGTTGATTAGTTTTTTGGCAATTATTTTGCCTGGGCTCCAACTTCTCTGTGAAAGTAGCAGTGTTCAAAGGTAGGGCCAATCCTTCCACAACTGGGTCTCGCTTACTGTCCCCATCCTTGGGTCCTGGTGCCCTGTGTCTGTGGAAGCAATTTTGTTCCTTCCCAGCTTTGCTGAGAAATTCGTTTCCTCTTGCGGTTGGCTAGCATCAGCCTTGTCCTTGGTCATCTGCAGACACATTAGTGGCCTGGTTATAAAACCATTGTGAAGGCCTGTCGCTTGACGAGCATCGTAGTGAGCTCGCATCTTCTGTTTGCGCCATCAAAACCTAATACTGTTCTTTCCTTCTTACTTGCTGGGGCTCCCCACCTTCCATCCGTCCCTGGGCTGTTTTCTGCTTTAGCTATTCCACTGGGTGGAGAGGGTTAGCCCAGCTGCTGCATTTGCCTGCTAATCTTTCTCTCACATCCGTGCCATGCTCCCAGCCTTAGGCAGAGTGACACAGAGGGATGAGCGATGGCAGTGGCCTAAGGATTCTGCAAGGATGCTGATCTTTGAGGCTCCTGCAACTTCGTCTTGGAGGTGGAGCTGTTCCCCATAGTCGTCCTGGTGGTCCAAGGCGAGCATAAAGACAACGCTGCCTTTCTCCCAGGGTGTGTGAGAACAGTGTCTTTATGAACAAAATTTCCTTGGGGCCTCATTGTTGCCTCGAAGCATAAGTTTCGCCTGGCAGATTTTTTTTTTTTTTTTTTTTTTTTTTTTTGCTGATGGAACACTATGGAAAGCTTAAAATGCCTTTCGTGGAAGAAACAGTGGCAAGAAAGCCAAGCTTGAGTGGAGGACCGATTTCTCAATTTCTTCCAACTTTTTCAGTACCCGCTCACTCATGTCATGATCACTTCATTCAGATTAGTTGGACATACTGTCTTAGATCTGAAGGTGCCTGGGCTTTCGGATAGTCAGGTGGGAAGTCTGAACCATGTTGAAGTCTCCATCCTACCGGAAAGCTCCTTTCTCAATAGCTTCTCCCTCCCCGTGGGCTCCTCTCCCCTCCACTAGCCCTGCTTGCGCCCTAGGCTGCTCCTCTAGGCTTGGCTAAGCGCTGTGTGCGATCCGAGGATCCGAGGTGGTTAGGGATGGACTGCTACTGCTCTGCTAATTCTTCTTACACAGAGGGAGAAAGAAGTGGTCTTACCTAACGTCCACCAGCACAGCCCTGACTGCGACATTTGGGTCCATGAGTATTTCACTCCGTCCTGGTTCTGTCTGCCCAATAATCAGCCAGCCCTGACTGTCGTCCGACCTGGGGACACGGCGCGGGACACTCTGGAGCTCATTTGCAAGGTACGGAGGGACTTCAGGTTATTTTCCTGGGAAGAGCGGAATGGAAAATCCTCCAGGATAGTCGTGGACACTCGGTCTTACAGAGACGGAGGCACCGGGCCTGCTGTTCACACCCGAGCAGCAGAGCGTCCCCTTGAGCCGCAGTGCACAGTCATGTCAGCAGTGTCGGTCTTGGGAGAGAGGAGCTCTTGTAAGAAGTTTCTCTCTGTGTGCAAATGAGATGGCAGATGACATGCACATATTTTACAAAATCTATGACCATACACATCGCCTCGCTACTACAAACATTTTTACTGTTCTACTTTCTACACAATGCATACATTTAACAATAGCCTATCATGGGTACTATTTTGATACCTGTTTGGCCAGTAGTTGCTATGCCCTTAGCATCTCTAAAACAGAGAAAATCTGAAATGAGTATAAGTTGACCTCCATGGTGGGAAAATTCCTCTCTTTGTGAACACAGAATTAGCCTGTACTACCAATGATTGAATTCAATTCTCCACTTTCCCCTCAATATGTGCGACTGTCTTAATCATTTTCAAGGTGAACCCTGGTTTTGTTTTCACCCCTCAAGAACACACAGGTAGATGCCTTTGAGGGATGGCAGGGAAGGAACTTTTCCTGCCTGATTTTATTTTTATGTAAGCAACGGTATTGATGCCTCAGCTATTAGCCGCATCAAGTCTGAGGCTGAGCTATTACTTCCACAGATAGAGAAAGAGGGGCTCAGAGGCTTTGGTCATTTGCCTGAGCTCACACTATAGTCACAGAGGAGAGGAAGAGTGGCAGAGGGAGCAGAGAAGAGATGGAGACGAAGGGTGTCTGTCCCAAACCTGGGTGTGTCCCACCGTGACAGGTGGAAAGTCACAAGAACTCTCAGACCTTCAGTTGCTCTTGAAAAAGCCCAGAAGAATCTAGAGTGTACTCTTAGGGGTGAATGAGTATTCCACGTAACTGCACAAGGGCAAGTGGAAAGCTTTTGGATTGTAATTTTCTTCTAGAAGTTTAATGGACAAAATGATGCTTTTTAAAAAAAATTTTTTTGTTTATTTTTATTTATTTGAGAGTGACAGACATAGAGGCAGATAGAGAGAGAGAGAATGGGTACGCCAGGGCCTCCAGCCCCTGCAAATGAACTCCAGATGTGTGTGCCCCCTTGTGCATCTGGCTAACGTGGGTCCTGGGGAATCAAGCCTTGAACCGGGGTTCTTAGGCTTCATAGGCAAGCGCTTAACCGCTAAGCCAACTCTCCAGCCTGAAAATGATGTTTTAAAGACCTGTCATTCATGATTTGTAAGTGCGTAGTACTTCGCTGTCTCAGTGAGTATGTTGTAGGTCTATAACCAGTGATATATATGTACTAAAAAAAAAAAATGCCAAATCAGAGAACCTTTTAAAAATAAATATAGGCCCGGTGTGGTGGCACATGCCTTTAATCTCAACACTCGGGAGGCAGAGGTAGGAGGATCACCATGAGTTCAAAGCCACCCTGAAATAAATAATAATAAATAGTGAATTTCAGGCCAGCCTGGGACTAGAGTGAGACCCTACCCCCCAAAAAAACCAAAAATAAATTAATATTACTCATCGTTGAGTGGAGGCAGTGGGACAGTCCAGCTCAATGTGACATTCAAATAGTCCTTTATGGAGGGAAGAAGCAATGGCTTGTGTCAGGACAAGCTAAAGTCAGCCCCCACATAAGTGTTAAAAATAAATGATATCGCCTCAACATACTTTGATTTCTTCCTGTACATGAGTTCTAGCTTTTGAAGATAATGGCATCTCTATTCATCATTTTTCATTTTAATTACTTAACAAAGTTGGTCTGTTGAGAATATCTGCATTCCTTTATTTATAGATTAGCACAATTCTTTAGGGAGCCATTAATATTCGGCAGAGCTGTGGGAGTTGTTCTCAGAGCTGCGGTTGAAGCTGTTAGGAGAACTCTGGCCTTTTTGTATAATCCCGATTCTAGAAGGTGTTCCTGAGGAGAAGCTGGCGTGGTAGCATCCATTAAGTGCTGGAAATTAAGCCACAGCTCTCTGGTAAGCACTGATGGTGGAAAATTGGCCTGTGAGTGAACAGTGACTGGTTGGCCCACCTTGGATACTGCTCAAGCTATAAGCTGAGGGCATGTAAGGTAATATTGTCGCTGTCCTTTAGAAACCATCTTTTAGGAATGCTATGTAGACCTGTTTCCCTATAAAGTGCTTATTTCTGTCACTTGCTAGCTTTCTGATGGCATTTTTTTTTGGGGGGGGTTTGGTTTTTCAAGATAGGGTCTCACTCTAGCCCCGGCTGACCTGGAATTCACTATGGAGTCTCAGGGTGGCCTTGGACTCACAGTGATCCTCCTACCTATGCCTCCTGAGTGCTGGGATTAAAGGCGTGAGCCACCATGCCCGGCTTCTGATGGCATCCTTAAAGTTTAAAAAAAAAAAAAAATCCCTTTTTTTGTGACAACAGAAAATCATCCTGCCTAGTGATCTAAGAGTTGACATTTTCTTTTCCCAAAAACATAGAAATAAAAACAAAAACAACATGGTGTGGAACAACAGAAAACTTTTGTGGTGTACTTTAAAAAAAACTGATGCTCTCCAGAAAAGCTTCTAAGTAAGATAAACTGTATAGTGTGCTCAGGGCCAGCTGTCTTCCAAAGCTGGCTTCTTCTTTGGGAAAGACTTTATTATAATGAGTGGAGCAGTTGTATTCTTTTTTTAAATTTTTTTTTTTTTTAAATTTAGGGCTTGGGAAATTGCTCAGCAGTTAAGGAGTTTGCCTGCAAAGCCTAAGTCCCCCCTGTTCAGTTCCCCAGGACCCACATAAGCCAGATGCACAAGGGGGCACATGTGTCTGGAGTTTGTTTGCAATGACTGGAGGCCCTGGCACGCCCATTCTCTTTCTCTCTACCTCTTCCCCTGTCTCTCTCTCTCTCTGAAATAAATAAATAAAATATTTTTTAGAAATTTATTTATTTATTTGCAAAGGGGGGGGGGAGAGAATGAGTGCACCAGGGCCTCTAGCTACTGAAAACAAACTCCAGATGCCTGCACCACCTTGTGCATCTCACTTTACATGGGTACTGGGTAATAGAACCTGGGTCCTTAGGCTTTGCAGGTAATCACTTTAAACTGCTGAGCCATCTCTCCAGCCCAACAATTGTATTGTGAAGAAGGCAGGAGATGATGGAGGGATCAGTGCACTGTGTTATTAATGATCTGATGTAATGGTGAGTGATTGTGTGCACGTGTGTTTGGAGGAGGAATAGAAGACCAACCCAACATGGCTCAGGGAAATTTGTGGAAGAGGGGGCGGAAAGAATGTCAGAGCCACACGTTGGGTCATGATACACAGAGACATTGCCTCCTACCCATAACTGGTGGCTAACCCCACAATGCATGACCCATATTCCCCAATGAGGAGGGTTCCTGCAGAGGGGGGAGGATAGAGAGGAGGCTAACGATGGTACCAACTTGACTGTATACACTGAGTACAAAACTAATTAAAAAAAAAAACAACAAGATGTAAGATTGTGTGTCTTTAATTTCATCCTTGTCCTGTTCAACATTGGTGATGGATGCTTTTTCTGTATTTAATAATCAGTCTCTCTCTGTCTTTTCCATTCAGCTCATTCTCTCTAGTCCACATCATTTCACATCAGTTTGTCATCTACCACATGAACACCAGTCCAGTTGTGCCATAGTAAATGTTTCGAGACCCTCATTTTATGAAATAGGTTCTACTGAAATGACTCTAGACAGATATGGCAGTAACCCTGTTGTCCTGTGGTCTTCGGTTATATCCAGGTTGTTGCAATGACAAAATAAGTACCAAAGCAATCCTTTCTTGCATGTTTATCATTAGTCATATGTGACCATGGTGTCACCTTCCTTCCATGCTTTCACTATGTCTGTGGCTTTGGGTATCCCAGTAGCCACTGGCATGCAAACAACAAAAGACCACTGAGAAGGTGTGAAGGAAAATTTCTCAAGAAGTTCCGCGGTGCCTGTGTGTGTGTGTGTGTGTGTGTGTGTGTGTGTGCGCGCGCATGTGCACCCCGTGTGTGAATGCACCTGTGGACTCACGGTTCTCTGTACTTGGTACCTGCGTTGTTTGTATGTTTCCAAGAGAAGTGTGACTGGAATGGAAGAACAAAATACAGATTCGAACAGTGACGAAAATAAATTCTTACATACTTTTAACAGTTCAAACTGTTTTTGAAAAAGACCTGCATCGTAGTTTGCCACTTAATCTGTGAAATAGTTGAAGACATAAATTTTAAATATTATATTTTATTATTTATTCATTTATTTGACTGAAAAAGAGGGAGGGAGGGAGGGAGGGAGGGAGGGAGGGAGGGAGGGAGGGAGGGAGGGAGGGAGAATGGGTGTGCCAGGGCCTCCAGCCACTGCAAACGAACTCCAGACACATGCGCCACCTTGTGCATCTGGCTAATGTGGGTCCTGGGGAATCGAACCTGGGTCCTTTGGCTTTGCATGCAGACTCCTTAACTGCTAAGCCACCCCTCCAACCCAAGATACAGATTTTAAAAAAGTTATTCCTACTAAACTAAAAGTTGTTGTTTGGTGTTTGTTTTGTGGTTCAGCTTGTAGATACCTCCTTTGCCTCAACATGAGTCCAGTACTAAGTAATTTGAGTAAATGTGCAGTGCAAGTTAACTTTCACTACTTAACTTTTTTCCCACCTGAATTTCTCTTAGTAGAGAATTTTCTCTTAATCATTTGACATAGCCAAAGCAAGGCACATATACATACTCGGCATCCCAAACATTTACTAACATTTTGGAATCCTTTTTATACACAGAGCTGGACAGTGAGCATGGCTGATTGTTTGACCTGCTTTGATGCTGAGGAGCATAATACTTCTTTGAGAAGACAGTGACCTGATTTGACTGACTCATTAGGATTTGCCTGTATCTTAGGCCAGCCATGCTCAAGGGCTCATAATTCAGAAATTGACCAAGATGCAGTAACCTGCTAGAATACTAACCCTCCATGTCTTGTTTTAGAATAACTACTTACCAACAAGAAAGTTCTCTTAATTTTCAAGTAAACATTAGTGTTTGAAGCATAGTCCACTTTGTAGCCCAGGCTGGCCTCAGTCTCCAAATCCTCTTACCTTGGCCTCCTGGGTGCTAACATTATAGTCATGTGTCACTGCACCTGACCCCGTGTTGATTTTTATGTTTGCTGCATATGTGTTTTTTAAAGTTATCGAGACATTAGTATAATGTAAATGAATATGAAAACTATGATGGAGGTGTGCGTGGCCAGAGTCTTCCACACCCCCATTGTTCTTGGTTTCATTCCTTCATTCTCCACACAGCATTCAACCCTTCCAGTGTTTGTCTTGTCTGCGGCGTGTGGAAGTTTCAGCACCATGGTTGTTCCGACATGACGGGGATCCCCAACGTGTGCTGAACCACTCCAAGCTCCTTGGTGCCTGACAACGAACTGTCACTCTCCCACACTGAGGTGTCAGCCACCAGAATCCTCTGTCCTCTATATGCGTACGCGCATCCCTGGGTGGTGGTATTATCACAGCCTCACGTACAGAAGATGCTCTTATAAGTAGCAGTCTAATTAGGACTGTCCAGAAGGTGCTTATTAATGATGACAATGAGGTTTCCAAGCTTTGTTTCTGCTATTAAGACCCCATGAAATCCTGCTTCTCTTTTCCCTTCCACCTCCGTAGGGAACAGGTGGAAAAATAAAAATTACGCTTGTAATTAAAGATTTTATGAGGACCTGGGTAGGTAGGGAGCATTTTTGTAAGCCTTTTCCTCGCACTCATTTACGCTGCCACCCTACGTAGCATTATTTTCTCGTGTATTTATCTCTGACAAGCAGCAGGTGGCGTTCTTAAAGACTTCCCTGCTTCACATTAATTTGGGCGCACCCATTGCGTCATTATCTCTGATACCAATGCCGACAGCCATGGTGGTCAGACACTGGCGTTCTCTCTCAAACACAGACCGTGAAAACAAAGCCAGGTGCCGGGGAGGTGTTCACTGGTTGGCCTGTGTGTCTAGCACAGTAGGCTTCAAACTCTCATGGTCCTTGGGAATAGGATATAGGTTAGGGCTCCTCACTAACCAATGGCAAATTTTCTTTAATTTTTTTTTTTTTTTTTTTTTTACTTGAGAGAGCGAGAAAGAGAGACTATGATTGTGCCAGGGCCTCCAGCAGCTCCAAACGAACTCCAGATGCCTGTGCCACCTTAAGCATCTGGCTTACATGGGTTCTGGATCATTGAACCTGGGTCCTTAGGCTTGGCAGGCAGACAGCTTAACCACTAAGCCATCACTCCAGCCCAGAAAATTTCTTTATCATCATTCTGCTGATTGATCACAGCAAACTCATTTCTACTTTTTAGAAATGTGCTTTTGTGGCAATGCAGGGGTGTCCATCCTGTGTGTCTGTATTATTTTTTAAATGTTAAACCACTACTTCTCTGCCTCTTATTTTCTGCGTACCTCTTTAATACCTGTGTATTTCTTGCAGTGTGTACACACACACAAATATATGTATATACATACATATATACATATGTGTGTGTGTGTGTATATATATATATATATATATATATATATATGTATATGTTTGCTTATTTATTTATTTATTTGAGGTAGGGTCTTGCTCTAGCCCAGGCTGATTTGGAATTCGCTATGAGGTCCCAGAGAACTCTAACTCACTCATACCTCTGCCTTCCGAGTGCTGCGATTATAGGCGTGCACCACCATGCCTGGCTGTGGCAGTATATTTTTATATTGCCTTATAACTTCTCCCACCACACACACACACTGATGTTTTCTTGACTGTGTATCTATAAAAGCATGTTATGGTTGTCTTTTTATCAAAATAAGTTCAAAGATGACTTTTTAGATAGACAAAATTTATTGACCCATCCTAGACCAAAAAAGAAGCCCTAGAAATTTAAATGTCTAAGTATCTTACAATTGCTTTCTTTGGGAAAGTCTTAAAGTGTGCTTCCAGAGTTGGGTGCAGGCCAGCTGCACTGCCCCCGAGGGAGTCTTATTCTAGAGTATATAAATAAGACAGATCCTCATGCCTTGTCTGCATACTGACGTGCCTGCAAATGAGCTGTCCCGGGATCCCCACATGGCTAAAAAAAAAAAATCAACTTTCCTTGGGCACAGCCTTTTCTTCTCATTGTAAATATTTTTCTTCCTTCCTTCTCCTGTATGAAGTTAAGAGTAACGGTCTGTTTGATTTGATTGATTTTTGTGGAAAAACCAGGGCTAAAAAGCACAATGAATCAAATATGGAGAAATGCTCCTTTGAGTCACGTGGTTCTCATGGAATTTTATTAATGAGTTCCAGGTCTGAGTTTAGTGTCCAAAACTTTTAAGAATTATAGAACACTGTCACCCACACCCACCCAGTACCAAATCTCTATTGTTCTTGGGAGGCCAGTTAACAGGTACCGTGTCCCCCCGAGAACCAATCACTCCCGTGTGTGCGGCTGACCATTTTCTTCTCTCATCGCAGACACATCAACTGGATCATTCTGCCCATTACCTGCGCCTGAAATTTTTAATGGAAAACAAGACTCAGTTCTACGTGCCGCAGCCCGAGGAGGACATTTACGAGCTGGTAATGTTTATGGCTGCTGTCTGTGGACGTTTTGCTGGAGATTATTTTCAAATTATGCGTGTACTCGGGTTAATTGGAGCTGGTGGAGCAGAAAGGCTCCTATAGTCGCTAAGATTCACTTGAGCTCTTGTAAAGTTGGTGAAGAGCGCTTCATTTGTGGCCGTCTTGGCAGAGCGGGAATGCCACCTTTTGTTTATGCAAGGAGCAGTGCCGGGCTCGCGTGGAATCGGAGCTCCGCGCTCAGATAGGATGTGAGGCCCTGGTAGCCTCTCTCCTTCACGGCAGCTCTCCTTGGCTGTCTTGTCTTGTAAACTGTGACTCACAGGTCAGCTGGCTGCTGTCCGAAGAAAAGCACCAGCTCCAATTTTGTGTGATTTTCATATCTGTGTTTAAACTGATGAGGCGAATCTTGTGGGTGGAAATAAAAGCCACCTGATGACTTGTCCCAGCCTGTTGGAACTGAGTTTATATAGATTCTTGGGCACATTTGCGGGTGTTTGAGTTTAAGCTAAGTTAGAAGACTTTGGGGTTTTGTGCCAGATTTGACTTTCCGTATTAATCCCTCTGTGCATGGGGAACGGACAGAATAGTGAGATGACCAGAATTCGTTTCTGGGATGTTTCAACGATGAGAGAACACCACTTACGTAGTAGCTGGGAACACTTCTTACTACAGTAAACTAGTGGCCTGTTCCTTCTTCATTAGCCAGGTAGGGAATTTTTAAGTACTCGTAAAGAAAGGTTTTGAGCTGAAGAGATGGCTCAGCGGTTAAGCCGCTTCCCTGCAAAACCTAACAATCTGGGTTCAATTCCCCAGTGCCCATGTAAAGCAAGATGCACAAACTGGCACATGCATTCGGAGTTTGTTTGCAGCTTCTCGAGGTCCTGGCCTGCCCGTCCCCCACCCCCTTACTGTCTGTCTCTCGTCCTCTCTCTCTCTTTCTCTCTCTCTTTCTCTCTCTCTTTCTCTCTCTCTCTGCTTGCAAATAAACAAACATATTAAAGGAAAAATAAAGAGAAAGGTTTTAGGAGCGAGGCGCCTCTTTCTTGGAGTTCTTACTGGTCTCTGTACTTAGTTATCCCCCTGGGGGCTATAGAACGGTTTGCCATGGAAATGTGAATGAAAATAGGGTGACCTCACTCAGGTTTCAACACAGAAAGCAAAACTAAAAATTTAAAACCAGAGGTTCTCTGTTTTGGAAAGGCGAACCAGGATTTAAGCATTAGTAAAAAAAATGATGTATTAAATCAACATTGTTGAAGTGTATTTTACATATTATAAAACTCTCACCAATTTTAAAATACTTTCACTTATTATAAATATAGAAGGAGAGAGAGAGAAAATGAAAAAACTGGGTGTTTCAGGGCCTCTTGCCACTGCAAACAAACTCCAGACACATGTGCCACTTTGTGCATCTAGCTTTATGTGGGTGCTGGGGAATTGAACCACAGGCTGGCAGGCTTTGCAAGCAAGGGCTTTAACTACTGAGCCATCTCCCCAGACCCAGTTCTCATCAATTTGAAGCTTATAATTTGATATGTTTTCAATGTTTCCATTACCTTGGTCATGATTTGGGATATTTTTGCCAGCCTAAAAAGTTACCTCAGGTTCCTCTAAGTGTTTTGAAGGAAGCATAAGAAAAAATACTGCTTTTGTAATGACCTGATTATATGTCTAAAAAGTTATAAGTTTATTTTGGCCTTCATTTAATAAACACTGATAGAGGAAGCCCCATGTAACAGAGAATAGCTAATGCCTTCTTTCTGTGGTGTGGAGAAAAGCCCAGTGTTTGTGTCCTATGAAAGGAGGCCAAAAACAAACAAACAAAAACAAACAATTCTCTTCTGTACTTGAAGAAGAGGAGCATAAGTCCAAGCTGTGGTCCCAACTACTGAGACATAGGTAGGAGGCTCAGAATAAGCTAATGAGTTCAAAGCCAGCGAGCAACATAGCAAACCACTGTTGATTGTTTCTGTGGCGGGAGGAGCCAGGTCTGGTAGTGCGTGCCTGTAATTCCAGCACTGGGAGGGCTCAGGCAGGAGGTTTGAGGGTTCAAAGCCAGCTTTGGCTACGTGCTGAGTTTCAGTCCAGATTGGGGTTGATTAGTGAAACCCTGTTTCAAAAAAATAGAAGGAGGGGTTGGGCAAGATAGCTTATTTGGAAAATGTCTTGCCTTACAAGGACAGGGGCCTGAGTTCAGTCCCAAGCACTACATAACTTTGGGGAGCTTACATGGAAAACTTCTTGCTTCACGAGGTTGCGTACTTGAGTTCAGTCCCCAGTGCCATGACAAACACACTGGCCACGGTTGTGAGTAATTCCTGTGCTGGGGGCGGTACACGTGGCGGGATTGCTGAGGCTCACCAGCCAGCCAGTCTAGCCTAACTGTTGAGTTTCGGGCCAGTGAGAAACCCTGCCTCAGAGGAGGCGGACGGTGTTCTTGAGGAACAATACCTGTGGTTCTCTGGCCTGCACACACTTATGCACACAGGAACCCATGTGCCCGCACACGTGCGTGCACACCTCACTCCAACTTACATACCAACGAGAGAGGGAAGAAATGAGAAGGAAGGGCTCTGCTGACATATACTTTGCATCTTAGGGCTTGAGTTTCATATATGCTAAATTATAGGACACTTACTTACCCAATTTCCATGCTCTGCACATATGAGGAGTTGGTAATTGAGCCATGTCTTCTGAAATTTTATTATTCACACAATATTTTTAAGCCTTGGCCATCGTGTGGACTACAGTGTGCCAAGCTGAAATCTGTTTGGGTCTCTAGCAGCTATGTACATGGATGATAAAATATATTTATTAGTTTATTATATCATTAAACATTTACATTATAAGTATCTTATACATATTATATATTAGAATTTTTTAAAAAAAGAGTTGAAGGAACAGAATCCATGGTGTTCTCTCTTGCCCTTTGCAAAGGTTTCCAGCCCAAGGGTCCCTAAGGAAGCAAATGTCACAGCCTTGTACATCTCAGAACTTCCATTTCGCTGTGATCCCTAAGCTTTTTATTCTTTGGAAGCTTTGGTTGCCTGGTGAAGCTTCTAGATCCCCCCCTCCTTCCCCAGGATACTGCGTTCTCTTACATGAAATAGCATTCATAGACTCACCCATGGCTTAGTTATAATTAAACATTATCCAAAAGATAGTAACAGGGTAGATAACATATCTTACTTGTTCATTAAATTACAAGACTGAGTGGTAGGTATAGAGACTACCACTGTTCTGAAGTAGAGGTAATTTTAAGTGATCGTTAAAGTTAGCAGCTAGAATATAGTACAGAACAGCTGATTTCTATTTGTGTGGTAGTCATGGACCCTGCTGGTCTTGCTGTGTTTATTACCTACATGCAATGAAGACTGAAGGAAATGCCAAGTTTTATCCTTGTTGTTCCCCCTGCCCCCAAAGTTCACAGACCCCTTGTGCCCTGTCATTGGTCCTTGGTTTTGAATCTGTGTTTTAGACCGCTCAGCTGGGTGGAACACTGCTGAAGGCAGGGCCAGAGTGAGCGTTCCTGGACTCTTCTTGAGAAGACTGACTCTGTTGGCCTCACTGGCCCGCCTCCCCCGATGCCGGCGCTCTGTCTGGGGAAGCCTGCGGGTGTCTGAGGACAGAGCCTCGTAAATGACTTGCTCATCTGGGTCTCCCCTACTCCATAACGCCCCACTATTAAGTCAGTAAGGGCAAAAGTGTGTGCTCGACTTGAGGGAGGTTATTTGGAGGGTGTAATCGGTTTCTGTTGGGGGTCAGGGATTCTCTTGCTTGTAGATATCCAGCAGTAGTTACTGTCTGTCTGTCTTTGCTGATTGTACTGATGGCAGCAGCTGCCCTTGACTATTTCTTTATCATTAGGGAGTTGTGAGGACCCATCCAAGGAATAGCCATGAATGTGGTTGTAGCCCGTGGGGGCACTAGCTCTTCAAAACGCCATGCTAAGTGGAGTTTTCATAAAGTGAAAGGGAGAATGAAATTTGCAGAAATGTCGATTGATTTGTTTACTGATTCATCCAGTAAATATTTTCTTAGCATTTGTGTGTCTGGCATAATTCATGATTCTCTGGGCACAGGGCATGTACCAAAAGAAAAAAAAAAAATCTACTCTTGGAGGTTCCCACTATTCAGATTTATAGAGATGCATATAAAAACATGTCAATGTCAGCAGGTGTTGGCGGCTTCTGCAAATAAGAAATTAGGGCAAAAGGATAGAGAGAGACAGGCCACCTGTAAGATCAGGTGTGATGTTGGAACAGGAAGGGGAGAAAAGTGAGGGTGTGAGTCTTAGACATAGTTTGCAGGAATATGTCCTAAGTGGAGTGAGGAAAACCAAGGAAGACTAAGGTAGGGACAAAGTGGTTTACCTGGTACCCCAAGGGCAGGGTAAACAGCAACTTTAATCTCTCTCTCTTTCTTGATCTCACTCTCTGCCTCTTTCATATAAATCAAACGTTAGAAAAATGTTTTTAAAAGGTGGTATGCTAGAGATGAGCGTGGCAGGGAAGCAGGTAAGATGAGATACAATGTAGCTGAGAAGGAAAATCCTGGGAGAGAGAGGACGTCACAATTGGCTCTCCATAGCCATGTGGAGTCAACCAGCTGTAGATAGAAAATATTTGAAAGCAGAGCAAAATTAAATGACAAAGAAAAAAAAAAGTACACCATTGCTCACTTATACTATGTACAGCTTGAAGTCTGATTTGGGTCGTGATTCCCGACATAATACAAGTTGTATATAATTTATGCTCTATTGGTGATTAAAGTAACCTGGAGATAATTGAAGGACTATGAGAAGGTGTATACCGACTTTATTGAACTACTATGTCATTTTACACTGAAAGGCTTGAACACTAATGGATTTTGAATTCTGGAGTCCTAGGATTCTGGAGCCAGTCTCCTGCACTTATCTAGTAATCGCAGTATTTGATTTCTCTTATAATGGCTCCTTGTGGCTGGCATGTGGCAAGTGGACCACTGGGTATAAGGAATGGGCAGGTAGCTCACCATAGGTGAGATAGAGGAAGTGGCAGCTTGGGCTGGGGCACCAGAAGAGGAATGACTTTATGAATCACCAAGTACCTGAGTGTAATTCAAGTGTTTGTTAAACTCTGATGGTCTTTTCATCGAGTGTTTGAAAAGAGGAAAAACATGCAATGTCATTGACTTTATGAAATAAAAGAAATATGCGTGACACCTTTATTAAAGGTATTTGTGCATAAAACAACAGGATTTCAAATTTTCTTTTACAAATTTGTTTTTATTCATTTATTTGCAAGCTGAGAGCAGGAAGAGGAAGGGAGATGAGAGAGAGAAGCAATGGGCATGGCAGTTCATTTGAGCCTGCCAAGAACTGCAGATGTATGTTCACTTCATGCGTCTGGCATGGGTCCTGGGGATTCGAACCCTTTAACTCCCGAGCAACCTCTCCAGTCCCAATTTGAAATTTTCTATATCCAGATATTTTTGTGGATTTATGGAAAATTTGTTTTTCAAAAATATTTATATGTATGAGGGAGAGGGCCTCTAGCCACACTACAGATGAAGTCCAGACACGTGTGCCATCTTGTGCCTCTGGCTTTTTGTGGGTGGTAGTCAATCAAACCTGGGTTCTTTGGCTTTGCAGGAAAGTGTCTTAACTGCTAAGCCATTTCTGCAGACCCCCAAAATGTGTTTTAAGGCCCAATCTATTCTTAAATTTTCACGTATTTTATTAGAACTTTTGTTTTTGTTTTTGTTTTTCAAGGTAGGGTCTCACCCTGGCTCAGGCTGGCCTGGAATTAAATAGGTAGTCTCAGGGTGGCCTTGAACTCACAGTGATCCTCCTACCTCTGCCTCCCTAGTGCTGGAATTAAAGGCGTGCGCCCGGCTTATTAGAATTTTTTTACTGAACTTGGCTTTAGTCTTGACCAGCCTAGGAAAGGATGTGTGGTCCGGGACTACACATGTTGGGTTTTGCATCTGAGAACAGCAAAAGGCAGGGAAGCCTTGCACATGAGTTGCAAAGGAGTTAGCTAAGCATTCTGAGACACCAAGAACGCTGTTCATCCACTCACCAAGCTCTGTTTCCCCTGGATCCTCTCAAGGCTCCTCACAACAGACAGTGGTAGACTGCCACCTGGAGGAAGTACTTGGTTCTCAATGATATTTGAAAGTAAAAAACCCGGGTCCAACTTGAGGCTTGAAGAGTGGATAATGTTTTGTCGAGCATTATGGTGTTATGTATTATAAACTTTATTTATTTTTTGGGGGGGGTTTTGAAGTAGGGCTTTCTCTATCCTAGGTTGACCTGGAATTCACTATGTAGTCTCAGGTTGGCCTCAAACTTGCAGCGATCCTTGTATCTCTGCTTCACAAGTGCTGGGATTACAGGTGTGCACCACCACACCCAGCTTAAATTTTTTTTATTATTATTTATTCTGAGAGAGAGAGAATGAGTGTCCCAGGGCCTTCAGCCACTGCAATTGAACTCCAGATACAAACGCCCACTTGTGCACATATGTGACACCATGTGCTGTGTCACGCTACATGGGACCTGGAGGTTTGGACATGAGTTCTTAGGCTTCACAGGCAAGCAACATAACCACTAAGCAGTCTCTCCAGCCCTTAAATTTTAATATTTACAATTTTAGTGGCTATATTTCCTGAACTAAAAGTCAGCATAACTGATGTCTTCTAGTTTGAGAATTTTATTTTATGAAACATTTCTGAAGCATATAAATAAGTCTGCATTGAATTATGCATGTGGAAGGGATATTAAGCTCAGGCCGATCCAGGCTCTCCTGCCATGGTTCCCAGCCCCAGCCCGTGACAGATAGTGGGCTGGTTTCCAGCTCCCAAATCCCAGGGCTCACACTTACCTCTCATATGGCCAAAGCAAGTTCAGAGAAAGAGACTGGCATTAATTTTTACTTAGCTGAATGAGATAATTTCTAGGGGAATGACTTTGTGGTCAGAGATGGGGACAAGTGCAGCTAATCCCCAAGACTAGACTTCACTTTAGTGCCACAGTGTACAGTTTCCGCTAGGCTCTCTAAGGTCCAAGATCTGTTTTCACTTCATGATCAAATAAGTTTTTTTTAATGACATATGAGCCTTTGACATATTTGTTTTTGGATTTTTAAAATTATTTGAGAGAGAGAGAGATACAGAAATATGCAGGTAGAGAGAGAGGGAATGGGCACGCCAGGGCCTCCAGCCACTGCAGATGAACTCCAGATGCAAGCGCCCCCTTGTGCATCTGGCTTATGTGGGTCCTGGGGAGTCGAACCTGGGTCCTTTGGCTTTGCTGGCAAGCGCCTTAATGGCTAAGCCATGTCTCCAGCCCTGTTTTTGGATTTTTGTTCTCAATGTTTGATTTAAACATCAGGGTTAGCTGGGCATGGTGGTGCAGGCCTTTAATCCCAGCACTGGCGGGACAGAAGTAGGAGAATCCTTATGAGTTCAAGGATACCCTGAGACTACACAGTGAATTCCAGGTCAGCCTGGGCTAGAGCTCAAAAAAATCAATCAAACAAACAACAACAACAACAAACAACAAAAACTTTAGGCTTACTTACCTAAGAAGGTTTGTAACCCTTATTTTGGCATTCCTAGGTTCCACTCCTCGTGGCCTGGGTGGTATCAGAGTGAGGTGGAAAGAGCTACCCTGGAGCCAGCGCCGTGTGGGTTCAGAGCCCTGCTTCCAGCCTGCCCAGTGCAGTCATCAGCCAGTGCCAGTACGAGAGGAGCAGACGGGCAGCTAGGTCCAGATTACATGAAAATGCAGGATAATTAAACATTTTTGATGTGTGAACTATGCTTTTATCTTGACTTTTTACAAAAACTCATTCCAGACTCTGTTGGGTTTACAGAAAATTGATTAATTTGCGTACTTAAGTTTTCCAAGTTTAGCATTGCTCAGTGGCTTCAAGGGAATGTTCTCAACACACTTCGTCTGCTTCAATACCGTACCTCTACCCATTTGTACCATTACGAATGCTTCCTGTAAAAGCAGAATGTGGGGACTAGGGTGATGGCTCAGTGGTTAAGGCATTTGCCTCCAAAGCTTAACAACCCGGGTTCGATTCCGATTCCCCAGTACCCATGTATGCATCTGGAGTCTGTTTGCAGCATCTAGAGGCCTCCGTATGACCATACTCTCTCTCTCTCTCTCTTTGTAAATAAATAAAATATTTTTTAAAGTGATATGTGAACAGAGAAGGAGGGAAGCACAGAGATTCTTGTATTTCTAGGAATCTCGTATGAACATCTTGTCAACTTTTTTATTTTGATAAATACCTCATGAGTACTAAATATGTTAATTACCATAACATTATTTTTCAAGTCCATGATGAAGATAGGGTGAGAATAGATACACATATTGTTGTTGGAAAATTATTTTGAAACCAAGCTGTTGCTGAGTTTGGCAATGTAAATTTAGATTTTTGACTATGATTTAATAGGTTAAGATTCAACAAAAATACTATGATCTGATGTGCATTTTTGAAGTGTCAGTCATGAAAAAAATAATACTTACAAAATGCTGACCCGTTCCTAAAATGTTAATTATAATGAAATCCTAATTAGACTCCTTTTTGTAATTTTCAGCTATATAAAGAAATTGAAATTTGTCCAAAAGTCACTCAGAATATCCACATTGAGAAGTCTAATACAGCTGCTGATAATTACGGTAGGTTTGTTTGTCTTTGATCTTTGGTGCTTGTAGTCCCAATTAAAGCATGTCCTGGGTAAATGTACACATACTTACAATTCAGTAAGAAGCCTTTGGGACCTATTTAAAACAGCAGGGCCGCCTCCTGCACTGTGAGCGCCTCTGACCTCGGACCAGAGAAGCTTAACATGGGCATGGCAAAGGCTTCAGTCTTTCGTTTCTTTTTCCTTACTCCCTCCCTCCCTCCCTCCCTCCCTCCTTCCTTTCTTTCTTCTTATTTTTGAGGTAGGGTCTCACTCTAGCCCAGGCTGACCTAAACTTCACTATGGAGTCTCAGGGTGGCCTTGAACTCATGGCAGTCCTCCTACCTCTGCCTCCTGAGTGCTGGGATTAAAGGCATGTGCCACCACACCCGGCTAGTCTTTTGTTTCTTAAGCGTAACCTTTGGGATTCTGCTGTCATCAAAACGAAATGGTTTTCACAGGGCTGGGCTATTTTATGTTGTGATTTGCCTTACATATGGAGGAAATAACCGTTCACATCTCTTTCCCACAACTGTAGGCATCATCCTAGTTGCCCCTGTGCATAGTGTTAAAAGGACTTGCGCAGTGGCTGCGTTGGTGTAAGGCCACTGCGGAGTTTGCTGATTCACATAGGCCCAGCATGGTATTCTGAGGTTTGCTGCTTCGTGTGTCAGTTCCTTCCAAAATGCCAACCAGAAGCAGTGGAGAGCAGGCAGGAGCTGATTTGTGCCACAGTTGCAGAGGGTCAAGTCCACCTGCGGGGAGGAAGTAGAAAAAAAGAAAATGCCATGCCCCCCCCCCCCACCAGCACCTCAAGTCCCAACCCTAGAGATGCGCTTCTCCCTGCAAGGCTGCACCTGCTACAGGTTTCACGACCTTCCTGAACTGGGCATTAAGTAGTCAAATACATGAGCCTGTTGGGGACATTGTACATGAAAATGACCACACTGTGAAATGACACACTTCAAAACCAACAAAGGAAAATGTACAGGAGCAGAGAAACTCGCAGGATGCTTCTTCCTGTAGCGTAGAGTCACAGCTAAGACCCCAGCATTTACTTGTGGCAACACATGGGACATATTCTTGCTGGAGAACATCTCTGGGGACTCCTTGCCTGTGGCTTTTCTCAGGAGGCAGGTCACCTAGGAACCCTCTGCATGGCATAAAAATCCCAAACGTGTTCACTATGAATCACGTTGTATGTTCAAATACTTTGGACACATGAACCACATTGGGCATGGAGCACTGTTCTCCAAACCATATACCCAGATGATGACCAAGGACCAAACTTGAAAGGAGGTCTTTCAAAGAACTGAGGTCGGGTCTACCGTTAACTTTTCTTTCTTTTTTTTTTTTCGAGGTAAGGTCTCACTCTAGCCCAGGCTGACATGGAATCACTATGTAGTCCTACAGTGGCCTCGAACTCATGGTGATCCTCTTATCTCTGCCACCCGACTGCTAGGATTAAAGGCGTGTGCCACCATGCCCAGCTACTGTTAACTTTTCTTTTTTTTAAAATTAATTTTCTATTCTGCAAGTACAGGTGGTTTGGTACCATTATTAGGCTCATCCGTGACCTACCCCCTCCCCATTGGCCCCTCCTTGTTGAGGTATATGGGTCATGCCTTGTGGAGTTAGCCCACGGTTATTGGTACAATAAATGTCTCTGCATATCATGACCCAACATGTGGCTCTGACATTCTTTCCTCCCCTCTTCCGCAAAATTTCCCTGAGCCATGTTGGGTTCATTTTTGGTCTGCTTCAGTGATGAGGTGTTGGGAGCCTCTGGGGCTCTGGCTCTCTGATTTGGTAGGAGTTGATTTTTCTCAGTGTTGGTCTCCTTCCCCCTTGTGCTGGTGTCTGGTTCATCAGGAAAACAGTAGCCTTGCTTGTTTTGCCAATTTTCCTTAGTTTCAGGCGGGGCCCTTTTGAGGTATGATGGGGTGGCTCTGTCCTTAGGATCTGCATCTATCTGAAAAAGAGAAGCAGATTTTCCAATGGAGAGTAAGTTAGCACCAGGACAAATGAGATAACCCTTACTTTTTTATAGCGAGTTTAATAGGTGTAGGACCTCTTGTAGCCCATGATTGATGGTAGCTTGATATTGGAGAGTGGGCTTATGTTTGGATATGGTTCTGACTTGTTTCCCAGCTCCAGCTATGGGTCCTGTACCACTGAGGGGATCAGTTAGCCAAATCAAGAGCAGCTGGTTCCCCACCATGGCTGTGTGCCACTATTGCACTTGTGTGGGCATCACACCAGGTTATTTGCTGCTAAGTAGGGTTAGACCATGAGTTGCTTGGACAGATATTGGTCATTTCTCCCAGTCGCCCATGTAGCACCTTCTGGCACTAGACACGCTGACTGTCTGGGGACTGACTCTCTCCTGGCTTCCAGCCATGCTGTTCCATCTTACATGACAGTTGCATATGGTATCTTCAGCAATAGGGTCTTTCCACTAACCTTTGGTGGGTCATCAAGTACTGTGACAGAAATCTGTCATACTGTTAACTTTTCCACGTGGCTCTGTGGTGGAGTTGAGTGTGTAATCCTTGTCATGTGCTTAAGACCGGTTTTTACTGCAAGTTACTCTGAAATAGTAAGAGTTGACACGTGAGGAGAGCAAGTGGGAAATGCATTGAGTGCCCTGTTAGGAGAGGGGAAGTTAGCTAAGGTAACAGTCACCAACGCCCACTGGTTCAGAGCAGTGAAAGTTCTTTCTCACACTCGCCATACGTTCCTTGTGGAGTGCCTGAGCCTCTTAGTGTGTCCTAGCGCGTGCCCCAGACGCATTGTCTATGGCCTTGCAGACGGGGAAAAAGTTGCCCGTGAGTTCACCACAGTCATTGAGCAAAGTAAGTCACATGGCTACACCCATCTATGAGGGAGCTGGTGAGTGGGCCTACTGTGTGCCAGAGAAAAGATTGATGTCCCTGACAAATTGATGCAAACCTGCTGTTTTATGATTTCTAGCTGAATCCAGCTATATTGAGCTTTTAGCATTTAAAAATCCTGAAGCCCTTTCCTGAACAGCAGGGTGGGATATTCCTGTACCTTGTCCTGCAGGCAAATGATGTCCATCTCCGAATGCTCATCAGGGTATTTGGGCCTAATGAAGAGAACCTCATTTTGTAACCCTGGCCACTTGCCTTGGTCCTTCACAGTTCTTGCTGCTTGACCTTAGAAGTCAGCACACCTGGCAGCGTGGAGGATGCTTACGATGGCAGATAATCCGTGTTTATGAAAGGCTTATCATGCAGCACAAGTGTGACCTCGGTTGATTAGAGCCATAATTGGTGGCAGCTCCTCCAGAGTCAGACACTCCACCACAGCTCTCCCCTCTTCTCTGCTCAGCTTATTTCTGTTGAGTTCGGGTAGGCTAGCCAAGAGCAAGGGAAAGGATGTTTCAAAGTTCCTGGACACTTAGTCTCAGATTAAACGAGTTGGAGACTTTTGGAAGTAGGTGCTGGGCGTTGAACCACTGTGTGGCCCCTCCCATTTTCCCAGGGGGCTGTTTCCCAGATGCCTACATGCAGATCACACCAAGCCCTATATCCTTTGTACCTACACATGCATCCCCAATAAAATGTAATTAAAACTAGGCACATCAAGGGAATAACAGCAGTATGTAATAATAAAGGACAATTATAACAGTACATTATAGTCAAAGTTGACCACGGATAAGTACAACCATATAAAGTGTAACTCTGGGTGTGGTGGGGGGCTGTATTTTGTGGACTTTATGTTAACATGACCAAAGTGTTCCCAAGGCCCATTTCCCTTCCCACATGGACATTGGTACAGGACACCATGCATCTGTCCACACAGTGCTGTGAACAGAGCTTCTTAAAGTATGTGACATACTTGTTTTCATTCCTGGTTTTTCTTAACCGGGCACGGCTGCTTCTGTCCAGTCCGTGACTCTGTGGTTGGGGGGGTGTAGCAATGTCACATTGGTGCAGGAGGCCTTGCTAGATTTTTTGCTCTCACGTTGCTTTCAGTAGCAAACCACTGGCACTGGTTTCTGAGCTTCACCCTGGAAAGCCCCGCTCTGCGTGACTGCTGACCCCATTCAGTCCGTGCTCCTTAGAGCTTGGATTCATGTTGCCATCAGCATGTGATCCAAGAAGGCCCAAGAGCGCCCCAGTCCTGAGAGCCTTGGTGGCCTCTGATCTCAGAGGCCCCTACAGTCTCCCTTCAGACTGAGCTGGTCCATTTGTATCTTCCCTCCACACCCTCATTTCCGCTGCTAGCGCGAAGCACCAGCACGAAACGGCCGGCAGCGTGCACCAAATGCTGCTTTCTACCTTGGTGAGCATGATATGACCTGATAACCCAACTGGCTGAACACGTTTAAAGAGTGAACACTTAAGTGAATTTCTCTCTTGCCTCTTTCTCCACTTCCATCCTTAATACTTAATGCCCAGTTGGTGGTGGCTCTCAGACCTTCCTGTGGAAATGAGCTCAGATGGTTACCTGACATACTGTGAAGTGGGAAACTTAAGAGCGGTACCTGTAGGCCGCAGACAGGTGAAACTGTGCTGTTTCAGCGTCACAGTTCTCCTTTCTCTGAGTCCTTACTTACATCTGTCCCGTTACCTAAACCATGCATCCTGGATCCTGGTGTTGGGTACTTCTCTGTTGTGTGTTCCAGGAATTTCCTTTAGCCATGGGTGTCAGTGTGAAGGAGCTTCGGGAAGCTCACCTTATGAGTTGGTTTTCTTAGTGTCTTATCTTAGTCTTAATCACTTCCTTCCCTCTTAGTCATTACTCCACTCGCTGCTCATAACGCCTTCCTGTTTTCATGATGAACAGCCCTGCAGTTGGTGGAAACTTGGGGTGTGAGGGATATAGATTGATCTTCTGTCCCAGTCACTTTGGACTGGGCTAGAGGTGTTTGTTGAGAATTAGCCCATTGCTCTTCTGCATAAAAGGGGGAATAAATCTGACCTTGCTGACTGCCTGGTACAATCATTCTGTTTTCATTCACTGAAAATTGAACGAGTGGTAGGGTGTGTGGTATTCTTTTTACATTTGTTAATGGAAAAGATGGTTGTGGAGATGTCAGTGATGTGTGGGTGAGCTTTCCTTCTGAAACACTGAGGAGTGCTCTCATTGGCCTCATGCCCGAGACAGGTGCTCTGCAGAATGAGTCTCAGCACAAATGCCATCTGCATTTGTAAAGCTTTGTATTCTTTGAGTGGTCTTCAGAGAAGCATTTATGCCCAGGGTCCTGTCCTCTGCCTTTTTCCAGTCACGGAGATTTTACACCAGCTGCGAGGTTCAGTCTGTTCCTCAGACCCATCTTTTGTATCTAGTGCAAAATCTCATAGTCCATGGTAGAATTGTAGTCCTCAAACTCTGGGACCCTTGGATTCACACACTTCTTAATTATTTAAAAAACAATACAAAGAATCAGAAAAACAGAGGCAGGACACATGGGCTCTTTCATCTTTGGCTTCAGGCGACTTTCAGTCTTTCTCTCTTGCCATCTTCCAACGAAACTAGTGATGGGCAAATCCTATCAGGGTTCTAAGTTTTTTTCCTTTAACACTAGGATTCAAAAAAAAAAAAAAATAGTAAAAAGAAAACTTGGGAAGTCTCATGGGTAGCCCTGAGCTGATCCCCCTGTCTGAGCATGTTACAATGTGGGGGAAGTGCGCTAAGTGGGGTTACTATTTTCCTGCTTTGGTGAACTAAACAGAAAAGCCCATGTTCATTTTAAAATGGCCTGGAAAGTAGCTGACTCCCTGGTACCCAGCCTTTCATGGATTGCCTAGTCTGTTACTTTTTTTTTCCATAAGCCACCTTCTCCTCTGCCCTCAGCATTTAGACAATGTGGACTTTCTTTCCTTCCAGAGCTGAAGTTATTGTAGATCATTATGAGTGTATGTTCATTTCCTTTTTGAACTGTCACCCAATGCATTTTCCCTTCCAGAAAGTAGCTATTGGTGCTGACATTTGATTCTTGTTTAAGAACGTCTTTCCCAGGAGGCTGTCCAGAAACTAAGGTGACCGAGGCTCATAACCGCCGGGTTGGCTACACACAGGATCTCTAAGCCACCTGGAATGTCACAGCCTTGTTCCGTCTTCCATCTGTTCTGAGGGAGTAACAAAAGTCAAGAATTAATCAATTAATATTCCGATGAGCATTAATTAGTAGGGTGTGAAGTCAGTCAGGTTCAATCTAAAATGGAATGTGTAAAGTGAGTTGCAACTCACTTTCTACAGTATGTAATAATAATGTCCGAATAGCCGGCATGGTGGCGCAAGCCTTTAATCCCAGCACTTGGAAGGCAGAAGTAGGAGGGTCGCCGAGAGTTCGAGGCTACCCTGAGACTACAATAAATTAATAAATAAATTAAATAAATAAATAATGTCTACACAGCAGTGAGTATGGATAACCATGTAGCATGCCTCGGGTTAAGTGTAGTATATCCTAGAATATAGATTTGATGAGAAAAGTGTAGAGGGTTCTGCCAAGGCAAGCTGGTCTATTTTGTGTATGGAGAGGAGAGAGAGAGAGAGTAGAAAAGACAAAACAATGACATTTACCAGGAACTATGGTAACATAAAATAATTTCCCTCCATTTGCATTGACAGGCAAGTAGTACCTTTTGTAGGTACTTTCTTCTTTTGGAAGGGACCTAACAGTACATTTTCCTACTGTGTGAAGTCACTCCAAAGTAGAAAACAAACCACTGAGCATACCTGTGATATTTCCTGTCTGCTAGCATTCGGGAGGTTTGAGCTCTGCGTTCTGCCCCTGTGTGCCATAGGGTTTCTGCTTTCCTCTGTGGAAGAAGATGGTGTTCGGAGGCTCTACGTGAACAGTGTGAAGGAAACTGGCTTAGCTTCCAAGAAAGGTAAGACTACGCATGTCCTTGTCTGTCTGCTCCCCGCGCGCCTCTCTGCCTGTTGTTAGTATTTTGTCTTTAGTTTTTTTAAGCAGGTGCTTGCTGATTAGCTGGCACTGGCTTGGAACTCCGGAACTAGCTCATGCGAGAGTTGGACTCATGGTCCTCCTGCCTCTGTGCTGGGATTTAGAGATGTATCCCAGTGGAGACCATGTCTGTCTCACAACTTCCCTTTTGAATTTCTCTAATTGGAACATAAGAAAGACATGTCTTCTGAGTTCATGTGTGAGAACTTCCAAGGAAGTGGGTTTTACTCTCTGAACTCAAGTGTGTGAGAGATGCCACATTCGTGGATTTTGAATCTGATTCTGAGCCTTTTTCCATGGGGCTGGTGTGTGTGTGTGTATGTGTGTATGGGGGGTGACATTCTAATCATAAGTGGTGGTTCCTTGTTTCCAGGGAGCCATGGAGGTTTGCGGTGAGGAGGGGTGTGCCTGGAGCAGAGCTTGTAGGAAAGCCTTTCTGCCCTTTGCTCCTTACTGGCCAAAGTCATTGTGTGAGCCACGCCTGCAACACGCCTTCAAAGCAGCAACCTTAGGGGATCTTGGCCAAAGCTGGGAACCAAGGGTTTCAGGATCCATCCTCCTCCCCTCCTGTCTCAGGTTCTCTCTCCTGCCATGCCATACCTTACCTGTTTCCTTTTGGCTCCCAGAGCTTATAATGCATCAGAGTCACCCTTGGACCCTGTTGTCCATCCTTGTCCTCTCTCTGCTCTTAGCTCTGAGCACATCTTTACAACCTAAATCACAGACTTCCCTTTTGTGTCCGTGAGTTCTCCCTCTGGAGTCTACCAACTGCAGGTAAAAAAAATCTTTGGGGAAAAAAAGAAGTTAAGTTGTGCCTGAACTGAACATTTTTTTTTCCTTGTCGTCATTTCCTAAACAGTACAGTGTAATGACTATTTATATCGTATTTATATTGCAGAAAAGCATGATGGGTAACTTGGAGGTGATTTAAACCATATGGATTTTTAGGCTATATGCAAATATTAGCCCATTATATATCTGCAGATGTTATTGTCCAAGGACAGTCCTAGGAATCAATCCCCCCAAGGTACCAAAGAAGACTATACTTGTCTGCTCAGTTTCCAAGGCTACAACAAATTACTGTCAAGTAGGAAACTTAAACCCATTCAGTTTTCTCCTTTCACAGTTCCCAGAGGCCAGCAGTTTGAAATCAAGGTTCTGGAAGGACCAATTCCTTCAGGAGCCTCTCAGGGAAAGAATGTAGCACATTTCTCGACCTAGCTCTGGTGCCTACCTGTGGTCCTGGGCATTCCTTGATTTATAGCTGATACTTTTCTCATTTGTTGCCTTTGTAATCAACATGACCATTTTTCTGTCTCCCTCTGTAGCTCACCATGCCTGTCTTCTGAGAATAGCCCCATTTGCTTTAATATTCATGCCAAATTGCCATGAGTTCATTTAACTTAATTATATCTACAATATTAGCTATAGCAATTATATTATTGTAATTATCTCTGTAACGTGTGCCTGCCCTTGGTTTTACAGAAGGTCACATCCTGATATTTTGAGTGGACATAAATTTTTTGGTGGGGGCACCAGTCAGCCATATACTTACCACCAACAAACGGAGCAGGAAGCCAGAGCTTGCAATGTAATTTCATTTCTTTCTTCCTTCCTGCTATGGAATTTTTATTATAGTGAGGCAGTGAGAAACTAGTCCATGTTGACTGTCACTGACCAGCACATCTGAGTCAGTTGTACTGACACGTGGTGTCAAGGAGTGTGAACGGACAGCCATCAGGCAAGGAAATACAGGTTCCGTTTTCTTTCACGTGTTGATTCAGTGTAACTTTGGGTGATTAGTGGCCTGTGAGTTACCTGGCCAGGTTATCTCACCTGGAGAATCACAGTCCCTGGGCCAGCCGTGCCCAGACAAAGGTGTCACACAAAAGAAGGCAAGTCGGGATAATTGCTAATACTCAGTGTCACAGGGTGGCGGGGGGGGGGGGGGATCTCCCCTCCTTTTCCCTTCTAGACTTTGCGGGCCACAGGCAGCCTGGAGACCGCGTCTTGGGTGAGAGCAGACGTGGCAGGACTGACTCTCTTTGACACCCGGAGACGGCTCTTTCTCTTCCAGCACAGTGCGGCTGCCTGAGCCTGTGGTTGGTGAGGCCCCGGGCTTGGGGGATCTGCTGGGCCGCTTTCAGTCACATCCTGTTTCAGTTTTTTTTTTTTTTGACTCTGAGAAACCCTGGTGTTCAGTGAAAACAACCGTCTGCTCCAACTGCCTCGTCCCATGCAGCACCATTCTCAGCAGACGCACGAGCAGTGTGCGATGTGTCCTCACGCCGCAGACACGTGCCAATGTCCAGCCTGGGCGGACAAGGCAACCAAAGGTGCTTCTGCTATTTTATGTCAGATCTAGCCTTTTATTGAAGGCATATTGCCCCCATAATGGAGAGCTTGCTGTGGACCCCACGTCTGTTTGTACATTTGATGTGACTGTGAGGTTTTCCCCTTCAGCCTCTGTCTGCTCTTCTCTGCAACCAGCTGTCAGCACAAGACACAGCTCTCACCTCAGAAGGCATAAGAGAGAGTCTTTTTCTAGAGTTAACGATGAGTGACCGTGGCTTGGGAACAGAGATTTTTGGTTATTCCAATTCCATGTTCCAACATGTTAACAATTTCATGAAAGTTTTATAGTATCAGAACAAAGGAAAGTCATAAACCAAGGCACTTTTCAAGTGTACTGGCCGGCCATCCAGGAAATCTCCTCCACGGGTCTCAGGCGCTGTCTCATGACATTCTTAGCCCTTGGCTTGGTAGAAGCTGGTGGTCTGTTAGTACATTCCAAAAAGCTCACACTCGATCAGCTGATAGTCACCAGGGTGTCAGGTCAGACACAGAAGTGGGCGATAAATGCCCGCTAAGGGACTAAAGGTAGCCCAAGTTAATTTGGCTCTGATGTTGCACCATCTCGTCTCCCCATGGTCACAGGATTTCTATCAGTCCATTCCGAATTGCTGGAGGTAGAGGCAGCAGATACAGTGCTTTTCTGGGAACGTGAGTTCACACCGACTTTGATATGTATAACATAAGTGCTGAATACTTTCTTTTCCTGATTCAGCACTCCCCGATTTCTCTAACCATTTGTGGGCCTGTAGACTGAGCTCTGATCATGGCTCACTGACCACGGTCTCGGTGTAGTCAAGGAGGGGCCCGTGGCATGTGTCCTAATTGAATCTGAGTGATTTGTGTGCATAGACGCAGCCTCAGTGTATCTTCGTCATTCATTTTTGTTGGGCACCTTGGCTAACAGGCTGTACTTGAGTCTTGTATCTGTCCTCCCTCTCATTTCTCCTTACACACAACCTGTTGTTATGTTAGTTAAGCTTCTTGTAGACGGGATGGGTAGGATTACTTCTTATACCTAAGTGTGTCGTTATTTTACACGTTGTCTTCATTCACCATGAGAGGCCTGCTTTGACCCATCATTCTCCTCTTGGAGTCACATGAGAGTCCTTTGTTGTCATCTAAATATTTTCCTGGTGCTCACACAGGTCATGGCCCAGTGGAGAAAGCCACATGTCCTATTGCTTCAGATAGTTTCACAACTTTTCCCATGGGCAGTTATTATTTCCATGGTCATTTGGGTATGTGTGTGTGTGTGTACAATTTCCCTTTCTTCTAACCAAATAATAATCATGAGAACTAATGTTTATTGAATACCTTCAATAAGGTTTTGCATGGATTACTTAACTTAGTCTTATTCAACCCATTTTTTTTTTTCTCATAAGGAGTCTGAAGCTAGGAGTGATCGTATGACATGGCCACAGTCGCAGGCAGCCTCTGTGGAAGTTGGCACAGAAGGACAATGCCAAGGCGCTCCATTGCATACAACTGTCAGCCTTCCTCTTTTCCTCTCACTTGCTCACACTGAGGTGATCTCACTCACACACGGTTCTAAGGTTACCAAAGGACAAGAAACCTGGATTACAACAGTAGAAATTTATTTTTTCACAGTTCTAGAGAAGCTAGAAGTTTTCATTGAAGGTATTCACACATCATGTGCCCTTTGAGGACTCTTGGGGAGAACCCTCTGTGACCTCATCCAGGGCCTTGTGGCTCCACATCCTTGGGCTTGTGGCTGGATTGTTCTAGGCTCTGCCTTCATCTTTCTCCCACATCTTTTCTCCCACAGTCTCCTCCTGTCTGTTCTTATGAGGACATTTGTCAGTGAGTTTAGGGCTCATCAGAAAATTCAACATAGTCTTTTCTCAAGTTCCTTAGCTTAGTTTACAACTGCAAAGATCCTTTTTCCTAATAAAGTCACGTTCACAGGTTCTGGGATGTAGGTGTATCTTTTAGGGATGATTAGCAGTCAGCTTACGCCCACTCTGTGAGTCACACAAAGTAGAAGCTTCTTGTGGAAAAACTTCACAACACATGCCTTTAATCCCAGCACTCGGGAGGCAGAGGTAGGAGGATCACCATGAGTTTGAGGCCACCTTGAGGCTACATAGTGAATTCCAGGTCAACCTGGGTTAGAATGAGACCCTATCTTGAAAAACCAACACAAAACAAATGAACTTCACTAGTGAGTGTACTGGAGAGATGGTTTAGCAGTTAAGGTGCTTGCCTGCAAAGCCTAAGGACCCACGTTCAATTCCCCAGGACCCACATAAAGCACAAGGTGTCACATGCATCTAGAGTTCGTTGGCAGTGGCTAGAGGCTCTGGTGCACCCACTTTTCCTATCTGCCTCATTCTCTCAAATAAATAAAAATAAAATGTTTTTAAAAAATTTCATAAGTGTTTTTGGTGTTATAATATCTCCATCGTAATATTTAACTGTAAGTAAAGAGTTGATTTTTAGAAAAGATCGAGGGCCATAATCCTGGTACTTGGACTTGGGAAACAAAGGCAGATGGATTGATGTTGAGTTCAAAGCCAGACTGGGCTGTGTAGTAAGTTCAGAGCAGCCTATGCTACCAACAGAGACACTATTTCACATATTGAAATTTTATATTTTCAATTCACATATGGTGTTCCAAATGTTTACCTAAAGCATTAAATGGTTAGGTCCACAAAATTTTGCCTGTGACATAGAGAAAAACATATATATCTTTAGTTGCTTCCCCACTGACATAAAACTTCCTGAGATACTTAATGTGGAAAAAAAAATCTATTTCGAATATTTTGGAAGCCTGAGTAAGGACAGCCAGGATGGATGCCTGGAAGCTTACTTGGCCTTGTCTCGGTTCTTCATTCATTTCCCTTTTGAGTTTGTTTTTCCTCATTTGCACATAAAATAACAAACTGCACTCCTCCATTCTTGACTTCTTGTTCTTCCTGGTTGCTTGTCATCTTTGGCTGTTCCTTTGAATTCCAAACTTGGTCCTTCCCCAGGCATGCTTTGCCAAGGTAGCAGCTACCAAAATGGGCTGAAAGGTATTCATCACAGATCCCAATACAGTGGAAAGGTAGGGGAAGCGAGGAGGATGATAACTGCATTTGGTGCTATAAATTCTCTCTGAGCGAATTTGGAAAACACCCTTCCGCGTGTAGCTGGAGCCAGAAGAAACACTGGATTTTGGTTTCATAGGTTTGATCGATTGGCATGAGTGTGTACAAAGCCTATTATTAGCAGATGCTTGGGAACATAGCCAGCATTAACATTTGTAAAGGGAGAATAGCAGATGCTGAGAACACAGTGAAGGAGTGAGTTTTAAGTGGTCTGCTGGGGTCAGGACAGGGACATTGACTTGTGGATCCAGAGCCTACTGAAGCCTGTGCGATCACCTGCCTTCTGAACACCACTTCCTGCCCACAGCAGCCATCAGGTTATGAGGCTTGTAGCAGGAGAGACAGCCCTGCATTCCCTTTCAGGCCAAACTTCTATGTTGTTATGTTCTGATTTGTGTGTGACATTAAGACTTTTCCATCTCGCGTTGGCAGGTCTGAAGGCGGGGGATGAGATTCTTGAGATCAATAATCGTGCTGCGGGTACCCTGAACTCATCTATGCTCAAAGATGTCCTCTCACAGTCCTCCCTGGGCCTCCTGGTGAGGACCTACCCAGAGCTGGAAGAAGGAGTGGAACTGCTGGAGAGCCCACCCCACCGAGTGGACGGCCCTGTGGACCTCGGCGAGAGCCCCCTTGCCTTCCTCACCAGCAACCCAGGTATGCCACATCGGGGCCTGGGTGAAGGAGCCGGGAAGAGCGCCCCACAGCTTCTAGATCTCAGATTATTGCTCCCGCAGACAGGGTGAAGTGTGAGTGAGAGAGAGATGGGCTGATTGTGGACTCTGCTGACATTTCGGGGGCAGGGAGTGTCTTTGCGTGGACTAGCTGTTTCTTGACAACCTTGCCTTCCACCTCGAGAACACTTTGTACTGCTCTTCACTGCCCGGCAAAGGCAGAGGTTCGGGGTGTGGATTAAATATATGGAGACACGGTGCTGGGAGTCACAGGCGCCGAGATGCTGAGGCCTGCGCTGGCTTTCTCCATCACCATCCTCTGCACCCCCTGAACCCTACCCCGCACTTCCTCCTGTGTCGTAACAAGAGGAGAGTTGGGATGCCCGGAGTGGAAACTTCTGGGGAGCGCGTTTGATCGGCTGGACTCGCGGGCTTCCCCAGCCTAAGGCCTGAGCACTCCCTCGTCCACTGCTCTCCTTCCCTTCTTCTCCCTCACAACCATGCGCTCCTTCGGGTAGAAGCAACTCCATGCTGCCTGCCTTGGAATTTTTCCTGGGGCCCTGCAAAAAGTTAGTTTTCTCCTCTGGGCTCTCATGACGTGCAGATGTCTCTCTCTTCTGGGCTCCACCCATAGTGCACTATTGTGTTTGCTTGGAAGTCTCCCCCCCCCCCCCCCAACAGGGTCTCACTTTATAGCTCAGGCTGGCTTGGAGTTTCCTAGGCAGCCCAGGTTGGCCTTGAACCTGATCCCTTCCTTACCTTATCCTTGCGAGGGCTGGGATTACAGACATGTATCACCATGCCTGGCTCATATCATACTCTCCTTGCTTACTTACATCTTCCTTCCTCCTGCATTTACTTCCTGCATTTCTTTTCTTCATTTTTGTCTCCTAGCCCTTTGGACATAGTTCACCGCACAGGCGACCCATTCCTGTTGAGCAGAAGAGTGAATGGGTGAAAAAAATAAAAAAAGAATAGTGTAGAAGGCTATCACTTATTTCCTTATGGCCTGGTGTGGGGTTTATTTGGACTAGTTTAGTTGTGTTTGAGTTTTGAGTCATTTTCTCTTCAACTTGAGGTCAGGAAGGGAGGGATGGAGGGAAGGAAGGAAAGATAAATCCTATTTCCTTCCAAATCTGAGCTCCAGGTAGTCAAGCGTTTTTGTCGGCCTTTTCTGGCCATCAGATTTCCTTCTACAGCTTCTTGGCCGGCAAAGTAGGAAGCCCTGTGATTCATCCTCCATGCTTTCCTGTGGTGGTTTCCTGGAAGAACTGGATTAGTTGAGCCTTCAGAAAGTTGGTTGCATTTAGTTGCTCTTGACTCCTTTGGACCAGTATCTCGTTGTGGTAGGCACACCCTGATCACATTTTTAAAAAGTGGCTCCAGTAAGCTGTATACCCAAAGTAAAAGAGTTACTTGGGAATGGGAAGATGGCTCAGCCGTTAAAAGCGCTTGCAAAGCTTGCTGGCCTGGGTTCAGTACCCCAGTACCTACATAAAAGCCAGATACACAATGTGACCCATGCATCTGGAGTTCATTTGCCCTGGCACACCCTCCTCCCCATCTTAACTCTCTCCTTCTTCCCTTCCTCCTTCCTCTCAAATATTTTTTAAAAAGGGAATGAAGGGCTGGGCGTGGTGGCGCATGCCTGAGCTAAAATGAGACCCTACCTCGAAAAACCAAAACAAAAAAAAAAAAGGGGGGAAAGACCATGAGGGCTATTCTCTCATCCGACCACAAGATGGCAGGCTTGATCCCATAAAACTCAGACTGCAACCTAATTTCACAATGTGATTTAGAGACATACTATGTTAGGTAAGATTATTGAAAGGGTTTTGTAAGCATATGCATATATATTCCAAGGAACTGTGTTCAGCTGTGTTTTGATTTTATTTTCCATCGGAGCCATTCCTCTAGATTGTAGATTTAAAGTTGGAGTTAGCTTTATTGGAATTCAGCCACATCTGCTCATTTATATCTTGTCTCTGGTATGTCCCATTAGTGGTTGTGACAGGGACTTACGGTCAGCAAAGTCAGAAACACTGTCTGGCCCGTTACAGATAAAGTCCACTGTCCCTATGTAAAAGGCAGCGATTTTTTGCAATTTGTTTCCCTAAAGGTAGTTACCGTTAGTGTTTTGGTCAATTTCTTTCTTGTTAAAAATATCTTTCTGGGCTGCAGAGGTGGCTTAGTGGTTAAGGCGCTTGCCTATGAAGCCTAAGGATCCATGTTTGACTCTCCAGATCCCACATAAGCCAGACGCACAAGGTGACACAAGCGTGCAAGTTTGCACACGCGCACAACATGACTCATGCATCTGGAGTTCAATTACAGTGGCTGGAGGAGCTGGGACACCAATTCTCTCTCACACGTGCTCCCTCTCTCTCATGAAAAATTACAAAAATATCTTTCCTTACACGCTTATGGATACATGGTAGGGTGATGACATGCCACAGCACGCATGTGTAGGTCAGAGGACAACTTTGGGGTGTCATTCCTCACTTTCCACCTTGTATGAGTCAGGGTCTCTCTTGTTTGTCCCTGCAAGTGCCAGACCATCTGGCCTGTGAGCTTTGGGGTCTTCCTGACTCTGCCTCTCATGGCTGTGGGTGCATTGGGATTACAGCTGTGCACGTCATCACATCCAGCTTTCGCGGTGGTTCTAGGGATCCGAAGTCCAGTTGTGAGACTTGTGCAGTAAATGCTGTGTTCTTGTTGTGCGGCAGGTCTCAGACTAGCCCAGGTTGACCTGGAACTCACTCTGTAGTCCCAGGCTGGCTTGAAACTCAGGTTGATCCTGCTATGTCTGCCTCCTGAGTGCTGGGATTAAAGGACTGTACCACCATACTGACTTTTGTAAATACTTTTGATTACTAAAGTGTATCCTCAGCCTCTGCCACTCCATTTTTATATATGTACATGTATTTGCCTGAGTGTGTATTGTTTTGTTCATTTTTATTTATTTAAGAGTGGCAGAGAAAGAAAGAAAGGCAGATAGAGAGAGAATGGGCGCTCCAGGGCTTCCAGCCACTGCAAACAAACTCCAGACACACATGTGCGCCCCCTTGTGCATCTGGCTAACATGGGTCCTGGGCAATCGAGCCTTGAACTGGGGTCCTTAGGCTTCACAGACAAGTGCTTAACTGCTAAGCCATCTCTCCAGCCCAAGTGTATGCATTTTTAAATGGGGTGTTTGAGAGTATCTTGCTACATATCCCAGCCTGGCCTCCAACTTGTCTTCTGTCTCGGCCTCCCAAGTGCTGGAATTACAGGTGTGCACCATCATGTTAAAATTCAGAGTTGATGTGCCAGGACCTCCAGCCACTGCAATCAAACTCCAGAGGCATGTGCCACCTTTTGTGCATGTGTGACCTTGCGTGCTTGCATCACCTTGTAAATCTGGCTTACGTGAGATTTGGAGAGTTGAACGTGGTCCTTAGGGTTCACAGGCAAGCCCCTTAACCGCTAAGCCATCTCACCAGTCCCAAATTTCTTTCTTTTTTTTTTTTTTTTTTTAGTTATTATTGTTTTCAAGCAGGGAGGGAGAATGTGAGGAAAAGAAAGAGAATGAATAGATGTGTTAGGGCCTCTTACCATTGCAACTGGCTTTGGTGGGGACTTGGGATTCAAACCTGGGCCATCAGGCTTGCACATAAACACCTCACCCACTAAATCATCTCTCTCCAGTCCCAAAGTTCTTTCTCTTTCTCTTTCCTTTCCTTCCTTGTATTTATTTTTTTATTTGGTTTTTCAATGTAGGCTTTTGCTCTAGCCCAGGCTGACCTGACCTGGAATTCACTGTGTAGTCTCAGGGTGGCCTTGAACTCACCAGTCCTCCTACCTCTGCCTCCCAAGTGCTGAGATTAAAGGTGTGCGCCACCACGCCCGGCTCCCAAATTTCTTTTTCAAATTGAAACTATATTTGTGTGTCTGTGTCTGCATATTTTGTATACATAGTGGCTCTTCTGCCTTACACGCAGTGAAGTTTTTAACTCAGTGAGTGACTTTTATGTTCTAATTCTTGGCATCTCCTACCAACCAGCCATTGTGGGCTAAACCCACTGAACTTAAAACCCTTGTTTCAAACATGCTAAAACCACAACTTTGGGATCTTCTGTAGGAGTTATTCATTTCTTTTGTTTTATCCAAATCAAGTACTCATGACTTGGAGCTCCTGCTCCCCACCTGGGACTTCTGGTCACTTCCACTTCCTGGTCCCTATTTAACATGAAAGATAAAAGGGGAAACAAGTAAACAGGATGAGATAACCAGCAAGATTGCCCCATGCTGAGGCAGAGAGAGAGCCGAATCCACAGAAAAACGGCGAAGAAAACTCCCACAATGGACAGGCTGGTCTCTGTCTAAATTTAGAAGTAACTAAAAATAAGAGCCACCTGGAGTGGCGGGTCTGGGGTTTGATACTGGAAGTTTCTTAAGGTGGTCATACTGAATACTTACTGGGTAACCCTGACAGAGAGCTGCGCAGGGAGCGTCTCGGGGACGTTGGGGGTCCACGTGAGTCCTGTCTTCTCGGGCCCTGCTGTCCTTCCAGGCCGAGTGCAGACTCGTCCAGACCGTCCCCGGAGAGCCCGGACTCAAAGTTGCGATTCTCTTTCAAGCTTTGGTTATTTCTGGGTCTCTTTTTCATACACAGGCTGGTGCCTTCTAAGTAGAAACATCACAGCCTGTTAGCTAAACATAGGCTCTGGAACCCGGCCCCCCTGGGACTGAGCTCACTCTGATGTCAGCCCGTGGCCTTGCACAAGCTGTGCGGTGATCTCGCTGTGTCCGCATTTCTCAGGTGGATGGATACGAGAGACACTGCTATCTCACTGGGTCAGTGAAGAGTAAGTGGGTTCTTAAAGAGTTTAAAATAATTCCTACTAAGTGTTCAATATCTACTTTGCACCCGAAGCCATTCTCTTCTGATGGACATGAGAATCGTCTGGCTTGTCATCAATGCCACTTTCTCCTTCCCTTCCACCTGCGACAGGTGCAAGTGTGACCGTCAGGTCTATGACTTACACCTTGCTTATAGTTTCCTTTCCCAAGTGGGAAGAAGGAATTCTGTAGTCTTGAATGCCGAGGTCCCTGGGTCCCTTGGCGGAGCCCATGAATCATGGGTGTGTGTTTCCTGAGGTCACTTCCGCCTCCCTGGGGGATTTCAACATGCAGCTGTAGTTGGGAACCAAGATCTTAAGTCATCAATGCCTCCTAGGTATAGACTTGCTTTTTATTGTTGACATTTTATTTATTTATTAAGACAGAAAGAGAATGGGCATGCCAGGGCCTCTAGCCACAGCAGACAAACTCCAGATGCATGTGCCACCTTGTGCATCTGGCCTACATGGATACTGGGCATTGAACCTGGGTTCTTAGGCTTCGCAAGCAAGCGCTTTAACAGCTAAGCAATCTCTCCAGCCCATAGACCTGCGTTTTAAAATCTTCCTCCCTGGCTGTGTTATAGAGTGACACTCAGGAGGTTTTGGTAACATGCAGACTTGAGAGCATTTCAGGGGCTTGTTGCATGGAGACCTTTGTAATGACCAGAGTGTATTCTCTTCTTCCTCCTCCATATAAGAAGGAGGCATGGTGCATGGGTTATCCTGATGCCTTAGCAGCTAGGATTCGCATAAGGACAGTCATCCCTGAGTATTCTCAGACCCAGTTTCCTGTCCTTGGGCGTGTGCAGTCCAAGAGTTCTGGTTAGAATCTTCCGGGATCTCTTTTCATCTTTGTTTTTAGGTACTGTTTATATGCATACATAGGGTATGTAGGACAAAGAGATTCTTCCTCCAGTGGCTGTTATTGTAGAATAACTGGAATGGGAAGTTGGCAACCATTGCTTGTGTGAGGTTTCCACAAAGCCCCTGTCATATTTCTGTGGGATTTTTAAAAAAATTTTAATTAAACAATTTTTTTTTGTTTTTTGAGGTAGAGTTTCATTGAAACCCAGGCTGACCTAGAATTCACTATGTAGTCTCAGGGTGGCCTCGAGCTTGGGTGTGGCCACATATGTGTGTCTGTAGCCCCAGTCCTGCAGGGGAGCAGAGACCTGAGAACTGGGTATCAACGGAAAACTGACTCAAAATGAGACCAGACAGAAGAGAGATGGAGCTGGACCCCTAATGTTTGACCTCAGCCACCGCAGGCAAGTGACCCCTGCCTCCTGCATGCATATGGAGTGCTGCAAGGGCATATACATATGTGTACACCACACACACACACCCCACACATACTACATTACTAATGCACACCCACACCCCACACACACAGAAGCAAACATAAAAACCATCATTCAAATGGCATGTGAAGTGTGAGTTGCCGCAGAAGTTTCAGTGATGTGTCTAGGGTCAGGCATAGGGGTGTTAATCCCAGAAATGGAGACTGTGATGAGAGAATTGCTGAAGGTTTGAGGCTGTCATGGGTTACATGGTGACCATCCACGCAGCGAGGGCTATCTATCTAGCCAGAGCCTCTTTCATAAAACAAACAGCAAACAAAAGCCCGTCTCTCTGTTTTTTTTTTTTTTATTTTTTTATTTTTATTAACATTTTCCATGATTATAAAATATATCCCATGGTAATTCCCTCCCTCCCCACCCCCACACTTTCCCGTTTGAAATTCCATTCTCAATCATATTACCTCCCCATTACAAACATTGTGATTACATATATACAATATCAACCTATTAAGTATCCTCCTCCCTTCCTTTCTCCACCCTTTATGTCTCCTTTTCAATTTACCGGCCTCTGCTACTAAGTATTTTCATTCTCACGCAGAAGCCCAGTCATCTGTAGCTAGGATCCCCATATGAGAGAGAACATGTGGCGCTTGGCTTTCTGGGCCTGGGTTACCTGACTTAGTATAATACTTTCCAGGTCCATCCATTTTTCTGCAAATTTCATAACTTCATTTTTCTTTACCGCTGAGTAGAACTCCATTGTATAAATGTACCACATCTTCATTATCCACTCATCTGTTGAGGGACATCTAGGCTGGTTCCATTTCCCAGCTATTATAAATTGCCGTCTCTCTGTTTTTAAGAGTTGCTGTTAGGGCTGGCATTCATTCTATGCTGTAATAATGCCACTCTGACGTACCTCCCCTAAAATTCCACTCGCCTGACTGGAAACACGTAGGTGCCCCGGTTCATCTTACTGAGGAGCTCACAGTTTAGCAATAAAACACCAGGGGACTTGACGTTTCTTCTCACTAGAAGAAGCAGGTATTCTTGTGTTTGAACTGCAGGAAGCTGAGTAGGCCAGCCACATTACAGACCTCGGGGCCTGCTTCACAATTGGAAAGTGAACCCCTTTGATGGGCCTCCAACACATCTGTCCTCTGCGAAGAGGAAGGGGGGGGGGGCTGCAGATGTGCCTCCTGCAGGAAGCAGATTCTGTTTAACAGGAAGGGCTGTGTGATCGCCGTGGAAATCCGAGGCACCTTGATTCAGAGGAGGACTGGGTGTGGACGCTGTTCGTGCCTAGGCAGCACCGGAACTGGAAGGCTCTGGTTTTCCCTGTGAGGTCCGTGGTGATGGAAGTCAGGCAGGGAGGGGCAGTGAGGAGAGAGGACCTTCACAGCTCTCTCTCCCTGCAAACAAATCTGGTCTAGAGTTGCAGATTCTCTGAAGTCTCACAGATACCCAAACACATGGTCCCCTGTTTGTTTGTGGATAGAATTCACAGCCATGTGGGCCTTGTAAACTGTGTGACTGCCATGCTTTTTGTCACTGAGCACATGGTCTGTCTCTGTATGGCCTGCTGGAGTGAGGGGAGAGCCACATGCCTCCTTTTGAGTTCCAGTGGGCGTTGATTGACGGCGTCTGTCGGATCCAGGGCCTGGAAGATAATGCAGCTTCACAGGCTGAGGGCTTCCATTTTTTTGTTTGTTTGTTTTAAAAGATCATTAATGTACTTTCTGTTTGACTCTTAAATAACTTTGTTTATTATTTATTTGCAAGCAGAGAGAGAATGAGAATGGGTGCATCAGGGCCCTCTGCCACTGCAAATGAACCAGACGCCACTCTGTGCATATGGCTCCACGTGGGTACTGGGGAATTGAATCTGGGTTGGCAGGCTTTGCAAGTGACTCCTTCAGCCATTGAGTCATCTCTCTAGCCCCTATTTAACTTTCAGAACAAGTTGTCAGATCAATTAGCTCTAAGTTTCCTTTTGTGGCTTTTAGTTAGGTTTTTTTTATGTGGGCCCTCACTCTAGCCCAGGCTGTCCCGGAATTCACTATATAGTCTCAGGGTAGCCTTGAACTCACAGCAATCCTCCTACCTCTGCTTTAGTTTTTTATTTTTTTTAACTTAAAATATATATATATATATATATATACACATATACATATATATATATATATATACATATATATATATATATATATATATATATATATATATATATAGTTTTTTGTTTTCCAAGGTAGGGTCTCACTCTAGCTCAGGCTGACCTGGAATTCACTATGGAGTCTCAGGGTGGCCTCGAACTCTCGGCGATCCTCCTACCTCTGCCTCCCGAGTGCTGGGATTAAAGGCGTGAGCCACCACGCCAGCTAAAAAACTATTTGTTTGTGAGAGAAAGAGAGAGGGGCAGAGAGAGAGAAAGAGACAGAGACACACAGAAAGAGAATGCACCAGGGCCTTCAGCCCCTGTAAATGAACTCCAGACACATGCGCCACCTTGTGCACCTGGCTTATGTGGGTTCTGGGGAATCAAACCTGGGTTCTTTGGCTTTGAAGGCAAGCGCCTTAACTGTTAAGCTATCTCTCTAGCCCTAGGTGTTTTTAATGTTTTTTTCAAGGTAGGGTCTCAGTATAGTTCAGGCTGTCTTGGAACTCACTGTGTAATCCCAGGCTGGTCTCTGCCTCTCAAGCTCTGGGATTAAAGGCAGGCCACTACAACTTCTGATTTTAGGTGTTTTTTTTCTTACTTTTATTTTGTTTTTAATATTTTATTTATTTATTTATCTATTTATGTGTGTGTGTGAGAGAGAGAGAGACAGAGAGAAAAAGGCAAATAGAGTGAGTATGGTAGCACCAGGGCCTCCTGCCACTGCAAACAAACTCCAGACGCGTGCCCCACTTAATACTTCTGGCCTTACATGGATACTGGAGAATAGAACCCAGGCCATCAGGCTTTGCAAGCAAGTGCCTTGAGGATTTTTTTTTTTTTTTTTTGGTTTTCTAAGGTAGGGTCTCACTCTAGCTCAGGCTGAACTGGAATTCACTATGTATTCTCAGGGTGGCTTCGAACTCTCGGCGATCCTCCTACCTCTGCCTCCCGAGTGCCGGGATTAAAGGCGTGCGCCACCACGCCCGGCTGAGTTGTTTTATTTTTTAATGTACATATGTGTGTGTGAATGTGTGTGGTAGGAGGCGCACTTGTACATGTGTGTACATTTACATGGAATCCAAAAGATAACCTTGAGTGTTGCCCTGAGGAACACCATCCACCGCTTTTGATGCAGGCTCTCCCATTGGTCTGGAGCTCACCAATTAGCCTACGCTGGTTAGCGAGTGAGCTTCAGGGATCCGCCTGTCTCACCCTCCCCAGAGCTGGGATCACAGGTTTACTCCTCCACGCCCAACATTTTCTCAGGGGCGCTGGGGAGTGGATTGAGGTCCTCATGCCTGCAAAGGAAGCACTTCATCAGCTGAGCTGCCTCCCCAGCTCTGGATTTAGTCTCTCTCTCTACATATGCAGCAAATAAAGGCCTTGAGAGTTTATGAAACTTGACTGGGAAGTTATTTGTTTATCAAGTTTATGGGTTCCCCTCCCCGCTTTCTTTCATGGCATTTATGTATTTTTGATACAGGGTCTTGTGTATCCCCCACTGGCCTCGGACTTGCCATTCTCACACTTCAACCTCCTGAGGGCTGGCGTGCCAGGCCTGGGCCCCCCCACCCCTAGAGTTGTAGTATATAAAATAAAACAGTAGTTTTGTTTTATAATTTTTTTTGTTTTGATTTTTGTTTTGTTTGGTGAGGTGGCCATTCTGAGCTCATGGATATTATGAGTCTGTGTGGAATTCTCAGAATTACATAACTGTACCATGACTGGAAAAAAAAAATGAACCATAGCCCAGTACCTGAATTCCAGTTGAGTGTCTTCAGTGGGATCCAATCTTTAACCGCACAAGGCGTGAAGGAGCCGCTAGCCTGAGGCAGCGTTTGGGCGGCCGCGGATCTCAGCGGTGCTGACTGTGCTGCTCCCGGGGTGTGGGCCGGATGAGCCGCAGAGGCTTTTCAAGCACAAAACCATGGTTCTGATATGGAAGCCGTTTAAAGCGATGATCTCCCCTGCTCGGAACAGCGATTTGATTTGCAGCGGCTTTGGAAATAGCCAGTAGGTTCTTTCCTCGTCTGTGGACAGCGGGCCAGGCGCGTAAGGATGGGGTACAGATGGCCGGGCCTGCTCTGGCCCCTCCATGCCCTATCTTCAGCTCTGTGTCTGGGATCGTAAGCACAGCTGCCGGCTGGGGTGGTGTTTCCTGGCGATGTCTGAGTTGAGCCTCAGAGGAAGGCGAAGCTGAAATAGAAAGTTGCAAGAGCGTGTATGGAGGTTCCGCAAGTGCTGGGAGGGAAGGCATGCACCACCGTCCCCTTTTTCACGTAGGCAGGCATTCTCTCAACTGAGCCTCTTTTTTTTCTTTTTCTGTTTTTATCTTTATTTATTTATTTATAATTTTTATTAACATTTTCCATGATTATAAAAAAATATCCCATGGTAATACCCTCCCCCCCGCTCCCCCCCCCCCCCCGCACACACTTTCCCCTTTGGAGTTCCATTCTCCATCGTATCCCCTCCCCATCTCAATCATTGTGCTTACTCAACTGAACCCCTTAACCAGACCTCATCTCAGTAGTTTTTCTCCCAGTCAGAAGCGAGTCTGCGGTGCAATAGGTAAAGAGTATGTGCTTTAGAATCAGATAGTCCATCCTCAGAGTTGTTAATGTGTTGGCTTATACACTTGACGATATTTTGCAAGTTTATATGCGTTGAAGGTAACTTTTCTTAGTCTATAACTAGCTTTTTACATGTATGTTACCTTCAATGACTCAAAAGTATTTACTGGGCCGTAGCTCAGCTAGGGTGTCCAGAGAAGGACCTGACTGGGTCCTTGAATGTCCTCCCGCCAAGCTGTTTCCCCTCAGCTTTCTTGAAGTGGGCTTCTCTCTTAACTGCCTCTTGCGCTCTCTTTGGCCACTACATCCCCTTAACCACGTAGTGCTTGCTGTGGGACATACCGTGACAACCAAGTCTTGGTTGCCCCTTGCCTGTGGCCTGGAAGCGGGGGCCGGTCTCAGCGGCTGGTTGATTTCTTTCATAGCGTCGTCATCCACGTGGCTGGGGCTCCTGGTGGCTGGACTGGGGCTGCGTGGTTGATGTGACTCTCACGTGTGGATGGCTGGGGAGCTGAGCCTCTTCTCCTTGATGTGTCTCGTCTTCAAGGTGGTGGCTTAAGATTTCTTTGTATATTGGGAAAGACTAGTTACCAGGGCCCTGGCTGGAACTGTCACTTAATCTTGTACTCTGTTGGTCAAAGCAAGCCACAAGTGGCGTGGCAGGCAGACACAGAGGCTGTGCTTCAAGGGTGGGAGAGATCGGTCCTGTTGCCCCTGTGCGCTGTCTGCTGCACACTGTACTGCCCTGTGCCCTGGCTCTCTCCCATTTTATTAAGTTTGCATGTATGTGTTATGCTGTGTTATATGTCTGTATGTGAGACAGAGTCTCACATAGCCCTGGTTAGCCTTAAGCTTCCTAGATAGCTATGGCTGACCTTGAACTTCTGATCCTCCTGCCTCTACCTCTCTAGTGCTGGGATGGAAGGCATGCACCACTGTGCCCTTTTTTTTCACGCAGGCAAGCATTCTCTCAACTGAACCTCTTAACCAGACCTCATCTCAGTAGTTTTTCTCCCAGTCAGAAGCGAGGTGGTGTGGTAAAGAGTATGTGCTTTAGAATCAGATAGTCCATCCTCAGAGTTGCTAATGTGTTGGCTTATACTTCTGATGATATTTTGCAAGTTTATATGCATTGAAGATAACTTTTCTTAGTCTATAACTAGATTTTTACATGTATGTTACCTTCAGTGACTCAAAAGTATTCGATGGGCCGTTAGAGATGGCTCGGCTCTTAAGAGCACTCACTGACAAAGCCTGGCGGCCTGGGCTCAGTTCCCCAGTACCCACACAAAGCCGGATGCATAAAGTGGCACATGTATCTGGAGTTCATTTGCAGAGGCAAGAGGCCCCAGTGTGTTCTCTTTCTGTGTTTGTGTCTCTCTGTCTTTCTGCAAATACATAATGAAAGTGCTTTTAAAAAAGTATTCAAGTTCAATAAAATGTGATTTTTATTCTTGCAGGATTTGTACTTTTAGACCCTGTTTAGGCAATCTCTTTCCTGTGAAGTAACAGACACCGTCTTCTGTATTTTCTTTTAGTTTTAGTTTTGTTTTTAATTGACACTTGATAACTGTACATGTTTATTGGTTATACTGTGATGTTTTGATACATACATACAGTGCATAATAATAAAGTTAGAGTAATTAGCAAATCCAGTGCCTCAAAACATTTAGCATTTTCTCTCTCTAAACCACTTTGAACTATAAAATACATTATTAACCGTATTTGCCCGGTGCATTTTCTCCTAAGACAGTTATAACTGACTATTTACATTCTAGCATATGCCTACCAGGTAGTGATTTTTGTGAATGGGGTAAGTTTGAATGCATTGTTACATTTTTTTTTTTCCATGCAGGCTACCCTCTGTTCTAGCTAGTGACATGTGTCAAATGTTCCATTGCTTTCCCGGCCTGCAGTTGCATCTGCTGTGTGTCACCCGTGCCTATCTAGGGCTGGGGCTGCCTTGAGCTGTCTGTTGCATTTTCTCTAACTTTATCATATGTTTTGCAGTCTGTTAGGGAAAGTACCCCAATCTTGTTTTTGTTCTTTTCTCTTCCCTTCCCTTCTGTGGTGGTTTGAATAGAATAGATGGCCCCCAATCAATATATACTGTTGTTTGTTTGTAGTTTGCATCTGCTGGCTACCTGGCTGGAGGCAATGTCACTGGGTGATCTTAAGGTGTGGTGGGGGTTTCTGATTTCAATCTAAAGATATGCAAAGTGTGCCTAGCCCCAGTTCCTGAAGTGTGCTGTGGCTTTTGACCTTTAGGCTTGTACTTCTCTCTCTCTGCTTGGGCCTGTGAAGGCAGGCCAGCTTCTTCTGCCATTATGGAACTTCCCCTGCATCTGTAAGCTTCAATAAATCCCTTCCTCCCTAACTGTGCCTGGTCTGGAAGTTCATCTCACAGAGCCTGAAGCTGTCTGTTACACCTTCTCTCCCCTCCCCTCCCTGTCTCTTCTCTTTGCCCTCTCTGGTGTTAATGACTTTTTGCTCTTTTGCACAAAAACAAAATAAAGCAAAACAAACAAAAAAACACCACCAATGGCACCAGTGTAGTCTATAGGAGTAGAGATTCTGTTTACTAAGTTACAATATTGTGCCTGAATAGATGGGCCATTTAATAAGCTGCCAGTCCTTGGGAAAACATGCATATTCATAATTCTTGGGAATAGGGTTTGAAATACACTTATGGATCAAGCTTAATAATCTAGATGCTTTACATCTTTTGTATCCCGTCTTTTAAATCTATTGTATTTCTTTTTTAGTAGAGCCATCTTTAATTTGTTCTTTCATCTGTTCATTATTTTGTGACTTTATGGTTTGGTCTATTTCAAGTTTAGTTTATTTATACTCACTTCGAAGATCCTTGTATTCAACCTGTTTCTGTGATCTTACTTTGGTAGCCTCTCATGCCCCTTTCTCCTTCCCTTTCTTGGATTGTGTTTTAAAATGTTGCTTTCAACTTCTGTAATCTGTACCTCCTCCATTAGTGCTTGCTCTTAAAATTTGGACATGGTTCTTAACCTCACAAGAAGCAATTACTCTTTCTACTTCCTTCTTGAAGCATAAAATTACCCTGAAGTGCATTAGCTGTAATGCCCCTCACTGCAATTCTAGTTGCATCCACGATAAACTTTTTACTTCGAAATGCCTTTTGGGGAGTGGAGGGTAAATTATTGTTTTATATTTTAAGTCTTACCTATGTGGACATCAACTTTATTTTTAATTTTTTTTCCTGGGCATTGTGGCACACACCTTTGAGAGAGAGAGAGAGAGGGAGAGAATGGGTGTGCCAGGGCCTTAGCCACTGCGATCGGACTCCAGACGTCTGTGTCACCTTGTGCATCTGGCTTATGTGGGACCTGGAGAGTAGAACATGGTTCCTTAGGCTTTGCAGGCAAGTGACTTAACCAGTAAGCCATCTGTCCAGCCCAGGTGTACATCAGCTTTTAATCATTTCTGCTTATATACCAGATTTTCTTGGGCTTGTGTTGTTTTCCCCTTGGCGTACATCTTTTAAAGGGTTTTTACTGAGATTCTGTTTGTGTTAAGTAATGTTCTTATCCCTCAATTGTCAAGCATTCTTACTGTAGCTTTTTTTCTTGACTGGGCTTTTTGCACATTATTTAGAGGATGCTGGGGGAGCGAACCCAGGGCCTCACATCTGCTAGGCAAGCGTTTCAGCACAGAGCTACCTCCCAGACCTTTGAGTGATCCTTTGCCTGGAAATGTAATTCTGTATGCATCCATATAAACTTTTGAAAGCTCATCTGCAGATAGATCTTCCAGTCCTCTTTCTTTTTCTTTGATTTATATTGTTACCTGTTGACCACTTATTTGCAGTGGCTAATTTAGGTGGTCCTTTTCTTTTTGCAAGTGTCTCTTTTACCAGCCTAGTTATTTGACGGGGTGCATCTCTAGCTGAGGTACTGTTCCTTAGGAATTGTACATACAGGACTTGTTTACTTCTCTCCTGCTCACAGGGTGAGGCCTTCTGTCCTTTGTTACATACTTATTGCTGTACTGCGAATTGATCATAACGCCTCTCGTGTGCCAGGCAGGTGCTGTGCCACTGAGGCATACCTTTTAGCCTCTTCTGTGTTTTCTGACACTGGGTTATAGCTTCCTGCTTGACCATGTTCTCCCTCTGCCCATTCTGTGATGCCATCAAGAGCCAGTGCCCCCTTCAGACTAGGTTGGAGGTATTCCCGCCACATGCCCATGCCCTTGGAATGAAAACCCAGAAGGATCTTTAAGCTGGTTTTCCATCTCGGGGCTTCTCGGATGCAGTACATTGTGTAACTGAGCCACAGACACACCTGATCTCGGGTCTGCGGTTATCAACTGGGAGAAGAATCCTGCCTCGCTTTCTCCTTCTCTCTCCCCAAGTTGTCCTGATCTAGACCTGCTTTCTGCCCCGTGGCTTTGCAGTTAAAGCCGGAGGCTCTGGGGTTGGGGATCCTGGAGTGGGAGGTGTGGGGTGACAGTGGCCCTCGGCTCTGGTCCACGCATTTTCAGATGCTGTTGGGGATGGCTCAAGGGTCTCTCTTTTCCAAGTGTGGGTCCTGGATTTGAGTGTTCATTGGTATCATTGAGGGATTGTAAGAAATATGGAATATTAGGCCCAATTCCATGTGTGTTGAGTAGAAGTCTACATTTGACTCGGTCCCCAGGGAATTCCGGTGCCCTCCAGTGAAAAGCAACCCTGTGTGGTCTTCCCTGGTGGGTGCGCTGCAGGGAATGGCTATAGTGGAAAGTCACTAACTAGAAGAGGAAGAGTGTTATGTGAACTTTTGTGGGCAATGGTGGGAAAAGTGGGTGTTGATTTTACACTTTGCCAGACCTGACAGAAACCGCCCTTGCGGGTTTTGAAGGAAGTGGGCCAATCATTTTTGGTTGTACTCTATCTTGGTATGGCTAGATGGTTATTCTAGCAATGAATGAATGAATACATCAATGAATTTACTGATCATACATTAACTGATAACATAAAATTCATACTCTCACGTTATAAATTTACATACGTTATTATCTTAGCTTGGATTGCTACGACGACATGCCATAAGGTGAGTGGTGTGGTCAACAGTCACTTCTCTGTGAAGGCTGAAAGGTGTCCTGTCTGGGTGCTGGTTCTCTCAGAGTTCCCTGGGGAGGGTTCACAAGCTGGGGACAGAGTCAGTAATAGTCTCTTCTTAGTAACTCTTGCCACACCACCCCAGATCTTCAGGTTTGCATTGCTGGCAGAAAACATCTGACCAAGAGCAGCTTATGTGTGTGTGTGGGGGGGGGGGTTATTTTGGTTTACAGACTCATCGGGAAGCTCCATGATGACAGGAAAAATGATGGCATGAGCAGAGGGTGGACATCACCCCCTGTCTAACATCAGATGGACAACAGCAGCAGGACAGTGTGCCAAACACTGGCAAGAGGAAGCTGGCTATAATACCCACAAGCCTTCCCCCAGCAATACACCACCTCCAGGAGGATACAATTCCCAAATTGCCATCAGCTAGGAACCCAGCATTCAGAACACATAAGTTTATGGGGGACAGCTGAATCAAACCACCACCCCACATAAGCTAATCTGTCTGCACTTCACTTATCTCCCGGGATTCCATCTCCAAATAATACCCCATGGGCATAGAGGATTCGCATTTCCACATAAGAATGGTGAGGGCAAATACTCGGACCATTAATATAATTGTGCTTTATCAAATATATGTTATAAATTATAAAAATGTAACGTGAAGCATTGACAACCAAAATCAGCATTTGTTCATTATGTGCGGGCGTGTGTGTGTGTGTGTGTGTGTGTGTGTGTGTGTGTGTTTTCTGTGCATGCCTGGACCTCTTGCCACTGCAGAGGAATGCCAGATGCTTGTGCCACTTTGAGTTTTCAGCTTACATGGGTGGCTGGGGAATTGAGCCTAACCAGCAGGCTTTGAAAGCAAACGCTAATTGCTAAACCATCTCCCCAGACCCCAAATTGCCATTTATTGAGCTAATTGGGATTATGGCCTGCTCTTGGAAGGCCAACAGTTTATGTACATACCCCTTGCTGGATTCCATGCCACCATCATGTGGGTGGCCTTGGCACTTGTACACATGACAATCCACATTTTCTTCTGTTTCCCCCATGGCAGGGCACAACATCTGCAGTGAGCCAGGCAGTGGTGTGGAGACGGCTCTGGAAGAGACCGAAGGACCAGACTTGGAATCCTCTGATGAGACGGATCACAGCAGCAAGGTGAGAGATTTTCATTTGCACATCCCATGTCCTAAGCACTGGAGGATCACAGCCGACACGCCACCTCTGTAGCTGGATGTGGCAAGATGGCCTCTCCACGGGAGGAAGTGTTCTTACTTTGGAGATGTTGCTAAATGCTGGGTATGAGATCGAAATTGCAGCCTTGGTTACAAACCTGTATGTGTGAATATAGCTCAGAAATCACTTGTAATGAACGAAGACTTTTTCTTTTAATTTCTGCCACTGCTGGAGCTCCCCAGTTAATGCCATAATTTCATCTTGTTTCCTTCTGACATCTTCATTTGTGGAGATGAAGCAGCATCCCAAACATGTATGATGGCGTCATCTCTGCTGCCCTGCTGTGTAGGGGTTCAGTAATGAGCCGCGCTGGAACGATCTGACTTCAGCCCTTGTACACATCTTTTACATTTAAGGGAGGGAAATGAGTTCTTTATTAATTCACATAGACTGTTCTTCAGAACAGCCTAAAATCCAGCCCAGTATAAAATCAGTGTCACCTGTATCCAAAAGATATCACCCCCCCCCCCAAAAAAAAGTACCTGGGTGTGATTGTCATTGCTTCTGTACTTTAGTCACCCTGTCAGATAACACTGGGGTGCATCTGTGTTGGCCCCTCTACTTACCTGTCACTCATTCCTGTGCTTGACACGTGCCAATGACCTCACGTAGCAGAACACATATATTTAGACAACCCCTTACTTTCTCACCTGCAAAGTCAGGGCGGTTTTTGCTTTTTCACTGTAACTGGATTATTGACTATGCCAAATGACAGAGCCACAGGGAAGGACATTGATAGTGGAAACATGCTATTCAGATATGAAATGTCTCTCAAACTTCCATTTTTATATTTCCTCCAGTGTGTGTGTGTGTGTGTGTGTGTGTGTGTGTGTGTGTGTGTGTGCATTGTACATTGCTAGGCAAGAGCTTTCCCATTAAGCTACAGTCTAAATCCTTGATTTCACATATATATGGAGAGAGAGAGAGGGAGAGAGGGAGAGAGGGAGAGAGAATGAATATGTATGTATGCAGGTAGGTGCCAGGGCCTCTTGCTGCTGCAGATGAACGTCAAACACATGTACTACTTTGTGTATCTGGCTTTACGTGGGCACTGGGGAGTTGAGCTTGCATTGGTAGGTTTTGCAAGCAGGCGCCTTTAAACAGTAGAGTCATCTCCCCAGTGCCACTTGGATTTTTGAGGCAGAGTCTTGCTATGTAGCCCAGGAACTCAAAGTCCTCTTGTCTCAGGTGCTGGAACCATGGGCCTGTGCCACTGTGCCCAGCTATATTTATGTATTTCTATAGGACATTTTTGTTTGAATGTCCTTCTCTTTCTCTTTTACCCATCTTTGTTCCTTAGTGAGAGGCAATATATGGTTGCTTATTAATTTAAAAGTTGTCCAGTGGAAATGCATGGTTCACTGATAGACAAAATAGCAAAACAAAAACTGCAACGTTTGTGTGGGCCTCACATTGCTTTTACCCACATTTGTGGGGCAGTGTGGAGGGGTCTGTCACCCTCAAGAAAAAAGGTATTTCTATACTGATGCCTTTTTTTTTTTTTTTGAGGTAGGGTCTAACTCTGGCCTAGGCTGACCTGGAATTCACTATGTAGGCTCAGGGTGGCCTTGAACTCACGGTGATCCTCCTACCTCTGCCTCCTGAGTGCTGGGATTAAAGGTGTGCGCCACCATGCCCGGCTGTGATGCCTACTTTTTTCCCCTGGTCTGTAGTATCAAATCCAGGGCCTGACACATGCCAGGTAAGCAAGTGTTGTGCCACTGAGCTCTACCCCAGCCTTAAAAAGGAGTACTTTTAATTTCTAATTGGATTTAGGAAAACCAACACATTGCCTTCACCTAAGACACGCTTAAGGTACTTTTTAAGTTGAATTCCTTTTTAACCTAACTGTTTTCATCCCCTTATGAATTTTTTTTTAAATTTTTTATTTATTTATTTGAGAGTGACAGACACAGAGAGAAAGACAGATAGAGGGAGAGAGAGAGAATGGGCACGCCAGGGCTTCCAGCCTCTGCAAACGAACTCCAGACGCGTGCGCCCCCTTGTGCATCTGGCTAACGTGGGACCTGGGGAACCGAGCCTCGAACCGGGGTCCTTAGGCTGTCACAGGCAAGCGCTTAACCGCTAAGCCATCTCTCCAGCCCCCCTTATGAATTTTGAGGGAGATTTTTTGTTTCATTTTAAGTAGAGTGAGTCATGAGCTACTACTCAAAGGTCTCTTATAACAGAAGGCTCTGGTGGTGGAGGAAGGAAGAGGCCCCAGGACTTCAGTGGCTACCTCGTGTGTGGGGTGGATTCTCCATAGAACAGGGCCTGTGGCTCACCGGGAGCCAAGGATCAGGTGTCAGAGTACGGGGGTCTTCCTGAATTTCCTGTAGAGATGTCACAGTGGACTTTCTGAAAAAAAGAGAATTTCCTCAGAATTATTCATAGCAAATGAGGGTAATGATCTGAGCATGTCTTAGGTCATCTAGTAAAACTGCATCCAAACCATAGGACCATCTTTCATCTTACCAGGTTGCATGTCGGGAGAACTTTGAAACGCTGTACCCTGAGTAGTCCTGAATTGCAGTTCAAATCAGACCATCTTCTTCATTTGAAATTGTTAGGTACTTTTCCTGTCCCTGTGACAAAATACCTGACCAATACATTCAAAGGGAGACAGGATTTGTTTTAGCCCACAGTTTCAGGAGACAGCCAGTCATGATGCAGGGAAGGCACAGTAGCAGTGGGTTGGGGCATATCTTGGTAGATGAGGAATCAGAGACCCAAACTGGAGCTGATCTGTAACTTTCCACCGGCTAGACCTTAACTTCTCAAAGGTTCTGTGCTTTCCTAAACAGTGCTTCCACCTGGGGACCAAGTGCTCAGTCACATGATCCTATGGGGAGATATTTCATGTTCAAACCATAACAGAAATTAATTGCCATGCAGCCCCAGTTACTCAATAAAAATAGCTCTCCTCGCTCTCCTTTTGCCCTGTGACCTGGCCGGAGCACCTGCGAGAGTCTGTCACTCCCAGCCTGGCTAGGAAGGGGAGCGTACTCTGTTGACTCCGTGCCTTCTGCCTGTCATGTTTTGGGGTACCTTATCTTGTTAATTATATGCATGGTTTTTCTTTGATCCCTGAGTCCTTCACTATTTATTGTTTTAAATAATATTTTGATTTATTTGAGTGAGAGAAAGAGGGAGAGAGAGAGAGAACAGGCACTCCAGGCTTCTAAAAACAAACTCCGGGTGCATGCCCCACTATGTGCATATGGCTTATATGGGTCCTGGGGATTGAACCTGGGTCCTTAGGCTTCAGAGGTAGGCTCCTTAACTGCCATCTGTCCAGACCCTTCTTTGCTATTTCTTAATCCTCTCTGGTCTGTTATTTGAAGGAGCTTCTGTGTCTAGTCCTCCACATATGCATGTGGAGCTGCTCCACATTTTCCTACATATCAATTTCCCCTAAATAAACCTCACAAATTAGGATTTCTCCCTAAATAAACCCAGTAATTCAAAATTAAAAAAAAAAAACAACTCTCAATGAATTAAATTTATTGCTTAAGACTTTTGGAAGCAAACATTTCAGATTGTACTAGCGGATCTTGGTAATGGGGTCCTACTTTATATCATTTGTATGCAAAGTCATGCTGATTTCATGTTTTGTGTATGTATATTATTCCATATTAACTCATCTTCAGATGTGACTTGGTATATTCAGGGCGGTATTGACGTGGAAATTTTGGAGTGACTTTAAGAACGCAGGAACCTTCCTTGGCTCTTGGGTGGGTAAGGACTCTGGAGCTAAGGTGCCAGATGGCCACGGTCACAGCAGTTTCCACGGAGTCTGTGGCCTTCTGTGTTCCTGTCTTATGAATTTCAAATGAATGAAACCCACAGAGCAAAGGATCAAGTTTAGAAAGATTTTATTATAGAGCATAAGGGAAGGAAAGCAAGAGGAATGCAGAGCACCTGTACAGTAGAAGAAGGATTTCCAGAAACGTGAAACCCGATTGGGGTCTTTTATGGGAATCTATTGGATAGAGGGCTAAACTGACTGTCAGGTGTCCGTATGTCACCTGTGTCTCAGGAAGGGCATAATCCCTCAACATTTCCTTCTCTTCCTTTTTTCTTTCTTTCTTTTTCTTCTTACAAGCTCCAGATGCATGTGCCACCTTATGCATTTGGCTTGATGTGGATACTAGGGAATCAAACCTAGGTCCTTTGGCTCTGTAGACAAGTGCCTTAATGGCCCAACATTTCCTTTCTCTTCTGAGGAAGGAAGAGATAAGACCAAAGGCTCTTATTTACCTCCTCTGGCAAGGTTTTGGGCAGAAAGAGATAAGGAAAACAAACCCACTAGATGACCTCTTATGGACTCAATGATATTCCTTGCTTTTACTTTCAGGGACCTGTCACCCCTAAACTGTCTCAGTATGGCCACAGACTCATCTTAACTCATCTCCACAACATAACTGAGAAAGATATCCTTATATTCCTGTCTTAACAAAGGTGACTGGCTGGCACAGAGAAGTTAAGTAACTTGCTCTGGGGTGTCAAAAGTAGCAGGAAAACCCAGTTTGGCTCCGGGCCTTGTGTTACTGATGGCTGTGTTTAAACTACCTGCTAGCCAGATTGCTGCCCTCTGGTGCCATGAAATACAAGGCTTCATGAAAGAAGGAATTAATTTATTAAGGGTGGTAGAGGCCAATTAGATACACAGCCATGAATCATTTAACCGTTTTTCTTCCTGGGTATCTTCTGATTAAGGTTTAAATCATTTTGTTGCACTGCCTGCATCAGTGTGGAAATTGACTTTGGAACCATACACCGCTTTAACCTGGAGGGATGATTGGGTCTTGTCAGAATGCCCTCGTTCATCAGGTGTTAGAAGTGTACCTGGTAAAATAAGTAGAAATAAGTAGTCAGTTTATATTCTGGATGGACATGGGAATCTGTTGACTTTGTGTTGTTTTATATCTTGGTGGCTTTTTCTAAAAGAGCAGGAATAGAGGTCTCTGCTTCTTGCCTTTTTAAATGACAGTTTTGCTGCACCGTGGCCTTTGGGAGTTGAGAAAGTGGGTAATTGTTGCTTGTTCAGCGGTGGTGGCTGAGGAATGTCACAGCCACGGGGGTGGGGCTGTCACTGGGCAGGGGCAGTCTAGCTGTCTTTCCCTTTGTCAGCCACCTCCTTCCTCTGGTGACTGTGGTGACAACCTCAGGAAGGCTCCTCACCCTGGCGACTTGTCTCCCGTGGCAGCAGAATGGAATGCTAATGAGAGAAGGTCAGTGAAGCCCCGCGTTGCACACAGCATTTCCCCTGGCAGCTGCGACTTTGTTGTCCATTTAAAAATATATTAGGGTCATTTTTAGGACATTTCCATTCATAGCCATCTCTCTCTCTCTCTCTCTTTTTTTTTTTTTTAAATCCTCATTGTTCTTGCCTGGGATGTGTCTGTTTTTTATGTAGTCACGCATTAGTGTAAAAAAATGTGACAGTGTACACTGTTGTGGTGCCCCGCCCTGGCACAGTGAAGAGAGCTGCAAAGTTGCCCGGGCCGGGCAGGTTGAATGCCCCCGTGCCCCGGAGGATGCTGGCCGCCGATCAGCTGATCCTGCCCACTGTAGGGCCGAGCTGCAAGCATCCCAGCGAGGTGCTGGGCGGCGCTTTGCTGTCTTGCCTGCTTTGGCTCCCTGCTTTCTGGAACTTTTGTTGTGGAGCCAGGTGAAATCAAAGCCCGGGTTCTTCTCCAAGATTCAGCCTCCCAGGGTGCGCAACGGGAAGCAGGTGCTGACCTGGGGGTTGTAGTCGCCGTCCTTTCTGCCTGGAGATGCAGTCACGGGCGAGAGCCAGCGTGGGATGTCCTGGCAAGAGGATGCTTTCTGCGACTCCAGCCGCTGAGCCGGGAGGCATTCAGAGAAACTTCTGATTCCCCGCTGCTGAACCCATGAGGTGCTGGGAGGAATTACCATGAGAATACGTTTCTCAGGATGTCTGCACTGTGGAAAATCAAGCGCAAGTCCAGGATGGAGAACAATGACAGGGCCGGGGAGTCTATCTACCGCACACTTCATCTGGTGAGAGAGCGCCTTTGCCGTCTCCGGGCTCCGGCCTGTGGGTGTGGGTGTGGGTGCAGGCTGGGCAGCAGAATCGCTTCCTGGCCCCAGCGACGGTGATGTATGTACGTCTTGGTGTTTTTCACCCCGCCGTGCTCTCTGGGTCCCTTTGTTGATAAAGTATACATGTAGCGGGTTTTGCAGGGCAGATGCCAGTAACTGGTGGGCAGTTAAATTGGTGTAAAATCTTTTAGCTATTCTCCCAGACTTAAGGCAGAAAAAGCTATAACCTATTTTGTTTTTCACTGTCACGAGATTCCCTTTCCTCTTCGTTGAGGTTTGGAGTGTATTTTATGTTAAATGCACAGAGTACCTCTTACCCACCCCTCTGACTGGGGATGGGGATGTCAGAGTGTTCAGCAAACGGCTGGATGGTGAGGGCTCACCTCGTGGCGAGCTTTGGGTGCTTGGCACCTTATTTCTGCTGACTCGAAGGGGATGTGTACGTGGAAGAATTGGCTCTCAGGGGATGTGTTAGCGGTTTAACATTAACTGACCTATTTCAGCAGATTAGTTTTTATAGTAAATTTTAATTCTTTAGTAAGAAAATATATTTGGCTAGTGGCAAGAAATAATTCAGCAAAACCAAGTCAAGCCTTTCAATATGACTCTATTTTTGGTGTTTCGAGGTAGTGTCTCACTCTAGTTCAGGCTGATCTGGAATTCATTATGGAGTCTCAGGGTGGCCTCGAACTCATGGTGATCCTCCTACCTCTGCCTCCCAAGTGCTGGGACTAAAGGCGTGTGCCACCACACCCGGCTTGGCTCTTTTTTTTTTTTTTTTTTTTATACCTCCCCTCCTGGTTTTTTAAGATAGGGTCTCATTGTAGCTCAGATTGACCTGGAATTCACTCTGTAGTCTCAGGGTGTCCTCGAACTCACAGCCATCCACCTACTACTTCTGCTTTCCAAGTGATGGGATTAAAGGCGTGTGCCACCAAGCCTGGCTCAATATCACTCTTAATATCAGAGTTGGCTGTTGAAGATTGTGTCCTTTAAGGAAATTTAAGTCAATAGGGATGCCTCATGTTTCTTCTTTGAAATTTGTTTGAGACCCAAAAAGCTAATAGAAAATTATAGGCACTACCACTGTTTGTGATTGACTCTGAAATTATGGAGCATTTGTCCCTCCTCCCAAAAACCTAAATAAAGGCTATGAGATTTGAGGCCACTCTGGCCACTTTTAAATCTGTGGGAAGTGTTAAATCAGTTAGTCAAAGAACAGCTTGGCTCATGTGGAGACAGAGATTGCCTTTGGTGGGTTGCATAACAGGAAGCATTCAAACAGCTGGGTCACTTGAGCTGACACTGTGTCCTTAGGAGGCTACCTCCCCTCCCCCTTTTTGTACTTTCTTTTCATCTTCCACAGGGAGAAAGAGAGATTATAAACATCGAGCTTTGTGCTGGCCCGAGTAAAGTGGCCCATTTCCTTCTCCATTTGTCCTGTCCTTTTGGATGTTGGGTGTTCCTGGGCCTGTCAGGGAGCAGCTCTGCTACCCTGTGACAGTTTTAAACTCTTGAGTGTCTCTCAGTGCTCTGGTTTCCAGGGAGACTGATGACAGTCTTGGAATGGAGAGAGACTCCATGCACCTCACTGGAGGAAGTTAGGCTGTTTTCCTCTTGCCTCAGAACTAGGACGGCTGCTCACATGGAAGGGGCATGATGGAAACTGCCACTTAGGCTGCCTTGCCGGGCACTCGTGGGGACAACGCTAAGTGTGCAAGTGGCCAATGGCCGCCTGACATTAAGCAGTGTTCTTCCTCTGTGAGGCACCATAGCTAAACTATGTGGAGAAGGGTCCACAGTAACTTTGGCTTTATGGAAATTTGGTCACAGACCTGGGGGTGCGGGGTGGGTACCGGAAGCAAGAGCTCTGGTTTGAGAAATCTCCAGCTTAGAGTTATGCCCAAGGAGTCTGCATTTCCACACTTCCTTCAAATAATACTTGTGGAAGGTAATATTTTAATCAATAAAATCCTCAAACACTATGGCATTCTTTTTGTTCTCTATACAGAAAACACAGAATCCCATAAAATACCCTATGTATATCACAATATGTGCCTGTAATTTGTAATGTTATGGTTCTGCTTTGTTTTAATCTCTTTATTTGTGTGTGTATGTGCACCTGTGCACGTGCATGCAGGTGGGGTGCACCAGGATCTCTTACTGTTTCACCAGATGCACGCATCGCTTTTTGCATCTGGCTTTAGGGGTTTGGGAGTTGAACCCAGGCCAGTGGGCTCCGTGAACAAGTGCCTTTGCAGCTGAGCCGTCTCCCCAGCCCCTCTGTTGCATGCTGAAAGATGAGACAACTGCCTGGACTCGGCACCTGAAAGCGTGCACCTCCATCAGTGAGCGGGGCACCTATGGGGCATTCTGCTTAGCTGCGGAGAAGGCGGTGCTTGGGAATGTGGCTAGTCGGAATGGATGCCCGCGTCGTAACACTTATGTGGGTCAGGGACATACCTGTATGTTTGGTATACAGGACAGTGATTTCATGCAGATTATGTGGCTAAATGACAAAAGCAGAAGAAAGTTTACTCTGCCACTAACTGGGACACAGCAATGGGTGTTTACCTTGGGGAGTCAGTTTGAAGCTGCCCTGTGGTTAGAGACAGAGCATCTAGAAAAGACTCTGAGCATTGGTGCCTGGTACACATCGTCCTGTTAAGTTCCTTCTCTTGGGATAAAAATCAACGCGGCCCAAGGGAGTTTGGGATGGAATGGGGACAAGGGCATTGGTATTAACTCTTTTTTTGGGGGGGGGGGTTCTTCGAGGTAGGGTCTCACTCTAGCCCAGGCTGAACTGGAATTCACTATGGAGTCTCAGTGTGGCCTCGAACTCAGAGCAATCCTACCTCTGCCTCCCGAGTGCTGGGATTAAAGGCGTGCGCCACCATGCCCGGCGGTATTAACTCTTACACCATCTGCCCATGGGATTTACTTTCAAGGACTCATTTTTATCCTCACCATAGCATGTGGATGACAGGAGGATGGCCGTGAGTTCGAGGCCATCCTGAGACTACATATGAATCACAAGACACCCTGGGCTAGAGTGAGACCCTACCTCAAAACAACAAACAAACAAACAAAAGGTGTGCTCCACCATGCCTGAGTCCTTTTTATTTTTAATGTCAAAATCCTACCTGTATCTTTTAAAATGACTTTTTTGTTTTGTTTTTGGTTTGTTTGTTTGTTTGGTTTCTTTGTTTTGTTTTTCGAGGTAGGGTCTCACTGTAGTCCAGGCTGACCTGGAATTTACTATGTAGTCTCAGGGTGGCCTTGAACTCACAGTGATCCTCCTACTTCTGCCTCCCAAGTGCTGGAATTAAAGGTGTGCACCACCACACCCAGTTCCTAAAATGACAGTGCATTAGTAAAATCCTACCATGACTAAATAAACTGTGGGGTTTATGTCTATGGGAATAGGCTTTGCTGAGAAGCCTGTAGTTTCTCTTTCTTATGTTAAACCACTTTATTGACATATAACGTGCATACCATGCAGTCCAGCCCATTTGGGAGAGTTTTTTCCAGTTACCTAAGGGGAGAGTCAACGTCTGAAACACAGTTCCCTGGAGACTGTTGAATAGTGCCAGTGACAGGTGACATGCACTTTCCGGCAGGGTCGGTGTGGCATCGGAGAAGTGGTAGCAATTGAGAGAGAGTTAGAACGAGGGCTGTGCTGATCTGGGTCCTGCTCCCACCCCGCCCGTCAGGACGCAGCTGCCAGTGCGTCTTCGTTTAGCTCTCATCGCTGGGGTCTGTCTGTTCTCTTCTGCAGATGCTAACGAGGGAAAGGCCCTTCTCTTAGCCCCCCTTTCTCTGTGTCTAAAAATTGTCCTGTTGGATACACTTGGTTTTAGCTTTCCTGCCCTACGCACAGTGCCAGCGTTGACTTCCAATACTGCGGGTCTGCTATTATTTGGGGCAGAATTTTCGTGTTCTTTCTGGGTGATCAAGGAGTAATTCTTGCAGGCGGAGAGGTGCCTCAGCAGTTAATGGCATTTGCTTGCAAGCCTACCGACCCAACTTCAGTCCTCCTCAGTGCCCCTGTGCAGCCGAATGCAACGTGGTCCACGCTTCTGTAATCCCCATGCTTGCGAAGATGGAAGACAGCCAGGAGATTCCTGGAGCTTGCTAGCAGCTGCAGCACTGGCAAACAATGGGAGCGACCCTGTCCGCAAAAGAATGTGGGGCTGGAGAGATGGCTCAGCGGTTAAAGTACTTGCCTGCAGTGCCTAACAACCCCAGTTTGATACTCGATACCCATATGCACCAAGTGGCACGTGCACCTGGAGTTCACTTGTAGTGGCTAGAGGCCCTGGCATGCCAGTTCTCCCCCTCCCTTTGAAAATAAGTAAATAATATTTTTAGGGGTTGGAGAGATGGCTTAATGGTGAAGGCACTTGCCTGTGAAGCCTAAGGACCCTGGTTCAATTCTCTAGGGCCCACATAAACTGGATGCATGTGGTGGTGTATGCATCTGGAGTTTAGTTGCAGTGGCTGGGCCCCTGGAGTGTCCATTCTGTCTCTCTATCTGCCTCTTCCTCTGCCCTCTTTCTCTCTCAAATAAATTTTTTAAAAAATAATTTTTTAAAAGGAGGTGGAAGTGTGGGAGGAGAACACACAAGGCTGTTCTCTATACATATATCATACACTCAAATAAAAAGAGGTTTTCTTTTATTTTTAAAAGAGTAATTCTTCATAGAGTCACCAAAATTTCCTAGAAACATGTGCTTTGGCACCTTGCATTGAATGAGACAAGAGAAACAGGGAAGAGAAGTCCAGGAAGGCAGGAGGTGTCCACCCTACATACAGATGCATTTGGGCAAATAAACCAGATTCTGTACCCCCAAAGTAGCAGCAGGAGCAATTCCATGGGAACTTTCACAAATACGGATACTTGTGGACACTGGCAAGAATGTTCTGGGCTGTGCGTGGGGACGGGCCAAAGCTCCAAAGTGCTGGGCTGCTGATCTCTCCCGGCTCCTTGCAACCTTTGTGTTCGAGGATTGCTGCTCGAGAGTCCCCCAGGTCAGAACTTTAGAACCCTAAACTTCAGCTGGATAAGAAAATTTTGAGCAGCCTTTATGGTCTTTCCCTGTGTCAGCCCCTCCCAGGAGAGTGGAGGCTAGGATTTCCCACGGAGCCTGTTTTAGGGCCAACTGCCTTCTGCTCAGAGGACAGTAGTACCTTAGTACATTTCCACCTTTGAAAATCTAGAGATGGCACAACTTTTAAAAAACATATTTTATTTATTTGTTTGAGACAAGGAAGATGAAAGGTACAAAGAGAGAGAGAGAGAATGGGTGCACCAGGGCCTCTAGCCACTGCAAACGAGCTCCAGATGCATGCCCATGTGCATCTGGCTTACGTGGGTACTGGAGAATCAAACCGGATCCTTTGGCTTTGCAGGCAAACGCCTTAACCACTAAGCCATCTCTCTGGCCCTATTTACTTATTTATTTTGAGCAGTGAGAGGAAAGAGAGAGGGAGAAGGGTGCAAGAGAGAATTAGGCATGCCAGAGTGTCTAGCCTCTGAAAATGAACTCCAAACGTATGCACCACTTTTGTGCATCTTGCTTATTTGGGTACTGAGGAGTCAACCTCTGGTTGCTAAGGCTTTGCAGGCAAGCGCCTTAACCATTGAGCCACCTCTCTAGACCCAGCACAATTTTGTTTTTATGCATGGGTGTCTGCCTTACCCAATGAAAGTATGTAGGTGTCAGTTTGAATGGCTACAGGAAGAAGTGGTCTTCCGTCACTGCAAAGTAAGCTGGTAGTGTATGACATGGACTCTCAGGGCTAACTAGCCTTGATGCTTTCAGTTAGACATCATTAATATCTCTGTCTCCCATCTTCCTGTTAGCATTCTCCAGTGGTGGACGGCCTGCTTAGCGTACCTGAGGCCCTGGGTTTGATAGTCAGCACCACGGAAATAAACAAATAAATAATAAATACCACCGGTTTTGAAGCTAGATCACCTGGTTCAAGTCTCAGCTCTACCCCTACCCAACAGTGTTATCTTGGGTGATGGAACCTCTTTGGACCTCCTTTGTCCTAACTATTGAATAGGAATTACAAGTCTTACCACGCGGAAAGGTTAGATACATTACTAGACCAGTGAGCAGGTAGTGAGTACCAGCAGGTTATCACTTGCTTTTAGAAGGTCGTCGGCATACAGTGAGCTTTTGTATGCGTGGAGCAATTTGGGGGAACAGATGTAGCTCACATGTGACAGTTCCTCAATCAGCAAAACACTTTGAGGAGGGCCAGGCGCCAGGCAAGGCTGCACGACTGAGGTGACGGCATCTGCTCTGTCTTTTCGCCCGTGCTCCGAAGAGCACAGAACAGGTGGCCGCGTTCTGCCGCAGTCTGCACGAGATGAACCCCTCAGACTCCAGCCCGTCGCCTCAGGACGCCACGGGGCCTCAGCTGGCAGCCACGAGGCAGCTGTCGGACGCGGATAAGCTGCGCAAGGTGGTCTGCGAGCTCCTGGAGACGGAGCGCACCTACGTGAAGGTACGTGCGGCTGTCCTGCCCGCCGCCCTCCGTGCAAGAGCAGCCCCACCGCCGCTTCCCCCAAAAGCGCGGTGGCGTATCTCGTCTGCTTTTGGCCACCGCCAGGGTCCAATCCCGGGAGTGTGGAGGATCGTGGTCTTTCACAAAGAACTTACCCTTTATTCTGAACGTTAAGATCTGACCCTTTTGACCTTTCTAAATATGGTATGGAGCAAATGTTCAAACTGGACTTAGTGTTTTGAAAAATTAAGGGCATTTTCTTTATAACCTAACCTGAGTCTAGGTAGAAGGTACTCAGGTCTCTTTCATAGAATTATCACTTGTTCTGACATTTAGTTAGAATTTTGAGTGTCATATTTTTAATTAAAAAAATGAGAGAGAAGGAATAGGCATGCTAGGGCCTCTAGCTGTTGCAAACAAACTCCAGATATGCATGTGCAACTTGGTGCATATGGCTTTATGTAGGTACTGAGGAATTTATTTATACATTTGAGAGAGAGGGAAAAAATAGAGGCACACCAGGGCCTCTTGCTACTGTAAACAAAATCAAGATGCATGTATCATTTTGTGTATCTGGCTTTACGTGGGTACTAGGGAATCAAACCCAGGTCTGCAGGCTTTGCAAGCAAGTGCCTTTAACCACTGAGCTATCTCCTTAGCCCAGCAATTGGTTTTCAACTGGGCATACTTTAGTTTAAATCAGGGGATTAGCCAATTTTGGCCCTCGGGTCAAATCCTACTTCCTACCTGTTTTTACAAATAAAGTTTTATCAGAACCTAGCCATGCTAATTTCTGTGCCCAGCACTTATGCCTGCTTCCAGGGTGATTAAGGGTTACAGCAGAGTGCAAGACATATTTGCAAAAGAAGCTGGCTTCTTCCTGCTTACCTGGACCTAAATTACTGTCTTGTTTGGCCCTTGGAACTAATGAAATATCCTTTCAACTTGTAGGACTTAAACTGTCTCATGGAGAGATACCTGAAGCCTCTTCAGAAGGAGACTTTTCTCACGCAGGATGAGGTAGGAGAGGGCATTGTCTTCGCGTGGTGGTTGACGCTGTGCAGTCTGACTCACTGGTAGAGGAAAGGACTAGTGAGGGCGCATGAATAATACTGGACACATCTCGACTCTGCAGTGTGCTAGCAGGTCAAAAGATAGCCTGCTGAGAAGAGGGGCAAAAAGGCTGAAATCGCCACAGGTTGGGATGTCACGCCCAGAGGCACTGCCTGCCCCCAACTGACTGCTGCCCCACAATGCATTACCCACAACCCCATGCGGAATACCAGCAACCCCACTGAGGAGAGTCTGCAGTGGGATGGGGGCAGCGAGGAGGGAAAAGATGTTACCAACCCATGATGTATCCACACAAAGTATGTTCTTCATCATCATAATAAGATAATAGTCTGCTGAGCTTTGAGGTGCCCTGCCCCCAGTAGGATCATTACCCTATTGATTAAGACTTGCTGTCAGATACAAATAGCGTTTCCGAGCCCTCATGAGAGATGACGTGGGTGAAGTTCTTGTTCTCTTTCCAGCTTGATGTGCTCTTTGGAAATTTAACCGAAATGGTTGAATTTCAAGTAGAATTCCTTAAGACTCTAGAAGACGGAGTGAGACTGGTACCCGATTTGGAAAAGCTTGAAAAAGTCGACCAGTTTAAGGTGAGCCTCATCTTCAGGTAGCCTTAGAGCTGCCGCTTCATGTCTGCGCTGGGTCATCTCACTGCTCAGGACGCTGACAAGGTCGTTTGTTGCAGGCGACTTCTCTCTGGGGAGTTGTGGTGCTCATGGTATCGATGGCCTCGTGGCCTCGTTGGAATGCCCCGTAAAGGGGAGTCAGCGCACCGGGCGCAGTGGCGCATGCCTTTAATCTCAGCACTAGGGAGGCAGAGGTAGGAAGATTGACGAGAGTTCGAGGCCACCTTGAGACTCCATAGTGAACTCCAGGTCAGCCTGAGCTAGAGTGAGACCCTACCTCACAAAACCAAAAAAAAAAGTGGGGGGGAACAGTACAGGGAGGCCAGTTATCTTGCTTTATGGAAAAGGGGGACCCGGAGCCATTGTGTTAACTGGTTAAAACCTATTCATCTACTTCAGATGATCTGTTCACTTTGACCTTTTGTTTATAAGGGGCCCTTTGATAACATTACAGATTCTTTAATTAAAATACACCTCTGGCCTCCCAGTTAAACACGTTAATATATCCTGTCCCAGGAAGCTTTGCTGAGTGGAAAAGGCGTGACTCCTCTCCCGTGGTTCGCAGCGCTTCAGTGCCGACATCTTCTGTGCCCAGCCCCCAGTCAGCAAAAACCATTGCTGGGTGTGATGGCTTACATGCCATCCTTGTGTGCTCAAAAAACAAACAAACAAAATCCAGATTAGCATGGTGGTACATGCCTTTAACTCCCAGCGCTTGGGAGGCAGAGGTAGGAGGATCGCCATGAGTTTGAGGCCACTCCTGAGACTACATAGTGAATTCCAGGTCAGCCTGGGCTAGAGTTGGGCCCTACCTCGAAAAACCAAAGCAAACAAACAAACAAAGAAAGATTAATTAAGGCCTAACTGACAATGGACTGCACATATTTAAAGTGAAGCATCTGAATTGTACACACACGCACACGCGCGTGCACACACACGTACATCGCACAGCTGTGGAGCCATTGCCACAGTCAGGGCAATGACGTCATCATCACTTCTGAACACCAGTTCCTGCCTGCAGCCCCCACCCCGTGTGATTTCTCCTCCTGCCTCTCCATACCTCCCACCCGCAGACAACCACGCTCTGCTTCCTGACGCCGTGGATAAGTTTGGTAAAGTTCCCTCTTGGGAATTTTAAGTGTGCATCCTCTGTGAGGGCCTTGACAAGCCCTGCAGGTGAGCTGTGTTGGGCAGCTGGGGTGACGGTATAACAGTCCCTCACTTGTGTGACCACACGCCTGAGATCGAATCTAAGGCCAGAGACTTTAGTGTTTTTCTCAGTTGTCACTGTGTGGGGAGCACTTAGTAACTGCTAAGGTAAACACGTGAATGACTTTGGTGTGGGTAGAGGGAGGCCGGCTTTTCTAATTTCATTGGTCATCATGACTCCAAGGGGAACCACGCCTCACAGTCTGGCTAGTACTCTCTAGGGAGGGCACTGGAGAAGCGAAGCAAGAAGAGGTGAGCGTGGAGGGCCAGAGTTTTAGTCTGATTACCAAGGATGCCAAGCGTGATCTAAAGTCGACGTCTTACCAGTCAGTAGGCCTGGCGGAATGTCTCTGTGTTGTGCATCAGATAAACCACACTTTGGGGAGTCCAGCTTGCTGAAATCCTTCTACGCCTGTGTGATCAAAACCTTTTTTTGAACAAGACTAGGTCTGTGTGAACCTGATAGATGGGCAGTTTTCGTTTGTGTTTGTTTTGAGATTCATTCATTCATTCACTCACTGATACATTCACGTAAAATACGTGGGGTGGAAAGTATCTCACATCAGGTGTATACCGACAGCCTACCAGAGCAGGTCTATACTCGTTGTGATCCTCTTGTGGGAGAATGTCAGGCTCGAGAGAGGACGTCTCATCTCCACAACTAAGCACGACACGGGCTTTCTGTAGCTTATGTTCTCACCTGCTCCATGGGAGAGGAGGTGAGCAGGAGGAAATGATCAGGGAAGTGGGACTCTCCCTCTGGAGGTGTTTGGAATTGCGTGTTTCTCCTGTCTTTATCGGTTTGTCATTTCTGTCTTCTGAAAGGACCTCATGAGAGAATTCAGGAGATTTTTTTTTTTCCTTGTCCAAAGTCTACTTCTTTCATGGCCGTTCAAACATCTCAGAGAGGTCATTCCAAGACACACATCTAGAAACCTAGGGGCCTTGCCATGGTAAAGGCTGAGGAGATAGGACTCACGTCTTTCACACGCACTTTAAGCCTCCCCTCCCATACTTCCTTGCATCAACTTTAGGACATTGGTGAGCAAGAGAAAAGCTTTGATGGCAGGGACACCATTGACGTGTGGGGAGAGCCGGGCAGACACGAGCTCCCTGCTTTGGCTGAAGCTGTGTCTCAGTGGGGGTAGAGGAAAATGACATGAACCCTTGTACGTTTTTCTCATTAAATCCAGAAAGTGCTGTTCTCTCTGGGGGGATCCTTTCTGTACTACGCTGACCGCTTCAAGCTCTACAGTGCCTTCTGCGCCAGCCACACGAAAGTCCCCAAGGTCCTGGTGAAAGGTAAAGTCCCCGAGGATCGGGGGTGGGCTGCCAGTTTACATTTGCGTAACTGACTGTGGTCCACGGCTTTTAGACAGAAATGTGAGAGTCAAGAGTCACAGATGTGCAGGGTTGATATCCCCACAAGCCAGAAGTCTAGATCCAGAGAAGGAAAAAATGTGCTATAATCCTGAATTACTTATTTCATTAGTTTTCTTGTGATGGAAGCTTTGATTCAGCCATTTGGGGTCAGAATTGAGTCATCTCACAGTTATATTAAAAAAAAAAAAACAAAACGGGGAGTTTTAAAATCTTTGTTTTATTCCTGTTTTTCATTGATTTCAGTTATGATTCACTGTACGTCATATACCTTTTTGTATCATTGTTCTTTTGCCTGTTTTTGTTCGTGGGTGTGTGATAACAGCTATCGATGTCACTGCTAAAGTTGTTTGAGTTACTCATGGAAATGGCTCTCATTACAGTTATTTTTGCACAGACCAAAGTAGATTTTTTTTTGTTTGTTTTGTTTTTTGAGGTAATGTCTCATTGTAGCTCAGGCTGACCTGCATCTCTCAGGGTGGCCTCGAACTCACAGCAATTCTACCTTTGCCTCCCGAGTGCTGGGATTAAAGGCATGCACCACCACACCCACTCCAAAGTAGAATTTTTTTTTTTTTTTGGTTTTTTTTCTGAGGTAGGGTCTCACTCTGGTCCAGGCTGACCTGGAACTAACTCTGTCATCTCAGGGTGGCCTTGAACTCATGGCAATCTCCTACCTCTGCCTCCCGAGTGCTGGGATTAAAGGCGTGCGCCACCACGCCCGGCTCAAAGTAGAATTTTTTAAATTGGCAAGACTCTCTTCTCTCTCTCGTTCTCTCCCCTCCTCCTTCTTTCCTGTGTTCCTTCTCCTCCCTCCTCTTTTCTCCACCCCCTTCATTTCCTCTTCTTCCTCCTTTTCTTTTCCCTCTATCTCTTCTTCATCCTCCTTCACTCCCTTTTTCTCTCCCCTTTCCTAGGAATCAACCTCAGGCCTTGTGTGGCAAACACTATACCATTAGCTAATGTTCTAGATACCTCCCTTAAGTGTTTTGAGGAAACAGATACTCTAAGCCTCTAGAGGATAGTTTTCGTAGTTCATTGGATGGTGGCTGGTGATAGGTACAAAGTTGATCTCGTAGAAATAAAGAAAAGAATTATGGCTGCCAGAGGCTGAGAAGGGGGAATAGGAAGAGTTTGGTTAACAGGTGGGCTGTACAGCTAGAAAGAGTAAGTTCTTAATTTCTGTAGCACAGTTAGAGGGCTGGGTAGATCACTCAGTTGTGGAGTGCTTGAGGGGCTGGGTTCAATCCCTAGTACCACAAGAATAAAAATCAAGCAAGCATAGTATATAGTAGAGTGACCATAGTTAACAGGAGTCATAGTATATAGTAGAATGACCTTAATTAACAAGCAATCATAGTGTATAGTGGAGTGACCATAGTTAACAAGCATTCATAATATATAGTAGAGTGACCACAATTAAGCAATCATGGTATATAGTAGAGTGACCATAGCTAACAAGCCAGCACAGTGTGGAGTAAAGTGACCATAGTTAACAATAACTTCATACGTGTTTCAACCCAAGAGAGATTTTTAAATTTTTTGTTTATTTTCATTTATTTATTTGAGAGCGACAGAGAGAGAAAGAGGGAGAGAGAGAGAGAGAAAGAAAGAGAGAGAGAATAGTCGTGCCAAAGGCCTCCAGCCACTGGAAATGAACTCCAGATGCACGTGCCACCTTTGTACATCTGGTTTACCTGGATCCTGGGGAATCGAGCCTTGAACCAGGGTCCTTAGGCTTCACAGGCAAGCATTTAACTGCTAAGCCATCTCTCCAGCCCTCAAGGGAGATTTTTAATGATTGCAACACAAAGAAGTGAAATATGTTTGTGGTGATAGATATGCCACTACTCCGATTTGGTCATCACACTGTGCGCATGATATAAAGTGTCACGCTGCATCCCGTGGGTCTGCACAGCTGCTCCACATCCACTCAAAGGAATCTATTTCTGATCTGATATGGTGGTTGCACCCAACTCTCTAATGCTGTCATTTGAGAAACCGAGACAGGAGGAGTCAGAGGTCAAGGCCAGCCTGGGCTACATAGGAAGTTCAAGGCTCCTTTAGCTATGTAGGAAGAGCTCGTCTCAGAAAAACAAGCATGCGCTTCTGTATCAAAAAGTTTTCCCAAGTCAAGGTAAAGGTAATGATAATTTATAACATATGTGTATTACCCATTAATATAAACAGCCACCTTTCCAAAAAAATATTCAAGAAACACTCCCTTAATAAAGAAAACCAACACAAGGTTTGGTTTCAAGGAAATCATGCTTCTCCCTAACGTTTCACCGTGGCTGCCAAGAAGATGCCGGCTGATCAAGTCCCTGGAGGTAGTGTGTTATGTTTATGTTTGTGATCAAAGACAGAATGTCAACTTAATTTAAAATCCATAGTGAAAAAGGTCTCTGGGTTTAAAAAAAGAGCCTGCTTCAGATAATGTGAGGCGTGATGTTAGTGGTAGTCTGTGCAGCAGAGTTCTTGAAATTTCCTTCTCATGATGTCTGATCTTACCCATGTTTTCACACGTGCTCAGTTGGTTAGAGTTTTGTGTGTGTGTGTGTGTGTGTGTGTGTGTGTGTGTGTGTGTGTGTGTATGTGTGTGTGTGCTAAAACTTATTGATTGCTAATTGTTACCAGGCTATTAAAATCACCACTTTTGAGTTCTTTCCTGCATATTAAAATGGTATGTGCATAACATTCCTTCAAGCAATTAGCACTTCTTCACTCACTCACTCAGATTAAATTTTACCCCCGTGGATTTTTCTTATTTCAACAGCATTATGTTTTGCACCTGAAAAATATTATGCTATCATTCAAAACCATCCCTTGAAACAGCAGGCATGACCTACATTTTCCTCATTGCCAAGCGCGTGAAAGTTTCTCTTCTGAGAAGCATAGAGTTGGCCCTCATTCTCAGCAGCCTCACAGCTGGGTGGGGCGGGAGGACCTGCAAAGACTGGGGGCTACACGTTATTCTACTGATCACAAGTATATTTCTTGGCTGAGAGACCCACAACCATGTTCCCCCCCACCACCACCACTGGATAATTTTGGTGTGGTTTCCTTTTAAAAAAGCAAAAACATTTATTTATTTATTTATTTATTTATTTGAGAGAGAGAGAGAGAGAGAGAGAGAGAGAGAGAGATCATGAGCATGCTAAGGGTCTCCTACCACTGCAGACAAACGCCATACACATGTGTCGCTTTGTGCATCTGTCTTTACGTGGGTACTGGGGAATCAAGCCCAGGCCAGTTACCTTAACCGCTGAGCCCCAGCCTTTGGTGCATTTTCAAGAGCGGTTGCTTGTAAAGACTTGGAACCCTGCGTAGAAGCCGTTGGCGCTCTCGTGCGCCAGCAGCAGGGCTGGCCAGACCTCCGCTGCTTGGAGGCTGGGGAGTCATTGCTCATTGGCCTTTCTTTGCAAGGATGTCTTGGAAAGGAGGAGAGCTGAGAGCTGAGCCCATGGAGCCTGATCCTTCTTACTAGGGTCTTGAAGGGCTCCAGATGGGGCCTGGTGAGATCTTCCCTTGGAATTGTCTTAGGTCTGCCTTCTTTGTTTAAAGGCAGACAGCTCACTTCATAGCTGCATGTTGCCTTGTTAGAGTGTCTTCAGCCTACCTCACTCCTAACCCCTGGGATGGAAAGACTTTTTTTTTTTTTTTTAATGTATGCCCACTAGGTTTGAAAAATTAGTCATTTATTTAAAAGAAAAAAAACAGAGTTCTTCTGATAGGCTAGGTACTATTATGGAAAATACTACATCCATGTAGTGCTATATCTAAAAAAACAACAAAACAAACAAAAAAGTCATCCTGATAGAGCTAGGGATATAAAGTGCTTGCCTCATAAGTGTGAGAACCTGGGTCCAGTGTCCAGTACCCTCATAAAAATGCAGGGTGTGGTGGCACATGTCCGTCATTCCAACACTGAGGGGAAGATGGAGAAGGGTCCCTGAGGCTCTCTGGCCAGCCAGTCTAGCATAATGGTTGAGCTCCAAGTTCAGTAAAACCCTGTTTCAAGTGTGATGGAAGTGTTCCTGAGAATGACACTGAGGTTATCCTATGGCGTGCGTGTACACACACACACACACACACACACACACACGCACACACCCATCATCCTGGTGAGTATGTAACTTCTCAGTATAGAGGATGAATGTATTCAAATGTTGATTATGTTTGCTTGCACCATGGTTATCTTTAAAAATACAGCTAGGAAATAGGCAAGTAGAAGAGATGCTGAACACAGGGTATGAGGGAAGAGGCTTCAGGCTTAGACGACGGCCAGCCACCATCCCAGCCCTGTGATGTGTTCACCAGCCTGGATGGTCTGGATGTCCACTGTTAAGTCACTTCAGTCTGCTGCCCCTCACCCTTTCCACATTGTCCCTCCCTCAAACATGACTTTGCACCTGCAAGACATAACTTATTTTCCTCATTGTGCTGGCAGGTAACCCTCCCCACAAGCCCCCAGGGCCCCTTGTCAGCCCAGCCAAGCACAGATGATATGAGACTGGAAGGAAGGTGATTGCCTGAGCTGTCTTGGGTCAGATCCCCACCCTACACTTGCTAACCACTGGCAGGGCTAAGGTGACATAGAACAACAGATCACAGGGGGAGTTCAGGCCTCCTTCCACTTAACCAGGCTGGGAGCTACCTAGGTGGCTCATTTTCTTTTCCCTCCCTCCCTTCCTCCCTTCTTCTTGAGGCAAGCCCAACAGACTGGCCTTTTTCTTTATGAGAGAGAGAGAGAATTGGCATGTCAAGGCTTCCAGCCACTGTAATCGAACTCTAGATACATGTAAACACCTTGTGCACTTGTGTGACCGTGCATGCTTGTGCCACTTTGTGTGTCTGCCTTACATGGGACTTGGAGAGTCAAGCATGGGTCCTTAGGCTTCGCAGGCAAGTGCCTTAACCACTAAGCCCTCTCTCCAGTTCTCAGGCTCATGTTCAAAAGGTGCTTCTAAGCAGTGAAATACTTTAAAAACTTAGAATCTTGGGGAGGAGTGTCTAAAATCTAGGGTTTTTGTTTTTTTTTTTTTCATTATGTAGGCATGGCCAGGCCAGCAGATCTGATAATTGCCATAGCTTCTTGCTCCCAGCTCCCAGGAGGAGGCAGCCACTCCACAGGGCCCCTTGGAAGCAGGAGGTGATGGGAAGTGCCTCATTGTGGTGCCTGAGGGAAAGAATGGAAGGCTTAGGAACAACTATAGCATTGTTCGTTTAAATGACTTCAGTGGGCTTTGAGGTGTGGTGGGTGCTGAGTGGTGTGTCGAGAGTGAAGAGGGCAGGAGATGAGACCCAGGGTCTGAGCCACCTAGCTACGATGGGGGTGTCTGTGGAGAGGTTACTCCGAATTGATTCTTGGCAGGCATATCTTTTACTCTCCTTAGGAGTTGGCTAGTCTGGGAAGAACAGTCTCTCTAAGGGCAAGAAGAGCTCAAGTGTCAAGACACCAGAATAAAAACACATGCTTAGTATGAAAAGAAATGTCTGGAAAACCCTTTAAGCACTGTCCCCAGTAAACAAACACATCTGACTGGTGGGTCCATCCGGTACCCATCTGAGCCTGAGACCTCTCTGCCCTCTTCCAGAACATGCCCTGTGCAAACCTAGAGAGGGGCACGTTGGAGTTAGAGCAAGTGAGAGGACAGGTCGCTGCCAACTGCCGCCCTGATGGGTCTGTGTTCTCACCCTTCCAGCGAAGACCGACACAGCCTTCAAGGCGTTCCTGGACGCCCAGAACCCGCGGCAGCAGCACTCGTCCACCCTGGAGTCTTACCTCATCAAGCCCATCCAGAGAATTCTGAAGTACCCGCTTCTGCTCAGGGAGTTGTTTGCTCTGACCGACGCCGAGAGCGAGGAGCGCTACCACCTGGACGGTGAGCACCCCCCCCCCCCCAGCTCCCTGGCTCCCTGGCGGGCCCCTGCGCAGCCCTTTCATTGCGTGGCCTGTGTTCTTGCAGTGGCCATCAAGACCATGAACAAGGTCGCCAGTCACATCAACGAGATGCAGAAAATCCATGAAGAGTTTGGGGCTGTGTTTGACCAGCTGATTGCTGAGCAAACCGGAGAGAAGAAAGAGGTAGGCAGCCTCTTCTTCTCAGGACCTTACCAGGGGACCACAGTTCTCTCTCTTTATTTAAAAAAAAAAATTGTTATTTTTATTTATTTAGAAGTGACAGACAGAGAAAGAGGCAGAGAGAGATAGAATGGGTGTGTCAGGGTCTCCAGCCACTACAAACAAACTCCAGATGCGTGCGCCACCTTGTGCATCTGGCTAACGTGGGTCCTGGGGAACTGAGCCTTGAACCAAGGTCCTTAGGCTTCACAGGCAAGCACTTAACTGCCAAGCCACCTCTCCTCCAGCCCCCACTGTTCTCTTTTCGTGAGATGCTATCTGTAAGTACAGTATTTAACATGGCTGTTTTCTTTGGTGGAACTTGTGTCTTTTAATCCGTGGCTACACGTGAATTTTGTGTCTCAGCTAGCTACTTCTTATTATTGAAAACATGTTCCTGATGTTCACCTCACCTCTTCACCTTTGTGTATTAGTCAGGCAGAGTTCATTAGAGGATCAGCACTGACAGAATTAGTGTTTATTATAAAAGGGATCCATTATAGTGGCTTACATGATATGGGCTGGGCAGTCCAACGATGGCTGTGTGTAGGATGGAGAATCTGAGGACCCTGCAGCTGTTTATCAGTCCCAGTCTGGCACTAAAGGCCTTGGGGGGGGGGTGCTGGGGCACTCCAGGGGAGCCACTGGTCTTCAGTCCATGCTGGAAGGCTAAAGAGGCTGTGTTCTGAAGTCCATGAAGGAGGGCAGCAACAGGGTGGATTATTCTCCAGCAAGTAGCAGGGGCAGCCAGACCACAAGTACAGATTTCCTGGAATTTCATATATAGGCTGCTTCTGGAAGGGTTACTTACTCTGAGGGAGAGTCCCACACACCCCAGCTATTCCTTCCTGGAGCTACCATCATAGACCTGCCCAAGAGGCATGGCTCTTACTTGATTGACAATAGAGATTAGCTGCCCCTGAATCTCTGGTTTTAATCTGTGCTACTACGTGCTGAAGGGGTCCACCATGACCACAGTCTGGGCTGTTTCTGTGATTGCCATGAAAGGGAAAACGTGTGGCCCCACAGATCAGCATGCTATCAGGTATGTAAGTAGGTGCATGATAAATGTTTGTTGAATGAATGTAAGTTTCCAATGGCTGAATAACTTTTTTCTAATCTAGCCAAAAATCTACTTATAACAAGAATTCACTGGACCAAATACATGTAAGAAAGGCTTAGAATCAACAAAAAAATTATGCTAAAGTCATGGTAAATGGCTTAGATTTTTTTAAATGTCAGTGATAAAAACACTTATAATAATAATTATTAAAGTCCTCATTAAAAGAAAAAGGGCTACGGGCTGGAAGGGTCCCTTAGTGATTAAGGTGCTTGCCTGCGAAGCCTAAGGACCCGTGTTCAATCTCTCTCCATATTCCACACAAGCCAGATGCACCAAGGTGATGCAAGCGCAAGGTCACACATGTGCACTAGGTGGCAAAAGCATCGGGCATTTGATTTCAGTGGCTGAGGCCCTGGAGTGCCAATTCTCTCTCTCTCTCTCTCTCTCTCTGTCTCTCTCTCTCTTTCTTCCGCTGTCACACACACACACACACACACACACACACACACACACACACACACACAACTAAAATGAAGACGAGCTAGACTTCATTGGTAGAATACCTGCCCAGCATCTGTGAGGCTTCAATCCTCAGTGAAGGAAGGGAAGGAAAGGAAAGGAAAGGGAAAGGAAGAAGGAAGGAGGAGAAAGGGAGAGAGAAAAAGAGGGCTGAAAAAAAAAAGAGAGAGGAAAGGGCTGGAGAGATGGCTTAGCGGTTAAGGCATTTGCCTGTAAAGTCAAAGGACCTTGGTTCGATTCCCCAGGACCCACGTAAGCCAGATACACCAGGTGGCTCATGTGTCTGGAGTTTGAGGCAAGTGCAAGGTCGTGCATGCCCACTAGGTGGCGCAAGCATCTGGCGTTCAATAGCAGTGGCAGAAGAAAGCAAAAAGAAAACTACAGTCTTCAAACACAGAAATTAGCCCTTTTGGCCATGCAAGGAGGCACTTTGGAGGCTGGAGCAGGAGGATCATGAGCTCAAGGCCAGCTGGACAACATAGCAAGATCCTGTCTCAAAAATACAAAAAAGGAGAAAACAGACAAAAGAGGCCCAGTACTTTTAACGTTATGCCATTATTTTTACTTATAAAAATGGACAAATAGGTGCACACTTAGTTTTTTTTTTTTTTTTTTTTTTTTCGAGATAGGGTCTCACTCTATCCCAGGATGACCTGGAATTCACTATGTAGTCTCAGGGTGGCCTCAAACTCACGGTGATCCTCCTACCTCTGCCTCCCAAGTGCTGGGATTAAAGGCATGCGCCGCCACGCCTGGCTTAAATAGTTATATTTTGAAAGTACTTTTATGTCTTGATTTCTTTTTATATTGAGCACAGGATTTTCATGCTGCTTTAGAGCTTTGTGGCAGAACAGTGATTTATTTAATTTCTGTTAGACACTTCTCTTGGCTTCATTTGTTGATTACTATGAGTAATATTAAAAACTCATTATTTTTGAGACAGGGCTTCACGTAGTCCAAACTAACTTTGAACTTGCTATGTGGCCAAGGAGAACCTTGAACCTCTGATCCTTCTGCTTGTACCTCCCACATTCTAGGATTTAAAAAAAATTTTTTTTTGTTATTTTTGTTTATTTATTTGAGAGAGACAGAGAGGGACAGAAAGAGGCAGATAGGGAGAGGGAGAGAGAATGGGCGTGCCAGGGCCTCCAGCCACTGCAAACAAACTCCAGACGTGTGCGCCCCCTTGTGCATCTGGCTAACGTGGGTCCTGGGGAGTCGAGCCTCGAACCGTGGTCCTTAGGCTTCACAGGCAAGCGCTTAACTGCAAGGCCATCTCTCCAGCCCCATTCTAGGATTATTGATGTGTGCCACCATACCAGGTTTTAGGAGGTGCCAAGCTTTAAACCCAGAGTTTTATCCTTGCTAGGCAAGCATGCTCCCAACAGATCTACATTGGTATGCTCCCCCCCCACCCAAAAAACATTTCTTTTTCTGTAATCATAAGAATTTTGACCCCAGTTTAGTTTCTTTTTTCCCCCCATTCTGATAGAAGCTGATTTACTGGATATTGGAAATGAACATGTTCATTGTATTTTGTTATATATTTTACCATATGCCAAGTCAATTTCTGGATTTCAGTGGCCTTATGAGCAAATACCTTTTTGCTAAAGAGTAGGTGATATGAATGGTGAGCTTCGAAGGATGTAGGAGAGCAAAGACGAGTGTGTGTTAAAGTCAGAGGCTATAAAAGGATGTCACTTGGTGAAACTGGAGGCCCTTCGAAAAGAAATTTTGACAATCCAGAAATCCGTTCAGCACAGATCAGAGAGCTGCGGTGCTGTACAGAGCTTTTCCTGTTGGGCTGAGTTTGTAAATAGAAATGTGTATAAGCCAGAAGGCAGGACCCTTGACTAGATGTCATTATGAAAGAAGAGGAAAGTCACACTGTGGCACCGTAAGTTACAAACCCCACCAAGTTAAGGCTTGGACAAGGTATCTGGAGAGAGCAACAAAGGGCTTTGTTTTAGCAAGATAGGATGAACAAGTAGGAAATAGGTCCCCAGTGAGAACTGATTATCCAAAGGCAGTTGCTTACTCAGTAAACACAGTTAAAGGTACATTCCTTCCCTTGTCTCCATGGAAGAAAATGTTCTTGTGGCCTTGGTTCCATAGGATCAAAACCCTAAGGAGAATGAGTGCTTAGATCCGTACCAAGATCACTGGCAGTATGGGGGATGGCCACAAGATATTAGAGGGTTAGAACTCCAGGCTCCTGACTCTCAGGCCTCTCCAGTTCTTGTCCATGTCTAGCAAAGAATTGAAAAACACAGACACAGAGAAGAGTAAGTGATGAAGGGTTTATTAAGTAAGAGTGGAAGTAAGAGGAAAAGAGCTGGAAAGCTCCCAAGCCAAGAGGAATTCCCCTTCTCCCAAGGCCATGCTAGGAGGGGAGAGGGAAGGAACAGACAAAAACCTCTTCTGTAAGTTTGGCTCACTTATATGAATTAGGCATCCAATTAGAATGGGCTTCATTGCTAAGGCCCATGTATGTGAAGGATTTTGATTGGTTGCTGGGCTAGGACTGCTGACTCAGGAAAGACCCCGCCCATGGGCTAGACCCACCAAAAGTAGAGAAATAATTGGGAAGATGATGCTCCTTATTGCCATCTTGCATGAGACTGAACCAGAAGGCCTTTGTGTCTGTGTTTAAAGATAACTACCTATTTAAAAACAAAAATAGGGCTAGAGGGATGGCTTAGCAGTTAATACGCTTGCCTGAGAAGCCTAAGGACCCATGTTCTATTCTCCAGACTCCATGTTAGCCAGATGCACAAAGGTGAGGTGAGGTAAGAGCAAGGCTGCACATGCCCACTAGGTGGTGCAAACGTCTTCAGTTTGATTGCAGTGGCTGAGGCCCTGGCATGCCAGTTCTCTCTCTCTCTCTCTCTCTCTCTCTCTCTCTCTGTCTCTCTCTCTTGTTCTCTTGCTCTTTCACTCTCACTCTCTCTAAAAGAAAAGAGAAGAGAAAACCAACACAACAACAACAAAACAAAAACAGGCTACCTTGCTCCTCATCTCTATTGGGAAAAAAATGGAAATTTGGGCCGGTTAGTACGGAAGTACAGAAATTCTCTTCTGGTTCTCACAGACATTTCTGGTCCTTGTGGTTCTCTTTAAATAACAGTGTCCCAGAACTGGGTTTATGAACAGTTTATATAAAGTTAGGAATATGAATATTTATCAGCATCTGTTTGTGCTGACAGCAACAGGTTTATGTTGAAATGGACACATTCTAGGTGCTTGGGTTACCTGAATCCCACCTTCAGCCAACTTTCCTCAGGGTGTCCATGAGCTAGGATATGTTCATGGGAAAACTGCTGGCAAGGAACTATTCAAGAACATGGGTCTCTGATCCCCCACCCACCCACCCACCCATCTATCCACTCAGTGCTCTACTCTGGGGAGCTGAGCATCCCTTTGCTTAGGAAGAAGGAGCCAAGAGGATGTTTTCCCTTGGAAGGATGCTTCAAACAGCCTGATTCCGTAAGGCATTGCAGTGTCTCTGTTAAGGACCGGGCTTCCTAGCAGAGCTCTCTGTTGAGGTTTCGGGGGGAAGACTTAGAAAGGCCCGGTGGGAGCCTAAGGGGAGGCTGCTGTGTTATTCAACGCTGTCCAGGGAGCCAGTGACACCTGCGTACATACAGCATAGCTCCTAGTCTGGGCGACCTGAGAAGTGCCTGCTGGGTGTGTCTGGGAAAGGGCTGCCGGGTTGCAGCTTTGTGTAGAAACCAGTGAGATTGTGTGCAGCGACGTGTGAGCCAGTTAATCCTTAGGAAAGGAAATTTTACGTTTTCAAAAGTTTGAAATGTTGCCTTGTGGAAGAGGGAATTGGACTTTTTTTTTTTTTTTTATGGACCCCAAGTATAAGAGTGTGTGGACGGCAGGTCCCTGAGGACATCTGACGAAGAGCTTCCAGTCCTTACAGATGGGGTGAACCATTGGCTTGTTCTGCGATGTTTCCCTAGGAGCCCCTCCCCCATTTTTCCTGTTTCTGTTTGGATATGCCATTAAAATTTCATCACACTGTTTCTAGCTCAAATATGGCTGAATAAAATGACACTGTGTGTTTGGCACTATTAGACCCTGTGATATCTATAATTTGTTACTTCAAGTAGAGCTGGTGTCTACTGAAACACTATCAAATTAAGAGGATTTTATAAATGTGATTTCCTTTTCTATGCTAGTTTTAGTTAGTACTTTTATATTGACAAGTAAAAATTGTATGGAATATTTCTCCATGTACAGCAAGATTATGCCCCCAATAAACTTATGTTAAGTTGAAAATACCTGAATCAAAAATGTAATTCCTGGGGCTGGAGAGATGGCTTAGCGGTTAAGTGCTTGCCTGTGAAGCCTAAGGACCCCGGTTCGAGGCTCGGTTCCCCAGGTCCCACGTTAGCCAAATGCACAAGGGGGCGCACGCGTCTAGAGTTCGTTTGCAGAGGCTGGAAGCCCTGGCGCGCCCATTCTCTCTCTCTCCCTCTATCTGTCTTTCTCTCTGTGTCTGTTGCTCTCAAATAAGTAAATAAAAATAAAAAAAAAATATTTTTTTAAAAAAAGAAAAAAAAATGTAATTCCTGGTCTGGAGGGATGGCTTAGAGGTTATAGCATTTGCCTGAAAAGTTAAAGGACCCAGGTTCGATTCTCCAGGACCCACGTTAGCCATATATACAAGGTGGCATATGCGTCTGGAGTTCATATGTAGTGGCTAGAGGCCCTGGCACGCCCATTCTCTCTCCCTCTTTCTGTTAAAATAAATAAAATTTTTTTTTTAAAATGTAATTCCTCAGCAAACCCACTGCAAGGTTGAGACCACATTAAGTGTAGGCCACCCATCTGTATGTATAGTATACAACAATGATGTTTTGGTATATACACACCCATTGTGGAAGGGCCAAAGCAAGCTATTTAACTATATTTAACCTCACGTGCTAAGCAGATGTTTTTGGGAAAAATATTTTTAAGGTGTAAAATTGGCATCAGGCTGCTGTATTTTAAAATGCATGGAAACCTGAGTGTGGGTCACGCCATCCAGTAAGTGTCGCCACCTCTCTGCTCTGTAGGTGGCTGATCTGAGCATGGGGGACCTGCTGTTGCACACGACTGTCATCTGGTTAAACCCACCGGCCTCTCTGGGAAAGTGGAAGAAGGAGCCGGACCTGGCAGCTTTTGGTAGGTGTCAGAAGAGTGCTGAGGAGGGGAAGGGCTGTCTCACTTTCAAAACAAGCATATTTCTTTTCTAAGATACAGTATATTACAATAAAGCTACTTATAGTGTGTTGTTCCAGCCACAAGCTTCTCATAAATCTAAATTAAACCAGCTAAATGTGCTGCTCAGGATAGCAAGCACTCAGCTGCATGGGTGGACAGATATGGCATGCACCGAATACATACAGAAAGGAAAAGAATTTTTAAAAACATTAAATATTGTTTTAATTTTTTTTTTTTTTTTTTTTTGGTTTTGTCGAGGTAGGGTCTCACTGTAGCCCAGGCTGACCTGGAATTCATGATGGAGTCTCAAGGTGGCTTTGAACTCACAGCAATCCTCCTACCTCTGCCTCCTGAGTGCTGGGATTAAAGGTGTGTGCCACCATGCCCGGCTGTTTTAAATTTTGTATGTGTGTGTGTGTGCGTGCAAGTGTGCACAGGCATGTGCAAGCACTCCAGGGTCTCTTGGTGCTGTAAACAGACACTTGAACCACTTCTTGCATTGCACCCAGCTAGCAGGTTTTGCAAGCAAGTGCCTTTCACCACTGAGCTATCTTTCCAGCCCAGAATTTAAAAACATTTTTTAAAAATTTGGTTGCCGGTCTTAGGATCCATTTAAAGGAATTGATTAATAATAAATGAAGCAAAAGTAAAATGAAAAAAAAAAATCAAGAGGAAACTTTCCCTCCCTGAGGCCCCCAGGCCTGGGATTTTTCCTTCTCTGGCTCTGCATTGCTCTGTGGAATGCCAGGATTTGGGAGGTTGGGTCTTAGCTGAACTGTTTTGACTCTGGTGTCTTGAATGCTTGTTGGGGACATGGAAGTCATGATTACTACAAGTAGTGAAAATAGACATGTTTGTGATGTAGCTTCAGTAAGCTAGTTCATGTGGCTGCAGTTAGAGTTTATGACTTTTCATGACTGTAATGTAGTCATGTGCTTTCTGAGGGAGGAAAGCCAAGGACACACTGGGAGCTGTGCACAGGTGAGGAAATACAGCACAGGCCTTCAGCGTGTGACTATGTCCTGTTGTGACATTGTTCCTGAACACAGAGTGGCATAGTCAGCTCCATGTTGCTGAGACAAACAGCCAACCAGACACAGTTTATGGGTGGAATGGGGTTATTTCAGCTTACAAATCCAGGGGAAAATCCATCAATGGTGAAAGAAGCCGGCTTTCTTTCATAGATCCAAGCAGAGAGAAACCACCAAACAGGCAGCAAACACCAAAAGCAAGCAAGCATTAACTGTAGAGCTCTCTCCATGCCTTTGGGCTGTGATCAGATCGACCCTCAGTGACGCACATGCTACCCTCCTCCTGAGGCAGGAATCGGCCTGTTAGGGGCTGAAGCTGCAAACTCAATTTTAATAAAACACCTGGGCTGGAGAGAGGACTCAGAAGCTAAGGCGCTTGCCTGCAATGCCTAATGACCCGAGTCCGATTCCCCAGTAACCACGTAAAGCCGGACACACAGTGACGCATGCATCTGGAGTTTGTTTGCAGGGGTGGAGACCTTGGTGCATCTGTTCTTTCTCTCTGTCTCTGTTCTCTCTCACTCTGTTTGCAAATAAATAAATATACATATTAAAAAAATACACCTGAGTCTATGGGCCATACATTTACACTATCACATTCAAACCACCACACTTCTGTGTTTGTCCCTGGACTCCCACAGAAGAATCAGGGGAAGGGAATCTAGCTTTCACCCTTTGCTTAGCTGATGTTGTTTTCTGACTTGGAGAGCAGGAAGGTCGCTTACTCCTTCTGTGACTGCAACTTCCCTCTCCATGATGTGAACAGAGTATTCCCAAATGGAACATTCTAGTGATATGCAAATCAGAATGCTTAATACAAAGATGCTTTGGACTTTTCTACTTAAGATTCACTTAGCTTTCCTAAAATTTCCAAAAATATTCCTCAAGTTTCCAAAGTGCCTCTGTAGTTATTGAATACATTGCATTACAACTACTACGTCTGTCTGTCTGTCTGTCATCTATCCTATCATGTGGAGAGAAAGCATGTAACTGGCGTATTTTAACAAGTTGATGGATTCTGAGAGGTGGGTATTGGAGGGCAATAGGACTTGCTTTCTTTTTGACATCGCCACCGTGTTTCTTAGGTTTTGAGTTCTTTTCGGAGCGTCACACTGTCACGTGCTTTCTTACCACATGCTTTATAGAACACAGGACTCGGAGATACCATCCACTTGCTTCAGATATTGGGCTGTTGTCTCACAGTTCCAGAGGTCAACACATGAATATTATAGGACTTGTCCCTGAATTTTGTAGATAGAAACCAACAGATTTAGGCCAAGAAGATAATCAGAATGGGAGAAAGTAGGAGTCATCACGTGTTTTCTGCTCAGGGCCACAGTGTATGTTTTTAGGTCTCATGGGCTGTGTCACTATAGATGCTATAATGGGTGAGACAGCTGCTACAATGGTCTCTTCCTCGTGGTGGGGGTGGTGAGGGTCAGACAGGCCAAGGTTCAGCCTAGAGGCCCAAGTTTATAGAGAGTTGTGAGATGTGGGACTTGCAGAAATACTCGTTTGGACTTTTGGTGACGCTCATTTTACAGACTCAGATAAGACTGCCTTCTACTGCTCCTTGCTTCCTGTAGAGGCCGTATTGGGTGGCTGGTTGGCACCAGGAAGATGAGCCTGGCACACCTGACCCTGCTCTAAACATATCCTACATACTCTAGTCTCGTGTATGAACTCATTAGGGACCTTGTTACTGAGCGGAACACTCTGGAAAACACTAAGGGACATGCTCATCATTACTCAGAACCTTCTCCAGAGTAATAGGAAAGAAATAAAATTGGGCTCACGGAAAAAGGCTGACTGTGGTACCCCTGAAGAGCGGGGGTGGCTGTGTCATTAAAGGTGACAGCTGTGACCATCCTGGTATAATTTCAGGTAGCAGGGCAGAACTAACCAAGCCTTGGAAATGTGTTTTGAAACAAGGCATTGTTACTGTTGGGAAGTAGGTTAATGACCAGTGAGGCAGCTTTTGGGTGACTGCCTGGATGTCATTTTGTTTTGTTTTAAGCCTCTACTCTCAGGACATAGTGCAACTGTCTTCTGAAAAGGACATTGGCTTGCTGTCACTGCACCATGACTTACAGGATGGGCATTCTGTAGTTAACGTTGATAATGACTGTCCCTGTTAAGTTGAGAATGAAAGCAGAAGTTACTTTGCTGGGGTTTTCCTCGTCGGGTAGTAGATGCTCACCTTTTAGGCCCTAGAGAAAGTGTTGAAGGCATGGCCCCACCCCTACAACGCGTGGCATTCCTTAAGAGCTTCAGGTCATGGCTAAAGGGGTTGAGCGATAAGATAGTACACATTCTGGGGGAAGTGAAGGTGGGTGCTCATCCCTTTATGAGAAAGGAAAGACTGGCTTGTCCTAAGTAGGTTAGAAAATGAGCCAGATAATTTGGTATGGTCTCCAGAGGGCAGAAGTGTGGCCCATTGCTGAGAATTCTGTGAAACTTTACCCCTTTTGATAATAAATTTAAAAAATTATTTATTTATTTTATTTATTTGAGAAAGAGAGGCAGGTAGAGAATGAGTATGCCAGAGCTTTCAGCCCCTGCAAACGAGCTCCGGATACATGCGCCACCTTGCGCATCTGGCTTATGTGGGTAGTAGAGAAATTGAACCTGGGTCCTTAGGCTTCTCAGGCAAGCACCTTAACTACTGAGCCATCTTTCCAGCCCCCTTCATCCCTTTTAATTCCACGTCTTTGCTTCCTCCAGCTACAACATGGAGAATCCCTCAAGGTCAGAGAAGGGAGGGACAGAGGAAATACCTTGGAATGTTGGGGTAACTGCTAACAAAATGCCAGTAGCTGATTGACTAACACACAGTCGAAGTTTGAGTCTCATATTTGTAGAGGCTGGAGATACAAGGTCCTACTTCCTCATCGAGGATGCCTGTCAGCTATGTTTTCTCATGGTAGAGAAGATAAGCATCTCTTCTGGGCCTTTACAGGAGCACGGACCTCACAGATGAGGGCAAAACTGTCATGACCTAATCTCTTCCCAAAGCCCCTACCTCCTAAAACTTTACATATTGGATTAGTTTCAACATAGGAATTTGGAAGGGGGGAATGCAGACTCACAGACAGAAGCAGAGACTATGACCCAGAGGGCCATGGATGGGTTGGAACCACGCTTCCTTTCCTTCCTGGCGCCAGCTTTATGTCGTCCTTCAAGACAGTCAGAATCACTGCCATGTAAAACATTCTGCCACTGCTTGAGGAATTCTCTGGAAGGTTATACATAACTTCATCCTGTCCTCCCACCCTATGAAAAAGTATAAGAATAGCACTCTGTGTTTACTACTCCTGGAGTGCTTGCTCTGACTCACTGGGTTTGAAGAACTGAGGTTGTATTATACTTCATTTGTTTAGGTCAACAGTATGAATTTTATTTCCTGAATTATGAAGACTGTGGGGGTTAATTTGCATATATGTAAATCACCATAAGCAACTATATTGCTATTAAGGGCATTCGTATTAATCCTCCAGCTACTAAGTCAGTACACTTGCATGGAACATGTATCGGCTTAAGTTTCAACTTTGGACTATTATCACTAAAGTATATTTGACCTAATGAGAGAGAGAGAACGAGAGAGAGAGAGAGCGCGCACACACATATATAGGGGGATTATTTCCCTTTACTTAGGTTTTCTTATTTTGAGTGTGGGCAATTTTGTCCGAGGAGGCTTTTGGTTTTCACGAATGTGACAAGTGAATGGAAGGTTGATGGCAGTGAGGAACTTGGGATCCTCACAGCTGTCGTCTGACTGCTATAAGTTATAAAGTTAAGGGGGAAAGCCCATGAATTTCGTGTCATAACTGCCTTTATTTTATTCTTTCTTTCCAGTCTTCAAAACGGCCGTGGTCCTTGTATACAAAGATGGTTCCAAACAGAAGAAGAAACTTGTAAGACTTCTTATTTCACCTCATACTTCAAAGCACCTGTCTAACTTCTTTCAGCCCTGTCTGCGTAATTCTGCCCTTTTGTTAAAAGAGAAGCCTTTAAAAATCTTCTTGTCTTTCGAGGCTGCTCTCAAAGACTCTTGAGGAGACTCTAGCGTGTGTGTGAGCGTGAGAGTGAACTCGTGCCCAGTGTCCTTCCGTGACTCCTGTCACTGATTCCCCCGCTACGACCCTGTTCCTGTTTGAGATCCCTTTCCTCTCTGTGTGTGTCTCTTACCTGCCTTTAGCCAGCAGTGTTGTTCGCACACTGGCACACAGCCGCTCACGGCCCGTGGACTGAACCGAAAGAACAAATGAGAGTGATGTTCCTTGGAGCACACACTGGAGTTACTGAGTGAGCGTCCGTCACTGATGTGCCAAGTGCAGGGAGCCGGTGCGGGTAGATTCGCTTGTTCTCACGCAGCTGGCTGCTTCTGTCTTCCAGGTGGGATCTCACAGGCTTTCGATCTACGAGGAGTGGGACCCGTTCCGGTTTCGCCACATGATTCCTACCGAAGCTCTGCAGGTGCGAGCCCTGCCGAGTGCAGGTGAGCTCCGGGTGCTGTGTGTGTGTGTGTGTGTGTGTGTGTGTGTGTGTGTGTGTGTGTGGTTTTGAGTCACACTGTTGCTACAACCACCAGACCATCTTTTGTCTTCTGTGCTTAATTCACTCTTTTTTTTTAAAGTTCTTAAATTAACCCCTCAGTTCCCATTGCGTCTTCTTAAGCAGCTGTTTTCTAAGTAGGGAATGAATAGCTAAATGAATGAGTGAATGAACAAGCCAAGCAAGTGAGTGACCTGAGAGAAATGGATGCATGAGCCGGGTGTGGTGGTGCACACCTTTAATCCCAGCACGCGGGAGGCAGAGGTAGGAGGATCGCTGTGAGTTTGAGGCCATCCTGAGATTACAGAGTGAATTCCAGGTCAGCCTGGGCTAGAGAGAGAGACCCTACCTCAAAAAAAAAAAAAAAAAAAAACAACCAACAACAACAAAAAGAAATAGATGCATGAAATGTCCTTAAAGTGTTCCAAGGGATTCTGGTCATTCTGTTATCTCTACACCTACATGTACACAGATAGATCAATAAGCTTGTAATGATTACTGATCTGGGAAGCAGTATACCTTGTATTTCTGGAAAGATTCTTGAGACCATGATCAGCCAAAGGTAATACACATAACTCACTTTCCTTTTCACTGAGCCATCCCACAAAACCACTAAAGGCATGAAAAAACAATTGGAAATACACGTTTCTTTGAACTATCACATCTATTGATCTTTGGCATTATTATGAGGGTTTTTAAATTTTATTTTTATTAGATATGAACTTACTTAATATGTAAGCAACACATGTTGGTACCATCCTTTCCCTCTTCCCTGCCTCTTTTCCAAAGAGGCCCTCCTCGGGGATGCAGGTCAACCCCATAGGACTGTGGGTCATGCATTGTGGGGGCAGCAGTTACGGGGGAGGCAATGTCTCTGTTTATAATGTCTCAGCTTGTGGCTCTGAGAATCTTTCCACCCCCTCTTCCACAAAATTCGCTGAGCCATGTTGGGTGCATTTTAAATCTACTTCAGTGACTTAGGAGCCTCTGGATCTCTGGTTTGGTAGGTGACGAGTGTCCTCAGTGTCTGTCTCCATCACCCTTGTGCTGATATCAGGTTCACTGAGAAAGCAGCACTCTTGCTCATTTCCCCAACTCCTCTGTGGTTTCAGCTGGGGCCGGGGTGGAGTGCGCTGGGTCATTTATCTCCTCAGGTCCAGCTCCCATCTGAAAAGTGAAGTCAGCACTGGCTAAATGGGATAACCATTATTAAGAGAGAATTTAAAGGGTGTAGACCCTCTTATAGGCCAAGATTAGTGGGAGCTTGACATTGGAAAGGAAAATCATTATCTGGATATGAATCTGACTTGTTTCCCAGTTCCAGATATGATTTCCTTTCTATTGAGCAGATCCACCAGCCAATCCAAGAGAAGTTGGTTTCCCACCATGGCTGTGTGTCACTATTGCACTTGTGTGAGCATCACGGCAGGTTGTTTGCTTCTGAGTCACTTAGACTTTGAGTTGCTCAGACAGATGTTGGCCACTTTCCACTGTAGCTCACGTAGCACGTTCCAGCACGAGAAGGGCTAACTGTCTGGGGACTGGCTCTCTTCTGGATTTCAACCAGGTTTCTCTGTGGTTTGTGCCAACAGCATATGGTGTCTTCATCAGTAGGTCTTACCGTTAACCTCTGGTGGGTAATCAAGTGCTCTGACAGAAGTCTGTCTTGTTTTGGGAAACCTTGTAGGTCTCTCCAATCAACAGTTTGTTGTGGATGTTAACTGCATCCTGGTACAGAAAATTACAGGCCAGTGCCAAGGGAAAAGAAAAAAGAAAAAGACAGAAGGAAAAAAAAAAAGAGAGAGAAACAGGAGAATTGAAGCTTAGGCTTCATCTCATCCTCTCCAGGGCCCTTCGATTCAGGTGTTCCCCTTGAGTTCCTGTTGAGGGTTTAAGCCTTTAGTCTGACTTCCAGGGTATAGGTTTCTGTGGTACCAGTTCAATTTGGGTTCAGTTTTGTGTCCCCCCCCCCCTTGTGAAAGTTTTGAAATCTATGTTTGTTCCTGTGTTCCAAAAGGAACAGAGGGAGTTGTGGAGCAGCATATGGTGGACTGGGTAGTGCAGTTAGATGGCGAGCGAGCAGTATATTTCAGCAGGGTAGTGACTAAGAAAGCTGTACTTCTGTGGTGCAGAGGCCTGGTCCTGGCTTACTTTGAGTCCAGGCATGGATAAGAGGAGGTGATGGCTCTTCCAGGCATCTCCAGGAGGAGGGACCAACAGACACTTGGTCATGCCTACTCCTCGCCAGTTGGGCTTCATATGCAGCTCTCAGGGAGTATAAACATGCAGAAGAGCCCCGTGTTGTGGCACGTGCCTTTAACCCCAGGACTCGGGAGGCAGAGATAAGTGGATCACTATGAGTTTGAGGCCAGCCTGGGTCTACAGAATGAGTGCCTGGCTAGCCTGAGCTAGAGTGAGACCCTACCTTGAAAAACTAACCAACCAACCAAATAAAAAGGTGCGGAGCCGAGGACAGGTGGATTCCGTTTCGTGCTTGGCATTTGATGTCTCACTTGCTGCTTCTTCTTGTTCCACACGTCGACTTCGTAAGAAACAAACTGGCTCAGACGCTCATAACGCCACCCGGCCCGGTGTCGCGAGGAGAGGCCGTGCCGTCACTGATCCATCTTCAGTTCCCTCAGAGTTGACTAGATTTATTCTTCACAGTTGTCCCTAATAGTAGAAGAGCTTAGAGTCAAATGAATTCCAATGGGCTGGTGGCCTTAAGTTTCCTTCTAAGTTTCTAGCACAGTAGTTAGCCACAGTGCCTTGCTACGTGTGACTTGATTGGCAAACTTCACTTATATGTAACTTTACAGGAACTTACAGGGTGTGTGTCTCCAGAGGCTGTGATACTTTTGTACGACTACTGCTGTCTCTTTCCATGTTTTGTTCCATACATGTCCAGACTGTGCTTCCTCATACAGGGTTTTCAAATGTAGAAGCTTAATTCTAAGGCAAAATTCTGCCTTCCTAGCCAGGAATTTTGCCTTCATTAAGGAGTAAGTACACAAAGACTTCACATTTTGAAAACAAAGCTGTCTTTGTGATATGACATTCCATTCTCTCGCTCTCTGTTTTTCATTCAAATGAAATGTAAAACCTTAATGATCAAAGCATTTTTTAATTGAATTAAAGACTAGCCAAAATGTCTCTCATTGTAAGGTACATTCCAGTGGATTTGAAAGTCAGCACTTGTAGTTTCTAGATTTTTATCTTAGTTTGGGAAAGTTTGTACAACTTTCTGTAACAGATTCTTTTTTCTTTTTTCCTCAATTTGAGGTGAGGTAGGGTCTTGCTCTAGCCCAGGCTGTCCTGAAATTCACTATGTCGTCTCAGGCTGGTCTTGAACTCACAGAAATCCTCCTACCTCTGACTCCCGAGCGCTGGGATTAAAGGTGTGCAGCACCAGGGCCTCTAGCTGCTAAAAATGAACTCCAGATGCATACGCCACTTATGCATCTGGCTTTTATGTGGATACTGGGGAATTGAACTTCCATCATTAGGCTTTCCATACAAGTGCCTTAACCACTGAGCCATCTCTCTAGTCCTGCAATAGATTCTTCTTGGGGTTAGCTAATGTGGCTATGGTGAGGGTTTGTGACTAGGGTTATGAGCCACTGCTGTGGAAAGCTTTAGTGTCCACAGCAAACTGTTCCTTTCACAAATACTTTATTCATGACTTAAATAAGATGGTATGCCCTGCATGAAGAAGTCGTTAGAGCAGACCTTTTGTAGCCACACGGTCCACAACCATGAATTCAACCAACAGCAGGCAGGAACTGTGTGGAGGAAAAAATGGCAATTTTTCTGAACATGTAAAAGAATGTCAACAAATTCATTAGCGTGTACCCTAACCTGTCCTTGTTTCAACTTTTGTAGACGCAGAGGCCAGTGCCGTGTGTGAAATTGTGCACGTGAAGTCAGAGTCGGAAGGGAGACCAGAGAGGGCCTTTCATCTCTGCTGCAGGTGAGCCGCGGGCTGTCCCGCAGTCTGTCCATCCTCCACACCAGCACGAGCCAAGCCAGGCTGAAGTTAATGCTTAGCCAAATAACAGTCATTGTGTAGGTGGAAACTAATTGCATCCGAATGTGGGATGGTTAGTGTCATAGTGCTCAGAAAGGGAACATCCTGAGTTTCTCTTCCTGCTTGCTTTTCCACGTTGGTCTCGGTTGCTTGGGCACATAGTTGGGTGCCCAGTTGCAGCCAATGGAGAGTTTGCCCAAAGGAGGTCGTGGAAGTGATGGTAATGCCAGGGTGCTTGGCCTTTTCAAGGTGCTTCATTGTGGGACCCTGTCAGTCACCTGCAGACCTCGCGTGGACTTTAAATTTATAATATGCTCTTCTAGTTATTCTTCTTGCTCATTCTCTTCCTTTTTTTCTCTCCTCCTTCCCTTTTTCCTTCCTTTTCTACTTTGCCCTTGAGAATCTAAGTCTTTTCTCCTATGTGTTCAATCCTCATTTTACCCCTACAATAGAAGTTATGTCCGAACAGATGCCATTTTATTTGTCTTTGAATATGGTCCACAGTTAGTCCAGCTTTATTTAATTATAGGCACCTGGTAATTATTGGATGCTTATCTAGTAATTATAGGCACTCAATAATTACCTGATAACTTCATGCAAGATAGAATCAAAATTATGATTATGCATGATTTTTTAATGTTATCACTAGTATCATAAGAAAACGCAGTATCAAACAGTAAGATGCTAGCATCTCACCTTCAGTGTCCCCTGTAGTCAGACCTGGGGGATCCACAGCTGATAAGAAGACACTTTCCCCAATTTCTTATAAAAAGTGAACGTGGGTTTAACTTCACTACCTGTGCCACATGTGGCCACATCACCTCTCTGTGTCGGTGACTGGGATCATCAAAGGGCAGCAAGCAGTCAAAGAAATGGAAAATGTTCAGATAGTTCACAAAGTTTGAATGTCACCCTTACTATCTATTTATGCTAATGCATTTGTGGCTTTGTTGGTAAAGTCCGTGGAGTTGAGCAAGACTCTGTCTGCGGGTGTTTATGGGAAGTACCAGGTGAAACTCCTTGGCAGAAACATTGGAATCTATGCCAGGTCAGGTGGCATACCTGTAATTCTAGCATTCAGGTGGGAGGAGGCTGAAAAAGTTTCAGGCAAGCTTGGAATACATAGTTGAGACCTTTATCTCAAAACACACAGGGGACATACACACACACTCATGTAACTTAAGAAAAATAACTCTTACCTAGGAGATATTTTTCAGTCATGCAAATTAGGATTTGAAGAAATTTTACAATTAAGAATATAGGGTCGGGCGTGGTGGCACATGCCTTTAATCCCAGCACTAGGGAGGCAGAGGTAGGAGGATCGCCATGAGTTCCAGGCCACCCTGAGACTATGTAGTGAATTCCAGGTCAGCCTGGGCTAGAGTAAGACCCCACCTTGAGGAAAAAAAAAAAAAAAGAAGAAGACAATAGCCTTGGGCTGGAGAGATGGCTTCACAATTAAGGCACTTGCCTACAAAGCCTAAGGACCAGGTTCAGTTCCCCAATACCCAGGTAAAGCCAGATGCACAAGGTGTCATGTATATATGGAGTTCATTTCCAGTAGCTAGAAGCTCTGGTGTGCCCGTTTGCTCTATCTGCCTCTTTCTCTTTCTTTCTCTCTCAAATAAAGAAGTAAAAACTAACAACAACAACAAAAAGAATTTAGCCTTACTGGGTTGCAGTCGGTCTGGGAGGAGGTGACATTTAATGGGAGGAAACAGCAGACGTGTGGAGATACCAGTGTGTGGGAACACTCCAGAAGTGTAAGACTCGGGGGGTTCATTTTCCTCCACTACATCATGGAGTATGTATGACTGCACCTTAAAGGTCAAGAGCAGAATTTGGCAGCTTCCTGGTGGAAAGGGTCTCTGCCCATCACCTGATCATTCGCCGGCCCTGGGTCCCCATGTTGGCTGCTGTAGGTGAGTCACAAAGCACAGGGACAGGAGGACCGGATCTTGGTCCCAGCTGTGAGGAAGCCGCTGAGCCTCGAACCTGGAGTCACTCCTTAGTCTTCAGTCTTTGCCCTTCGAGGGTTATTTTTGCTTGGGTTGCACCTGGTGACCCTCAGAACTCCCTCTGTGTCGAGTCCTGTCTCCCTGACCAGCACAAATCTTCTTTTCACAGCTCCCCAGAGAGCCGGAAGGATTTCCTGAAGGCTGTCCATTCGATCCTGCGTGACAGGCACAGAAGACACCTGCTCAAAACCGAAAGCCTCCCCTCGTCCCAGCAATATGTCCCTTTCGGAGGAAAGAGACTGTGTGCGCTGAAAGGCGCCAGGCCAGCCATGAGCAGGGCAGGTACTGTGGGGATTCAGACGTACACGATCCCCGTCACCCCAGCTCTGCTTTAGACCTCCGGGGAGCGAGAGTTAGGGGTGGCCTCGTGAGGGCTGACCTAGGGGTACGTTCTTCCTTGGCGTGAGGTTCTCTGCCCTGGCTTCCTTCCCGGTGGCTTCTGGGCAGCGGCCTCTTGTTTGCTCTCTTGCCGACCCTCAGCCTTCCCTCGCTGCCTTTCTACTGCCCGCTGACCCCGCTCGCACTGGCCAGGCCAGCCAGCCGCGCGTCCTCTTAGTTCGCTTGTGGAATGAGACTCGCTGCTTTGCATGACAGCCAGCTTTGGGCAGCAGAGAGCAGAGTTGTCAGCAAGGTCACAGCCAGCCCTTCTGAGGTCATAGTGGCTTCACCGGCTGTCAGAAGAGCCCACCCTGTTCCCAGCAAGGGTCTCAGACTTGGTAGAGCAGATGCCAGGGGAGATTCTTCTCCACTTTAGTTTTGGTCTCAGTGCTAATTTAGGAAGCCCCCAGTCGCTACTGGAAAAGAAAAATCTAGGGTTTAATTGGGTCCACGTTAAATATTCTTATAGGATAAGTCCCATGTCTCTGGACAGTGAGGAAAGAACATTAGTACCACCGCCTGTACACAATGGTAGAATATACCCATGAGAAAGTTATTTGCCTAATGCTCAGCCATACGTAGTCATGTCAGCATATTAACAGTTTTAGCTACATGTTTCCTAAGAGGCAGCCCAGAATTTTCTAGAGAGGGCATCAATAAAAGATTCCTTTGCCTTTGCAAACAAACAAACAAAAAAAAGAGAAAAAGAAACCCAATAATAATAATTCTACCCTCTGAGCCAGTTACCTATCCACCGGTCTCAATTATTTTGAAGTATGGTTAGAACTGTGACTAGCTGAAAACCTTTTCATAGGCATAACCTACCTTGCTTGACATGGCATTTACCTTCTTTAAGCACCTTAAGGATAACTAGTGTTAAACTGGGGAAGGGTACTCTTAAATCTGTTCTTTAATCAGTTGTTATGTTTATTGAAAACCTTGAGGTGTTCATATACCTCACAGTGTGTGGGGTTCTCCCAAGCAAGCTAGGAGTCTTGCATGCATTCATACAGTTTCTCGTGGAGTCCCCATGTAAGGACGGTTCATTATTAATCATTTTTTGATGAGATAGAGAGAGGGCTTTTTGTTTTGTTTTGTTTTTTTGAGGCAGGGTCTCACTCTAGCCCAGGCTAACCTGGAACTCACACTGTAGTCTCAGGCTGGCCTTGAATTCACAGTGATCCTTCTACTTCTGCCTCCCGAGAGCTGGGATTAAAGGTGTGCGCCACCACGCCCAGCTCAAGAGAAAGAGAGAGAGAGTGAACACAGCGCTTTTTATCTTGAAATTATTTTTCCTGCTCCACTTGCTTGCTGGGGAATGTTTAATTGGGAGTATATGGCCAAACCTCAGGGAACCTGTCAGTCACTCAGTTCCAGTTGTTAATCAGTGAATCTCAATTCAGAGGTGCTTTTTTTTTTTTTTAAAGAAGACATTTGTCTGTAGAATGTGCAGAAGTTTTTCTTCTGAGATCTTGGAAAGAAAATAAAACCAATAAGCCACCTAGACCATTAATTATAAATACCAAGAGAAAGCCCTGGTGTTGTAGCCTGTTGGATTTTTGTGTTGGCTCATTTTTGAACAAACAATATCTTTATTGCTGTGATTTGAAGTCACTCACTGTCACCAGAATTTTCTTGTTTGATGACCTACAAAGTAGGTCGGGCTGTGACTAGCTTCCCGTGATAACCAAAGACACTCTTGTCAAAGCCGGTCTCCCTAAAAGCACTAGGAGGAACCTGCAGGAATTAGCTTGGTTACTAAGTATCCCCTTCTTAAAGGATGGATGGCTGTGGCTCATGCCGCACTGTCCCAAACACCCGTGTGCTTTAGTTCTCCCTCTGTCCTGTTGAGTTAGGAGAGTGAAGATAAGCACCGTCCTCTGCACTCTTGAAGGATGACTACTTCTGCCAGTAACTCAGTTCAACTTTTCTTGTTCTACCATTTTCTTAAATGTCAGATTCATAGAGCGGCCAGATGAATTCATATTACCATCTCTATTCTATAATTGATAATATTCTACTGTATTTTCACTGTCATCTATCCATCTGTCATCCATCGATTCCATCTTCATACATTTCAAAGAGGCCACTTCGAATCAGAGTCATTCAAATGCAGTGACCAGAGAGAACCAGATGGTATTGTGGTGGGGTCGATGTTAACGTAGAGAAGAATTTTTGCTGCTTCTCCACTGAGCAGTTGTGCTTTCTTCTTTTTCTATTTTTTTTTTTCCTTCCATTTCATCTGGAAATGGTCTTTATTCTCTTCTTTGCACAAGAGTGGTATTCATCTGTTCCATGTATGGAGACGGTGGAGGCTTCAGGATGGTGATGGAAATGCATGGATCTGAGGCAGAGGATGGCTGGCCCAGGAGCCATTTCAGGCCGTCGTTGTGTGGACTTGTAGCTGCTGCAGTGGAAGCTAGAGTTACATTTTCAGTCACTGATGCAGGCGTTCCCTAGCAGCCCTGACGGTGTCTAACAGCTTTTAGCATGGGTTTCAGGAAAGCCGCCCCTGACTTGTGCTAAGGTACTTCCCCTTCCCTGCATCGAATTCCATCATCTGGTGCTCAGTGCAGCCATCACTTCACTCCTGAGGGAGGAGTGACATCATTTCTCCAAGAGCCATTGTGTGTGTGTGTTGAATATACTAGTTGTTTGCTTGTTTGGTGGTATCATTTGTTTGCCTGTCTTTAGTAATTCTGGCTTTGTAGTCACTCTTAGTCACTTTCTGTAGCACGTTTTTGATCCACTGCTTGTATGACATACCCATTGTTGATTCCTCATTCCCTCGAGGCAGTAGTGTTTTAATTACCCTGTAGAAGAAGTAATTTCACAGGATATAGTTAGGGCAGACCAGGGTCCCTGTTTGCCTAGCCTTGCGGCTCACATGGGATTTTGTCACAAAAGGGACGGGGAAACGGGTCACCAGCTTCACATCTCTGACAGCTGTTCTTTCATAGAAGCTCTTTAAGAGAGACACAGTGCCCTTCATCTAGATGCAGGACCTCAAGGGATTTACATTCTGATTCCCCAAAAGTAACATCACTCAGACCCGTGCTTGTGTCTCCTTAATACACCCTGGTGCTGTATCCAAAGAGACCAAAACCAGAGAAGCATGCCCCGGCTTTCCTGAAGACCTGTATTCTAGCAATATGCTTCTGGCCGAGCTTCAAAGCTCCGCCTCCTGGGACATGGTCAGTTGAGGACCTTCTCGGATCCCAGGGTGAGAGGTCACTGGAGAGGTGTGACAGGTGACAGTCGGTGTTAGTTACCTCGCAGGTGCACAGCTTGGAGGAGATTATTTCAGAGGGAGCTGAGTCTCCTCTTCCCATAGCCTCAACGTCTCCCACATTGTCCTCCAGCCACCCTTAATTCTTGGGTCCATCCCCACAGCGTCTGTTTCAGTTAGGCACTCCAAGGTGAGCTGGCGACGGTTAGACTACAAGCTCCCAGAGACCTTTGGGCACGAAATGCATTCCACTGAGGTTTTGGTGTTCCTTTCCTTTGCTAGGTTTTCATCTCATGGTAAAGCTTGTGGGGGTTTGTTTTTTATATTTTTGTGTGTGTGTGTGCAGTGTCTGCCCCAAGCAAGTCTCTTGGGAGGAGGAGGCGGCGACTGGCTCGAAACAGGTTTACCATTGATTCGGATGCCATCTCAGCCAGCAGCCCGGAGAAAGAGCCCCTGCAGCCCCCCGGTGGTGGGGACACTGACCGCTGGGTAGAGGAACAGTTTGACCTTGCTCAGTATGAGGAACAGGATGACGTCAAGGAGACGGACATCCTCAGTGACGAAGACGAGTTCTGCGAGTCGGTGAAGGGCGGCTCGGTGGACGGAGACCTGCCGGAGCAGCTTCAGGCTGCGTCCATCAGCCAGCCCGAAAGTGGGCGGAGAGCCCTGGATAGCCACGCGTCCCGCATGACACAGCTCAAGAAGCAGGCTGCGCTGTCCGGCGTCATTGGAGGAGGCCTGGACAGCACCAGCGAGGAAGTCATCTGGGTTAGGCGTGAAGACTTTGCCCCATCCAGGAAACTAAACACTGAGATTTGACTGTGTCTCGTCCCCGTAGAGAATGTCTGTAGATACAACACCCCCTCCCACCCGTGCCGTCCACAAGAATGTCCCCTTAGGTCACACTGTTGCACACAGCCTTTGGCAGCTGACTTGGGTCTGAAGCCATGTAACCACCCACTTTCGTCATTCTTAACGACATCCGAGAGAATTCATTGTTCTGAATCCCAAATAAGATTGAGTCCTATCTCCTGTATATTTCCAAGGGCTTTTTTTTTTTTAATTTATTCTCAATGAATCAGGGCCTGAAGGATGAGAACAAAGAATCAATACGCACTGGAAAGCCACATCTCAACCACCGCCGCCCCCGCAGCTGTAGCAGGAACAGCGGTGACGGACAGGTTAGCACGCGAAGCCGCGGCTGCCACGCCGGCCCTCCCTGAATCCAGTCTCCTCGCTGGGGAATCACAGAAACAGAACAAACTTGAACGTCTGTACAGCCCGCAGCACTCTGACTTCTTTCCCTCTTCGGTGTCTGAGAATATCCCGTGTATTTTAAGAATGTGTGAAGAAAGGGTGGTCATTTCTGTTCGATGAGCCTTCCCCCCCGCCCCCTTCTGTTTTGGTCTATGGCCGGTCTCCTTGTCAGTGTATGGAAGTTCTAGTTTTGCATAGAATTATAAAGATGCCAAACTCTTAGAAAAGAGGTCACAAATTTATGAGAGAGAGAGAGAAGAAAAACCACTATTTTTTGTATTTTACCTGAGATGCAGGGGCACAAATAGGTGAGAATTTTACAGTGTTAAGTCTAGCTCTGAGTCTAAACATGAGGATATAACCTTTTGCAGAGAGTGAGGCATGGTGACTTTATATTTATATACGAAAAGCCAGCAAGAAGCTCATATTAAGAATAAACTCTTTTTTTTCCAGAAGCAGATTCTTTTTCTTTTTAATGTTGGAATCTATATTTGAGATGGGAGTTTGGTTGGATTCTATATGACAGGGAATGGGCAGTGTGTGTGTCTGTTTCACATGGTAGGGGAGGAGGGTTGCCATGGTGATTGTTGGTTTGTTCCCATCAAAACAGCATCTTCATCCATAGATGACCAGCCCCTTCCCTGACAGCCCGTAACCAAACCTCTGAACCAAACAACCTCCTCAAAACATGTCTTGCATTTAACACTTCCTTCACACCAACGAGACAGGGTAAATACACTAATAAACCTAACCTAACCTAAATGATGCCCAAACAGGAAGAACAAAAACAAGTTATAGCACTTTCAGTTTTTTAAAAAAGGGTTTATAGCACCCCCCCCCCCATTTCACAATGTCCACTTCCTAAGAAGAGTTTAAATAATATGAAAACTTTCTTTTTGGGGAAAATTATCTATTTGGTGTTTGATACATCAGTAGGTACTTTAAAGACCTGAATTTTATAGTAGCTTTAGGAATTATATTTTGTAAGAATCAGTTATGACTTTATATTTCCAGACAATAGAGAGTTCAGAACATCATGCTCTGTGCCCCTGCTTGCCTCTCCTGCTCTCCCGTCCTATATCCCTCCCCTTTCGGGTTTCCAGGGCTTGGAGCTTGATCTTTTGAAAGTTTTATTCTATTAAATTTTTGCTATATCTTCTGGTTTTCTTAAAAAAAAAAAAAAAAGCTTTAGAATGGTTTCTATACCCTTTGTATCACTGCATTGTTCCATATCATCTCGGGTTCGATTATGTCCAGATGGAAAACAGAAGCAGAGGCGTCAAACAGTCGCATTTTTCTGGTCTCCCTGCAATGCGTCCATCGAAAATACTGGAAAGTCTGGTGCTTAGAGAGGGTGCCATTGTCTCTTGTACATAAGGTCATAACGTGTCTATGTCAAAAGTTCTTATATATTTCTTTTATAAGCTGAAAGAAGGTCTATTTTTATGTTTTTAGGTCTATGAATGGAACGTTGTAAATGCCTGCCCAACAATAAAACTATTGAAAAGAGTCAGGATGGCCCTGTGGTTTTGTTTTTTTTTTTGGATGGGAGGTTGGACTGTGAACTAGGGGAGGAAGAGTCCATGGGGAAAAACTCCTGGAAATGTCATTTATATGAAGCAGGTATAAGGCCAGCACTCGGAAGACAGAGGCAGGAGGAACACCCCAAGTTTAAGACCAACTTGGGCTGTATCACAAGTTCCACACCAGCTGGGACAACACAGTGAGATTCTGTCCCCACATATTAAACAATTAACTCTTGCAATCATCAAAGGAACAGTGTTTTGGTAAAGCTTGAAGTTTAAAACATTGTGGTCTAAAAATTGGGAGAATAAGAAATACCAGAAATATACATACCTCTGTGGACACCAGAACCTGGGACCCTTAATAAAAAGTTGCAGTACTTGCTTACAGCCTGTATATAGCCTCCTGTATACTGTGGTTTTTTTTTTTTTTTTTTTTTGAGGTAGGGTCTGTCTCTAGCCCAGGCTGACTTGGAATTCACTCTGTATTCTCAGGGTGGCCTCGAACTCACAGTGATCCTCTTACCTCTGCCTCCCGAGTGCTGGGATTAAAGGCGTGTGCCACCATGCCCGGCTTTCCTGTATACTTTAGATCATCTCTGAGCTGCTGATAATTCCTTACACAGTGTCCGTGGTACATGAGCAGTTGCTGTAGTGTATTCAGAGAAGGATGATGAAAGGTCTCAATAAAGTCAGATGCAGTTTGTCCGTTTCCCTCTCAGATAATTTTTGCTCCATGGGAATGGAATCTACATTTCTTTCCCTATCTACTGCCTTGTTCCGCTGTGAGCAGACTGAAGGGAGCCTGGGAAAAAGTTGGGGCCAAGCGTGGAGCTCAGACTTGAGGGCTTGAGGGAACGAGCTCTTAACCCACTACCTTTTGTCACGTAGGGGCAGCCTGAGGCTTTCACAGAATCAAATAAGAGGTAAATGAGATACAGGGGGCTTTGGGTTACCCTTCTCTTCTTCTCAGAGTTCCCGGTCTCCCTCCAGTGTCCCTGATAAATCTTACCTGGCCAAAGTTATCCACCCTCAGCGTACGTGCCCTCCAGGTGAGGCAGTGTGGATGTGGAGACAGGACGGTCCCTGGGCCTCACTGGCCAGCCAATCTAGCCAAATTGGCAAGCTTCAGACCAGTGCGAAAGCCAGTCTCAACAAAGGCATACAGTGTTCTTGAGGAATGACACCTGAGGCGCTCTTTCTGGCCCCCACAGCGTACACACCTGTTTTAGTTACTTTCTTGCTGCTGGAACAAAATACCAGACAAGCATCAGTTTCAGGGAGGATGGGTTTCTTTCAGCTCACAGTTGCGGGTTCTAGTCCATCATGGGAGGGAAGACAGAGTGGAGGGTGGTCACATTCAGCCCACAGTGGGGAAGAAGGGCAAAGGGACAGATGCTGAGTGCTTAGCCAGCTCTCTCCTTTCAATACAGTCTAAGAACCCATCTCATGGGAGAGTGCAGTCCACCCACCTCAACTAATCTAGAAAAACCCCTACAGACATACCCAGAGATGTTTCCATGGTGATTCTAAATCCTATCAAACAAACCATCACACCTGTAGACACAGGAACAGCAAACAGTCTGTCCGCTCCACTCTTAAGTCATGAACACATCCTTACTTCACACAGCCAGCTCCCTACTGATGCACACTCAAGATCCTAGAATAAAAGAAAAAAAAAACACCAAATTCAGTGAATATTCATATTGCCTGCTTCTGGGGATTATGAGGACACCGGGTGCTTGCAGTACACTGATGTGGATATTGAAGCTGTGATGCGTGTTCCTTGTTGCACGTTCTTCTCCCTGGGGAGTGGTCACAATTCTGCTTCCTGTGCAGCACCCCCCGCTGTCACATCACCGTCATGGAGGCTTTGTTAGGGGAAACTGGCTTTCTCACTAGAGCCTGCATTTAGCTTCTCTGAGGGGCAGACGCACCTGGGGAGCAGGGTTCCCTCCCTGTCCTGCCCTCCTCCCTCCACACCCTCCGGTTTCAACCGGAATGTTTGGACACTTGTCTGTGGGCTGCGTGGTACCAGTTGCACGTCAGTGTGTTCTGCCCTCCAAGTCTTGACAAGATTTTAAAATATCTCCCACCTCATCATGCTTGTTTCTTGTTCTGTCCCCAGATTTAAATGGGCATTGAGGGTTATTATGATAGTGGCAAAATCAGTGTTATATTCCAGACATGCTCAGCTAATCTACTCTTCTCCACCAAGACTTCACATATCTAATGGTAACAGAAAAGAAAAAAGGTCTTTGAAAGAGTAAAAAGTAAGTTTAAAAGTAAGTGTGATTGTGGGAGTGAACATGCAAACCAGGCACAGTTAGGGCAGGAAGGGGTTCACTGTGAGCTCACAGATCCCGGGGAGTTCCACTGATGGCGCAAAGACCGGCTCCCGTTCATAAATCCACGCAGAGATAGAAAGCGCCACCAGCCAGCAACACCCAAAAGCAGCAAGCGCCAACAAGCAACAAGCAGGACCCCCAGGGCTCACACCTGTCTGTACACCTTTGTTCTGGAGGTCAGGCCTATCCCCAAACACCTTAGGGTTAGACCCCAGGATCTGCCCCCCGCCCCCCACACCCAGTAACGCCTCCAGCCACGCTGCTGGACGCCCAAGTTACAGGCTTAATTAAATACCTGAGCTGGGCTGGAGGGATGGCTTAGTGGTTAAGGCATTTGCCTGCAAAGCCGAAGGACCCAGGTTTGATTCTCCAGAACTTGCATTAGCCAAGATGCACAAGGGGGCGCATGCATCTGGAGTTCATTTGCAATGAGGTCCTGGTGTGCCCTCTTTCTCTGTCAAATAAGTAATACATAAAATAAACACCTGAGCCAATGGGGGGCAAGCATTGAAACTACCACAGTAAAGCTTCAAGAAGAGCAGGAAGTTGAGGTATAGATGTCCCAGGACCTGGTTCTTCCTGACGCAGACCACACACTAGCAAGTCCATAAACTCAAGAAGATAGACCAGAACATGCCCGTGGCTCCAAGAATAGGATTATTTAGGTTGGAGAATTGACAAAAAGTTGGGCTGGGCGTGGTGGCGCACACCTTTAGTCCTAGCACTCTGGAGGCAGAAGGTTCATTGTGAGTTTGAGGCCAGCCTGAGACTATATAGCAAATTCCAGGTCAACCTGGGCTAGAGTGAGACCCTACCTCAAAAAAAAAAAAAAAAAAAAGAAAATCATGTGAAGGGCTGGCAAGATGGCTTAGTGGTAAAGGCACTTACTTGAGAAGCCTAAAGACCCATGTTCGACTTCCCAGATCCCACAAGCCAGACGCACAAGGTAACACACGCACAAGGTCGCACATGAGCACAAGGAAGGGCCTGTGTCTGGAGATTGATGACAGTGGCTGGAGGCGCTGGCATGAAAATTCCCTCTCTCGCTCTCATTAAAAATAGGCCAGTCTAAAGGGCTTGCCTTAAAAAAGTCGGGTGGAGATGGGGTTGGGAACACATTTTTTTTTTTCACTTGAGACAAACCTTTTGATACCTTTCATTGAAAGCCATTGCATTTAAAAAAAAAAAAAAAAAAAAACACACCTGTTTCTAGAAAACTAGGCTTTTGGGTTTTCAACAAACCTTTCAAGTCTCAGGAAGTATCTTGGCCCCAGTGGGAAAAGAATGAAGCAGACCCAAGAGAGCTGTGATCCTCACACCAAAATACCTCTTCCCAGCGCTTCAAAGATGAGATCATCGCTGAAGGGGAATCCAGGTCCAGACACTCAAGGCCCAGTGTTCTTTCCCAAAATGTAGCGGCTGGATCTGTTCTTGTGACTGAGGTGCAGGCTCTCTCCCTTCCCTTTCACAATCATCGCCCCCCCCCCCCCCCACTTGATAGACAGTTTCTTCTTGGGGTTGAGATGGGCGGCTCAGTATATGCAGCCGCAGATGCACGCCTGCTGCACAGGCGGCACGACCCGCGTTCCACCCCCAGCGTCCACATAAGCCAGGTGCGCCTCCACGTGACGTGACGTGCCTGTGACCCCAGTGCTCAGCGCATCTAACTGAGATGTGGAGAGCTCCAGGTTCAGTGAGAGGCTCCGTCTCCAGGAAATAGGCTGGAAGATTGATAGAAGAGGGGACCCAACATCTGCCCCTGGCCTCTGCAGGCATGTGTACCTGCACACATACATGAGGACATGCTACACACATGTACCCCCTCCTTGAGAACACAGAGAGATTCTTCTCAGCTGTTCTGCATCACAGTTAGGAACAAGAACCTCTGGGAACTCAAATGACATAGAGAAGCGTTGTTTATAAGTTATTTATTTATTTGAGAGAGGGAAAGAGGCAGAGAGAGAGAGGAGAGAATGGGCAAGCCAGGGCCCCTAGCCACTGCCAACGAACTCCAGACATGTGTACCCCCTTGTGCATCTGGCTAAAGTGGGTCCTGGGGAATCAAACCAAGGTCCTTTGGCTTTGCAGGCAAGCACCTTAACTGCTAAGCCATCTCTCCAGTCCCTAGAGAAGTGTTTTGAAAAAGTAGAAATGAGTCTAAACAGAGTCTTCGGCCAGCAGTTCCAGGGGATCCGACATGTCAGGTCTGTCCACTTGCCCCCGAGAATGCAAACAAAAGGGATGGAGAAAACAGAGGAAAGAAGTTTAATTAAAATTGCTTTTTTTTTAAATTTATTTGAGAGCGACAGACACAGAGAGAAAGACAGATAGAGGAATAGAGAGAGAATGGGCGCGCCAGGGCTACCAGCCTCTGCCAACGAACTCCAGATGTGTGCGCCCCCTTGTGCATCTGGCTAACGTGGGACCTGGGGAACCGAGCCTCGAACCGGGGTCCTTAGGCTTCACAGGCAAGCGCTTAACCGCTAAGCCATCTCTCCAGCCCAAGTTTAATTAAAATTGCTTTTTGAGGGAGATGGAAGTGGGCATCTCAGCCCATCTTTTTTGGGGGGGGGCCTAACATGAGCTTGAATCTTAAGGAAGAGGAAGAACTGGGGCAGTGGAGGCCACGTTTGATTAAGTAGTCTTGGCTAACCTGGTCTGGTCAGTCACTATCTTAGATCTGGTTCTGCAAGGCTGTTTGAAGAAGTCCTTATTGCTTGAGGGGACAACGGCTCCCATGAGGTGACGCTGCTGCCCAGGCAGTGTGATCTCTGCATGGGGCTGTCTGTCCCTGTGATTCTGCCATGCTGCGAATCCAAGGTGACCATAGGACAGTAGAGTTTTACAGTACCCTTTTTGGTGGTCCAGTAGAGGACGATGACAGATGCCTCAGTCACTCTTTGGACCTCCAGCCTCAAAGGGGAATAAGACAGGTTAGCTCTCATGGGTTTTTAGACGATGTTCCTGAACATGTCTAAGTGTGGAGCGAAGCAGTCACCACATGAAGGCAGGAATGCCAGTCAGCGTCCTTATCCTGATTTTAGGTGTCTTTGGGGCCCAAGTGTGGCATTAGAGATTTTCAGCAAGAGCAGCTTGTAAGCATGTTAAACAATGTCCAGGGAGTCAGACAGTTCCTAGCTGTTTCATTTTAGTCAACTTGGAAGACTTCTTAACCAAGTCATCAATGAAGCATTATACAATATCTGTAGATGATGCTAGCTTGTTTTCTGTTATCAGACAGTGAATAATTTATAAGGAATAGAAGTTCACTGAGTTCATGGTTCTGCAGTTGGGGAAGCCCAAGAGCATGGCATGGACTGGCATCTATCTGGTAAGGTCCTTTTTTGCATCACAGCAAGGTGGAGGACATCATATGGTGACCCAGAGCAAGGGTTCTAATGACATCTCCCCTCCCCTTAGAAGGTTACTGTTGCAGTCAGGTTCACACTGCTGGCAGAAATAGCCCAACAAAGAGCAGCTTTGGGGGATAAAAAGGTTTATTTTGGCTTACAGGCTCGAGGGGGAAGCTCTATGATGGTAGGGAAAACGATCACACGAGCAGATGGTGGACATCACCCCTGGTCAACATCAGGAGAGTGTGTCAACACTGGCAAGGGGACACTGGCTATAACACCAATAAGCCCGCACCCACCAATACATTGCCTCCAGGGGGTGTTAATTCCCAAATCTCCATCATCTGGGAACTTAGCATTCAGAATACCTAAGTTTATGGGGGGCACCTGGATCAAACCACCACAAGTACTATTGCTATCAAACAGGTTCGATATCCCAGGACCCATGTAAGCCAGATGCACAAGGAGGCACATCCGTCTGGAGTTTGTTTGAAGTGGCTGGAGGCCCTGGCATGCCCATTCTCTCTCTCTCTTTCCCTCTTTCTCTCTCTCAAATAAATTAAAAAAAATTTTTTTTAAAAAAAGGTTGAGTAGAAGAACCTGTTTTCCTGAGGCAAAAAGGAAATGCTTTCTGGAAGGAGGGTTTCTTTATTTACTGCTCTTTGATAGATACTATTAAGGAATCTTGAAATTGCCTCTAGCAGGTACTGGGAAAGCTCACACCTCAAGCTTGGTATTATGAGTATGCAACACAGAAAGCTCAGGCCCAGTGCCACCTGTTGCTGTCAGTGACTCCAGACCCAGAGCTACAGGGGACAGAGGAGCTCCTTTGTCATGTTGGAAGACGGAGGGCTCTAGTTCTAGGGTTCCTCCTCACCTAGGGTCTTAGGTGCTATGCTGGTGTAGAAATTTGGGGAGCTATATCTTTACTCACCACTAGGTGGCACCAGGGAGGCACTGATTCTGCCTCAACCAGGTCTACTCCTGGCTTCTGCTCACAGCCACTCTTGAGAAACCGATTTCAAAATGTAAGAATCATTAGTGGTAGGTTTAGAAGGGCTTCTTTGAAGGACTAGTTTAGAGAATTTATGTCCAGGTGCGTCAAGGCCTCAGCTATATTTTATTCATCAACTGTGAAGTAGGGAGAGGGAGGGGAGACAATGAATTAAGAGAAATTTCCAAATAAGGAGAGAAAGAGGTATTTTAAAAACTGAGGAGAAGGACATTAGCCAGATGCACAAGGGGGTGCACGCATCTCGAGTTCGTTTGCAGTGGCTGGAGGTCCTGGCGCGCCCATTCTCTCTCTCTGTCTCTCCCTCTTTCTCTCTCTGTCACTCTCAAATAAGTAAATAAATAAACAAAAAATGTAAAAGAAAACTGAGGAGAGATGCACAAAGTGGCGCTGTATTTGGAGTTCGTTTTTAGTGGCAGGAGGCCCTGGCACATCCGTTTCCTCTCTGTTATTCTCTGTCTTTGCAATGGCTTAGTGGTTAAGGTGCTTGCCTGCAAAGCCAAAGGACCCAGGTTCGATTCCCCAGGACCCATGTTATCCTGCTACACAAAGTGACATATGCATTTGGAGTTCAATGGCTGGAGGCCCAGTGCACGGTGCACCCATTTTTTCTCTCTCTCTCAAATAAATATTTTTTAAAATATTTTTGAAAAATTAAAAAAATAGAAACTGTGGTGATACCTTAGTGAGGCAGGGAAAGGAAAAGAATTTTCTTTCTGCCCTTCTGCATACTTTACCTAGGACTCCTGTAAGGAAACAAGAGAAACAAGCAGGTTTATTAGCGCATGGATGGTAGATGCTGTCTAGGGATTGAGCGCCCTTGGAGTGACCTAGGACTCGGTTTTGTTTTCCATCTACAGTGACAACCAAGAGAGGCGGGTCAGGAAGCGAGTATGGGGAAAGCAGAGCAAACAAAGGGAGAGACGCTTTTGACAAATGCAATATTTGCTTCAGCACTTCTCCATGAATGAGAGCCTCAGCTGATGATGTCCCCTTCTCCTCCGAAGAGAGTGAGGGAGAGAGATGAGAGAAGGAAGGGGGCAGGGAGGGAGATAGGGAAAGCAATTGCCTCAGAAATGAAGGGTTCCAGGCTGGCTGGAGAGATGGCTTAGGTGGTTCAGCACTTGCCTGTGAAGCCTAAGGACCCCTATTCGAGGCTTGATTCCCCAGGACCTAAGTAAGCAAGATGCACAAGGTGGCACGTGCATCTGGAGTTCATTTGCAGTGGCTGGAGGCCCTGGCGCGCCCGTTCTCTCCGTGTCTCTGCTTCTTTCTCTCTGTCTATTGATCTCAAACTAAAAAAAATAAAAATAAGCAAAAATGTTAAAAAAAAATGAAGAATTCCTTTATGGATGCAAATTTCTCTCCTCACAGGGTAATTTCTGGGTGTTCACAGCTTTTCCTCTATCTTTATACCAAAGAGGAAGATTTCGGGGGAGACGTATTCTGCTTCTTCGAGAGCAAAATTTTAATCATAGGCCCTGGTGCAGCTGCCACTCGGAGTGAGCCATGGGACATTTCCAGCATCTCCTGTGTGCTGCTGTGCCCGCAGCGGTTAATAGTCCGCAAGGTGTCCTGGCCTTCACTGCGAATGACTAGTTTTGTCTGCTTTTGAACTTGATATACGTGGAACCAGAGTCTGTTCCCTGTGTGGCCAACTGTGTACTTATGCTAAATCTGGGAGACTGATTTGCATTCTTAGCGGTCTGCTCTTTTCTGCTGCTGAGTTTTATTTCCTGAGCAACCCACATGTGTCCATCTGGGGACTGACAGGCCTGAGTCCAGGCTGTCCGGTGAAGGCGTGGCTCCCGCCACCTGGGCTACAAAGTGACCAATGGGACCAAGCTCTGCTGCTTGCCCAGGACACTTCGCGTCTTCGGTCAGAACTTGCGGCGAACCCCCTGACCAGCAGGAGAAGAACGACCAGCAAACGAAGATCCTTCTTGATCACACTTTATTGGAGAGCCTCTTGGTTAACAGGAAAGCTGATGGCGAGGGGCGAGGGGCGCAGGAGTGTAGCTGCTTTTATAGGGCAGAATACTATGGGGCGCCTGTTGGTTGGCTGCCACAGGCTCACCCGCCCACCGGAGCCACGGGATAGGCTCGGGACAAGGTGCGTCAAGCGCATGCGCAACCTCAAGTGAGGTTGGCGCCAGGGCGCTGCCTAAATAAGGAATTGATTACCTCAAGACTGGCAGGAAGCCAGTGCCATCTTGTAATGGCATTTGCATTGGCTCCCTACAAGAACTGGGTAAGCACATGCCCTTTGAGAAGCACCAGGTACTACTGTTCCTTGTGCTGGAAGTGCCAAGACAGGGTCCTTAGTCCATGGAGCTTAGGTGAGAGGCAGAAGACATAGTGTCCATTTTATTTATTTATTTACTTAGGTTTTTCAAGGTAGGGTCTCACTCTAGCCCAGGCTAACCTGGACTTCACTAGCTAGTCTCAGGATGGCCTCAACTCATGACAATCCTCCTACCTCTGCCTCCTGAGTGCTGGGATTAAAGGCGTGTGTCACCATGCCCAGCCTATTTTTATTTATTTGCAAGCAGAAAGAGAAAGAATGGGCACACCAAGGCCTCCGGCCACTGTGAACAAACTACAGATGTGTGTGGCATTTTGTGCATCTGGCTTTCCATGAGCGTGGGGTCACTAGGCTTTGCAGGCGAGCAACTTAACCGCTGAGCCATCTCTCCAGCTGGGTGGCTGTATTAGTTCACATGTTCCATCACCATAACAAAATCCTTGAGGCAATTGACACATGCAGTAAAGAGAGGTATGTTTTGGCTCATGGTTTGGGAGATTCAAGTCCAACATCAGGTGGTGGGGGTGACTAATCACAGCAGAAGAACGTGTGTGGCAGCAAATCCTGAGGCAGGAAGCAGAGAAAGGGTTAGAGAGGGACCATCCCTTTAAAGGGCCTATCCTCCTCTCCCTCTTTCTCTGTCAAGTAAATAAATAAAAATAAATGGGCTGGAGGGATGGCTTAGCAGCTAAGGCATTTGCCTGCAAAGCGACAGGACCCAGGTTCAATTCCCCAGGACCCATGTTAGCCAGATGCACAAAAGGGCACATGTGTCTGAAGTTTGTTTGCAGTGGCTGGAGGCCCTGGCATGCCCATTCTCTGTCATTCTCCTTCTTACTCTGTCAAATAAATAAATAAAAATAAACATAAATAAAGGGCCTATCCTTAATGACCTGAAGACTTCTTGCTAGGCCTTACTTCTTAAAGGTCCCTGCCACCTTCCAATGGCATTACCCTGATAACCAAGCCAATAATACGGTAGCATGTCAGGGGAGAGTCAATATCCAGACCATATATAGTGTCTATACCAAATACCCGAGTAGGTAATTTATAACAAATTTAATTTCTCATAGTTCTGGAGGTTGAGAAGTCCAAGATCCAGACACCAGCAGCCACTGACTGAGGAGGGCCAGGTTTCCTGATATGGCCAGAGGTATGGGGATTGGTAACTCTGTCGTTGTTGTGACAAAAATCCCTGACAGAAATAACCTAAGGGGAGGAAGGGCTTTTTTTGTTGTTTTTTTTTGTTTTTGGCTCATGGTTTCAGAGATGTCAGTCCGTTGTGGGTGGACAGACACTAGCAGGTTTGGAGGTTGTTAAGAGAGTCTCCACCTCCTGTCTCTCTGGTATGAAAGAGACAAAGGCGGAGGTAAGCCATTCACTCACCTGCTCAAGAGACCACCCTCACCCAAAGACATGCTAGGGAAGAAGGAGGAATAGTTATACACAACGAGATAACACACTCACACCCACGGGAGCCCCTTCCCCTGTTCAGTTGCTCATAGACACTCACTTCTGGGCCTGCCTGCTTCTCTGAGCTTGAACTCAGAAAGTGTAGCCTTTCCTTCCTTCCTTTATTCCCTCCCTCCCTCCCTCCTTTCTTCCTCTCTCCCTCCCTCCCTCCCTTCTTTCCTTCCTTCTTCTTCCTTACATGCTCCATCCTAAGCATGCTTACCCTGTCTTGTGGTTTGAATATAAAATGGCCCCATAGCCTCATGCATTTGAGATTAAGCTTCCTCCTCAGTACTTGGCAGGCGGGGCCTTGGGGAGGTGGAGCCTTGCTGGAGAAGGTGTGTCGTTTGGGGTCCAGCTCTGCTTGGTGTTCAGAGCTGGCTCACTTAGACATCTTCCTTCCTACTCTATGTGAACACATGATGCCCCAGATGCCTGCTCTGCCATGCTGAAGCTTCTCCCCAAAACCATCAGCCTGGAATAAACCCTTTCTTCCCATAAGCGCCTTTCAGTCTCACAGGTGTTTTGTGCTGGCAATGAGAAGCTAACTGCAAAACCACAACACTTTGGGGCTTTCCCACCTTTTCCTCAATAAATTTCCTTTGCCTTACTTGCCCTTGTCATCCATATGACTAATTTTTTGTGGTTTCATGAAAAAGAACTCAACAGGATGAAAATTTGCAGTAAGTCCCCAGTGCTTGAAGAAGCCAAACAGCATGGTGGTGGGAATATGGGAAGGAGGAGGCTGTTCCCCTCATGGTGGATAGGAAGCAGAGGGAAGAATGGAGGAGTGACCAGGTGTAATCTTCAAAGGCATCTCCCAGTGACCTTCTTTAAAAAAAAAAATTCTTGGGGCTAGAGAGATGGCTTAGCAGTTAAGGCACTTGCCTCTGAAGCCTAAGGACCCACGCTTGATTCCCCAGTACCCACCTAAGCCAGATGCACAAGGTGACACATGCGTCTGGAGTTTGTTTGCAGTGGCTAAAGGCCCTCTCTCTTAAATAAATAAATAATATTCTTATTTTTTTCATTTGTGAGAGGAGAGATTGAGAGCAATTGAACCAGCAAGCGTGGAAGCACCAGGGCCTCTTGCCACTGTAAATGACCCCTAGATGCGTCTGTCACATTGTCCATCTGGCTTTACATGGATACTAGAGAATTGAACCCAGGCCACCAGGCTATGCAAGCAAGAATGTTTCACTGATGAGAGACATCTTCCCAGCTCCCAGAGACCTTCTTCCTCAAGCTGTGTCCTACTTTTCCACCATCTCCCAAAATATCCCCGCCAGCTGTGGACTAAGCATTGGACATATGAGTTGGGGGGGGGGTGCATTGTATTTGTGAACCATAACAGGGTGAATGTGTGTCAAAAGAAAAGGAGAGGAAATAGGCTCGCTCTAGCTCCCTGTAGCCCTTTGGTAGAACACGAATCTACTCATGAGGGCATAGGTCTCAAGACTTAAATCCTTCCTAAAAGGCTCCACTTCGTCATATCACATCAACTTGAACTTTGGAGGAGGCACCTCCAGACACAGTAGGTGGGTAGAGATGCTGAGTGTGGCTGGTCCAGATGCAGTGACTGACCGAGGAGACCTCGGGGGGGGGGGGGGGATGGTTCCTGGCCTAGGGCAGCACACAGACTTCTGAGGAGACCGTGAGCGCCCTCCGCAAGATCAGGATCTTCCAGAGGTGAACTTGAGCCACGGAGAGGGCATGGTCTGTGAGGCACCATCTCCATCTGTTCTTTGGCGAGGGTGGAAAGTTGAGGACCCAGTTCTAGAAAGAGCTGATTGAAAGGTCAGAACCCATGGGGGAATCCTCCCTTCGGCTCTCAGACACTGAAAAAAGGTACCTTAAAAAAAGTCAGAATTTCCCCAGGAATCTCATGTTGGGAGAAGGAGCAGGCTGTAACCTGGTACCAGGCAGAGGAAGAACTTGTCACCTCGAAAAGGATTTCACACAGTTCTGATGACGGGTCAGACTGCATGGCTGGAGAGAACAGAGCCAAGACAGTGAGGGTCAGTGATGGGCAGGACCACACCCTCGCCGGGATGGGTGAGCTCGGCCCAGCTCTGGCTCTCTGCTTCAACCTCAGCCTCAGGTCAAGACCCAGGAAGAAGACAGCGTTAGGAGACCACTGGGTCTCTTTGTCCCTCTTCTTTTTCTCCTGCTTTTCACTGCCACTTGTTTAATTGGCTTTTTGAGGTTGGGTAGCTGAACCCGGCTTTGTTGGGGGGGCGGGGTCTGTGGAGGCCCATGCCTGGAAGCTAATAATTCTGGCGCACACATAACAAAGGTTGACATGATTCCCGCCTTGACGTGCCCATATCCAGGCAGAATTCAACACAGGAAGTGCTTCTGGTGTACACAGGTCGCGGAGCTGTTGGCTGACAGCTGTCCTACCTCCAGCACTTCCTGGGGAGCTGATGAAGTTCAGAACGTGCTACCCCAAAATATGGCACCTTCGCTTAGTGTGTATTTTAAGGGGAAGAAATTAGGAGTAAGCCCAAAAGAAAAGAATGGAAAGATCCACTTCCTCCTGGCCAGAGGAACAATGTCCGCTGGTCCTGGGTGGACCTGTCAATCACCCACCTGGTTGGGAGACCACCCGGGGGTGTTGTTAGGTTTTCATTGCTGGGACAAAACACCCGACCAAAAGTAGCTGATGGGAGGGAAGTTTCTGTTTTGGCTTACAGCCTCGAAGGGAGGCTTCATGATTCATGATGGCAGGGGGAAGCCTGGCATGAGCAAAGGCTGGGCACCATCTCTACCACAACAGATGAAAAACAGCAGCAAGAGAGTGAGCCAAACTCTGGCAGGGGGGAGCTGGCTATAACACTTCTAGACCCGCCCCCAGCAACACACCTCCTCTAGCAAGGCTCCGCCTCCCAAATGGCCATCAGCTGGGGACCGAGAATTTAGAACACATGAGTTTACAGGAGACATCCAGTTCACACCAGCACAACCCCTCACCTACAGGCATGCTAGCGAGGTAGGAGGAATAACTATCCCCTTGATGAGGTAAGGTACTAGGTCCCCAAGGAGCCCCTCCCTTTGGCGCAGTTGCTCACAGACTCTCACTGCAGAGCACGCCCATTTTTCTGAGTTCTAACTTAAAAGGCCTGACATTCCCCCCTTCTTGACGAGATTAACCATCTCAGAAAACTAGATGGGATTTCCCTCCATTTTAATTTATTGCAAATTTATACCAATGCAAATGAGGTTTATGGACTTTTTTCTTCTTTGGATGCTGGTGGAATTCCTGAGCATGTTTTCTCTGACACTCGGACACTTTCCATCTTCATATTCTCAACTCCAAGCCCTTCTCTCTTTTGGTAACAAATTAATTAATTTATTTGACAGAGAAAGAAGGAGGGAGAGAGAAAATGAATGGGTGCACCAGGGCCTCCAGCCACTGCCAACAAACTCCAGATGTGTGTGCCCCCTTGCGATTCTGGCTAGTGTGGGTCCTTGGGAATCGAACCTGGGTCCTTTGGTGTTGCAGGCAAATGCCTTAACTGCTAAGCCATCCCTCCAGCCCTCTTTTTAATTTTTAAAAAATATTTTATAATGTTTATTTGTTTATTTGTTTGAGAGAGAGAGGGAAAGAGAGAGACAGACAGAGGGAGGGAGGGTATGTCAGGGCTTCCAGTCACTTTAAACAAATTCCAGATCATGTGCCACCTTGCACATCTATCGGGCTTATGTGGGTACTGGGGAATTGAACCTGGGTCCTTAGGCTTCACATGCAACTTCTTTAACTGGTAAGCCATCTCTCCAGACCTAAAGTATCTTTTTAAATATGTTTATTTATTAGAAAGAGAAAGAGAGGCAGATATAGAGAGAATGGGTATGCAAAGACCTCTAGCCACTGCAAACAAACGCCAGACACATGTACCACCTTGTGCACCTGGCTTTACATGAGTAGTGGGGAATTGAACCCAGGTCCTTAAGCTTTGCAGCCAAGTGCCTTAACTGCTGAGCCTTCTCTCCAGCCCTAAAGTATCTTCCTGTAACATAGTTTTTAGTATTTATGGAAAATTCTCTTGAATGGGCCATGTCCTTGATGAGGATGAGTTTCAGTTTATGTTTGATAATTTAGGACATTTGAATCATTTTGTAATGCAACACTGTAATGTGAGACTGGGCCTCACCTTTAAAATGATTGCCCTGTTTTGTTTTTTTTTTTTTTGCACTGAAAACACCTGCTTTGCCTTTTTCATCTCTTCCTTACAAGTCCAGTGATAGATGGGGGCAGATAGCCTCATCTTCTCATTAGAGGTCACAAAAGAAAGCTCACAAGAAACTGTGACTTGCATTCTGTGAAGACGTAATGACAGGGCCAGAGTCCTCACAGAGAGGGACACATGGCCAGTCTTTCCATTTAAAACCCAGAAAATCCCTGCATTGGCTATAGTTACAGGATCTACAATTACAAAGATGAAGACGCATCCTTTGGCTCTTCCAAAAAGAAAACAAAAACAAAAACAGGATTTCCAGCCTCTGAAAATCTTGGGCAGTATTCCCGGTATGTGGTTATCCTCTGTGAACAGGTCAGTAGAGAGCTCTGCATTCACCACTGCCTTGAAAGCTTTTTGTGAGAGCAGCTGGGAAGGTGACCACGTGGGCTCTGCTGCCTCCTGCTGGAGACCTGCGGGATTGTCTCAAGTTTCTAGCAGGAGGGAGGAAAGGAACAACCTCCTTTAGTATTTAGGCTGGAGGGGGAGGGCGGCTGGGAGGAGATGGTGAGCAAGAATCTGACCTCGGAGACCTCTCAGGAATCTGTCCCCAGATAGCTTTTTTTTTTTTTCCCCAGACAGAGTCTTACTCTAGCCCTGGCTGATCTGGAACTCACTCTGTAGCCCAGACCACACTTGAACTCACTAAGATCTATCGTCCTACCTCTGCCTTCCAGGTACTGATATTAGAGGTGTGAGTCATCATGCCTGGCAAGTTTAACTCTTAATTTACAAAACTCTAGTATCTTTGGCAAAGAAACAAAAAAACAAAAGCAAAGTTCTTATGAAGTAAGCAAAATACCAACTAAATTGATAACACTGAATGTGAGTTGAGTCACAGTACTCCACCGGGATTGAATAACATCTCTGAAAGAGAGCAACTTTACTCAAAAATCCTCTATCGCACCACTCCCAGGATATAGTGTGCGGACACACACACACACACACTTTAATTCCAGTTGGACTCATCTTACTTTGGGAAGAACAGATACATTACTTGCCAGGCTACCACATCCTACCTAAGCATCTGCATCTCACATGGAAGGCTCTGGCTCCCAGCAGCCCGTTCCTGTGAAGGACATCGGCGCTCACACTCCTGGACTCTGTCACGCTCACCGGAGCGTCAGTTCTCTATGAATCTTATCTTTCCTCTACCTGAACGGCTGTTTTTTTTTTTTTTTTTTTTAAACTCAGAGTCCTCAAACCTAAAAACAAAAAAAAGTAACGCCACACCGTGTAATATCTGGGTCATCTTGAGCCAAAACCCAAAATGTAATCCCCCACCATGATCTAACTCTTGCTCTCTATACTTTTCTGCTCTGTACCCTTAGTCCTCTGTCTCCCAAGCCACCCCCACTGTGCCCTGCAAGATGACCCCACCCTGGTGAGCAGCGAACTCCCACCTCAGCCCCCATCACTCTGCCCATTGCCACATCAACAGCTCCTGCATTTGCATCTCGTCAGTAACACCGGGGGCGCGGGTCCGCATTCTGTGTGCAGGAGGTGGGAGGATGGGGGCTGGCCAAGGGAGATGACTGGACTCCGGTTTGAGAAGGCCTAGGCTTCCAGGACGAGACACTCTCTAAAATCAAGAAGGGTGTTCATCATTTGAGTAGCCGTATCTGGCAAATGTTATGAGGCAAGAGGAAGTTTGGGTAGGGAAAGGAAGGGGTCGGCGGTGGATTACCTGGTGATGACAGAGAGGTGACCAGTTGTCCAGATGTGAACAACCCCATAGGAGGCAATATACCTCTTTCTGCCAAGGTGAATGGGGGTGGCCATAAGTTCATCTTTGGATATACCGACCTTGGAAGCTTATGAATTCGCAAATCAAGCTGATCTCTAGAATATCAGGCTCTAATGGTCACAGCAAATCACCCATGGCCTGTGTGACACCACTCACCAGTTCTAATTTTGCCCACCGCAGGCTGTTCACCATTGAGTTAACATTCATCTGTCTCTGAAAGCTTCCCCTTCCACTTAACCTAACTGCTAGGTATATGCGAGCCTGGGAAAACGCTTCACCCGTCTGGCCCTCTGGCCTCAGCTCCTCATGTGGAAAATGAGGGTCGGCAAAGGTGGTCTCGGCAGAATCCTTGCCCTGGTCTTCTCCAAGGAGAACGCGGCACTTCCTTGATCCACCGCCAGGCGGCACCAGAGAGGCGTCCTCGCAGAAACTTGGGGCAATGAGCCAGGGAACCAGGTGGCGTGGACGCTGCCGCCGAGATGAAAGTGACCACAACCCTCTCACGGCCTCTAAGTCAGGCCAGTCCGCGGTTCTAGGAAAATCACCCTATCTTCAGCAACAGCAGCCGACTTCCTGTAGCTTTATGCCCTTTTTATTTCAGCAGTGCCTAGAAACGCTGTCTCGCTCTTCTCTGCCAGTCTGTTAAATGCGTGGATTTGTCGAAGTAAATTAGCTACAAGCGGCACGTTGCAGTCACCAGGATGCTTTCAAATATACCAGTGTTCTCATTGCAACTCAGCTCTCCCTTCAGATAAACGAAACGAATCTAAACAAAACACCCGGGGCCCGGCGTGGCGATGCACATCTTTAATCCCAGCACTCAGGAGGGAGGAGGATAACTGTATGAGTTCGAGACCAGCTTGGGAGTACAGAGTCCCATGGCTAGAAGGAGACCCTGTCTCATCCAAAAACGGGAGAACATGACAGTTGTTGGATAAGCACAAAGATGGGTTTTTCGTTTCAAGGCAGGTATAACCTCCTCATTCATCATTTGGGTAGCCGTAGCTGGCAAATGTCTTGGGGTGTATCACATCACTTGTTAACTAGGTCATGAAGCCAAGTTTTCTGGCCGGTGGTATGTATGCAGTCACCAGGACTTCTGGAAAGCTTACAGCGTCTGAAGAAATGCTGCCCTGGGTGGTGTCAGGGAAAGCTGAAGAGTCACGTGTGCAGTGCTGGCTGTAATCCCAGTCCCGAGGGGCCGAGGCAGGAGTTCAAGGCTAGTTTCAGTCAGCTACATACTGAATTCAAGGGCAGCTGGGGCTATGTGAGATCCCAAGTAAGCAAGCAAATAAACCACAAACAACAATGGCTGGAGAGATGGCTAAGTACTTAAAAATGCTTGCTTGCAGAGCCTGATGGCCTGGGTTTGATACACAGTACCCGTGTAAAGCCAGATGCGCAAAGGGGCACGTGCATCTGGAATTCGTTTGCACTGGAAGGAGGGCCTGGCGCTCCTATACTCACTTTATTTTTTTTTTCTCTGTCTCTCTCTCTCGAATAAATAAATATTTTTAAAACACCAGAAAGAAAGCAAAATAAATAAATAAATAAAAATAAAAGAAAGGCCATGTTGGAATGGGTGTCCCCCAGTAGATTTAGTTTTAGTAGAGATTTAGACTGAATCTACTGGGGGACACCCATTCCAACATGGCCTTTCTTTTATATTGTTATTTATTATTATTTATTTTTGCTTTTTTCCCCTGGTGTTTAAAAAATATTTATTTATTTATTTGAAAAAGTGGGAGAGAGCGAGAGAGAATGGGCACACCAGGGCCTCCAGCCACTGCAAGCAAACTCCAGATGCATGCGTCCCCTTGGGCATCTGGCTAATGTGGGTCCTGGGGAAATGAAACCTGGGTCCTTTGGCTTTGTAGGCAAATGCCTTAGTGGCTAAGCCATCCCTCCAGCCCTATTTCTTTTCTTTTCTTAATATTTTTATTTACGTATTTGCAATCAGGGGGCGATAGAAGAGAGACAGAGAGAATGGGCATGCTGGGGCCTCCAGCCACTGCAAACGAACTCCAGATTCATGTGCCACTTTTTGCATGTGGTTTACCTGGGTACTGGGGAATCAAACTCAGATCGTTGGGCTTTGCAGGCAAGTGCCTTAACTGCTGAGCCATCTCTCCAGCCCAGTATATATTTCTTTAGAGAAGATGCCCAAATGGCCTTCAAAGTTGTGAAAAGATGCTTAACACAAGTAATCATCAGAAAAGGGCAGATCAGAACTAGAGTGAGACACCTACTCACGCCCATTCGAACGACCACCAGCAAGGAAACAAGGAAGGCAACCCTTCCCAGGAGTGTGGAGCAATTGGAAGATCTGTGCACCGTTGGTGGGGGTGTAAAATTGGATGGATGCTGTGTAAAACAATAGAGACTCTTCAAGAAAATGTAGAGTTTGTATACACACCAGACAGTTTTCAGCCATAAGGAGAAGAGGGTAGACCTGGAGATAGTTATGCAAATTAAGCCGGGCTGAGACAAATATTGTATATCTTCTCTCATTTGTGATTACTAGATTTTATGTAGATACATAAAAATCATGTGTGTATATGCGACATGCCAGCAGAAATGAAACTGTGTAGGGGGCAAAAGAGACGGGAGAGGAAGGTGAACAGGAATACGGGAGCACAGGGGGAATGCGTTCAGCACACAAAGTACACGTGTACGAAAGCATCTTTATGAAACTCAGCCCTGCATACCATGAACACACACAGTGAAAACAAACAAACAAAAGAAATGGAATTCCCGCATAACTCGGTACCGTCACTTTTGGGTGTTTATCCAAAGGACTGGAAAGCAGGACCTTCCGAGGTGGCCGCACTCTAATGCTCATTGCAGCGCTGTCCACAAGCATGAGGAGGTGGCCACAGGCCAGATGTCCACTGACGGGAGGGCGGGTCAGGTCACAGCAATATAGCACACAATGGAAGATTGCCCAGCCTTAGGGACCACAGGAAAGCCACAGCATGCTGCCACATGCATGGACTCTGAGGAAGTTATGCTCAGGGGATCAGCATCTAACAGATAAATTCATAGAGATAGAACACTGCCTAGAAGTTACCAGGAGCCAAGAAGATTTATTGCTTACTAGGCAGAGTTTCTGCTTTGTTTTCTGAGGTAGGGTCTCACTGTGGCCCAGGCTGACCTGGAATTCACTATGTAGTCTCAGGGTGGCCTTGAACTCATGGCGATCCTCCTACCTCCGCCTCCTGAGTGCTGGGACTAAAGGCGTGTGCCACCAAGCCTGGCTTAGGTAAAGTTTCTCTGTGTGGACCACTGTAGGAGATGCTTGTCAGGGGCCAGGGAAAGAGGGCAATGGAGCATGATTGAGTGACTACACACTTCTCATTTTGTAAGATGAAGGAGCTTCAGGGATATGTTTCACAGTAATGTGAATGGGCTTAACCTTACTGAACTATGCTCTACTGGATACAAAAGTCTGTTCTGTGGAGTTTTAAAGCATAGCTTTAAAAAAGCATAATGGAATGCTATGTCACATCCACCACTAAGATGCCTGTGATCACTAAAAAACATTGCATGTCAATTGTGGTGGTGCATGTCTTTAATCCCAGCACTTGGGAAGCCGAGTTAGGAGGATCACTGTGAGCTCAAGGCCACCCTTGGGACTACATAGTGAATTCGAGGTCAACCAGAGCTAGAGTGAAAAACCAAAACCACAACAGAACCCCCCCCCCCAAAAAAAAAACAACATTGCAAGGCTGGAGAGATTGCTCAGGGGTGAAGGCACTTGCCTGCAAAGTCTAATGACCAACGTTTATTTCCCTAGGATTCATGTAAAGCCAGATGCACAAAGTAGTGCTGCACCTGGAGTTCATTTGTAGTGGCTGGAGGCCCTGGTGCACCCATCCTTTCTGTATCTATCTCTCTTCTCTCTGTCTCTCTCTGTTTGCAAGCAAGTAAATAAAGAGAATATTAAAAAAAAAATAATATTGCTGAAAATAGCAAGTGTTGGCAAGGGCATGGAGAAGTTGACACCATGTGCATTGCTTGTGGGAATGGAAAATGGTGCGCCAGTGTGATGTGATTTCTCTACCTCCAGACCATTTACCCTGTGACCTGGCCATTCTACCTTTGTCTAAATACCCCAAAGAAAGGAAAACAGGGACTCAAATATGTACTTATTCACGACAGTCAAGAGCTAGAAATAACCTGTCTCCACCAACAAATGAATGAACAAAATGTTGTGTATCTGTGTGATTTCCATAACTCAGCCCTAAAAATGAATGAATTTCTGATGGTTTTTTTTTTAAAAACAAATTCTTTTATTTCTTTTTAAAAAATTATTTATTTTAGATTGACAGACAGAGAGAGAAAGAGGCAGATAGAGAGGGAGAATGGGCGTGCCAGGCCCTCCAGCTACTGCAAATGAACTCCAGATATACCCCCTTGTGCATCTGGCTAACGTGGGTCCTGGGGAATCGAGCCTCGAACTGGGGTCCTTAGGCTTCACAGGCAAGTGCTTAACTGCTAAGTCATCTCTCCAGCCCTCTGATGGGAATTTTTTAAATTTTATTTTTATTTACTTGAGAGAGCAAGAGAGAAAGGAGCAGAGAGAGAAAGAGAGATAGAGAGAGAGAGAGGGAGAGAGGGAGAGAGAGAAGGAGAATGGGAAGATTCAGAGAGATAGAAAGTAAATTAGCATTTACCAGAGCTGGGCAGTAGGAAAGGAGGTGTTTTCCTGAGTTTCTATGTGGGATGGTGAAAATCTTAGAACCGGATGGTGGGTGGACAGTTGTAAAATACTGCGCATGTGATTGGTGCTACTCCATGGAACTTACAAGGGCCTGGAGCACTGTTGGGCAAGCACGCGATGCTCGCATTCCTGGGATGCACACAATCAGCAGGCACACAGGCATGCGTGTACAAGCACGTGTGTGGAGGCCAGAGGCTGGCGTCGGGCATCTTCCTCAATTGCTTGCTACTGGACTTCCCGAGGGAGGTCGCTTCCTTGGACGCAGAGCTCAGTGAACCACGTGGTCTACTGAGTATAGGCAAGCAGCCACACGCACCCTGCGCTTACCTGGGTGCTGGGATCTAAACTCTGCCCTCCTGCTTGAGTGGCATGCTCTTCATCAGTGGGCCATCCCCTCAGCCTCTCAAGTGGCAAATTTTATGTTACATATAGGTGTTTTTTCTTACACTGGGGCTGGAGGCCTGGGGGCTGGTGTGTTCAAGGTAAATACCCTACTACTGAGCTTTACCCTTGCCCTGTGTTTCACTAGAATAACAAATGATGTTAAAAGATTATCTTCAGTTTTTATGGGCTGGAGGGATGGCTTGGTGATTAAGGCATTTGCCTGCAAAGCCAAAGGACCCAGGTTCAATGTCCTAGGACCCAGGTTAGCCAGATGCATCTGGAGTTCGTTAGCAGTGGCTGGAGGCCCTGGCTCACCCATTCTCTCTCTCTCTCTCTCTCTCTCTCTCTCTCTGTCCAATAAAGAAAGAAAGAAAAATGAAGAAAAAACTTAAAAAATATTATCTTCACTTTTTAAAAGATGACAAATGAGAGCAGAATTCATGCACAAAGACTTGATGCAACTCAGTACTGTCGTACTGAGCTATAGCCATCCTCGCCGGAAGAGGCCTGACGTTAGCTAGCGAGGTTTGCCTGCTACTGTGCCCATTTTACAGCTAGAAAGACAGACTGTTAATGTTGTTCTCAGAGCTTTCTGTCTAGTAAGCCTGAGGTCTGTGTCCCGAGTGGAACTGAAGTAGACATGGGCGCCTTTCCTTCCCTGTCACTTTGGGAGAGCAAGCAGCGCGCCTTTGGCTTCGATTTCCGTCTTGGGTCTCCATGCCTTTGAACTGTGGTGGCTCCATGCCTTTGAACTGGCTTGACTTACTTCAGTAGGGGGGAAAACCCGCTGTGAAAGAGAGCATTGAATGGGAGCAAGGCCCTACCCAGTTCTAATTTCTCATTGATTTTTTTTTTTTCTTTCTGGAAACCATCTCCCTCACAAAACTGACCCTGGGTGGCATTTTCTAGTTCCCGGGGGCTGTGTTAGCGCACAATTTTGGCAGATTCATGAATGTTGATCGCAGTTCTTTCCCAGTGTAGCAATTCATCCATCACGGACTTCTGCATTTGACTTTGGTCAAGTGAGACCCTTGAACTTCCTCCCTAGGACCAGTGGAGGTCGCTGTTTCACTACGAATCTCTGTTAGGGCCGGAAGCAAATGCCAGCGTTGCTCTGACCAACATGGATCCTTCTTTTTCTTTTCTCTTTTTCTTTCTCTCATCTTCCTGTTTTTCCTTTGTCCTCTCATGGTCTTCCCATTATTTTAATGGGTCAGCACAGATGTGGTGCCAAGAGAAGGACCACATTCTTTGCACATTTGATTATTCCTCCCCTCTCTCCAAGACCGCAGAGCCCAGAGCCTTGACCTTGCGCTGCCCAGCGTTTGAGCACAGAGATGAACCGTCGCGTTCGTGGGGGACCATCGTTCGAACAGCCCCACGGACACATTGAGGGCTCTTTCCTTCAGTTACTTGTGTTTAGGGTTTAGCCTGAGTTCTAATCCCAGAGAGATCAGTAAGGGAGTTAAAAAAATAAAGCCTGGAGAGACAGCTTACGGGTTAAGATGCTTGCCTGCAAAGCCTAAGGACCCAGGTTCGATCCCCCAGCCTCACGTAAGCCAGCTAGCTACACAAGGTGGCACATAAGTCTGGAGTTCATTTGCAGTAGCTAGAGGCCCTGGAATGTCCATTCTTTCTCTTTTTCTCTCTCTCTCAAATCAAGAAAATATATTTTTTAAAAAGTTAGAAATAAAAGCCCTTGTCAAATCTATACAGCCCTGAGATTTTGACGTTTGAAAGTTAAAACTCATTCCCCATACCATAGTTGCTATGCAACTGAAAAGAAACTTAGATTTTATTCTTTGTGTGTGTTTTTTTCCTTCTGATGACTAAAGTCTTTTCAGAAAAAGCATTTGTTCCCAATGCTTTCATCTGATCTTTACTTTTGCATATTCCCACCTATGGTGCTCAAAAGACATTCCCAGGCATAGTTTCTAACTGGAATTGCCAGGCTGCTAACTGAAAACAAACAAACAAACAAAAACCCTAACAATCAAAATAAAACTTTATAACTTAAAAAATGACATTTTAATTAAAAATATTTTTATTTATTTGTGAGAGAAGAGAGAGAGAGAGAATGGAGAATGAATGAGAGCGGGGATGGCAGGGCTTCTGCTGGGGAATCGAGTCCAGTCTGGCAGGCTTTGCAACCAAGAGCTTTAATGGCTGAGTCATTTCCTCAGCCCCTATTTTTCTTTATTTAGTTTTATTTGTGTGCCCGCGCACATGGGTGTGTGAGTGTGTGAGAGTGTGGTGGTTGTGTCCATACCAGGCCTGTGGAGGTGCAGGGACGGCTTTCTAGCCAGTCACCAGGAATCGAGGCAGGGTGTCTGTCTTTGGGTCGCCTTCCTTCTGCTGCTGCCCTTCGCTGGGCTCCCTTCCGCCTCCCGTCTGGCCGTCAGCACGCTGGAATTGCAGAAGCCTGCCATGGCTTCTGGCTTTTTATGCGAGGCCTGAGGAAGATCAAACGTGGGTACTCAGGTTTGCGTGATACACTATCCACTGAGCCACTTTCTCAGTGAGCCCCCCTTCACCCCCCACCCATGACGTGCTTTAGAAAAGAATCCCCGTGGCACGGGGGCCAGGTGTGCATGTGGGGTGGGGAAGGGGTACACTGGAAATACTGATGTTTCTTTAACCTGGACTTCCGTGCAGGCGGATGGAGTTAATTATTTAGCTTAGCCGTGAGGTCATTTAGAGCTCCAGAGGAGATTGACAGTCCACAGAATCACCTCCTCACACCGCCTGGGGTCGGGGAGACTGTCAGTGGACTTGGTATCTACGTTGTGCGCCCCATGGACGTGAGGATCTGGTGTGCTCTAGGGATCTAGGGAGCTGGCCCAGCTCTCCCGTTTCTCACAGCGTAATGGCTGCTTTTTCTTCTCACGGAGACATCCAGCCGAGACAGCACGGCCAGAGGCAGAGAGTCTATTCCAAATTGGTTTCCAAGGTGTTTTCCATTACCGGGTGACCTTGAGCTGTTCTCTTGACCTTCCAGGCCTCCGCTGTTCCACACGCAAACAAGATGTGGAAGTGGACTACCATCCCTGATCCTTGTGGCTCCTTCTTCCTTGGTTGTCCGGCACCAATGTTCAGCTGCCAAGCAACTGACTCGCACTATAGTAAGGGATGGACAATGCAGTAACTACCCTACCGGTACTTGGTTTCCTATTGCTGATGGAAAGTCTTTTGCTATGAATCCTGGCCTTTATTTGGACAGGTGTGTGCGCAGGTGTGCGCAGGTGGGGGTGGGAGGGTGCCTCAGAGAAATGAGAGAAGCAGTGTTGATAAGTGGGCTTCCGGGGGGGGAGGGAGGGGTTCCAGCCCTGTCACTATCAGTAAGTGGGCATGCTTTTCAATTCCTTTGTAATTTTACTTTTTCATTTCAGAAATCCACTATGTGATGGCGATACATCTCAGAGGCAGCGTGCCCTAACATGTTTGAGGCCCTGAGTTCCATACCCACACACCAAAATCAAGCAACAACAAAAATAGTATAGAAACATCACTTTACTCCTGGCATTGTTATAAATGAAATTATGATTAATAAAAGACAGATGGCACCATAACGATTGTTCCTACCAACTTAAACTTAGGGTCTTTAGACCAACCTCCTTTCTTTCCTACCGTACCGTGTCACATCCACCATACGAGGGACCCAGTCACACCGTTACTCTTGAGTAGGAAAGATTCTCTAAAGGAGATACAGACAAGGTGCATGCACATATGCACAGGCACATTTGCACTTGAAATACCCCTCCCCCCCACACCCACAATTCACTGAAAGTCTTACTACCTCACCACTTTGGGGGTGAGGATGTGTAAGTGTGTATGACTCTGGAGGGGCTATAATTGTTCACATTATAGAAAATGTGTACCATAAGGAGCCATCAAAGTCAAGTTTAAAAACGCATAAGGTGGGCTGGAGGGATGGCTTAGCGGTTAAGGCAGTTGCCTGCAAAGCCAATGGACTCAGGTTCAATTCCCCAGGACCCATGTTAGCCAGTTGCACAAGGGGGAGCACGTGTCTGGAGTTTGTTTGCAGAGGCTGGAGGCCCTGGTATGCCCATTCTCTTTCTCTCTCTCTCAACACCTCTTTCTCTGTCAAATAAACAAATAAAAATCAAGTATTTTAGAAAAACCACATAAGGTAACCATGTTTATATGTCATCAGTGGAATGAACATCAGTGTTGAGAATGTTGGTTTATTTCCAGAGAAGAGAAAGGGGAAGAAAGTGGCTACAGAGACCCCAGCTCGGTGGCCTGTTTCTTTAAAAAGACGATGAGCAGGCTGGACGACTTGATGGATGTGGTGATGGGCCCCTGATGTGCAGTGTTTCTTTCTACCTTCCCTCCTCCCTCCCCCCTGTTTTTCTTTCCCTATATGATGGAATCTATGGTGATTTGAGGCAGGTGTCCCCACACATTCATGCGCACTGAATAATTCATCCCCAGCTGATGGCAATTTTTGTTAAGCGGAACCTTAATGGAGAAGGTGTGTTGCTGGGGGTGGCACCTCAATGGTTTGATGCCAGTGTTAGTTGGTACACTCTTGCTATTGTTATTCACCTAGTGTGGATCCTTTTTAAAATATCTAACAAGGTCCCTGTCGGGGGGTTGAATTAGGTGTCTCCCCATAAACTCATGATCTGAAAGCTAGGTCCCCAGCTGATGGCAATTTGGGAAATGGGCTCTCTGGAGGAGGTGTGTTGCTGGGGGCGGGCTGATGGGTGTTCTAGCCAGCTTCTCCTTGCCAGTGTTCGGCACACTCTCCTGTTGCTGTTGTCCACTTGATGCTGCCCAGGAGATGACCATGTCCAGCCTCTGCTCATGCCATATTTTCCCCTACTATGGTGAAGCTTCCCCTCAAGTCTGTAAGCCAAAATAAACCCTTTTCTCTCACAAGCTTCTTTTGGTTGGGTGCTTTGTTCCAGCAACACGAAGGTTAACAACAACAGAATCCCTCACAGTCCAGAGGAAAACCCAGATTCCTGCACCCGGGCCGTGAACTTCTAACCATAGCCGGTGTCCAGTGTAGCACCTTAGTGCTCATCTCCACACGTGTTTCCCTCTGCTGAATTCACCAGAAGGATGAGGCTGGCCCCTCATTTTCACCCTTCATTCTGTACCCCTCTGGTCCAAAACCTTTGCTTAGCATCCTTCACCAACCCGAAGCGAATCTGCTCTGTCCCCATCCATCCAGCATCTGTTTGCCATGCTGCGTTTAAAGCAGATGGTGTCTTTCCTGGAACATCACATAGGTGGCCCTACAGTGCCCGAGGCTGACCTTTCTCCAGTGGCAGGGCTCAGGTGAGATCTATGACTGTCCTGGAAAGGGCTCGAACATGATCTTTTCAATTGAAAAGGTGACTGCAATAAAGAGGAAATAGAGAGGACAATGGGATGTATGGCATAAAAAAGCAGGCATGGGGACTGACTGGGGAAAGAAAGGGAAACAGCCAGAGGGGGAGAAGGGAGAAGGGGAGGGCAGTGGAGAGAGGGAGCAAATGGGAACAAAGCTTAATGGCACGTATATGGGAAGAGGCCGTGATGAAACCCATCACTTTGTACGCTGACTTGAACATGCATTTAAAGAAGGCAATTACCGTTGACAAGCCACATCCAGCAGCTCTAATGTTGCTTAAACACGCACTAATTTCTTCTATAGAAACATCTTTCACTCTGCTTTCTAGCATTTCTAGCCCACCTTTTCCTTTGACTCGGGGTTGGCTTGGAAGCATTTCCTACAGAACTGAAAGAACCGCCTGGAGTTTGTTTCCCAAGCCGCGATAATCCGGGGACTGTGAGGCTGAGAGATTAGAAAGGACAGAGGGACACAACTCAGTTTCAGAATTTCTAGCTTGAGAACGCAAGTGGGAAGAACTCTGCACCCCTTTGTGTTAACTCCTGTGAGGAGATGGGGTGGGTGTGGACGCACGTGTGCAGCATAATGTCACTGGGCAGACTTGGACAGTGCAGTGGGCTGGACCTGTGGGTTTTTTTTTTTTAACTTTAAAAATCTTTATATTTTAAACTTGCAAGCAGAGAGAGATAGAAGAGAGACAGAATGGGCATGCAGTAGCGCCAGCAGCTCCTCCAGCTGCTGCAAACGAATTCCAGATGCGCGCGCCTGCCTTTACATGGAAGCTGGGGATTAGAACCTCTTTTTGAACCTGGTGTGTGACCTTGGGCATTTCACTTTACTTATCATCCTTCAGTTTCCTCACAAAGCTGTAGCAATGGTGCTTCCCACTGAACACTGGGGCAGCAGGAAGCAAGGGGACCATAGGCACGGCTCCTGCAGGACAGAGTCCTTCCCATTGCCGCTCAGACATCCTGACCTCCATCTGCATGTCCTCTGTTGTCCTTTCTGTCCTCATGGGCATCCATCCTTGCTCTTAGGAAAGGGTTAATCTGGAGGTCAGCGAGAGGGGAAGAAAAAGGAAGATGGGGGGAAATCAGTGTGACAGAACATGAGAGATTCTTTTACCATTAAGGTGGATTACGGCTGGGTGCATTCTCCCCCCCCCTTCCTCCCTCCTTCCTTCCATCCTTCCCTCCTTCCTTCCTTGTACATCTATAGCTATGAAAGAAGCGATTCTCTCCCTCAAGTCCCAAGAGTGAAGGGAACTGTGGTGTGGAGGGGTCACTGGGGAGTGCTTCCCTAGCTCTGGAATTCTCACGATAGATTTGTTCCTCACGTCATCTGTATTAGCCAGCTACTTTTCTCATCTATGTGACCAAATAACTGTCAGGTACGCCTTAAGGGAGGAAGGTTTCATCCCGGTTTCGGAGCTGAAGTCCATGGTCGATGGCCCCCATGCACTTGGGCAGAGCATCCCGGCCGTGACGTGTGTGTGTGTGTGTGTGTGTGTGTGTGTGTGTGTGTGTGTGTGTGGTGCAGGAGGCACTTTGCCTCCTTGTGGACAGGAAGCGGAGGGGCGGAGACAGGAAGGGGCGGGTGACAAGATACCCGTCCCCAGTGACCTGCTTCTCTCATCTAGGTCCCATCGTTTTAAGTTATCTCCTGACATAGGACCCAGGTGAGAACCTGAGCCTTTAATACATGAGCCTGTGGGGGAGATTGCCTCTGTAAGCTATAATGTAAAAAAAAAAAAAATCAAGGGCTGGAGAGATTGCTTAGTGATTAAGGTGCTGGCAGGAAAGCCAACGGACCTAGGTTTGAGTCCTCAGTACCCACGTAAGCCAGATGCACAAGGTGACACATGAGCCTGGAGTTTGTTTGTTTGTAGTGGCTGAAGTCTATCTGCCTCTTTGTCTCAATCTCTCTCTCTCTCAAGTAAATAAATAAAATTTACAAAAAAAAGTGAAAAAAACAATCAAAAGATAATTCTATCCAGGCCTCTTTTTAGAGACTTGGGAGGGACCTAAATGGATGCAAAGCCCCACTTCTCATTTTGTAGTTAAAGTAGCCATACTGAGAGTCACTGTTTTCTAATACAATGCCAGAGCCTTCTTCCACTGCAAACTCCAGGCTCTTGAGCCACTTTGTGTGCTTAGCTTTATGTGAGGACTGGGGAATTGAACCAGGGCCATCAGGTTTTGCAAGGCAATCCTTTCACTGCTAAGCCATCTCCTCAGCCCTTGATTTTTAAGAGTCACTAGCTTTTTCAAATAGAAAAATCACTCAACTATAGGTAGCCTGCAGCTTTGTCTGAAATAAGCAGAGTAGTCCATGGCAGAGGTAGAAAATATGAACTGAGAGAGTGGATAAGTACCTTATAAACTGCAGAGCACTGCACACATCTCAGACATCACTCAGGTCTTTGCTAAGTGGCTGGACAGACGGACTGTAGGTAAAAAGGGAATGTGAATTGGCCATTGTTTCCAGGAGGACATGAAGCAACATCCTTCCCTCGTTAATTTCATGTTCAGTACATTGTGCTTCTCTTTTCTCATATCAACAAAGCCATTATATTGTTCAGTATTTCCCTGAAGGCTGGAAAATTGGCTGATGGGAAGTAGGATTTAATTACTGATATTCAACTGAAAAGATAGGGTAACTCAATGCCACAGTAGCCAGGACTAGGGTGAAGTCATAGAAAATTATGTACCACCAAGTAAAATGAATGTTTTGACTTGCTCTTTAAAATTTTTTTTTTGTCAATTTTTAAATGAAAAATTGATGGAAATCTTCACTCAAGTGAATATTGACTTCTAGGCTGTTCTTACAGAAAGCCTCAGTCAGTGTTTATGACCTTGGGGCCTGTGTTGCTTTGAGATCCCTATCTAGTCACTTGTAACTAAAGAATCATTAATCAACTCAAATTAATAAAAGCGAACATGCTTGTGTCACGCGAAAGCTCCAGGGTGTCTGAGATGTCTCAGGATGTGACCTTGACGTCCCAATCCTCAGTCTGCTCCTTCCCATGCCGACAGCTCTCAAGATGGCTTCTGACAGCTTCGGCGAATTCCCAGTCCTTTCTTCCCTACAAGCTCAACAAGACTCTCTTAACAGTGTCTGCTGTGGGTGCTTGAGGATTGTGATCTGCGGAGTGACGTGCACCCCACGTTGCGGGAGGATGATGCTGGCATCGGTCCGGCTGTGACTGCGTTACACTTTGTGTGCAGCCTGACACCTTGGGCTGGGTAGCTTAGCTGGTCATGTTTCCTTCCAGGGTGTCTCATGAAAGAAGGAGTAATTAGCCACAGTTTAAGCTATCTCCTGAAATCCATGTGTAATAACTACTTACAGTGGTGTAAAAAAAATGGGTTTCCAGGCTGGAGGGATGGTTTGGTGGTTAAAGCACTTGTCTGTCAAGCCCAAGGACCCAAGTTTGACTCTTCAGTACCTACTTAAGCCAGAAGCACAAGGTGGTGCATGTGTCTGGAGTTCGTTTGCAGAGGCTAAAATCATCCCCCCTCTCTCTTAAGTGAGTGAAATATAAAAAAAATTGCCTGGTGGCATGTCTGTTGTGGGGGAAACCAACTGCTCTCTAATTGGACTGGAGACCTGATCTATGGGAGGGAATACATGCCTGGTACTGAAACTCTAACCAAAAGCCTATGGTGGGGGAGGTCATGAGCATTAGAAGCATAATATATTCTCTTGTCAGGCTAAATGCATATATTTTGCTCACCAAACTGCCCTGTAAGCAATATATACACACACACACGTGTGTGTGTGTGTGTGTGTGCGCGTGTGCTATTCTCACTTTTGATAAGAAAAGCTTCTCTTTTCAGATGGTGGTGACCACAGGGATGACCCAAAAGGCACCATAGTGCGAGAAGAAGTGTCAGAGGAGCGCTCAGCACTGCAACAAACATCCCTATCACACCTTCCAAGGCTTAGGATCCATTGCGGAAGAGGTGATGGAAAGAATGTAAGATCCCAAGGAAGGGTAGGATGCTTACAATGCAATTAACCAGACAGAAATTGGCCTTGGGGCTGGAGAGATGGCTTAGTGGTGAAGCGCTTGCCTGTGAAGCCTAAGGACCCCGGTTCGAGGCTCGACTCCCCAGGACCCATGTTAGCCAGATGCACAAGGGGAGCGCATGTGTCTGGAGTTTGTTTGCAGTAGCTGGAGGCCCTGGAGTGCCCATTCTTTCTCCCTCTCTCTATCTGCCTCTTTCTCTCTCTGTCTGTTGCTCTCAAATAAATAAATAAAAATAACAGAAATTGGCCTTGATATCCATGACCTCGCAGTGCCTAGCACTATCTTCACAAGACCCTCCTAATAGGAGAATAATGACATCCAAAGAAAAGAGAGACTAGTGGAGTGGGGGAGGGGACATGATGGAATGTGGATTTGTGAAGGGGAAAGTGGGGGAGGGGAGGGGATCATCACGGCTTGTTGTCTAAGTATGGAAGCTGCCAATAAAAAGGAAATTTCCAAGTAGGTGGCTTGAAACAACAGATTTATTCTGACCTAGTTTTGGAGGCACAGAATCTCAGCTTCAGGTGCCTGTGTGCACTCTTTGCAGAGGTATCCCATGCATTTTCTCTTCTGGCTTCTGTCGGTTGTGGACATCCTTGGGCTTGTGGCCATATCACTCCAATCTCTCCTTCCTCAAACAAAGCCATTATTTTGTACACTATTTCCCCCGCAGGCTGGAAAATTGGCTGATAGTAAACAGGATGAATCACTGATGTTGAGTTTAAGAGATTGGATAACTCAGGCCCTGTACACAGAACTTGGGTGAGATCATGGAAACTGTACCGCCAAATAAAACTAATGTTTTGATTTGTTCTTTTACTTTTCTTCAAGTTAATTTAAAAATAAAAATTAAAAAAACAAGGAAATTGCTGCCATGAATGTATTTGGTTTTCTCCTCTTTCTACATTTTCTTGGAGTCTCTCAGGTCCACTTCCATCTTTTCTTCTTTCTTTTCTTTTCTTTTTTTTTTTTTTTTAGGTAGCGTCTTTGCTCTAGCCCTGGCTGACCTGGCATTCACTTTGGTAGTCTCAGGGTAGCCTTGAGCTCACAGCGATCCTCCACCAAGCCACCACTCCCAGCTTATAACCCTATTTCATATGACTTAGAAACACCTGCTCAGGCCAGAATAACCTCATGGTAAGATCCTTAACTTATTTCCACAACAGACATTTTTCTTTTTCTGAAATAAGGCAACGTTCTTAAGGTTCTAGGAAATTTGGGGGGGACCTATCTTTTTTGGGGTCCACCCTGTAGCCTACTGTTCCGACAAAGGCGTAAATGGTCTCTCGAAATTCCTTCCAGGTCTTGAATATTTTTTTCTCAGGTTGTTAAGCTCTCTCTTAAGTCTTATCTTCAGAGGCAAATTCAGCAGCCCAAGGGCACATGGAGATCAGACCCCAGAGAGAACAAATTCTCCAGCTGCAGAGACAGGTTGTCTCTCAGGATAGCTATGAATGCAACCCAGCGGAGGACTGTCAGTGGTCAGGTTGTCCAGTGTGAGCTGTGTAGCTGATAACGCGATGCCACACGCATGCCATTGTTCCCTCCCCAGCGGTCAGGTCCCCTCACTGCCTTCAAGCACCCGTTCTCCTTCCTCCGAGGGCTCAGGTAGAGTTTAGATCTGCTGTGGAGTTCACTTCTGAAGGTAAGGGTGGACACCCCTCTGACTTTAGATCACCTCTCACACTCTGCCCCTCTAGCAGCTCATGGACAAGAAGCCATCATGGATAATAACCTTACTAGGTCCTTAAAGGAGCTCAAAGATCACATAAACCCGCCGTCCTACAAGTGTTTGTATAGAAAGCCACAACTTTTCTTCATCATAAATTTTATATTTTCCCATTCCAAGTTGGACGTTATCTCCCGAGAGTTGCTGATCTTGCTAGGTGAAAGATAAACTCAAGAGCCTAGAGGGTTCACACCGCTGGTCTGGCCTGGATGTGAAATGTTCCCCCACAGGCCCATGTGTTGGTTCCCAGGTAATGGAACTGTCTTAGAAGATCATGGGACCTTTGAGACACTGGCTGGTAGAGATGGGTTTCTGGGGGCAGAACTTTGTGGATTCTAGCCCAGCCCTGCTTCAGTCCCTTCTTATGTTTCCTGGTGAAAATCACCAAATAAGGGCTGGAGAAGATGGCTCAGCAGTTAAGGCACTGACCTCCATAGCCTAACGACTCAGGTTCAATTCCCCAGTACCCAGGTAAAGCCAGATACACAAAGTAGGGCACCCTTCTGGAGTTTGTTCAGTGGCTAGAGGCCCTGGTGTGTCCATTCTTTCTCTTTCTCGTCCCCCACCCCTCTGCTTGCAAATAGATAAATAAAATAATAAAAAAATCACCACACAATGGCTCAACTATATAGTTTAATTTCTTACCCATTCTATCTTTTTATTTGTTCCTTAACCCTCAGCTTTTCTACATTTTGAGGACTTTTCTTCTACTTTGAAGGATCTTTCTAAACTGTGCTGCCACCTGCTTCTCCTCCTCCTCCTTCTTATTTTATTTTTATTTATTTGAGAGAGAGAATGAGGCAGAGGGAGAAAGAGAGAGAATGGGTGCTCCAGGGCCTCTAGCCGTTGCAAATGAACTCCAGATGCATGTGCCACGTGGGTCCTGGGGATTCGAACTGAGGTCCTTTGGCTTTGCAGGCAAGCACCTTAGCTGCTAAGCCACCTCTCCAAGCCTTTCTTCTTCTTTTTGAGGTAGGGTCTCTCACTAGTCTAGGCTGACCTGGAATTCACTATGTAGTCTCAGGCAGGCCTTAAACTTACAGTGATCCTGTGCCTCCCAAGTGCTGGGGGTAAAGGCGTGTGCTTACCACGCCAAGGCTACTGGCAGCTTCTTTATTAGTCAAATGACGTGACAACTCTCACTGTCTAGACAGAGCTCAAAAATAAATGGAATATTGTGTAAAAAGGTTCTAGAACTGTGATCACAAAGAGGTCACACACCCTCCATCTCTGGAAAACAGTTATAACCACCCTTCCATGTTTCAATAAAAGCCAGTTGGTTACTGACACTGTCCTGTGCTGTCCCAAGACTTGAAACAGCCTTGGGAGATGCTTGCTTTGACTGAAATCTCAAAGCATTTCCTCTGCACGCATCACAGTTTGTTTGTTAGCCTATGCAAATTGTTAGGTTAAAGTAGACTTGGATTTGATATTAGGTCTAATATCTGAATGTGTGTGTGGTATGTATGTATATGGTATAGACATATATGTGCAGAAGCTTGTGCCCTATGTACACACGTGCAGAGGCCAGAGAAGGACTTTGGGGCTCTCCTCCATCATGCTTCCACCTTGTTTCTCTCACTAACCTGGGAGCTGCCAGTTTTCAGGGAGACTGGCTGACCAGCGAACCCCGGCGATTCTTGGGTCTCACGCCACTCCCTAGCACTGGGGTACGAGACATGCGTAGTCACACCCAGATTTTTCTTTTTTTCTTTTTTTTGAAGTAGGATCTCATTGTAGCCCAGGCTGACCTGGAATTCACTATGTAATCTCAGGCTGGCCTCGAACTCATGGCAATCCTCCTACCTCTGCCTCCCAAGTGCCGGGATTAAAGGCGTGTGCCACCATGCCTGGCCTCACACCAAGCTTTTTAACATGGGTGCTGGTGATCTAACTCAGATCCTCACACTTGTCCAGCAACCGCTCTTGCCCGCTTAGCCGTGTCCTTGGCTCCCATGGGGTCTTATATGTGTCCCTCTGATTTTTTCCTAAGCTTTTGGGTCCTCTGCTTTACACTTTTCATTTTAGTAAGTCCTGACCGGTAACTGTCTTCGTTAACAGCTCTCAGCCAGCGTAGCGGCCGCTGGCTCACGTGCTCCCCGTGGCAGGGAACCTGGCTGTGCCCACGCAGTGCGACCACCTCCGTGCTGTGGTTGTCAGAACCGTGGCAGCTCTGATGTTCATGTGACAGAGTCTTGGTGCAGTGACAAAGAAGGGACAAGCAATGGGAGCACGGCCTTGTTCCTTGAGCATGGCTGCAATCAAACAGCTTGCTGAGGCTTTGAGCACCAGGGGCAAGGGCGGGGGCAGGCCCCAGGCTCCTCACCTTGGTGAGTCCTGCAGAGGGAGTGTGAGAGTGAACCTGGAATCGGAGCAAGCCACCTTCACAGGAATCTGCACCCCCCCCCCCACTTAAGGATGGGAAGTCATGCCAGTGCACTCTGTCTCTGTGACGGTTTGGAGGGGTCATGTGATGCTACTTGGATAAACCTGGCCCAGTGAAATGCAGGAGCCAGGGACAGGTCTACAGATGGATTGATCGCTGTTCTTCCCTCAAAGAACTTTTGTCTTCTTAGAGGGTCTGCACACATGGACACATGCATGCATATACCATACATATGTTTGGTATGTTTTTTTTAACACTTATTTTTATTTATTTATTTGAGGCAGAGGGAGGGAGGGAGGGAGGGAGGGAGGGAGGGAGAGAGAGAGAGAGAGAGAGAGAGAGAGAGAGAGAGAGAGAGAGAGAGAGAATGGATGCTCCAGGTCCTCCAGCTGCTGCAAACAAACTCCAGACACATGTGCCACCTTGTGCATCTGGCTTAGGTGGACACCTGGAAAATTGAACCTGGGTCCTTTGGCTTTGCAGGCAAGCACTTAATCACTAAGCCATCTCTCCAGCTTTCTGCTATGGTTTTTTTTTTTTTTCCCAAAACATTTCTCTACTATAATCTGCATTGCCCATCCCACTCAGTAACAACTATAGAAATGATTGCCAAGGAGATCGTCTTCAGTATCGCTCTCAATGTGCACATAACAGACCTTTAAATGCTGAAGCAAAACGTCCGTGAAACATACCTTTCCTGCCCATGACATATTCTGTTGTCTTTTGTTCTGCTCAACTTCATTCTTTAAAAAGCGTTCGTCTATTTACAAAATTGATTTAATGGATGGTTGGAATCACAAAAGACATTTCCTTACCCACAAGAACCTCTGACGGTAATGTGACGAGCTTGCCAGGACATCATCTATCTTTTCTATTTACTCACTATCTTCCCACTCTAGCTTCCAAAGCTTTGCCTCAAAAAGTGAGGGACAACATTTACTCAGGCATGAGGACCTGAGTTTGGATCCCCAGTAACAAAGGAAAAGACAGGTGTGGAGGTGCATGCCTGTAATCCAAGTGCTGGGGAGGTGGAGGAAAAGAGGATCCCTGGTCCTTGCTAGCTCGCTAGTCTAACCAAATGAGTGAGCTGGGTTCAATGAGAGACTGTCTCAAAAGAAACACGGTGAAGAGCAGGTGAGGAGGACACTTTACATTAACCTCTGGCCTCCACATGCATGCACACACATATGTCCACACACATATAAACACATACCCATACACACGCCCACACACACGCCCATACACTCACATTTACACACAACCCTCCCAACCCACCTTCCAAATCCTCCATGTCTGCACCATGGTCCTTCATAAATGTCTGACATGCTACATAGTATTTGCACATGTGTTGGTGTATAAGAAATGTTATGGCCCTAAATGTTCATCTCCTGTGAGTTTGTTACATTATGTGACAAAATGACCTGTGTAGATGTGACTGAGATTTGCAAATCTTATTTTGGGGGTCTGTGGTTTTGCCCTAAACAGAACACACAGGTGTCCTTATAAGATGGAGGCAGGAATGTCTCGAAGGAAGAGGGGAGAGGAAGGGAGAGAGGGGGAGAAGAGAGATGCTACTCTGCTTGCTTTGAAAATACAGGCAGAAGCCATGAAGCAATGTACATGGGACAATGAGAGATCTTGATTCTAGCTTAGTGGAACCATAGATCTACAGAACTCTAAGATAATAAGTTCACAGCATTTTAAGTCACTTTGTGCTATTTTTTATAGCAGCAATGAAAGGCATTAACTTTTGAGTTACTTAATAGTTATTTAATTAAATATTTATTGGAAGAGAGCTCAGTTGGTAAAGAACTTGACGTGTAAGCATGAGGACCACCAGAGTTTGATCCCCAGAACCCATGTAAAAGTGCTGGCCATGGTGGCATGACACTTGTCATCTCACTGCTGGGGAGGTGGAGACAAGGGGATCCCCGGGGCCCACTGGCCAGCCAGTCTAGCCTAACTGGTGAGCTTCCTGCCAATGAGAGACCTACCTCAACAGAGTGAATGGCGTTCCTGGGGATGACATTGAGTTGGTCCTCTGGCCTCCACAGACACACCTACATGCATGTATGCACCCCCCCCCCAACTCACACATCTACAGACATGCATTCAAACTTACTGGACCTCTCTTCTGCATAGGGCATGAAGGCGGAGAGCACACACACAGCCTCCTTCTTTCTACTCCCAGCTTGTAGTCATTCGTCTGATGCAGCTGTGCTAGGAAGTTGTGAGGTGTTGAAGGTTTGATCAAACTGTATATATATGTTGGTTAGTATGTTTTTTTCTGTATGTGATTAAAAATATTTTATTTATTTAGTTGCAAGCAGACACACACAGAGAGAGAGAGAGAGAGAGAGGGAGGGAGGGAGGGAGGGAGAGAGAGAGAGAGGGAGAGTGAGAGAGCGAGAGAGCATACCAGGCCCTCCAGCTGTTGCAAATGAACTCTAGATGTATGCACAACTTTGTTCCATGCTATTTTAACAAAATATATAAGGACACATCTGATTTAAGCCATTGAACGTGCCAAGTTTATTATTGAGGAGGCGGATGCTATGGAAACCATTCCTAAACTACCAGTAGGATTGGACAGAATTGGAAACAGAAATTGATCGTACAAGTTGGCATCTGATCTTTAGTTAGAAGGAGCTTTGGCCACAGTCAGAACTTTGACGCTTCCCAAATCTCTCCCCAGCGGCCAGCTTTGGTCCTAACTAGACAGCATGTGGAGGACGAGCTCCTTGTGACTCCTGGACCAGTTTCCTCTGGACTGCAACCCTCTTGCTGGTCGGCCCCACACTCACTTCCAGCACCCTCTGTGCCCGCTTCAATTTAGACTTAGACTGCACACAGGTCAGAGCTTACAAAAACAGTCTTTGAAAAATTGTTTTGGAAACAGATTTATTGCTGTATAACTGACATGGAATAAACTGTAATTACTAAAAGTATATAATTAGGAAAATCTTGACATCTATGTTCATAAAACTAAATGCAGTTTTTATTGTTGAGTTTGTCTTTGGTTCTCAGATATGCTTTTATGAGTTACATCTACAAATGCCTTCCATAATTTTTTAGAGCACAGATAAAAAAGTTTTGAGTTTTATATACATATTGAATCAGGGTCTCACTCAATCGCCCAGATTGCCCTTCAGTTGACCCTTAGCCAAGGCATGCCTTGAACTCTCAATCTTCCTGAGGCTGAGGCAGCCTTTGAAGTAGTTGAGATGACAGGCTTGTGTCATCATGTTGATGAGTTTTGAGAACACTTTGTTTATTAGTGGATGTTAATTGCACATCATATCTTTCATCGTGACATCTTAACACTTGGATGTGAGCCACAGTGATCATACTCTCCTGTCTGTGGACTCTCTCATTCTCCTTCTCACTGTCCCGCATCTCTTTCCATACCATATCTCTAATATCTGCTTCATTGAAAGCACTTTATTATATTCTGGGTATGAATGCTTTTTAAGCCATATGTGGACTTTTTCCCCATTCTATGACTTTGTTTTTATCTAGTTTTATGTATTTAATTTAAAAAATAATATTTTATTCAATTATTTGAGAGAGAGAGGGAGTGGGAGAGAATGGGCACACCAGAGACTCCAGCCACTGCAAATGAACTCCAGACACATGCATCACCTTCTGCTGATTTATGAGGGTCCTGAGGAATTGAACCTGGGTCCTTTGGCTTTGCAGACAAGTGCCTTAACCACTAAGCAATCTCTCCAGCTAAGTTCATTTAAGAAATATTTTATTTACTTATTTTCAAGGAGAGAGAGAGAGAGAGAGAGAGAGAGATTGAGAGAGAGAGAGAGAGAGATTGAGAGAGAGAGAGAGAGAGAGAGAGAGAGAGAGAGAGAGAGAGAGAGAGAGAGAGAGAGAGAGGCACCAGGGCCTCTAGCCACTACAAATGAATTCCAGATGCATGAGCCACTTAGTGCATCTGGCTTTTCGTGGATACTGAGGAAATGAACCCAGGTTGTTAGGCTTTGCAGGCAATCACCTTAACTGCTGAACCATCTCTCCATCCCTCCCAAATGGTATAAAGGGCTAGAGAGAGAGTTTAGTGGTTAAGGAACTTGCCTGCAAAGACAAAGGACCCAGGTTCAATTCCCCAGGACCCATGTAAGCCAGATACGCATGGTGGTGCTGCATGTGTCTGGAGTTTGTTTGCAGTGGCTGAAGGTCCTGTCACGTGTGTGCTCTCTCTATCTGCCTCTTTATTCCTCTCCCAAATAAATAAATAAATAAATTTCTTTCTTAAAAAAAATTTGCACATATGTATAGGTGCATGCACATAGATGTGCACCGAGGTCTCCATCCACTTCAAACAAATGCCCACCCGGTTTTACGTGGCAAGATAGGGAATTGAACCCTGGGCTGGCAGGCTTTGCAAGCAAGTGCCTTTGACCTCTGAGCCATCTCTCAAGCTCCTCCAAATGCTGATCTTGATCTTCTGCTTTCGAAAAACCTTCTAGTTTTTACTTACATGAGAGTAGGAGACATTTCAAAATTTGTTTAAAACACAACCATCCACTTTGTGCTTATTACTACAGCAGAACATCTTCCATCTGTGTCCTGGACCCTCTGCACCCAACTCTGCCACTTGTGTGTGCCACTTGCACTCCAGAACAACGTCTGGATTTTCCTGGGGCGCCTTTATTTTTAGGCTTGGGAAGAGAAGAGTCTTGGGCTGCCCCTAGAAGTCCCAGTGGGTGTGGCCCGTTATGAGGAGAGCTTTAGGATGCTGGGATTCCAAGGATGAGGGGTTCGTTTAGGGTGCTTTATCGTGGAAGTTTTCAGGAAAGGAGAAATTTATTTGTCCTCACTGGACAGGGCAGGTTTGATTGAAAGGATGAGGAGTTTTTTTTTTTCTAGGCAGAAGCCTGGTGATAGGAACACAGTAGAGACGTGGAGTCCAGAGTGTTGGGAGTCCAGATACTGAACTAGTTTGAACGGCTTTTGCAATTTTAGTTGCCTAATTTGAGTCTTCCTTAAGATGTGACCGGCATTTTAAGGAAAATTCCATAGTAGATGTCTTTAGATAGAGCCAAAGTGACAGAACTGAGAAATCTGGGGTGCTGAGGACATGCATGTGTTTTTAGTCCTGTTTTTACCTGGAAGACCCTGAAGGTACTCAGCTGCCTCCAGCCCTTCATTCACCTGCAGGGAAAATGAGACGGATATTAATTGACAATTTCTCTTGTCCTTTGTTAGAATCTAATTTTGTAAAGGAGCATAATGAAGAGTCTGCAAGATGACATGGGTCACAGCCGTTTACTATGATCGTATCATTAGCATGCAAAGACAGGGCTGGGGAGATGGCTCAGCACGTAAGAGTGCTCTCTGCGCGAGCATGAGGCCTGAGAGGCCCCCATTTGCCCTGAGTTCAATTCCCAGCACTGAGCAAACAGCTAGACATAGTCACGCGTGCCTGTGTTGTAGAAATTCTCTGGAAAGATCATTCCAAGGCCAGGACAAGTGAGTGAAGTAGAGGAGCTTATTACCTGGAGGCCAAAAACCTTGAGGTAGTCCTCTAGAGAAGCTTTGGCCCTGAGCAGAAATTTTATTTACATTTTATAGTTCTCATAGCCAGGGGGAGGGTGAGTGAACAAACAAGATGTGACAATTTGCATATCGATCATTTCTGTAGTCAGGCCACCCCTAACAGTGAACTCCATTGTACTTTGTTTTAGCCTAAACGTCTTTCCTTCTTATCTCCCCCTTGGGCCCTTTCTGGACAGTTCCTTCTCTGGGGTTTTTCCATCTGCTGACAAAGATTAAGTTTTAGCTCCACAGCAGTTAACTCTTACAGGAGATTAGTGGATCAGTTTGACTTTTAGCTTCCACCACACCTGTAAGCCCCGTCCTGTGGGGAGCAGAGACAGGAGTTTCACTGGGGCTTGCTGGTCTACCAGACCGAAAATGACCGTGCTGGTTCCATGGGAGACGCTGTCTCCAGGAGTGCGTGAGCAATGGAGGAAGGACACTTGACATTGTCCTGTGGCTTCCACAGGGCACACATATCTGCGCCTACACACTTGCATTCATCACACTAAACCACACAAAATACATGCAAACATACATTCAAAAGCAAAACCAGCTACTGGAGGAAATAGAAAGGTTCCAGTCCTAGCAACCCAATATGAGAATTCCATAGAGAAAGAATAGATGATAACATTAAAATTTTAGACAAAATTTAACTAAAAAATTTTAATTTCACTCCAATAAATCTGTTAACATTGCATTTGAAAGAACATGGAACACTTAGTGCCTAGATAATTAAGAGTGAATACAGAGGGATTTTACAAGTATGAGATCCCATAGATTATGGAGATGTTTTGGCTTGGGGAAGAGGGTCTTGGTTGACCCTTTTTAGATACAAGGAATGATTAACAGCAGATATTTTAGTTGGCATACCTGGAATTTTGTGACTGCAATATTTTGTAGTTTACTTGTGTTTCTTGCTAAAGTAAATCTCTTTAAGTAGATGAAACCATTCTCTGTATTATTAAGTTATTTTCATCTTAAATGGAGTTATCTGGTAATGGCTCATTGATAATATATGTGAACATCTTGTAAACACAGATGGAAGGAAAGAGACATAAAGAATCCTGGAGTCTAGTATTACAATTTTGCCTGTTTATGGTATCTGCCTGGGGCCAAGGTTGGGAGTTTGAAAAAGGCAGCCCCAAGTTCTGCTTCTGGAAAAATCTTCTACCACCAAAAAAAATCATATACCAACTTGTATAATCAATTTCAATTTCCAACTCCATAAGAACAATATGTGGGGATGTGTGACCATGGACTATTGGGGATGGTCTGTCATAGACGCAGACTAGCTAACAAAGGGGGATTAAAATTTTAAAAAAGTATATTGAATGTAGCACAGGTAGGAAGATTATGAGTTTAAAACCAGCTTGGCATACATAACCAGACCCTATCTCTAGATAGAAAAAAAAAAGAGAAAGAAGGAGGGAAAGCAGGAAGTAAGGAAGGAAAGAAGGAAGAAAGAAAGAAAGGAAGACTGGGAGACTGTGAAAGAGTAGTGAACTTGAGCTGAAAGAAAAGAAGTATGTGGGATAAGGACCCAGACCTCTGGGGAAGCCATGGTAGGGTCTGAGGGGCATCCACTCTGGGATGAGACTTATTTACTTTTCTCCTTTTCTTTTTAATATTTTTATTTATGTATTTGAGAGAGGAAGGGAAGAAGGGATGGAGGAGAGGGAGAGAGAGGAAAAAGGCAGGCAGAGAGAGAATGGGCACGTCAGGGCCTCCTGCCTCTGCAAACTCCAGACATACATACTACTTTATGCATCTGGCTTTACGTGGGTACTGGGGAATTGAAACCGAGCTGTCTGGCTTTGCAAACAAGCACCTTTAGCCACTGAGCAATCTCTCCAGCCCCTTCATTGCTACTTTTAAATGGGGCTAGATCATATGACCTTCTGCAGGGCTGTTGTGAGGATTGAATGAGAAAATAATGTACTTGGGAGTGGATCATGCACACCATTTAACACAATAATTGACAGTTGCTATGTTCATATATTCAACAGAATATGCATTTTAAGACACATGTTCAGTATCTATACTAAATTTATGTGATATTATAAATGAAGCTTTTGTGTGATAATTAATCTTATAATAATTGTAAATAACCCTATAATAATAATAATCCTGTTAATTATCACACAATACTGAAATGAGACAATGCAGCATAAAAAGAAAAAGAAAACATGATCTTTGGTGTCAGAGATTTCAGCATTTTATGCTTAATAGCTGAGAGGTTTGAGAAAGTCAGTATAGCTTGCAGAATTTGTGTATTTATCCATACAAAAAGGATAGGAAAATGTACTTTTTAGAGCTCTGGGGAGATTATGAAACAACTAATGAAAATTGTTTGGCATATGGTAAGCAATAAACCCCAAGTCACTTCCTTTTTCTATTATTCCGAGACCATAATAATCCTACCATACTTTATAGTCATTCAGAATAAGATCTAGAATCTCAGAGTGAATGTAGGAATCATGCCAGCTTAAAAGGGAAGTCGGCTGGTGTGTCATTTGCACAGTGGTTGATGATACTCTACTTCCTTCCGGATGTCTGTGGTAAGCAAGTTTAGGGGTCATTTCCATAGACTATGACCTCCCTACCTTGAATGGAGTGGGCATCCTGTTGCTAGGTACACTGGTCAAAAAGTTCTTTATACTGAACTGAAATCTTGGCCTGGAAGTTTCTCCTTAATGATCATAGTTCTAGACCCAGAGATCTTCCCATCATAGCCCCTCTGCATTGTAGGGTACTCTGTTAGAGCAGCACCTGTCTACCAGAGGCTCCAGGTGAACATATTCTAGGTGACAAAGGTCATGAATGAGAAATGAGAGCCACTTAACAGTATTGGTGCTTTGCTTCCTGGACACATTTCATCTTGTGTGAAAAGAATGACACACACACACACACACACAGACACACAAAGACACATCGGACAGAGCACAGTGAAGCGAACAGAGCCTTTGTTTTGCAGAACAAGAGATTTATTAGGGAAGCAAGTCTTACATGATTATGGATGGGGCTGGAGAAGCAAGGGATTGGCAGGAGGATTCAGAGGATCAGAGAAGTGTCACTGGACTTCCAAAATTCTAGTGCAAGAGAAAGAGAGCAGAGCTCACTAGGAATATGGGCCCGCGTGGCCAGCAGCTGAGGAGGTGGACCTGGGAGGAGGGCTGTGCGGGAGACTCGAGGGGCCATTACCTAGACATGTGGTTGTACATCTGGACAGGCTGTGGGTCAGACATGGTTTTCGAGAGGAACAGAACCAATATGATTTTCTTTATTATTTATTTATTTATTCATTATGAGGACTTATCATTAATAATTATAAGAGATTGGCTCATGTAATTAAGGCAGTGGGAAAAATCTGCAGGATGAGGCCCAGCAGACTTGAGATACAAGGAGTCAGTGATATCTGGAGGGGCCGCTGGAGAGTTTCCTCTTGCTCAGAGAAGCCAGTCTTTTGGTCCTGGTAAGACCTCTAGCTGATTGCATGACACTGACTCACATTGTGGAGAGCAATCTGCTATAGTCAGAGTTCACTTATTTAGCTGTTCATCTTAGAGCTCTGGATTCATAATATCAGTAGACAGGTTGACATAATATAAAACTATATGGTCCATTCTATTAACTTGGTGACTTCCAAGCCCATATTTAACTTTTTAACCATAAGGTAACCATCCCTCAGATACCCCCAAAGCCACGTTTCATCCCAAAGTATCACACTTCATTTGTCACTCCATCTCTAGCTGAGATTTTTCCACTTCATATATATATATATATATATATATATATATATATATATATATATATATATATATATTTTTTTTTTTTTTTTGAGGTAGGAGTTTCACTGTAGCTCAGACTGACCTGTAATTCACTATGTAGTCTCAGGATGGCGTTGAACTTATGGCAAGCCTCCTACATCTGCCTCCTGAGTGCTGGATTAAAGCATGGGCCACCATGGTAGCTTCCTCTTTCCTTCCTTCCTTCCTTCCTTCCTTCCTTCCTTTCTTTCTTTCTTTCTTTCTTTCTTTCTTTCTTTCTTTCTTTCTTTCTTTCTTTCCTTCCTTCCTTCCTTCCTTCTTTCTTTCTTCTCCCCCTCTCTTCCTCTCTCTCTCTCTCTCTCTTTCTTTTTTTCTTCTATTTATTTGTAAGTAGAAAGAGAAACAGGTATGCCAGGGCCTCCTACCACTGCAAACAAACTCCAGATACATGTGTCCCTCTGTGCATCTGGCTTTATGGGAATTGAACCCAGTTTGTTAGGCCTTGCAAGCAAGTGCCCTTAACCACTGAACCACCTTTCCCATCCAGATATCTTACAATTTAAATATTAAGATATGAGCTCAGCCAACTATAAACACTATCAATAATAGATATTACCTAGTAGGGGAGGGGATGAAGAAAATATTGTGCTTATGTCTCCACAAATGTTACTAGACTGGCTGCTCCTGGCACAGTCGGCTAATTAAGGATAGAGACAAGATGTGATGCAAGAAAGTGACTTCATTCAAAAATGTGGTTGGGGGTTCCGGAGATGGCTCAGCAGTTAGAAGTGCTTGCTTTAAAAGCCTGCTAGCCCAAGCTCATTCCTCAGTAGCCATGTGAAGGCAGATGTAACAAGTGGTGGATGCATGCATCTGGAATTCATTTGCAGTGGTAAGGGGCCCTGGCATGCCTCCCTCTCTCACTTGTAAATACAAAAAATTTTTTTTAAAATTTGGCTAGAAAGAAAACATCTGGCTGGTGTCAAAGCTGCAGGACTCTTGTGATGAAGCCCATCTTCTTGGAGGTGGTTAATCGGTATTTCCAGTCTGGTGGGCACCTTCTCATGGCACGTGGGCCAGATGATGTCCTGTCGATCCTAACTGCCTAATCATGAGATGCTTTTCAGTTCTGCAAATCTCAGGAACAAAGATCATTATTTTCTCGGGCAAATTTTTGTCACTTATGAGTTTGTCCATATGCAGTTCCTGACAATTACACCTTGGGCAGGAGAGAGAGAAGGTGGGGTGCATGTGGGGTGCTGCTCTGAGGTCTTCTTCCTGACTGCCTGATTCACAGTAATGAAAGCAAACATCCCAAACGCTCAGCTTCCTTTGCGTTCACAGCAAAGACAATAAATAGCAGTTAACACGACCACGGTCCTTGTTGCTGTGACCAGTCGGCTGGACCTCGTTGTGTTTGTAACGTCCTTCTTCCTCTTCCTGTTCCACCCGGCAGTATGGTCCGTACTTATTATTTGTTGCATAACCAGCTATAAGTGTGTGGTGCAAAGTGTTGTCCCTTGGTTTCTTCCGCAACGGAGGCGTCAAGAGGACATTCAATTCTTCTATCAGACTAGAGGTTGACCGGGAATGTGGCAAAGTTTATGAATTCTGTATGCCTCAGCTCCATAGCGTGTCAGATAGAAAATGACTTCCCAGATCGGAACCAAGGTGTTGTGAAACGTTATGACGATTAAGGAGGCAGTCGCAGAGTCTAGAATGTTGAATTGGACCGAAGTGTTCTGGGAAGCCAAATTCACCGTCAATTGCTTATGAGGAACTCCCCACAAGGTTGAACCTGCTGCTATGTAAACTGTTCCCCAATGCTTATTGGTTTCAGACATCAGCAATTTTATTTACTTGTTATCCTGCGGACCAGCTGGACACAGAGAAGGCTGCTCACATCTGCTCCTGTGGTTTGTGGGGCTGGCCCCATCCTCCCTGGGATCACGCGTCTGTTCTCATCATGTGTAATCCTCGATTCTGCCCGGCAGCCCTCCCTCTGCCTCTCATGCCATTGTTCTAGCAGCGCAGCTGACCTTCCGTGGGGGCCAAGGCTCCTCACAGCCAACACACAGGGATGCAAGGTCCGCTTGAGGCTTGGGCCGAGTGTGGGCACAGGGTCATCTCTACTGTATTCCAGCGCTAATGAAGTGAGCTGGCCCCACATCAATGGGAAAAGCAAGGATGGCAAGAGTACACACATCCTTGGGGTCATGGTTCTTTGAGAACATTCTTAGATGATTAGTATTCACACAGTTCAGCTGCCACATCTAGGGGTTTCTATGCCTTCTACTTCAAACAACTTTGAATGGAACATACTTGAGAAAAAAAATATATATCTGGGGGCTGGACAGATGGCTCAGCAGGGAAGGGGGTTTTCTGGGCAAGCCTGAGGACCTCCATTCCTAACGCTCATCAAAAAGCTGAGCACGGCCACTCACGTTTGTAACCCCAGCCTGGAGAGGGGTAGAGACAGGAGAATATCACTCCTGCTTACTGGTCCGTCAGTCTAACAAAAAAAAAAATGGGGTACTCTAGGCTCTGAGAGACCCCCATCTCAAGGTGGAAGGATGAGAGAGGATGACCCTGATCTCCTCCACATAACCCACGTGCATCTGCACACACATCTGCGTACACGACCCATGCCCCCCCCACATATGCACCACATGCTGTAGACACAGAGCAAAAAGGGAAAAGAAAAATACACGTCGTGACAGTTAAGTTCTCTTGTCAACTTGATCATATCACGAGTCAAGTAACAGACAAGCCTCTTGGGCTGGCCTGTGAGGGCACTTCCAGGAAGCATCGAGGGTCTGAGAAAGACCTTTCTCCAAAACGGATGGCTCTTCCGGTAGTGGACTATATACAGAGAGACCACAGGGCCTTCTGCCTGGCTGCCCGTGCTCCGCGCTGGCACTTGCCTCTACCCCGTTGCTGCAGTCCTTCGTGGGCATCAGACCCCAGCTCCATCAGCCTTCCAGTGTGGACTCAAGACCAGCACAGCAGCTCTCCTGGAATCCTCCAGACCTTCAGTGCTAGATTGGGACTGCTGTGGCATCCAGCCTCATGGCTGAGCAGCTGCTGGGTTCTCTGACTCTCCAGCCTGCAGACAACTGTTGCTGGACTGCTCACCCAATCCAATAAATGTCTTTCATAATTTATATTCAGTTCCGATCCTCTAGAGAGCCCTGCTTAATACACTTACACTGAACATGACACTACTTCCTTGTCATTATTCCACAAAGGATATAGCAGTTATTCACATAGCATTTACATTGTGTCAGGCATGACATATCATCCAGAGATGACTTAAAGGATGTCTGTAGGTTATATGCAGATGTCATGGCATCTTATATGAGGGGTTTGAGCATTTGCAGTCTTTAGTATCTGGGATCCACTTCTTCTCAGATGCTGAGGGTCAACTGTATATACTTTTAGATTTTTTTTTTAAAGCACTACAAATTTATTACCTCACAGTTCTTGGGTCTAGAGGTCTGAAATGAATCTCTCTGGGTTTAAATCATGATGTCAACAGGGCTTCATTCTTTCAACATGGAACTTTTAAAAAAGTTCTTTTTTGTTACTCGTATAACCATCTCAGTCTAAAAGCTCTATAACCTATAATTTACAGGCACAGGTATAACTTGTGTGGCAATATGGAGGCTTCTCCTAATATCAGGCTACAGAAAAATACTGGTAGTGGGAGCTATCGAGTAAAAGATGAATTCATTCTCTGGCTTCTCTCTTGGGACTGCCACTACAGCAAATAACATGTCCCCAGCCACAGTCAACTTACTTTTTTTTTTTTGCACTGGCTATTAGTTATCATCAAACCTTTAGAGTAAACTTGTTTGGCAAGTTTACTGGGCGTCACTGTATGCCCCAAACTACTGGATAATATTTTCCAACATGATTTCATGTGTTTTGAGTTTTGTTTATGCCTTTTTATCTTACAGTTTCTCTCTCCTTTTTCTCTTCTGGCCTCTGTCCCCTGTCCCTTCCTCTCCTTTTCTCTTTCTCCCCATCTCTCTATCCCTTTTAATTTCTTTCATTTTTTGAGACAGGGTTTTGTGTAGCCCAGGTTGCCCTGAAACTCACTATGTAGCTGAGATTGACCCTCAACTTCAGATCACCCTGCCTTCACCTCCCATTATAGTCATGCAACACTATGGTCCCATCTCTCCTCTCTCTTCCTCGCTCCTTTAAAGTAGTCATGACTCTTGGGATGTCAGTCACGGGAGGACAAAACCACAGGGTGGCAAACAGGAAAAATTTTGGCTTTTTGTTATAAAACAAGCTTTTTACTTAAAAAATTATTTATGAGAGAGACAGAGAGAGAGAGAGAGAGAGAGAGAGAGAGAGAGAGAGAGAGAGAAAATGGGTGTGCTAGGGTCTTCAGTTGCTGGAAATGAGCTCCAGATGTATCCTTGTGCATCTGGCTAACATGGATGCTAGGGAATCAAACCTGGATCTTTTGGCTTTGTAGGCAAGCACTTTAACCACCGAGCCATCTGTCTACCCCTAAAACAAGCTTTTATATGGCTGGGGAGATGGCTCCCCTGTCAAAGGAGCTTGCTCTGCTGGAGTTTCCACTAGAGTTCAGGTTTGTAGTACATACATAAAGCCAGATGTAAAGTGACTTGTGTACCTGTGGGAATCGGAGGCCAAGTCAAGAGCACCCTGAAGCTGTTGGTCAGTGAGTCTGGCCTTCCCAGCAGCAAAAACAAGAAAGGGACCTTCTCAAAAAAGATGGAATAAGAGGATCAACGCCCAAGGTTGTTCTCTGACCACATTTGTATGCGGCATGTACTTACCCATATACATACACGCATACCTACAAATAATAATGACAAATGAGCTTTTATAATAGAGGCTATGTGCCATTATTACATAAGTGTGTACTTCTTGAGCATCTAGTTGATTTCACAGTGTACAGGGCTCTCTGCTCATTCATGCTGTTGGTGACCATTTTCCTCCAGCAGCTCCCATAGGGCTTTCCAGAACTATGTGGACTAACCAGGAGGGACCAAGTTTCCTTTTCAGTTCTAGCATGATATTTTGTATGTCTACCTTTTAACCCTGCACTTATGTACCCAGAAGAAATAAAAATATATCTTATCCAGTAAAAGACTTGTGTTGGGGTTTGGTTCAGATGTCCCCCATAAACTTATGTGCTCTGTATTCTAGGTCCCCAGCTGGTGGCAATTTGGGAATTGGATCCTCCTGGAGGGGGTGTATTGTTGGGGTCAGGCTTATGGGTGTTACAGCCAGCTTCCCCTTGTCAGTGTTTGGCACATTCTTCTTCTGTTGTTCCCCTGATGTTGGCCAGGAGGTGATGTTCATCCTCTGCTCATGACATCATTTTCTTCTGCCATCATGGAACGTCCCCTTGAGTCTATAAGCCAAAATAAGTCCACGAACTGCTCTTGGTTGGGTGTTTTCTGACAGCAATGTGAAGCTGACTACAACAGCTTGCATGTGAAAGATCATAGCAACTTTAGTCATTATAGCAACAAAACGTGGAAAGCAGCCCATGTTCATTAGGAGACTGAATAAGCAAGCTGAACTATCTGTACGATGCAACATAATGGAAGGAAATCCTGACACAACAGCTTCACTGCACCGTAAAAGCGTAATGATGACTGAAGGATGCCAGGTTCCCCCCCCCCAGTACCCATGATTCCCTAGCTCTGAAATTCTAGGACCTGTAGTACTTGTCAGTGATGACAGAAGTCAGCACAGGGTTTTCCTGGAGGTAGTTTGGGAAGAGCCATCCTAAAGAATTGGCTGGTGGTGGTGGTGATAGAAAGTTCTATGTCTTGATGGGATCACCAGGTACACGGGCATATCCATTTGTCTGAACTCAGGCTGTATATCACATTGTAGGTAAATTACAGGGAAGCCTATATTCACATGTAATTTCTCAAGAATAAAGGGAAGTAAATATGTACCTGGATGCTATGGAGGAGATTTAGAGAAGATGTATGTGATCTGGATATGGGGGTCGCTCATCCTTGATAACTGTTTTTGTCCCCTTATCCAAGGATAACTGGCAGCAGACAAAGCACTGCTGAGGTGTCTTGTTGATGAGCTAAGAAAGGCCCTGCAGGGACTAGAGCTGTGTGTGTGTGTGTGTGTGTGTGTGTGTGTGTGTGTGTGTGAGAGAGAGAGAGAGAGAGAGAGAGAGAGAGAGAAGGGGGGGTTTGGAGTAAGAAGGCCATTGAGAAGTGTTATTCTATGTTCTCTGGCCCTGTCCTAGGTGAACTGGGGCATTCTGGGACTAAGCAGTGGATCTCATGCCACCCTGAGCTGGGTCTGGAGGAGAGGAGCTGTGAATGTAATCTACGTTGTCACTACTACTTTGCATTCTGTGTCAGGACAGTGGAAGTCCCTCCCACCAATTTACAAACAGAGGCGGGGCCGGCCTGGCTTGAGGGTTGAATTGGCACTATTTATGTTGATAGGAATCTAGTTACCTTCAATGACACTATCAGGCATTTCAATAGTCAAAGGGCTGTCAAGAACCATTTGATCTCAGCTAAAGAGAACTGAGGACAGCTATATTTCTTTTTAAATGTTTTTGTTTTAGATTTATTATTTATTTATGAGAGAGAGAGAGAGAGAGAGAGAGAGAGAGAGAGGGAGAATGGGTGTGCCAGGGCCTCTAGCCACTGCAAATGAACTCCAGATGCATGCACCACCATGTGCATCTGGCTTATGTGGGACCTGGAGAATCGAACCTGGGTCCTTAGGCTTCACAGGCATGTGCCTTAACTGCTAAACCATCTCTCCAGCCCAGACAGCGATATTTCCATGTATTTCACTGATTATATTTGTGTACATCTAATGAAGTTGCTCACTTAAAAATATTTTATTTATTTATTTACCTGCAAGCAGAGAGAGATAGAGAAGAGGGTCAGAGAGAATGGGCATACCAGGGCCTCCAGCCACTGCATACAAACTCCAGTTGCATATGCCACCTTATACAATTGGCTTTATGTGGACCCTGTGGAACCACGCTTGGGTCATTAGTCTTTTCAGGTAAGTGCCTTAACTGCTGAGCAATCTTTGTAACCCGGAGTTGAACATTTAAAAAATAAACTTGTATGCTACTTGACTTTTTTCTCTTGATAAGTACCTATCTATTCATATCACTTGTTCATTTTTTTTCACCATTGGCAGTGCTTGGAGTAAAACCCAAGGCTTTGTGTAGTCTATGCAAACACTCCACCACTGACATACATCTTCAGTACCATTTGTCCATTTTCTTAAATATTTTATTTTTATTTATTTATTTGGCAGAGAAAGAGGGAGACACGCAGAAAGAATGGGTGCACCAGGGCCTCCAGGCACTGCAAATGAACTTCAGACATGTGCGCTCCCTTGTGCATCTGGCTAATGTGGGTTCTGGGGAATCGAACCTGGTTCATTTGGTTTTGCAGGCAAGTGCCTTAACTGCTAAGCCATCTCTCCAGCTCTTTTAAATATTTAATTTTCATTTACTTATTTATTTGACAGAGAAAGAGGAAGAGGGAGGGAGGGAGGAAGAGAGAGAAAGAGAGAGAGAGAGAGAGAGAGAGAGAGAGAGAGAGAGAGAGAGAGAGAGAGAGGGAGGGAGAGAAGGTTCCATTTTCTTAAAATAATTTTTCTTAGTATATAGTCATTGTAAAAGGGCTTCACAGCAGCATTCTCATGCAAGTATATATCATGTCCTTTGGTCTGCTCACTCCACTTTTGCCTTTTCCTGTCCCTTTCCTCCACAAGTCCCCTTCCTCTTCCCAGAAGGTACTTCTTTCATTTTCAAGTCTCAACCATTCTGGTTTGAAAATTTAGATCCACAAGAAATGAAACTGACATATCAGAGACATGCCTATACCCATGTTTATTACTTCACTGTTTATAATAGATAAGATATGGAATCATGGGTTAGAAGGGTGGCTTAGTGGTTAAGGCATTTGAAAAGCCTACGGACCCAGGTTTGATTCCCCAGAACCCACCTAAGACAGATGTACAAGGTGGTGCGTGAGTCTCGAGTTCATTTGCAGTGGCTAAGGCCCTGGCACATCCATTCTCTCTCTCTCTACCTGACTCTCTCTCAAATAAATAAATAAATAAAGTATTTAAAAATATAGAATCACCTTCAATAGATGAATAGATAAAAATATATAAAAACACATTGGAATGCTGTATATCCATGGAAAGAATGATACATGATCATTTCCAGGAAAATGGATGGACATTTTGTTAAGTGATATAAGCTGGACTCATATGTAGAATTAAAGTCAGTCTGAATATAGGCTTGGACAGGTGGGAGAAAGGAAACAGCGACTTCTTGGATCATAGGTACCAAAGCACAGTTAGAAGAAATAGGGTTTGATGGGCTTCAGCACAGTGGAGTGACTATAGTTCCCAATACCCCTTTCTTTTTTTATACACAACCAGAAGGGAGGAGTTCACGGACTTCAAACATAAAGTAATGCTAAGGAGAGGGAAATGCTAATCACCCTGAAATGATGAGTGCGTTGTAAACGTGTGTTGAAATGCTACACTATGCCCCATAAACCGTGTATAGTTACTGCTTGTCATTCAAAAGCTTGGGAAAATGCTAGATATGCTGATCACTCTGCTTTGATTAGTAAACATTGCAGAATTGCATTCATTATCGAGCTGTACCCTATCGCTATGGAAAATTAAGTAATAATTAATGAAAATTATGTACCCAATAGAGATTGCTTTCACTCAATAGATGATTAGTCATGTGCAAGAATCTTTTTCAGGCTGGAGAGATGGCTTAGAGGTTAAGGCATTTGCCTGAGAAGCCAAAGGACCCAGGTTTGATTCCCCAGGACCCACACAAGGTGTACAGGGTGGTGCATGCCACTGGAGTTCCTTTGCAGCAACTGAAGGCCCTGACGTGCCCATTCTCTCTATCTCCCCATCTATCTCCCTAGATAGCTGCCTCTTTCTCCCTCTCTCTCAAGTAATAGTAAATTTAAAAATTAAAAAGAATCTTTTACTTTTTCCCTCTCAAAACAAGACATTAATAATTTAAGACCAGGCCTGGCGAGATGGCATAGCACTTAGAAGCATTTGCTTGCAAAGTCTCACATCCTGGGTTTGATTTTCCATATACAGCCAGTTGCATAAAGTGGTGCATGTGTCTGGGGTTTCTTTGCACTGGTGTCTGTGTTTACCTTCTTTGTCTGTTTCTATCTTAAACAAAAATAAAAATAAATATTTTTAAATATAATTTAAGACCATAATTATATAATGAAGTCCTGTAGCACCGGCCAGTGGTAGGATAAGCTTAGAGGTAGCAGAAGAATTCTAGACAACCAGCTCTCAGGATTATAAAATTTAAACTGCAATGACATTTGAAAGAACGAAATCGCCCATGAAAAATAACTCCTGCAATTCTAAACAGAAATTTTTTTTCCCCTTGAGGACAAATGTCATCTGGGAAAATCCATTTCAAAATTAAAAATAAAATTACTACTTAACAGCATTTCAGAGTTGTTAAAAGGGCATTTGAACATACTCTATTTTATACCTTCACAGATTTAGTTCTTTACTTCAACACATAATTCATTAGGTAATTTTAAATGAGTTTTTAAACACCGGGACACTCGGTTGCTAACGGAAAGCAATCTTTTCATGTGGGGTCTGGTAAAGTCTCTGGGAAGCGATTTCTGTCCAACACTGGAGAGCTTCGCAATCGGTGGCTCGGAAATCCAGGAAACTGAGCCGCTGAACTGGAGTAGGTGCTTGTGTTTTGATTGCATTTTCTCAGCCTAATTCATTCTTTTTCAAGTTTCTCTTACCGAGTCCATTATTATTTTTCTAAAATGGGCTGGTTTTCTCCTGACAATTTCTTATGGCTGCTTGAATTTCCTTTCTGGGAAAACACAGTGCACCACAGCATTTTAAACACCACCGGGGCATACATTTCCCAGGAAATGCGCGCGCTGGGGCTGGGAGGAGGGGAGGGAGTCTGGCTGGTGCTGAGTTGGGTTCAGGAGCCGGGCTGGTTCCCATGCTCCCACATAGTTTGTCAAATGGACACAATGACTTCAGTGTGAATGTATTTGAAATGAGAGGCACCCTGTGCTTAATGGCAGTTGCTTCCACCTTTTTGGGTTCATGGAGACCCGTCAAAGGTGGTTCTATGATGTGCATTGGGCACTTCTGGTGAAACGTGTGACATCCCTTCCTGACTTGTGTAGCCAATGCACTTCAATGGAGTTGGCATGCTGCTGAAGTGTGTGTGCATGTATACGTGTGTGTGCATGTATACGTGTGTGCGCGTGTGTGTGTAGGGGCTCAAGCTGTGCAGAAGCAGGTGTGGGCTTGTGATCACACTTGCTAATATTCATGGTCTTCCAGAAAATCTACAAAAACTATGCTGCAAAGGTCTTATGTATTTTCTTTGAGGAAACATTTTTCAGGATGAGGAGGTACTGGATATGCAGTCCGACCCAACACTACCGTGCCATTGTTTCTTCACTCGAGGTTCAAGAAGATCCCAGTTTTCATGGTAAGTGAATCAACCACGAAGAACCTTTTTTGAGATTGTGAATGAGGAGCTGATCCAGTTGCTCTTGTTGTGGATGGAACTGTGTCCTCCACTCCAAAGTCACATGTGGAGGCCTGACCTCCGCTGGGACTGTTTGTAGACTTGCATTTTTAGAAGAAATTAAAGGCGAATGCAGTTATGATGGTGTTGCCCTAATCCAATAAGGTTAGTGTCTTCACAAGAAATGAGAGGAAGAGGCCAGGGCTATTCCCCTCTCCTTTATATGAAAAAGCACAGCCAAAACCCGACCATCTGCATGCCAAGAGAGGTACTCTAAGGATGAAAGCAACCTTGCTGGCAGCTTGATTTTGGAATTTCCAGCCTCCATAACTGTGAAAAAATAATCTCTAGTTTAATCCATCCAGTCTATGACATTTGTTTTGGCAGGCTGAAAAGCTTATGTAACTATTGAGTGTAAGTCCTGGTGTTCTTGAGTCGCATTAACTATATATGCTCGTCCAGCTTTTGAACTTATTCAGTCAGATATTTTAAAAAATACTCTATTTATTTATTTATTTATTTACTTGACTGAGAAAGAGGGAGAAAGAGAAGGAGAGAGAGAGAGAGAGAGCATGCCAGGGCTCCAGCCTCTACAAACAAACTCCAGATGCATGAGCCCCCTTGTGCATCTGGCTAACGTGGGTCCTGGGGAATCAAACCTGGGTCCTTTGGCTTTGCAGACAAACTCCTTAACTGCTAAGCCATCCCTCCAGCCCTCAGTCAGATGTTTTGTATAGATAGTCGCAAGGCTTTGTCTGACGGGTCTGGTGGGGGGGGGTCTCCCTGTACTGCACCCTCTGGAGGGGCAGGTGCTTAAAGATTCGGCACTCCAGCCTGTTCACACACCTTTACGTACCTCATTCCTAGCCAGAACCCTTCTTCTCTGGGGTGGTGGTTGAGGTTCTTTGCAGACATCTGCTCTCAGGTTTCTTTCCACAGGACATTCCAGCTCAGCTTTTTGCAACTCCCTGCCCTCCTTATTTTTCTTCATGGTGGGGGTGGGGGACAGAACACCACAAAATGCCTTCTGAGAGATTACTGGCTGTGGCAAGGGACCTCAAGTTGGGAGCTGTAACCCTTTTACAGAATCCCCAAAGGGCCCGGCTGTCGGGGAGCTGGTGCTGTCTAAGGTTGGTTAAGCCTTGCTTGTGTGGAAAGAGCTGAAGGAAGCATTCTCACACCCTCAGCATCTCTTAGCACTGTCTGTCACTCATTCCCTACAGCATCCTTTATCACTCAAGGACTTTTGCTCTGTCTGGGAAGAGGCTCCTGCTTGAGTCTTGGTTACCCTGACAGCCTGTCCCATTAAGCCTATCAAGAGTTAACCCTCCAGCATGAAGTAGTGTGTCAGATCGTTTTACCCTTATCAGGACAGCAGCTCAGGAAAGAATAAAATCTGCTTGTGCCAGCCTGTGTGATCTTTCCAGCTCTGACGTTTCCTCTTTAACAGCATCATCCATTCTTTTTCTTGAGTATTTCTGCTTTTCATTCCCCATGTCCCCTTCTTTTCACCCAGCTATCTTTTTCTCTGCTCAATCCCAAACTATCTCCACTGCCTCCTGGTCTCACCTCTGCAAACAGCCCAGTTGTCATCAGGTCCTTTTTGTATTTTCCCGTATCTCCCACATCACACCCACCATGCAGATGCCGTGTCTTGGGACTGGCAATGAGGATGAGGACAGCACGTCTTCGCCAGTCCTGCCACTGGCCTTCACTGACCTCTAACTTGCTCAGCACATTCCTCTAGGCTATTTGCCCATATGTGGAGAAATGACTGTGTTAGCCAGCTTTCTGCCACTGTGACACAGCACCTGAGACAATGCTCTTTGGAAAAGGAAAGGTTTACTTTGGCTCTCGCTCAAGATGTGGTGAGGTAGTGCTCATGTAGGGGGTGTGTGATTATGGGAAAAGCCATTCATGGTAAGGAAGTGACAGAGAGGAAGAAACTGACAATCCACAGTCCCCTTTAGGGGCACATTCCCAATGACTTAACTGCCCCCCCCCCCAGCTGGGTGACACCTCTTAAAGTTCTACTACCTTCCAGGAGTGCCAGGCTGAGTTCCAAACCTCTAACTCAGGGACCTGAGGGGGACGTTTCAGATTCTATGGTTCATGCTCTGGAGTCATAGTGCCAGGATGACAACCACGCTGTGCTTCATACTGTATTCTTGGACAAGTCCTTCAGCTTCCCTGGACTTTAGTCTCCTCATCGAGTAAAACGGTCTTAGTCTGTCCACCTGTCACACGCTCAAATGCAATGTTTGATGTACTGACAAGCTTGGTAATGGAGGGTCAGCACATGCAGGTTAACATCCCATCTTCCCCACAGCCCAACAGCACATGTCACATTAGTATAAAACCCCAGGTCCCGAGGAGTACTATCACGGCCTCTTCATGGGAAGACAGGCCAGGCTCTGGCTGCGATCCCTGGAGGTTGCCAGTGTCAGAGGGCAAGGCCACACGGGCGTCTTTCCAGACGTGGCCACCTCACTTTTTGCTCTGTCTCCTCTCCTGTCACCACAAATCATCTTGCAGCCTCATAAATCCAAAGGTTGCTGTGAGGTTAACCTCTCCCTTCATTCAAGGCCAAAGTTGATGCTACACTTAATCAGCACTGAAGTGGGATCAGGAATAAGCGAGCTTCAAGTTGTACACGTGGTAACTAGTAAATATAGTTTAGTACTGCTCCCCTGCCTGGAGAGGGGCAACAAACTGCAACAGGACTATGGCAGCCACCAAAACAAGACGAGAAAGTAATAATCGTTTTGACTAGAAAATGCTGCCAACGCAATCACATCTCTCGTGACATGCAGGCCAGAAAGCTTAATTTAAAAGGACATTTCTCCATGTCTTCTGGGTAGGTGTCAAAGAGAAAATACAATTAAAACCAGGTGGAGAGCCTCTTTGGAGAGCAAGGTGGTCAGCTCTGAGTCGGCGTCCGTAATGCAGCCACAGGTGTTCAGAGAGAAAGCCTGAAATGACCTGCATCAGTCAAGCGATTATTTAGAACCAACCATGTGCCTTGCTAATCCCCAGTGAAAGAGGCTATGAAGAGGCAAAAGGCAAACCCTGCCGAGGGGCCTGTGGGGTCCCTTGAACATAGCTGCTAAAGTCAGGTGACACTTGAAGTGGGAAATAGGAAAGGGTCGTGGGCAGCTGGGAGGAGTGGGGGAGAGGCAAGTTGTGGACTGAATGGTCGGTCACCTTTGCTCCTCTTTTCGGGCCAAGGAGGCCACCCATCATTTCAGGTAGCTTTTCCTTTAATGGGCATGCTCATTCCTTGCCTTATTAAAGTTACAGTGGGAACTGGGGAGGAGGCACGGTGGGTACCAAGGGCTTACTGTGCAAGCATGAGGACATGAGTTTGGGTCTCCACATGCATCTGTACATACACCAAACACACGTGCACTCACACACATATGAACATATACACACATGCACACCTCATGCAATCCACATGCAAAAAAAACCATGACAATAAAGAATTTATAATGAAGGAATACTACAAGTGATGGATGATGGACATGACGGGAAACACATTCATTGAGCTAGGCACATTTTCTAGAATGAGCCCTTTAGTCTGTATCATGTTCCGTCTCTCCCCCCCCTTTTTTTTTTTGCTTGTGTGTGTGTCTGTGTATGTGAGTGTGTGAGAGAGTGTGTATTTGTGTGTGTGATTTGGTAAGGTGTGGCACCCATATCCCTCACTGGCAGTGGGGGTTTCTCACCTATGGTGGTTGGGGTGGGATGTCTGGCATCCCACCCTATCTCTTTTTCCTAGTCTTGTCTAGTCAGAGTCTCTTTACTAGTTCTGGAGCTGTGTTTAATCTCAGGTCTCTGCTCCCCTGTGGGAATGGGGTTACAAGCATGCGTGGCCATGCCCACCTTTTGCATGGGGTTGGGGAGATGCAAACTCAGGTGGTCTCAGCCTCCCTTAGGCCCTCAGGCCTGCACAGAAAGTACACTTCACCACTGAGCCATTTCTCCAGCCCTACAAACATGTTGTTAGAGTCTTGGATCCTCAATCTCTTTGGCTACAATGATGATTAATTTCATAGGTCAATGTATCTGGACTGAGGGATGTTTACATAGCTGATAAAATTTATTTCTGTGTTGTCTGTGCATGAGTTACAGAAAGATTAGCATTTGAATCCGCAGATAGAGCTAAAACATCCTCACCACTGCGGGGGGTGGGGGGGGGCTCTTGAGTCTTTGGGCTTGGATGGTATTTACACCAGCAGCTCTCCTAGTTGTACTAGTGGGCTGTTTTATTTTTTGGTTTTCCAGCTCTTAGATGGCACATTATGAGATCCTTCTTGGCTTCTGTAATTTCATAAGCTAACTCCACCTCTGTGTCCATATCTCCCCAGCTATTTTCTTTCCTTTCCTCTTTCCATTTTCTTTTCCCTCCCTTTCTTCCTTTTAACCCTCACCCATTGCTTTTGTTTATCTAGAGGAACCCTAATAGATTCGAGGTCTATTTCCCCATCTGAAAACTGGGAGAGAGAATTTTGACTGCTAAGGTAGTAAAGATGCAGATGGCGGGCCAAAAGCTCTTGACCAAGTTCCTGTTACTGAATAAGCATTCAACTTCCTGTGGGTCTAATAAGAAGGTGTCTGTCGGCATGCACCCCGCTGTGTCAGACTCCGCCTCACTCTGTACCTGCTCTGTCTCCCTTCTCCATGGGCTCTGTTATACTCAGGTGGCTTCTCCCACGGAACCTGCTCGCTGCTGGCACAGAAAATGCTTCCTCCCCTAGGGATAGCCCCTCGGGACCCAAGTTGACATAGGCCTCAGCCTAAAAGAATCTCCAGAAATGGGACTCTGTTGACATTTATCACACCATGTGACAGGTGATGCTATAATCTGTGCCTGAGGGGAAGATCTCAGCTGCTTCCTTGGTATCATCAGCTCTCCCCAGCTCTCCCCAGTTTCCATTGTCCTCAGCTCCTTGGTAAACCACATTTCAAAATCAGGGGGAGGAAAGAATTAAATGCATTCCTGTCAGTCAGTGTTATCCAGAGAAATAGAACCAAGGGGGTGAGTAAAGGTATGTGAACAACGCGCGCGCACGCGCACACATACATACACACACACACACACACACACACACACACACACACACAATTCTAAGTCATTATCTGTCATGATTATGGAGTCTGGTGAGTCCCCAGATGAGATGAGAGAGGTGGCGGCCAGCACTCCAAGAGAGCTGCTGGTTTAGTTCAGCCTGAATCCAAAGACTGAGACCCAGGGATCCTGTGGTGCAGTTTCAGCCTGGGCGCTCCAAGGCTCAAGTCTCAGGAAGAGACAATGCCTCAGTTGGAGTCTGAGGGGAGGCAAAACATACCATCCTTTTGAAAGGAAGTCAGGCAGGAGGAAGTCCCTCCTGGTAGGGGGACGCTCAGTCTGCTTATTCTATTCATCCCTTTGCTGGTGGGGGGAGGCCGCTGACACTCAGGAGGTCAACATGTTGTATTCATCCCATTGATGTCAATGCTAACCTTGTTCATAAATTCCCGCTCAGGAACACTCAGAATAATGGTGGACTAAGTACCCAAGCACTCCTCGGCCCAGGCAAGTACCCATTACAAGCTGGTTCTCGACTTTTTTTTTTTTTTTTTAAGATTTTGCTTTTATTTATTAGAGACAGAGAGAGGGGGAAAGAGAGAGTGAGATTGGGTGTACCAGGGCCTCTATCCACTGCAAATGTACTCCAGATGCATGCGCCACCATGTGCATCTGGCTTACGTGGGATCTAGAGAATTGAACTGGGGTCTTTAGGCTTCTCAGGCATGTGCCTTAACTGCTAAGCCATCTCTCCAGGCCTCAACTTTTTTTTTTTTTAGTAGAAGTGACCCTTAGTCATTTCTCCAGTAAATTGGAATTCTATGGAAGGGACAAAATTCTTTCCATTCCACCCACAAATAAAAGTGAGTTTTTAAGGGACAAGGAACAAAGGATGGGGTAGGATGGAATGGTGGAATTAGTGAAAAGTAATTGTTAGGATTATTCCTTTGTAACTCCAACTAACTGGCAAAATGTCACAAAGCAAAGGCCATTACGCAGATGTTCTGTTCATCTAGAGGATGGTCGGGCCTCCCGTGGTCACTTGTTTACACAAACATCCCGGCTCATTATCCTTCCCCAGGTAACCTTTGGCCTCTGTGGCATCAGAGCAAAGATCTTAGCTTTTTCAGTTTTACTGAACCCATTTCAAATAGGACCTTGTGGTGGTTTGATTCAGGTGTCCCCCATAAACTTAGGTGTTCTGAATGCTAGGTTCCCAGCTGATGGATATTTGGGAATTAATGCCTCCTGGAGGGAGTGTATTGTTGGGGGCGGGCTTATGGGTATTAAAGCCAGTTTCCCCTTGCCAGTGTTTGGCACACCCTCCTGTTGCTGTGGTCCACCTTCTGTTGGCCAGGGGATGATGTCCACCCTCTGCTCATGCCATCGTTTCCCCCTGCCATCGTGAAGCTTCCCCTCAAGCCTGTAAGCCAAAATAAACCTTTTTTTCCCAGAAGCTACTCTTGGTTGGGTGATTTCTACCAGCAATGCGGACCAGACTGCAACAGTAAAGTGGTACCAAGGAGTGGGGTTGCTGCTAGACACCTGACTATGTGGCTTCAGCCTTTTGTAGCTGAATTTCAAGAGGAATGTGGAAGGATTTGAAACCTTGGCCTAAGAGATGCCTCGCAGTGCTGTAATTACAGCTTAAAGGACTATTCTGGTCTGAGCTCCAAGACCTGAATGTAGTAAGAACCATGGACTGTGAGTTTTGGCTTATGAGGGTGAGAAAGAGCTGTGCCTGGACTGGGCTAGCAGTTTGTGTGAGAAGCTTGCTCTTGTGCCCGTGTCCTGAGAAGTTGTGCAGGGTTGCTTTGCGTAGAAATGAACTGATGTGAGCAGAGGAATATGGCACAGAAAGAAAAATCTTTGGGTGAACTACTGCCTGTTCAGCTGCAACTGAGAGATTACAACTTTTGAGACTGGGCTAGCTGACCTGTGCTGGGGCAACAGAAAGAATGTCGACTCTTTTGAAGGGGTCTGAGTGCTCAAGGGGTGTCCTGTTCTTCAAAGTCTGCTTTATTCCCCCCTGGATTAACAAATTGGCACCCTACCTGGTATCGTGGAGTATAAGAAATGCTGGAAAGAGGGTCATTGAGTTTGCAACACGGTCTTGTGTTTTGGAAATGGCCATGGGCAGTGTGAAGCAGGTTTGCTGGATGCCTGCATAGAGACCCCATGGGGCCATGAGGATGAACCGTGGCTTGCAGTGGAGACCCAGTGGAGATGCCGGGACCATGAGATGGCTGCCGAGGAGCTGCCGGCCCCGGTGAAGTTTCCCAGGACTGTGAGTAGCCTAGCTGGAGGGGCGGAATTGGAATGCCAGAGACTTGTTGCTGGTTAGAATTATCGGACTTGAAGATTTGTCACTGGTTTGAGTTGCTGGACTTGAAGCTACAGAGTTTGATGTTTGCCCTGGTTGTTTTGAATCTTGTATTGGTTGAATGTTTCTTTGCTATGCCCAATGCCATCTATTGCAGTGTGAATATTTATTCTGTGCCATTCTGAGTTTTTTGAGGTTATATTTTGGTATTATGGCTCAGTTAAAAGATCTTGAACTATGGGGATGTATGAACATCATTGGAATTGATAAAAACTATGGGGACTTTTAAAGTCAGACTGAATGCATTGTATTTTACATCATGTATGGATATCGGTTTATGGGGGCCAGGGGCGGAATGTGGTGGTTTGATTCAGGTGTCCCCCATAAACTTAGGTGTTCTGAATGCTAGGTTCCCAGCTGATGGATATTTGGGAATTAATGCCTCCTGGAGGGAGTGTATTGTTGGGGGCGGGCTTATGGGTATTAAAGCCAGTTTCCCCTTGCCAGTGTTTGGCACACCTTCCTGTTGCTGTGGTCCATCTTATGTTGGCCAGGGGGTGATGTCCACCCTCTGCTCATGCCATCGTTTTCCCCTGCCATCGTGGAGCTTCGGCTCGAGCCTGTAAGCCAAATAAACCTCTTTTTCCCAGAAGCTGCTCTTGGTTGGGTGATTTCTACCAGTAATGCGACCCAGACTGCAACAGACCTATTCAGGGTCATTCACCTCTGACCCTTAGTTACGTGTTCCTCTGTCATCCAAGTGCTATGATCTCTCTGTGCACATCCCAAGCACCCTCTGCTCTCAGACATATTCTGTGTTTCCAGACATCTCTTCGCTATGGATTGTTCTCCTGTCTCTGTACACTGGCTGCTGTTGTTTGGATGGAAAAACCTATAAACTGGGGTTCTCACCACTTATTTTTCCTGTCTCCTCATGAGCAGAGTCAACAAGCTCAACAGAAATTTTTTTATTGTGTGTCTTCTTTAGCACCCAGAGCAGTGCAAGGAGAGTGTGGTGGTTTGAATCAGATGTGCCCCATGAACTCATTCTGAACGCTTGCTCCCCAGCTGGTGGCAATTTTGGAGGTGGAGCCTTGCCGCAAGGAGGTGTGCCCCTGGGATTTTATAGCCCAGCACGCCCTGGCCAGAGCTCAACTCACTCTCTTGCTGCTGTCTTCTGCCTATTGTGGCAAGGAGTGATGTCCAGCCTCTGCTTCTGCAATATTTTCTCCTGCCATCGTGAAGCGTCCCCTTGAGACTGTAAGCCAAAATGAAACCTTCCCTTCCATCAGCTGCTTGGGGTCAAGTGTTTTGTTCCAACAATGGGAGGATAACTGCAACAGACAGAGAGTCCTGCTCAGTCTGTAGTCATGGGTCACAAGCGACTGAAGCCAGATCACCTCAATCCTCTGGTCAGCTTATTAGTGATTCGTCATCTGAAATTCTACTGAAGTTCTGTAGCAGATGACAAGGGACCCCTTGGTCAAATCCCTGATCTCTTTTATTCCATTTTGGCCCTTTATGATTCTTTCCTTTGTTCTCTGGACTATTTCCCTGCATCCCTATCAGGAAGCCTCTTGGATGTTACTGTGCACAGGAACTGTAAGGACAAATGGAAGTATAATCAGGGACTTGATTCTCCCTGGCAAACAAAGGAGGAAGGATAAGTGGTGCTATCAGGTTCTCATCAAGGAGTAGTTGGCATTTATTTTGAGAACGTATATTAATGGGTGGTACCTGCTCTGCTACGTGACATAAGATTTCTTCCCATTTGCAATTTCTTAACAGGTTGCCTGTGACATGCATCACATCCTTGCTTAATGTTTATTCAATAATAAAACTCTTCTTTCCACGTCTGCTTATTATGTGCAAAAGTTTTGTGGGCTGGGACCTATTTTATATTTTTTATTCATTTATTTGAGAACAACAGAAGAGAGAGAAAGAGGGAGGGAGGGAGAGAGAGAGAGAGAGAGAGAGAGAGAGAGAGAGAGAGAGAGAGAAAGAGAGAGAGAGAGAGAGAGAGAGAGAATAGGCGCACCAGGGCCTCCAGCCACTGCAAACGAACTCCAGACTTGTGCGCCCCCTTTGTGCATCTGGCTAACGTGGGTCCTGGGGAATCGAGCCTCGAACCAGGGTCCTTAGGCTTCACAGGCAAGTGCTTAACCACTAAGCCATCTCTCCAGCCCTATTTTATTCTTTAATTGTTTTTCTCTAACAGTGCCAGTGTGGGTGTTTCCACTCTGTCCCTCACACAGCAGGATGCTGCTGCCTTGAGTGTAGGAAGGTGGAGATGTGTGGCTCAGTTCCTCCCGGCTTCACTCTTTACACCCCGGCCTAGCAGCAGAGTGGGTGCTGCAGTGCAAAAGTTTGTGTCTTCACCCCAAATTCATGCACTGAAATGCTACCCCTCACGATGATGGGATTACTGCGTGGGGCCTTTGGAAACAATCAGGCCATGAGTGGGAAGCCCTCAGGTCGTGATTAGTGCTCATGATACGGGAACCTCTGAGAGCTGACTCACAATTTTCAAGTAAGGACTCAGTTAAAAGATGCATCTGTGAGCCAGGAAGGGGATTAGCACTAAACACTACATCAGCTTGTACCTTGACCTTGGACTTGCTAGGTTCTGGCACTGTGAGAATATACTTGGCACTTTGAGAAATGAATCTCCATTGTTAATAAGCCACTCAGTTCATAGAATCTTGCTGTGGTAGCCCAGATAGACCGAAACAGGAGGCGTCTCATTCTCTTGGGAACAATTCCTCTCTATCATGTCTTCCTTCTTCCTGGTGGCATTGATCTCTATATAAAAAGTTTCTTGGGCTGGAGAGATGGCTTAGTGGTTAAGTGCTTGCCTGAGAAGCCTAAGGACCCTGGTTTGAGGCTCAATTCCCCAGGACTCACATTAGCCAGATGCACAAGGGGGCACATGCATCTGGAGTTCATCTGCAGTGGATGGAGGCCCTAGCGTGCCCATTATCTGTCTCTCTCTATCTGCCTCTTTCTCTTTCTGTCACTCTCAGATAAGTAAATAAAAATATTTTTTAAAAAACGTTTCTTTTGTGTGTATATGCATGTGTGGTGTGATGTAGTGGTGTGTGTATGCATGGTTGCATGTGTATGGGTACATGTGTGTGGGCACACTGGTACATATGCACATGTGTGTGGAGGCCAGAGGTTGACATGAGGTATCTTCCTCAATTGTTCTCTACCTTATTCTTTTTTATTTGAAGATTTGTTTTTATTTATTTATTTATTAGAGACTGAGAGAGGGAGAGGGAGGGAGGGAGAGAGAGAGAAAGAGAGAGAGAGAGAGAGAGAGAGAGAGAGAGAGAGAGAGAGAGAGAGGGAGAGAGGGAGGGAGGGAGGGAGAAAGGGCATTCCAGGGCCTCCAGCCACTGCAAATGAACTCCAGACGCATGCACCACCATGTGCATATGGCTTACGTGGGACTTGGAAAATAGAACCTGGGTGGCCTTGAACTCATGGTGATCCTTCTACCTCTGCCTCCCGAGTGCTGGGATTAAAGGTGTGTGCCACCATGCCCAGCCCCCAATTATATTTTATTTTAAAAGCCCCAAGGATATTTTCTTTCCTTTTCTTTTTTTTTGGTTTTTCGAGGTAGGGTCTTACTGTGGCTCAGGCTGATCTGGAATTCACTATGTAGTCTCAGGGTGGCCTCGAACTCATGGCAATCCTCCTTCCTCTGCCTCCCGAGTGCTGGGATTAAAGGCGTGTGCCACCACGCCCGGCTAAGGATATTTTCTATATGAACACTAGATAATAGAAAAAAAAAAATCTTGTAGTATGTCTTAAGACCTATGCAACATTATGAAGAATACCCAGGAAAAGGTCTTAAGTATATAAACAAAATTCTACTAAAAAATAAAAAAGGTCCCACTACACTGCCAAATATGTATTGGATTTACACAAAAAGTCTTTGCCAGATATTCATTTGACAGAGGGTTAATATGCAGAGTATATAAAGAACTCAATTTACCAGAATACCTACAAGTAATCCAACTAAAAATGGGCAAATGGTCTGAATAGATACTTCCCAAAGGAAGAAACAGAGATTGTCATTAAATAACTAAAAATTACTCATATCAGTAGCTGTCAAGGACATGAAGATCAAACTGCAAGAATCCATCTCACTCCTCTCAGAGTGACCTTCATCAAAATAAGAGAAAAACAACAGAAGAGGTTGAGGATGGGGAGAGTGGAGAATCCGCGTGTACTGCACAGCCACCCGGGAAACAACGTGGAGGCGTCCCATACAACGAAGCCTGGACGTCCACATGCTCTAGCTTCCCCACTCCTGCATACAGTTCTGAAGGAAGAGAAGTCAGGACGCGATAAGGAGGCCTGTGCACATGTGTATATTATGAGATCCTGGTATTTGTAGGAAAATGGATAGAGCTGGAGGGCATCATGTTAAGTGAAATAAATGGGACCTGGTAAAACTGACATTATATTTTTCTTTCTTTTTTTAAAAAAATTTTGTTTTTATTTATTTATTTGAGAGTGACAGATAGATAGATAGATAGATAGATAGAGAGAGAGAGAGTGGGGATGGGTGCCCCAGGTCCTCCAGCCACTGCAAAGGAACTCTTGTGCCCCCTTGTGCATCTGGCTAACATGGGTCCTGGGGAATTGAGCCTCCAACCCGGGTCCTTAGGCCTCACAGGCAAGCGCTTTGCCGCTAAGCCATCTCTCCAGCCCTATTTTTCTTTCTTGAAATAAGTGATGAACTGCAGGTAGAAGAAGTGTTATTAAGGATTTGGAATGAGGTTGCGGAGAGAGGCTGTAAAGAAGGAAGGGAGTAGAAGATGGTAGATGGGTGCCTGGATATGACTAACACATGACCCACGCAAATACGAAAATGTCTCACGGATCCCCACTGATTTTCATAATGTATTAATTATATGAAAGGAAGAAGGTGTTAATATCGTGGATTGTGGAATCTGTCCTTATTTATACTTGTCTCTAGCTGTGTTACATTGCTTGAGAAACACTAGGAGGCCATTAAATATCTGCACAATGAATAAATTGAGCGAAAAACAAAAATCCGAGGTATTGGAAAAGTGCTGTGATGAAAGACTCTTCCAGATGAAGACGTTGGCAGTGACTGATGTGTGGTGTCTGATTATAGACCTTTAACTGTGAGGGACAAAGATGTGAGCTTTGAAGGCTGCGTCATTGCCCTGGGATTCCCAACTTCACAGAAATCAAATGAAAATATTCTTAATCACTGTCAGAAATTGCCCAAAAGCTTTACATAAAAAGATGAATGGGGGCTGGAGAGATGGCTTAGTGGTTAAGCGCTTGCCTGTGAAGCCTAAGGACCCCGGTTCGAGGACCCACGTTAGCCAGATCGACAAGCGAGGCGCACGTGTCTGGAGTTCGTTTGCAGTTTGGCTGAAGGCCTTGGTGCGCCCATTCTTTCTCTCTCTCTCTCTACCTCTTTCTCTCTCTGTCTGTCTCTCACAAACAAACAAACAAACAAACAAACAAACAAACAAACAAACAAACAAACAAACAAAAAAGATGGATGAGGTATTGCTCATGCAATTCAATGGATGCTATGAAAAAATGGTGCCATGCAGTGTGGTTTGCCCCACCCATCAGTGACGGGAGGAGAGTCTCAGAGGAAGCTGGTGACGGTCAAGAACCTTATCTTCCGCATCCAAACAGATCTACAGCTCCTGGCAAGATGACCCACTACGGCAGCTCCTGGGGAGGTCTGGGCTACCCCTGCGGTGGCTTCCCCAGCCTGGGCTACAGCTGTGGGTGTGGCAGCAGCTTCCGCAGTCTGGGCTGGGGCTCTGGCTTTGGAGGCCGTGGGTGCGGCTCTCGCTTTGGGAACTATAGATTCGGCTCTGGCTTGGGAGGATGAAGATGGGGCTACCGCGGCCGCCCCTTACCCTATGGGGGATACGGCTCTTCCAGCTTCTACTGAAGAGTGAACTTACTCGTGGGACCCCTGGAGGCCCTCGTCTGTCAACTTCGTCGTTGCTTTGTCAGGAAGCTAGATACATCAGCAGAGGCTGCCTAGTGAACTCTTTTAAAAAATTTTCTTAAAATATATTTTTATTAACAACTTCCATAATTATAAAAATATATATCCCATGGTAATGCCCTCTCTCCCCCCACTTCCTATTTGAAACTCCATTCTCCCCATCTCAATCAGTGTCTTTTATTTTGATGTCGTGATCTTTTTCTCCTCTTATGATGGTCTTGTGTAGGTAGTGTCCGGCACTGTGAGGTCATGGGTATACAGGCCGTTTTGTGTCTGGGGCGGGGGGAGCATGTTGTAAGGAGTCCTACCATTCATTTGGCTCTTACATTCTTTCTGCCACCTCTTCCACAGTAGACCCTGAGCCTTGGAAGGTGTGATAGAGATATTGCAGTGCTGAGTACTCTGGTCACTTCTTTCTAGCACCATGATGTCTTCTGAGTCATCCCAAGGTCACTGCCATTTGAAAAGAGAAGATTCTCTACCAAAAGTGAGAGTAGCATTAATATAAGGGTATGGACATTAAGAAAAGTGCTTACTGGGCAGTTTGATAAGCACAGTATATACATTTTTCCAGATATCAGCAGATGTTACACCCCCTAGGGCTCATCACTACCCCTGTTTTATGTTTTCAGTATCAGGGATGTGTTTCCCCCCATGCAGTCGGCCTCCAGTCCAATTGGAGGGCAGTTGGTTTCCACCATGACAGACGTGCTACTGTTGCACCTGTTGGCTCATTTGGCCTGGCTGGCCAAATATAAGGCTTGCAGTGTCCACTGTTGAGTATCTTCCTAGTGAACTCTTTAAAATCAAGACCCAGTTCTGGCAACAGAGTCCGGAGCAGCATCAGCAGCAAGGGCAACTCCTCCCTGGAATGGCCTGAGTGAGAGCTCACTCTCTAAGCTGTCAATCTCTTCCTTCCCTTTGAAAATCCCAATATGGCACCGACACCCATATTTTAATAAATTAATTCCAAAAGCACAGAAGACAGTTTCTTTTTCTTTTGCATGTGCGTGTGTGTGTGTTAATTACCTTCTGTTGGGACAAAATACATGAGAACAATCAGCTTAAGGCAGAAAGGGTTTATTTGGGCTGACGGTCCCAGGTTCCAGTGCATCAGGGCACCGAAGGGCACAGCAGCCGGACCCGGAGCCGCTAGTCACGTTCAGCACAGTGGAGAGGAGCGAGATGGATGCTGGTGCTCAGCCACCTCTCTCCTTTCATGCAATCCGTGACCCCAGCCCATGGAGTGACTCCCTCACAGGTGAAGTGGGTCTTCTCATCTCTACTAACTTCATCAAGGTAATTCCTCACATGCCTGCCCAGAGGCTAAACTATTATCGATAATCCCTTATAGGTGATGTAGGTCCTGTCAAACTGACAATCAATATAAAACATTCTAACTGCTCCCCCCCCCAAAAAAACCCATCACTCATGCGTGTGTGTGTGTGTGTGTGTGTGTGTGTGTGTGTGTGTGTGTTTAGGTCAGAGGACAACATTGGGTGTTGATCCTCAGGACCATCACCCACCTCTTTTGAGACGGGATTTCTCATTGGCCTGGATCTCACCAATCAGGCCAGTGAGCATCAGGGTCTTCCTGTCCTTGCCTCCTCGCTGCTGGAATGGTAGGCATGTGCCACCATAGCTGGCATTTTATGTGGGTTCTGGAAACAGAACTCAGGCCCTCATGTTTGTGAGGCAAGTTCTCTACTGACTGAGCTATCGCCTCAGCCTGAAGGCATCTTTTTCATTAAAACTTTAAGTGTGGTAAGCGCACTTAGCAGGCCATCTATCCTTTTAATAACTGTTAAGCACAAAACCCCTTATTGCTCACTGTGGATACAATGTTTAGCTGCTCTCTAGATCTTGTTCATTTTGAGCAGCAATCCTCCATCTCCCTTTCCAGCCAGCCTTTGGTAACTACCATTTCACTTGGGCTCTGTGAATTTGTCTACTTTAAAATTTTTACTCATTTATTTAAAAGAGAAAAATACAAAGAGAAAGATGAGAGAGAGAGAGAGAGACTGGGAGAGAGAGGATGGGCACGCTAGGGCCTCTATCCACTGCAAACGATCTCCAGATGCATTCACCACCTTGTGCACTTGGCTTGGGTGGGCATTAGGGAATCGAACCTGAGTCCTTAGACTTCACAGGCAAGCACCTTAACCACTAAGCAATCTCGCCAGCCCAGAATTTATCTACTTCAGATACCTTAGATAGGTGGAATCTTATTGGATTTATCTTCCTGCTGCTGGCTCAGTTCACTTTGTTTCATTTCTATTGATTCCCTCGCCTGCACTTGCTCATTCATCATTGTGTACTCTGTGCCCATGACAATGCCTGACACTTATAAAGTGGTCAGAAAATATCTGCGGGCTAGGAAAGTTTCTTATGGGTTTTATAACAGGACCATTTTTCTCCTTTTGCATATGTATGTATGTATGTATGGATGGATGGATGGATGTGTATGTGGAGGCCAGAGAATAACACTTAGGTGTTATTTCTCAGGAATACTGTAGGACCATTTTTAATTTGTTCCATAGTTACATGAAATGCCATGTGAATTCTGGAATCATGATGTTCATTCACATCTCCCCACATTCTTCCCACCCATGTTCCCTACATGTGTACACACAAACACATGCATACCCACACACTATGGCTGAAACCTCCCACTCTTCCTTCTCTCTTGGTGTTATTTCTGATAAATTACCTCACTGATACCCCTCTATTTTGCTATTCCATATTTACCCATTTACAGGGTCACATAGACCACTGTTGGAGTCAGCTTCACGTTGCTGTCAGAAAACACCCGACCAAGAGCAGCTCGTGTGAGGAAAGGGTTTATTTTGGTTTACAGACTCAAGGGGAAGTTACCTGATGGCAAGGGAAAACAATGGTATGAGCAGAGGGTGGACACCACCTCCTGGACAACATAAGGTGATCAACAGCAACAGGAGAGTGTGCCAACATTGGCAAAGGGAAGCTGGCTATGACACCCATAAACTGGCCCCCAACAATGCATCACCTCCAGGAGGATCCAGTTCCCATATTGCCACCAGCTGGAGACCCAGAATTCAGAACACACAAGTTTATAGGGGACCCCTGAATCAAGCCACCACAACTACCTTGCAATTTGTTAAGAAGCATGAAAAAGTTGTTTGCTGTCAAGACAAACTGCTGGATGGGAAAGACACATGCTTCCTTATGTTCTCCAGGCAGACTCAGACACCACTGTAAAAATTCACTGTTAAGCCGGGCGTGGTGGCGCACGCCTTTAATCCCAGCACTCAGGAGGCAGAGGTAGGAGTTTGAGGCCACACTGAGACTCCATAGTGAATTCCAGGTCAGCCTGGGCTAGAGTGAGACCCTACCTCGAAAAACCAAAAGATAAAAAATAAAAAAGTCATTGTCTATAATTGATAGACTGGAGAAGAAAATTACAATATTTTCTTACCATGGAAAACTATACTGCAGTGATAATGGCCAAACTAGAGACACTTGCAGCAACTTGAAGGCCTTGCAATCATCAGGCTGCGTGACAGTACCTAGGCCAATTAGAAGACGACACTGCAAACCTATGTACTTACATTCCTAAATCAGAGCATGTTAGGGATTAATCAGAACAGTGATGTCCCTTTGGGGAGGCAGTGCGCAGGGGAGGTGTAAAGGGAGCTTCTGAGGGGCCTGGCAACTTTCCGTGCTTTGACCTGGAGCTGCTTCCACGGTGAAGTCACTGACTACAATTCATGGTTTGTGTTTTCTTCTGTGTGTCTGCTGGGTTAAAACACTCAACAAGATCCTGCCACTTGAATAGAGTTATCTCAGAGCCATGAACTCAGATGGTTTACCATCGTTTAGTACCTACTGTTTATCTCTTAGTGGCTGAGAAATGTGGATTTCGAAAGAGTCACATATCACTTTGTTGTCAAGAGATTAAACATCTAGCAATCGGTACTAAAACTGTCCATATACTCTCTCTCTCTCTCTCTCTCTCTGTGTGTGTGTGTGTGTGTGTGTGTGTGCACCAGAAGGGGATGATTCTTGCTCCAAAATCTAGACTAGAATTAGAGAATTTTTTTCCTAATGTACTCTCATCACAGCTGTAGGAGATGTATTCGTTATTAGTTTCTTGACTTTATTCCCAAGTCCATTACCTGAAAGAAACTCGAAAAAAAATGAAACAGGAACTAAAAAGAAAACAAAAAGCACAATTAAGAAACTTGAAATTACGTAGGAAGCCTATTCTGCTCCTTTGGGAGCAGTGAGCTTGCTCAGAGAGGCAGGCATCAGGGTTTTGTGTGGTGATGTAAGAAGGAGATGGGCTAATTAGCAGAGGGAAAGAAACAACATTTTAGCTACAGGAATTTTGAGAGATGTTGAAAATTATATAATAGGCAAAATTATCCCTTGGGACATCATGTGATAAAATTTATTGTGGTGACATGAGTGACATGAATCTGTTATCCGAAGTGGCGTTTGACAATCTCTGAGCAGATTTTATTTACTCCATTGGAAATGATGGACAAGTGAAGATACATAGTGAATATCCTTTGTGTTCCCCAAGTAATGTTTGAGTTAGGAAAAAGTATTAGCGACCTTCATAAAAAAGCCTTCAGCATATCACAGGCATGTCTGGGGTGCTCCGGATAGCTGACCACAGACCTAACAAAACGCATGTGTGGAGCCAACGCTTCCTCCTGCTACTGAGTGTGCTTGAGAAACGCCTTTGCGAAGCAATGCCTGGGAAAGGAAGAGCCGCTCATGGGGGCTGTGAAGAGAGATCAGCACGAATCTCGTTAGGTGGCTGCTTTTATGACCCCACTGGCTACTAGTATCTTCTCTTTGGCAGAAATAATATGCCACACATGAACCTCTCACTAAATTCACCTTTCCCTGAATGTTCGCCGAGATTTATCTTGCATGGGATGGATTAAACTTTCAAGGCTTGGGGACAAATACACATTTATTCCTGACTCATTGGCTCAGTAGAACGCCACGCCATGCTGTGTCACACTGGAAAAGAAGCTCTGACAGATATTCTAATGACCTAGGGAGAGATGACGTTATCTATCACCTTCCAAAATTTTCTAAAGGCTATACTCTTATAGCCCCTCTCCCAAGAAGGGGGCAGAAAGGTTGAAAGAGCCATAGGGTCAGCAGGAATATCCTGAGGCATGGCCCCCTGCCCCTCTACCCCACCCCACCCCACAGAGAATGACTGAGGCCTTCATGACCCCACAGGGGACGAGTATGTTGTTGTTAACCTTTGAGTGATTACTGTGTGGAAGGGAGGTGCTTATAGGTCATAAACACAAAATCCAGAATCTGTGATTTCTTGCCTATCTCCTTATGGGCTCTTTGACTGTAAGGGATTATTATCTAGACTATCAACATAAGCTTTCACTGGCTTGACTTACTATGTCTAGTTGTGTTTGGATACTTTGGTCCTGCCAAATCGCAGTTGGCTTCAGATTAGTGTTGCTGACTTGGAAGTGTGTTTTTGATCAGGCAGTACAGCTAGACTCCACTGCGTAACAAATAGACCCGTTACTCAATGGTGGCTAGTCCAGTCAGTCTTGTCTCAGTGCTGGTGGATAAGCACTGTTAGCAGCTCTTCTGTTGCTCAGAAATGTGGGCTGCTTCTGACTTCCTGCTCCACTTTCTCTTTGTTCCAGCCCATTTCAGTGAGAGGAAAATGCAAGGAGTGCTACCTGCTGCTGCCTGGGCCGGATGAGAGAAAACACACCAGTGCTTTCACCCTTTGCCCACTACTGAGTCTGCCGTCCCACGCCCCTGTGTGCCCAGGGAAGGGGGAATTGGTGGTCTCTGCCTATTTCCACAATTGGAAGAAATAAGTTGTTGGCATTTCATGGTGGTTTGCATCCAGTGTCACCCATAAACTCAAGTGTTTTGAGATGCTTGCTTCCCAGCTGAGGGCAGTCTGGGAGTTAAAGCCTTGATGGAGAAGGGTTGTTGTTGGCGGCGGGCTTATGGGTTTTCTTTTTTTTTTAAAATTATTTATTTATTTATTTGAGAGCGACAGACACAGAGAGAAAGACAGATAGAGGGAGAGAGAGAGAATGGGCGCGCCAGGGCTTCCAGCCTCTGCAAACGAACTCCAGACGCGTGCGCCCCCTTGTGCATCTGGCTAACGTGGGACCTGGGGAACCGAGCCTCGAACCGGGGTCCTTAGGCTTCACAGGCAAGCGCTTAACCGCTAAGCCACCTCTCCAGCCCGGCTTATGGGTTTTCTAGCCAGCTCCCCTTGCCAGCGTGCAACTTGCTGCCACGCTCCAGTGTTCCACGCGCTGCGGCGGAGGTGATGTCTGGCCTTGCTCATGTCTTGCTTCCCTCCGCTGCCATGAAGTGTCTCCTTGATTCTGTGAACTTTCTCCCACACGGTCAGGTGCTTTGTGCCAACAATGGGAAGCTAACTACAGTTCATCTGTTGGGGGAATCCCCGGATTTGTTTCTCTTTCAGATTAGTTGGTTGAATCCAAGCACACATAACAAACAAGTGGGACGATCAGGGGCAAGTTTCTCCTCTAGACAGAACGTTCTCCCAAGTTGACACACTTTCTTTTGCAATTTAAAGTGGCACAAACTGCCCGGCAAGCAACTTACACCTTAAATAGATGTCTAAATTCATTATCTCTATCTAGATATGTTGCAGGTATTAAATGTACAACATTTTTTTTTAATCCTTTAAACATAATGGAAGAGGTGTTTATATTTGCAAAATGTTATATTTTCAAAAGGACTTTAGAGGCAGAGAGAACCCACCTTACTAAATGATTAGAGTTCTTTAGCAGCGCCATTCAAAAATGGGTTTTGGCAGAGATTAAACTTTATCTAAAAATCACTAGCTTATTCAACCATCACCTCACTTGGGGTTTTGTTGTGTTTTCAGCAATTATGATACAAGCATTTGAAGGCTTAAAGTTTCTCATGTTCTCCTTTTTCTTTATTTCCATCTTTGTCCTGGAGGCAATTAAGTCTGAACAATCTTCTTTGTTCTCCTCTCCGCATTGGCCTTTATTGTTTGCACCAGAGTTCTCATGTACACTAAAGTATTTTGACAGGTTAGGGGACCTCCTGGTTGGAGACAGGGTCTCTCAATGGCTGAGGCTCACTAATTGGGCTAGACTAACTGGCCACTGAGTTCCAGGGTTCTGCCTGCCTCTGCCTCCTAAGTGCTAGAATAACAGGCATGCACCACCTTGCCTGGCATTTTATGAGGGTAATGGGACCAGAACTCGGAAGAGGGATGGGGAGAAATGAGCAGGCAGGGCCGACATCTTCGCCATCTTTCCTGAGAGCTCATTCCCACAGGCCAGCCCCGGCCAAGCTTACTCTCCATATCCCGTCCTTTGATTATGTGAGTGTTGCAGTTAGTTCGCATTTCCGGCAAAAATACTCAACCAAGAGTAGGTAGTGGGGAAAACAGGTGTGTTTTGGCTTATAGACTCAAGGGGAAGCTCCATGATGGCAAGGCAAACGATGGCATGAGCAGAGGGTGGACATCACCTCCTGGCCAACATCAGATTGACAACAGCAACGGGAGAGTGTGCCAAACACTGGCAAGAGGAAGCTGGCTGTAACATCCACAGGCCGCCCCCCAAAATACACTGCCTCCTGGAGGCTTCAATTCCCAAATCTCCATCAGCTGGGGACCTAGCATTCAGAACACCCAAGTTTATTGGAGATACCTGCATCAAACCACTCCAAGAATTTCTGTCCTTGCTGTGGTCTTACAGAGAACCGCCCCTTCCTGCTCCCTATTCCCAATGGAAACCTGTTTTTCCATAAGTCGTAGAGAGTTTAGTAGAACTTTCTCCATTTGTTACATGAGGTGTATATCCCAACAGCTTTCTGACATGCTTTTATAGTTTTTATCAAAAGCAATTCACAATTAAAGGAGTCACAATAAAGCCATCAAGTGTTAGGAGGAAAGGACAAACGGCAGGTAATGACGAGGGACAGCTGTACCTGAAGTCTAGGCTGAGGAAATCTGTAAGTAAAATAAGAGTTTCTTTACTGCCAAGGTCATTAGTAAAACTCATTGATCTTCATTTCACTTGATTTGGTGATGTTTTCTGTGTTCAGTGCAAGCTGGCTTTTCTTGATTTGGGCTCCAATGTTTGGAAAAGCCATCTTTCACAGTTTTTTTTTTTTTTTGTTTTTTTGAGGTAGGGTCTCACTCTGGTCCAGGCTGACCTGGAATTAACTCTGTCATCTCAGGGTGGCCTTGAACTCATGGCGATCCTCCTACCTCTGCCTCCCGAGTGCTGGGATTAAAGGCGTGCGCCACCACGCCCGGCCTCACAGTTTTTTTAAAATGTACATTTATTCTATGTTCTGACACATAAATCCAAATTTTGATTTTTTTCTTTTGCAAAACTGGCGAGATATAGCTTTATGGTATATCTGGGAGATTATTTTCAATGTTAACTGTGATTCCTTTATTCATTCATCTTTTCAAGAGTTTTGGAACACTGGCATCACACAAACATTTGTGCAAAGCATATGGAAAGTGATAATTGGTTCCATCTGTCCCTAAGTAGACTTTAACCTAAAGAAAATGAAGCTTAGAGTTGTTTAGCAACTTACCTGAATATAAATGGAGAAGTTGAAAGCAAATAAATCATCACTTTTATTTTATATCAACTTCTTTTGTATAGGAAGGATTTCTACCATGCCCCCAAATCCATGGGGACTGCAAACAGGATGTATGCCACTCCATGATTGTGTCATATTGGATGATACAACTGGCATCATAATGATCTTGATGGGTCTTATGTGATTATATGAATTCTTGAAAGTGGAGTTTTCTTCACCGATAGCATAGAATTAGAGACTTGAAGCATGGCGAGTTGTGGATTGGAAAATGGAAAGGGACTATTGAAGTTATCTTCTCATTGCTGGGACAAAGCAATGCCTGAAAGCAGTGCATATGAAGAAAGTATTTTGGCTTATAGTTTTATGAGGGGAAGCTTCCTGATGGCTGGGGAAAGCATGGCATGAGCAGAGATTGGACATCATCTCTGGCTCTCTGTCACAGCAGGTAGAAAACAGCAGCAAGACAGTGAGCTGAACGAACACTGGATAGCCAGGGGCTGATAAACCTCAAAGGTCCACCTTTGGTGACACACCTCCTCAAGCAAGGCTTCACTTCCCAAATTGCCACCAGGTAAGGACCAGAGACACACAGAACACATGAGTTTATGGGGGACATCTGATTCATATCACCACAGGGGCACATGTGGAAACAGGCAAGTTACCCTTTAGGGACCGTCATGCAGCAATTTCCTCCTGGAGAGGAGAGGAAGGTGGAGAAGACCCAGGCAGTAAGCAAAGCGGAAATGTGTAAGATTGACAAGGTCCCTCCCCAAGGTTAGGGAAGCAGGAAACCACTGCTTGTGGGGTCTCTAGCAAGCCTAGCTGTCTGCAAGTCCTGCCCTGAGCTCTAGGGATACAACTCTCTTGAGTCATCACCTGTACTGGGGTGAACTTTTCACTGATGCAGCTGCCTTCGGGCTGAGCACGCTCTCGTACGTCCTCACTTATGCTCCTGTAAGTAACCCTTCACCCGTGTGCTGTAAGTAACCCCAGTCAACTTATTTAGCACGTTGGATTTTGGTGCAATTGTACTTTGGTCCGTCATCTGTGCCCTAGCTGGTATAACTAGACTTTTGTTCGTGTTTTCCCAGGGGAAGTTTAATGAAACACTGATAAAGAGAAGCTCAGGAATAAGGAAGTGAGGACCCAGACCTAGATCCACAAGGACACGGGTTCAATAAATTGCTTTATCATTGAATTCAATTCTTTTCCAAAACTTTCACACAAAAGCACGGCCTGGCTGACATCCTAACATTGGTCTTGAGAAGCTTTCAGCAGAGAAATCAGCCAACTTCACCAGATTATTGAGGTGGCAACATGAGTTTTGAAATTGTGGGGTTATAGGTAATTTGGTATATGTATCAATAGGAAGCAAATACTGCCTCTCAAATTAAAAAGAATCCACTTGCCTTTTCTGGGCTCTTATACCCTCTACCAGCATTTCCTTATGTATGCCTAGATTGATCATGTGAGTATTTCACGGAAACCAATTACCACTGAGCTTCAGATTGGCATCCCGAGTCTTTTCGTTCAACCAGGCACTCTGTAACTATTTGCCTCCAGGGAATGGGCAGTGGTGAATATTAAGTCCTTTGGAACAGCTAGGAAACAGAGGGACTTCTGTAGTATAATTAGTGATGGAGCCAGGTTACTTCAATGTGCTTTATTGGCTAACAAAACTTTTTGCCACCGATGAAGAAGCAAGAAGACTTCTAAAGGTAGATGTAATGTCAGGAGCAGCTGTGATATTTACATAGGGGATATTTAATTTTTTTTCCTAGTCTAATTTTTAGATATATTTCATGACAATAGCCTCAGATTTTGTCAGCTAAAGACTCTTTTAGTGACTGTGATCACATGCTGTTGCTTTGTTCAAGCCATGCTCTTGGCATTTCAGTAGTGATGCGGTTGGTTGGCGGGTGGTTGAGCCTCAGATCCATTGTTATATGAGCAGACATTGAAACCATTTCAGAGTAAGAGAAAGTACCTAAGTATAGATTGCCGAACTGAACTCTCTGACCCGGAGACCTAAGAACATGCTAGGTAAGCTATTTTTGTCTGCTTTTTCTTTCTTTCTTTCTTTTTTTTTTTAAATGAGTTCTTTCTTCTTCCATTGACTACTGTCTGGAACAGCTGCTGTTTTCAGATCACAAACACTACGGGAATCAAAAAATAGGGAGCAAAACCTTGTCTGAAATACTTAGCCTATGACTCACGGCCTGCCTTCTCCACAGCCTGCTGGAGCTGCCGTGTGCTCCGTGCACCTGCTAGATCTGGCGGGATGGTCGAACGATGTGCACAGGGGAGCCCAGGAGGGCCGCCGTCAACCAGAGGACCAGGGATGCACGCTTATCTTTCCAGATCTGACTTGATGGTAAAACCACTTTGGATAAGTCACGCTCACCTCTTTCCAGGCATCTACTGTTAAATTGGAAGAAATTACTTTCCTTCAGGATAATACAGATGCTTAGCTGCCATCTTTGCATTCTCGTTTAAGACTGGCTCTCTGCACCTCATCCTTTACACTCAACCCTACACTGGCTCCAGGAGCCACGCTGTTTTGCTTTTAGAAGGAGAAAACCCTGGGTAATCAAACCCACACTTGGAGGATTCTGTTTGAATGTTGGTTCATTCAGAGTTTTTGCCTTGCTTAGGTTTTGCTAGCTTTGTTATGAGCAATTTATTGCTTTCCTGTAACCTCACTGGATCTTCAGATGCCCTGGGTGTTTTTAAAATTTATGCTTTAAATTTTTTGTTTATTTTTATTTATTTATTTGAGAGTGACAGAGGTAAAAGAAGGAGAGAGAGAGAGAGAGAGAGAGGGAGGGAGGGAGGGAGGGAGGGACAGAGGGAGGGAGAGAGAATGGGTGCACTAGGGCCTCCAGCCACTATGAACGAACTCCAGATGCGTGTACTCCCTTGTGCATCTGGCTAACGTGGATCCTGGAGAAATGAGCCTCAAAGTAGGGTCCTTCGGCTTCACAGGCAAGCACTTAACTGCTAAGTCATCTCTCCAGCTCTAAAATACTATTGTCATTTAAGCATCTGAGCCTCTTTTCTCATCATCGCTCTACTATATGTCCCCTCCCTAGACTGCTTCTGCTATGTCACTGTTATGACATACCCGACAAAAGCAACTTAAAAGGAGGATTTTTTTTTTAGTTCACAGTTGCAGAGATTTCAGTCCAGAGTCCTGAAATGGGAGGGAGCAGCTCTGCTCTGTGGAATTGGATCCTTACTTAACGAGATTGACAAAAAATTGTTGCCTCCAAGCCAAGATGAGGCAATCAAACAGCCAGTAGGAGAGAGCGAGTGGATACGTGCAGTAAGCTTTGTTGTATGGGAACTGGGATTATAGCAAAGACAGAAACAATCAGGCAGGCAGGAACTAGCAAGAATCGCACCCAACTGGGAATACGGGTGGGAGCCCCTGAGAGTGGGAAGCTCAAACGAGGGCTGGATTCAGAGGCTTTCAAGGATGTTGGGGCTGTCCCTACCTATGATGGAAGGTGTCCTAAACTGACTGATTGTCTATTGAAAGTTCAGTAGTAACCAGGAGATCTTTCATGTTGAGGAGGGAACAGGGAACAGGGAACAGGCCAGGCTGATGACAGAAGCAGTGATTAATTGCCTTGGCTAACCACAAAGCTTTTTGATGAACTCCCAGAGCCCCAACCTGTCCCCAGCCACCAGTGCAGTTTCTAGGTCTCTAAGCCAGCCACCAAGTTTCTAAGTTTCTTAACTGTATAACTCCCAGGAGCAGGGGATCTCTCCATCAGTCCTTTGCACTGATTGTGGCCTTGTGGTGAGGCTGAAGGTGGTGTGGTGGCTGGGATGAGATGAAGCAGGGCTATTCACCTCATGGCAGACAGGAGGCAGACAGACACACAGCAACAGGGCCAGGGCTAGGCATAGTCCCCAGAGACATGCCCCCAGTGACTTACTTTGTTTAACTAGATCCCACTTTTCACCAACCTCCAATAATGTTATCATATTATGAATTCGTCCATGAATTAATCATTCATCAGTTCAGAGCTATAACCATCTAATCCCTTCTGGAAACAAATCCAGAGGTGTGCTTTCCTAATCTGCTATGTGTTTTCTTATCCAGTTGAGTTGTTAATCAAAATCAGCTATCGCAAAGACTAACATTCTACAGGGGACTCTAATCTCTCTTGTCATGGTTCAGCTAGAATATCCATTCTGGGTAATTTCCACCTGTATATCCCAATTGTGACTGCTGCTTCTTTTTCTCCTCATCCTGTTTCTTTGTGTGTGTGTGTGTGTGTGTGTGTGTGTGTGTGTGGTGTGCACATGTGTGGAGGCTATAAGTTGTTTTTAGGTGTCTTCCTTTATTACTATTCATCTTATTTTCTTTTTCTTCTTTTTTTTTTCGAGGTAGGGTCTCACTCTGGCCCAGGCTGACCTGAAATTCACTATGTAGTCTCAGGGTGTCCTCGAACTCACAGTGATCCTCCTACCTCTGCCTCTCAAGTACTGGGCTTAAAGGCGTGCACCACCATGCCCGGGCATCTTATTTTCTTGAGACAGGGTCTCTCATTGAATTAAGAGCTCACCAATTCATCTAGCCAGGAAATCTCTGAGGATTCTCCTGTCTCTGCCTCCCAATGGTGTGCACCACCATGCCTGGGTTTTTACATGGGTGCTGGGGGTCCTAACCCGGGTTTTCTTGGCTTGCTTTACCCACTGAATCATTTTGTCTTTCACTACCTCTTCAAAACCAATTCTTAAAAATTTTTTTTTGTTATTTTTATTTGTTTATTTGAGAGTGACAGACAGAGAAAGAGGCAGAGAGAGAGAAAATGGGCACACCAGGGCCTCCAGCCACTGCAAACAAACTCCAGATGCATGTGCCCTTTTGTCTGGTTTTATTTGGGCATTCCAACAGCTGAGTCACCTCCACAGTTCAAATTCAGCCATTTTTTATGAAAGGGGAACTTTCAAACTTTCCTAATCATTTTGAAATTTATCATAGATTGTTTGAACCTACAGTTACCCTCTTGTGCTATGGGGAAGCAGAACATATTCCACTTCTCTATTATCCAGTGCCTTTCTGACCTGCTCTTTCTGTCTCTAATTATCATTATTTATCCTTCTATGAGACTGATTTTTGTGTTTCCAGAAATGAATGAGACTATGTGGAATTTATAAGGCTATGTGGAATTAGGGTTTTTTTTTTTGTTATTTTTATTTATTTATTTGAGAGCAACAGACAGAGAGAGAAAGGAGGGGGGGAGAGAGAGAGAGAGGGAGAGAATGGTGTGCCAGGGCCTCCAGCCACTGCAAAGGAACTCCAGACACGTGTGCCCCCTTGTGCATCTGGCTAACGTGGGTCCTGGGGAATTGAGCCTTGAACCTGGGATGACCTGGCACTCACTTTATAGCCCAGATGGACCTTGAACTCACGGTGCTCGTCCCAGCTCAATCTCTCAAGTGCTGGGACCATGCCTGGCTGTGTTCGCTTTTAAGTGATTCAGAGAATTATCATATGCTCAGATGCTCTTAAGTACTTAGAACCCAAGTCCTTTGTCAGCAGAACAGATGGCAAATCTTTTCTTCTAGGCTTGGCTCATTATATTTTATTTTTGGTATCTTTTGTAAAATACAATTTTAAATTTTAATTTACCTAATTGATCAACATTTTCCCTTTATGATCTGAATGTTTTTACATGGTAAGACAGGTTTTCCAGCTTGACAGCTGGCTCAGTTATTATGTGTGTTATGATAATAATAATCACATCTCTGTGTAGTTTAAAAAGTTATCTACATAAGGGCTGGAGGCGTGTTTAGTGGTTAAGGCATTTGCCTGCAAGGCCAAAGCCCAGGCTCGATTCCCCAGGACCCACGTTATCCAGATGTACAAGGGGGTGCACGTGTCTGGAGTTTGTTTGCAGTGGCTGAAGGCTCTGGTGTGCACATTCTTTCTCTCCCCCTCTTTATCTGTCAATTAAATAAATTATTTCAAAGTTATCTACCTAAGTTTTTCTCTCTTTTTAAAATTTATTTATTCTTTAATTTATGTAGTCAGTGAATACAGTCAAGTTGGTACCATTGCTAGCCTCCTCCCTGTCCTCCCCACTCCACCAGGGCCCCCCTTGTTGGGGTATATGGGTCGTGCATTGTGGAGTTAGCTTTTAGTTTCAGGTAGGAGGAAAAGTCTCTGTGTGTCATGACCCAACGTGTGCCTCTGACATCCTTTCCACCCCCCTTTATCTGTCAAATAAATAAATTATTTAAAGGTTATCTACATAAGATTTTTTTCTTTTTTGTAATTAAATTTTTAAAAATGTTTGTAGTCAGTGAATACATTCAAGTTGGTCTGTCTTTTAGGATGTAGAATTTTATGGTACCATTGCCTTTTGGGTCCAGTTTTGTGTACCCCTCCCTTTCCTTACCTTCCCCTTCCTCCCCACCCTCCCTATTGTCTGATCCTTGAGATACTTGGTAAGTATGTCTGTGACTTGAGTAGATTCAGGTTAGGAGCTGTTGATGAGTAAAATTATGCAGCGATTACCTTTCTGTGATTGGGTGAATTCACTGGGAACAAGTTGTTCCACACTTGACCATTTTTCTTCAAATTTCATTGTGTCATTTTTCCTTACTGCTGTGAAGAATTCCATTGTGTACATATACCACATCTTAGTTATCCATTCATCTAATTATGGACATCTGGGTTGATTCTAGCTCGTGGCTATTACAAATTGAGCAGATATAAACATGGTTGAGCTGAGGCACAGAGCTTTTAGGGTAGATGCCCACTAAGGGAAAAACTGGGTCTTTTGGTAACTCCACAATCAGTTTTTTTAGGAGCCTCCATATTGCTTTCCAAAGTGGTTGTACCATCTTACATTCCTACCAACGGTGGACAAGGGCTCCTATTTCTCCACATCCTTGTCAGCATTTATTTTCATTGGATTTTTTGATGTTTGCTATCCTTATTGGGGTAAGGTGGAATCTCATAGTAGTTTTAATTTTGCATTTCCCTAAACTAATAGTGGCTAGTTTTTATAAATATTCTTCAAGTATTTTAGAAGGAGGATATAGATTTCAACATGTGCCTATTTCGTAATATTGTGGGTATTATTCAGCTTCACATCCATACCAAGTTATTTTCTGCTTGACCTCTCATTGAGAAAAGTATCTTTTATAAATTTTTGGCAGTTTTCACTTGACATACTTTAAAGCTGTATTGTTTAGTGCCTTGGAGCACCAAAACTTAGAATGGAGTTAAAATTTGTCTAGATTAGGGTGTCCTAATGAGTCATTCTTAGGCAGACCCAAAGACCTAGAAATTTGCATTGATATATATATTTGGGAATTCACTGTCAAGGAATTGACATCAGTATATATTGTGGATATCCAACTAAAAGGAAGAATTAATTGCCATGTGGAACACATGGACTATAGAACTATCACAGGTTTGTGCACAGGCTTCGTTAAAATTTTATTTTTGTGATGATAGTGAGGTTGGATGTTTACTTATTAGGCCCATTAAATAGCACTAATATCATCTTTTATATGCAGCACATTAGTTCCTTCATGGCTCCGGATCTACTTTGTCTCCAGAGCAGTATAACATGAGAACAAAGCTCTGAGCTGGGCGTGGAAGGAAATAGAGGGCTGATGCCACACAAAAGCCCTCACCTGGTAAATACCTTGCCAGGTTCTGAGAGTCCTTCATGCATTTTCCTTTTTCCTTTGAAGTTCCTTCTCTTCTTACAAAGGTGGGACCGAGGTGAGCTTTAGAACTTTCATTTTCAGTGGAGCCATGGCCGACACTGTCTCTTACTATGCAAGAAGCCCTTAAGTAATATTCAGAGCATGGACTTGAATGACATTAAACACTGGACACCTCAATCAGCATTTTTGAAATCAGCTTTGTGGTTCTGTCTTATAAAATCCAGGTTGCCTTTAATCCTAAGAATGTTCAGTATATGATTGTAATTACTCTGTGCTTTTGGAGATAGGTGAGAACAATGCATTTCTGAGCTGACAGAGCATGGCTTCTCTGGAAGGGCTTTATCGGGAAGGAAAATGGTGAAGCGTGCTGAGAATATGCAAATGCACTCAAGTGCACACAATTAAAACCTGAGGTGGGTTTGATGATATATCACTCCACTGTGCTTGCAAGGATTTGCATTAGGAATTCAAATTGATAATTATGATTATACAATTCTTAGAAGCGCTAACAATTTTCCATTTTCATCTGTTCATTGAAATAAAAAGAGAACTATGATACTCTATAATAAGCAGGCTGTATTTCAAATATACAGGGAAAATTCTTCTCTACTATAGTCATATGTAGAAATGCTTTAAGAAAATCACAAGTAGGAAAAAAAAACACAGTCTGGTCTTATTTCATATCTCTATCTCCTTACCTCAGAATAAATCACAGAGGTTTGTTCCAGTTCCAAAAATATCTCCAGTGCAGATTTTGAAACCCAAGGTCAGGTGTTTCCATTGCAATGAGAATATCCCAGTGGCGGTTAGGTCTTCTCATCAACCCCTTTCCTGACGTAAACTGCCTGCTGATGGGCTGTGCATGGGGTTATAGGAGTCTGGTCAAAGTTATCTGAATGGACACATGCATTGTCAGCTGCACATTTCTTCCTTGCTTTTCTTTTTTTTTTTTTTTTTTTCCTGCTGTTCTTTGGGCTTGAAGACAAACCAAGTAGATGTTGCAGTCAGGTTTGCATTGCTGGTAGAAATCACCCAAGCGAAAGCTGCTTGTGGGGAAAAGAGGTTTATTTTGGCTTACAGGCTCGAAGGGTCAGTTCCATGATGGTTGAGAAACGATGGCATGAGCAGGGGGTGGACATCACCCCCTGGCCCACATCAGATGGACAATAGCAACAGGAGAGTGTGCCAAACACTGGCAAGGGGAAACTGGCTATAACACCCATAAATAAGCCTGCTCCCAACAATACACCACCTCCAGCAGGCATTAATTCCCAAATCTTCATCAGCTGGGAACCTAGCATTCAGAACATCTACGTTTATGGGGGACACCTGAATCAAGCCACCACAGTAGACAATTTTCCATTTCAGATATCATGTTGGTTGTGAAAACAAAGGCTTGGCAGGGCTACTTAGATGTTATGACCAGTGGGACTTCAGCCGCTGGAATGTAGCTTTGGTGAAGGGAAATTGGTTGATTTAATCTCATCATAGAATCGCCCCATAAAATAAGATGCTCTGCCACTCACCTTCCACTATCATCCACTTGGTTCTGGCTCATTTTATTATTTTATGGTTTAATGTTTCTGGGACAAAACATCCAATCCAAAGCAGTTTATGGAAAGAAAGGGTGTCCTTGGGTTGAGAGTTCCTCAGGGAAGCTCCATCGTGGCAGGGAAGGCCTGGCAAGAATGCACAGTGGAGCATCGTATCTTGTCACATCAGCTGGGAGGAAGCAGCTGCCTGGCAACTGGAACTGGCATATAGGGAAGTACCAGAGAATTCCAAGACTCACTCCCAGTGGTATACCTTCTCTAAGGCTCCAACTCCCAAGGCTCCCCACCTGGGGACTAAGCAGGAGGAATAATGAAAAACACTTGAGGCTGTTGGAGAAATTTCATATGTAGACTTTATTATTATTCAAGTATGGGAAGGCCAGTAAATCAGTGGATGGTGGCCACTGAGAAGATTACTTGTCATACTTCTCAGGTTCTAAGAGGAGGTGTGTGACATACCATGTGGTTTTCACAGGAAAGAACAGAGGAGGTAGAGTAAACTGGCTTATGATTGTCTAGTTGGTTGGGCTGGAGAGATGGCCTAGCCATCAAGGCATTTACCTGTGAAGCCAAAGGTCCCAGGTTCAATTCCCCAGGACCCATGTAAGCCAGACGCATAAGGTGGAGCATGCATCTCGAGTTCATTTGTGGTGGCTGAAGAACCTGGTGGCATATTTCCTTTCTGTATATCTGCCTCTCTATCTCTCTAAAATAAATAAGTAAAATATTTTGAAAAATATTTTTAAAAAGATCGTCTAGTTAGGATAAGCTACAACTGGTTCTGGGGTGCAAAGATATTGCTAGTTGTCTAGAACGTGGCCCTTGAGGGCATGAAGAGTCCAGAGTGTTTACAGCCCACTAAAGGAGGAAGTTGGGGTGTAGGATCTGACTGGTTGGTTTGCAAATGAAAGTGAAGTTTCAGATCAGTCCTTTACTGGTATGTTAAAAGGTGACAAAGACCCAGCCTCTCCCTTCACTTGACTATTTCTCAGAGTCGGCAGGGGAGGCAGGGAGTCCCCCTAGGGTATGTGCATCTCCAAGATGTTAAAGCACTGGAAATACATGGTTAATGTGGTGTTGAATTAAATAAATCTCCTTCTTCTCATAGGCACTTAAGGCTTTGTAAATAACTGGGTTCATGGGCTGGACCTGTGTAACACCTGTCAGAGAAGCGGGTTCACCTTTCTTTCAGGGCCCGGCCCTGACTGGTTAAATCTGCAGAAAGTTGTGCTTGTGGCATCACCTGACTACGTGAGGTTCAGCTGTAAAACACAGGACGAGATGGGGCAAGAGCTGCCCTAAGTATCAAGACCGAAGTAGACAGCAAACATGAGGAGAGACGCATAGTATGCTATACTTAGCAGGCATGCGTCACAGTTACCAAGTAGAGAAAAGAAACAGATAGCTCATTTGTTTTTAAAATCTGACTGTGGACACCAAAATTTGGGAAGTAGAGGCAGGAGGATCAGCAGTTCAAGGCCAACATAATCCCAGTACTCAGAGGTGGGAGGGTCGCTGTGAGTTCAAGGCCATCCTGAGACTATGTAGTGACTTCCAGGTCAGCCTGGGCTAGAGCGAGACCCTACCTCAAAAAACAAAACAAAACAAAACAAAAAACAAACAAAAAACAGGGAGGGAGGGAAGAGAGAGAGAGAGTTATAAACTTAAATTTCAAATTCACAATTCATATTTAAATTGTATTTGGAAGTGGGATCTCTGGGAGGTGACTGGGGTTAGGTGAAGCCATGAGGGTGTGGCTCTCATGAAGGCATTAGTGGATTCATAAGAGGAGCAAGAGATCACATGTCTGCTCTGTCATCTAGCCATGTGATACTCTGACATGTTAACAAGTTAGCAGGTTAGCAAGAAGGCCCTGGCCACATGACAAGCAGATGCTGGCACCATGCCCTTGGACTTCCTAGTCTTTAGGAATGTGAGCTAAATAAACTTCTATTCTTTATAAATTACCTGGTCTCAGATTTTCAATGATGGTAAGAGGAAGTGGGCCAAGCCACCTCAATGGACATGCAAAGTGGGAACAACATACTGCCTATAATAAAAAAGAAATAGACCTGTTCTAGCGTCAGGCCTAAAGCTTACATGGCAGGCTGGGATTCCTCCTGTCACTCCTGATGCCTAGTGTGTGCTCTGAGTTGAGGTAATTCAGGGATCTTGTAGTTCAGTGTTGAGATAGTGGCCCATCCTGTTGCAATCCTCCAGGAAACCATCCCATGATGGTATCTGTGTGTTCTTCTCTACTTCTTTTGAAGTGAGAATTGAGAAATATCTCATACCCTTGAGCATTTCAGGTTTTCCAAACACTTTCCAAAAAGGTGTTTTGATTTATGTCTGCTGCAAAGTTCTAGAGGGATCCTGATTATACCCTTTGCCAATCCCATTAAAAATATTTTCCCTTGAGAGGTTGAAGATTCCATACAGAAGCTTGTTTATTTCCTTTGATGCCTTGATGCACACCTAGTTAGCAGCTTTCCAATGTTCCATTTTTTTTTTTCAAAAAGAAGACGTGGGTTTTTTTTTTATATTAGATTATTGCATTTCCCAAGAGGCAAACATAAACACAGTATAGAGAAAATGATTACATTTGTGTTTTGAAGAGCTCAGCCAGCAGACACCATTGATAATAAACCATTCACAGTGAGAAATGGGAGATATATAAAAAGCATGGTTAGAAACTGGATTTCCTGAATGGTAGAAGTTGAGAAGTCTGTGTTCAAATGCCAGCTCTGTTGAGACTATGCCTTTTGGTTCCATTTATTATTTGAAAAGTAGAATATGTCATCTCATTCTATATGAAGGTCACATGCAGCAGCACTGGAACCCCTGGAAACTTTCGATTTCTCTGAAAATGCAATATAATATTCTTTACTGGAGAGAGCAAAAGAATAATGATCGCCATCTCACCAGTTTTAAAAATACCTGGTGAACCTTAATCCCTGGAACAATGTCTCTCTGTGGAAGGTATCATTCTTGGTAAATAGTAAAAGTTAGAAAATAAAGCCAGTCATGAAATTTGCCTGAAGAAGATTAAAAGTTGCATGCAAATTGGAGTTTAAAAACCTAATGATGGGGCTGGAGAGATGTCTTAGCAGTTAAGGCACTTGACTAAGAAGCCTAAGGATCCAGGTTCGATTCCTCAGTACCCACCTAAACCAGATATACATGGTGGCACATGCATCTGGAGATCATTTGCAGTGGCTAGAGATCCAGGCCTGCCCATTCTCTCTTTTGCTCCCTCAAGTAAAGAAACCCTATTCACTTCTATCTGGGTATAGTAGCATTGGAAAAGCAGGAAGGGCCCCCAGGTTTGAAGGGAAAACACAGAGGCATTCATGTACCCACAGCTTCAACTGCCCCTGCCCAACCATGTCTTTGGACTCTGTGTGTACCCCAGAAGCTTGATATAATTCTGGGGAACGAAAGGGGAGACCAAAAGTCAGTGCAATAAGATTTCTATCAACTTAGTAAGATGATTGGAATCAGGTTGAGTTACAGAAAACAAAAACAATTTATTCATTTTACACAAACCAAGAACAGATTCAGACCCAAGTCATCTGTGTCTTGAAACATCTTCTTTCATATTAAATTGACAAAGTAGTCTATTTCTTTCTCTTCCCTTCTGTATTCCAAACATAACATGTCACCAGGTCATGACCATGGTTTTTAATATATTATAAAACATTTTATTTTTATTTATTTATGAGAGAGAGTGAAAGAGAGGGAAGGAGCGAGAGTAAGAAAGAAGGAGGGGGAGAGAGATATTGGGGGGAATGGGCATGCCAGGGCCTCTAGCCACTGCACATGATCTCCAGATGCATGTGCTACCTTGTGCAGGTGGCTTATGTGGGTTCTGGGGAATTGAATCTGGGTCCTTAGGCTTCACAAGGCAAGTGCCTTAACCACTAAGCCATCTCTCTAGCCTGGTTTTAATATTTTCTAGCATCCACTGAGCTTTGGCTTCCCATATTCCTTCCTGTATCCTGTAATTTTCAGTCTCAGGGGACAGATATTTGATTTAGAATCCTTAAGGCAAGAGGGTGAATATCTTTGCTTATGGAATTCTAGAAAGTGCTGAATCAACAGGGGTAACATAGCTGTGTCCTCAGGAATCTTTCTCTTCATTTCTTAGTTCATCTTCTGTTCGACAACTTGAATCATCATTTTACCCTGACTGATTTATTCCAGCAAGGGATAAAGTGACCCCTGAAAGTGCCAATGCTTTTATTTTACAATTTCTGCTACGAGGGAAAGACTGGCTCAGGCTTTCCCTCTGGTACCTGATTTTGGGGTCTGTGCAGTGCTCGCCTTGGCCTCAGGGTTGGATGTAATTGGCAGAAAGGGAGGAGGCTGAAGTGGGGTCTGTGACCCCATCTTGAAGAACCTGCAGACACTCCCCGTCACTTAAACTGTCTGTAAAAACAAGTGCTTTCGATCACAGAAAGTGAAGATTAGGAGGAGGAGCTATTATCTCTGCCATTTCCAACTTCTCACCGTTGTCTTTCTTCTCACGTTTTTCACAATCTAGTGTCTGCTTTGATTACTTCACGGAACTCTCTTACAGATCCCTGGGAATGACCTCACACGTTGCATCGAGCTACCTTCTGTCCCCCGGTTATTCACTCTCCTTTGCCCTCTGTTTGGCAAAACATGCATTTATTTATTTATTAGAGCTCCGATCCAAGTGCCTGTTGTCACCTGACTCTCTTCCTACCTTGGAGGAAGTGCCTTGTGTCTTCTTCTTCGATAATTTTCCTTTATTCTTCTGTTCTTAATTGCAGGCAGTTGCCACCTTTCTGACTTTAATGCATTTTCCTCTAAATTCTCTCCTATGTATGTGAAATCTTCAGTAGCTTTGTGTTCCCCATGACATAAAACCAAAGGTATTAAAAACCCCAACGGGCTAATGCAAGGTTGACATTCCACAAAATATTGCATCAGATGATAAAAATAATATCCAACAATGGGTTGACAACAATTGACCGCTGCCTGTTGCTCGAAATACTTGGCTCTTCACACTGAGATGGATGCTACTTTAATTACCCCCTTTGACAGACAAGGGAATGGGATTGCAGAGATTAAATATTAGTCTAATGTCAAACAATGATAAAGGCAATATTTGAGTGCTCTTCTCAATGAAACCAAAATTTCTTTGTACCTTAGTTTTGCTCTTGGTAGTAGTTTCATGCCCTATTCTACCATTCTCTCTCCTTCAAGATAGGAGTTTCCAGATAATCTCTTTGTAGTGACTTGTTCACTCTCTCCCTTCCACTTCCATGGTGTTTTACTTTCTTGTAGACTCATATTTCCCTCTTGCTTATTTAAGAAGATAAAACCTTGCTGAACAGACTATAAACAGCTAGTTTTGTGTGTGTGTGTGTGTGTGTGTGTGTGTGTGTGTGTGTCCCTGCTTCCTGCCACATCCCTGTGGTTTCTTTTCCAGCATGGATATCTATCAAGTGAGCAGATGAGCTAGTTGCTAAACACATCTTTATTGAGAATTTAAAAAACCCTTTGCATCTGCAAATGCCATTTAAAAATATTTTATTTATGAGAGAGACAAAGAGAGACAGAAGGAGAGAGACAGATGGGCATGGCTTGGCCTCTTGTCAGTGCAAAACTGCAAACAAACCCTAGGTGCATGCGCCACTTTGCATCTGGCTTTACATGGGTACTGGGAATTAAATATGGGCCAGCAGGCTTTGTAAGCAAGGGCCTTTAGCTTCTGAGCTGTCTGCCCCAGTCCTACTGAGAACTTTTCAAAGGCTCTGTAGACTAGTGCTGCTCAAAGTATGGTGGGCACACCGTTTTCTCTCTGGCACCATTTGTCCCAGAGGTGGGAAGCTTCTTCCAGGATGTAAATCAACAGGCAGATCCCTTCATCAGGAAAGTCTTGCAAGGAAAAAAAAAGCACTGGCTGAGCTAAACAGCGTGCAGAGTGGCACGGTGGTACTGCGTGAACTGAGCAGCGGACAGCGTGGCACAGTGGTACTGCGTGAACTGAGCAGCGGACAGCATGTCACAATGGTACTGCATGGTTGCATTAGATTTGGTGTAAGTTATAACTGTGTCGGGAGGAAGCAGCAAAGACCTTGAGGATGGATACTTTCTTTTATTCTGTTAAAATATTTTAATGTTCATTTATTTATTTGAGAGAGAGAGAAAGAGACAGGGAGAGAATGGGCATGCCAGGGCCTCTAACCACTGCAGACAAACTCCGGCTGCATGTGCCACCTTGTGCATCTGGTTTACTTGGGTACTGGGGAATTGAACCTGGGTCCTTAGGCTTCACAGGCAAGTGTCTTAACCACTAAGCCATTCTCTCCAGTCCACGGATGCACACTTTTGAGTACTATCTTTGTAGGTGGTTTCTGTGGTTTGAGTATCCTACCCTAATTCAGTGTTTGAAGGCAGGTCATTGGGCGGCGATCTGGTCTTGTTTTGTGAATGAGATCAGTGCCCCTGTAGAAAAGGGGCGGGGAACTAGCTAGCTTCTTTCCACTTTTCACCAGGTGAGGACTGGGCATTCAACCCTCCTTCCATGTAAGCAGAGAGCAGCCCAAATACTGATGCTTTGATCTTGTACTTCCCATTTTCCAGAACTAGAAGGAAGACATTTCTGTTGTTTGTACATTCTTCAGGCTCAGGTATTTTGTTACAGCAGCACAGACAAACCAGCCCAGGGATATAAAGCAGACATAGTATGACTTCTGCTCCTGGGACCTCACACTTTGATTGAAGAGCTCTAACATGAAATTGTAAAGCAAGAACAAACAATAGTCAAATGTCAAGGTGACAAACATGGAAGTAAATTTTTAAAAAAGGATTAAAGCTGGGTGTGGTGGTACACTCATTTAATCCCAGCACTCAGGAGGCAGAGGTAGGAGGATCTCCATGAGTTCAAGGCCACCCTGAGAATACATAGTGAATTCCAGGTCAGCCTGAGCTAGAGTGAAACCCTACCTCAAAAAACAAACAAACAAACAAAAGAATGAAATGTGTAATCCATTTCTCTAACTTTTTCATATAAAGAAACAAAGTTTCGGCAAACCTATTTGAAGCAAGTTTTAGCAATGTACAATATTTCAGGGGAACAGAATGCTAGAAATCAGTGTAAAACATGAGGATATGCTGTGAATTGATAATTAACAATCGCTAATTAACAGTTATAATTAACAGAACAGTTTTCTGATATTTATCTGTAGAAATACTAAAATCCAAGTTTTCATGACCAAATGTGATTGAGATATAAGTAATTTAAAACTATACTTTTTTTTTTTTGTATTCGGTAATCTTTACTTAAAACTTCTAAGGTGTCTGAGAATTGGATTATAAAGTATGTAGAAAACACTTACTGAGTGGCTCTATTTTCTTTATAGGGCTTTTAAATCCACACAGTATAAAGCATGGCTTTCAAACATTTATTTGTTAGTTACAAAAACAACTTTAAGTAGTCTGACAATCATTAATTTTTTTCTGAAATATTGTTAGCAAGAGTAGAATTACTGGGCTGGAGAATGGCTTAGCAGTTAAGGCATTTGCCTGAGAAGCCAAAGAACCCAGGTTTGATTCCCCTGTATCCACGGAAGCCAGATGCACAGGTGGTGCATGTGTCTGGATAGTGGCTGAAGGTCCTGGCATGCCCATTCTCTCTCTCTGCCTCTTTCTTTCTTTCTTTCCCTCAAATAAAACAAAACAAAACAAAACAAAATAGAGTAGAATTACTAAACCACACATTAGTCAAATGCTGGGTTGTGTGTGCTAGGTGTCTGGAATAGTCACTTAGAGACATATGAGTTAAATCAGCCAATTGCTATGGAACTAGAAAAGGAAATAAATGCATTTTAAAGAACAAAATATATAATTAAACTTATTTAAATTAAATTAATTTAATTTATTGTATTGCAGGGAAAGAAGAAAGAAAAATCTTTACACGAAGTCAGTACCGTGTTGGTTTATGTGCTTCTGACAACCCTTGTGATTTGCCTGGCATGTCGAGACAAGGCCCGGAAGGGGGGGATGGGCAGACTCTAACAGAAGGACTCAGCACAGTCCCCAAGTGCCTTAGCAAATGCGCCTGATTCCTAGTCCTGCCTTACATCAACTCAGTTCTTGTTGCTAAACCGAGGAGACACACCACAGCTCACACATCAAAGTGAAATCCCAAGGAGAACTAAACAGACAAACAGAAAATATAACTCCAGAAAAGACAGCAAGTCCAACAGCCATAGTCAGGAATGTTGGGCCAATCTGTTCAAAACCTGCTGCTTTCTTCTGTTGTCCTTTGAAGTTGTCATTGGCGTTTGTGACCTTTGATAAATGTCATTTCAGGGCTGAAGAAATGGCTGAGCAGTTAAGTCACTTTTCTACAAAGCCTAACGCCCTGAGCTTGATTCCAGAGTACCCATGGAAAGCCGGATGCACAAAGTGGTGCATGCGTCTGCAGTCAGTTTGCAGTGTCTAGAAGCCCTGCCATGCCCATTCTCTCTGTCTGTCTCTCATTTCTCTCTCTCTCTGCTTGCAAATAAATAGATGAATAAAATAAAAAAAATGTTATTTGGAACAAAATGGACTAGATGAGGACACGAGGATGACAATGGAGAGAGTTGCATGTTGGATTGTTTAAGTGGCTGCGGATTATGTTTTTTGTTGTTTCCTTTTGAGACAGGGTCTCACGATACGACCCAGGCAGGCATGGAACTTATGACACTTCTGCTTCAGCCTCCCCAGTGCTTGTATTAAAGATGAAAGATTAGGGCTGGAGAGATGGCTTAGCAGTTAAACGCTTGCCTGTGGAGCTTAAGGACCCCGTTTCAAGGCTTGACTCCCCAAGAGCCACGTTAGCCAGATGCACAAGGGGGCATTTGCAGTGGCTGGAGGCCCTGGTGATCCCATTCTCTCTCTCTCTCTCTCTTTCTCTGTCTGTCACTTTCAAATAAATAAATAAATAAACAAAATTTTAATAAAAAAGATGAAAGATTAAAGATGAACTGTGCATAAATGAAACTTGTCTGTCCAGTGACTGTCCTCTCTGTCCCTCCTCCTTTCCTTCCCTATTTTTTTTTCACTTAAAAAAATAATTTACTTAGCTTTTTGAGAGAGAGAGAGAGAGAGAGAGAGAGAGAGAGAGAATGTGAGAATGGGTATGCTAGGGCCTCCTTCCACTACAAACTCCAGACACATGTGTCATTTTGTGCATCTAACTTCATGTAGGTACTGGGGAATAGAAACCAAGCAGTTAGGCTTTGTAAGCAAGTAACTAACCACTGAGCCATTTCTCCAGCCCTCTTTCCCCATTCTAATCTCCTCATGGTGAGAGTGCTCAGAGACCTTTATCTTCTGAGTTTTACGGGGTTTGGGTGGAGAACGATCACAGAAACGCACAGGACAGCAAATCTGGCCTTTTGCCTTCTGCCTGGATGCTTTGTCCTGCGAGAAGCTATCTGCAGCAGGCGCCAGGAGCTACGTCCGCGAGCCCATGGGTGGATACGAGTCTGTTCTTGGAAGTCAGCTGACAGCAGGAAAAGCTTCTTCTGGAAGTTCCATGCTTCCGGGTAAGAATGAGTGTGTGTGTGTGTGTGTGTGTGTGTGTGTGTGTGTGTGTTTTCCCCCTTTTGCCATTTGGCAGTTTTTGTTAAAATATGTCTAAGGACTTGTTTTCTTTAGCTTTCATGTGATTTATGAAGCTTCTTTGGTTTATGACCCTTTCATTAGTGTTTAAAAAAAGCTCATTTCTGGGCTTAGAGAGATGGCTTAGTGGTTTAGCACTTGCCTATGAAGCCTAAGGACCCCAGTTCAAGGCTCTAATCCTCAGGACCCACGTAAGCCAGATGCACCAGGTTGTGCATGCATCTAGTTTGTTTGCAGTGGCTGGAGGCCCTGGTGCTCTCTCTCTGCCTCTTTCTCTCTCTGCCTGCCTGTCATTCTCAAATATATAAATAAAAATAAACAAAAATTCCTTTTATTTTTGGTCTTTGAAGGTCGGGTCTCACTTTAGCTCAGGCTGACCTGGAATTCACTCTGTAGTCTCAGGGTAACCTTGAACTCACTTCCTACCTCTGCCTCCCAAGTTCTGGGATTAAAGGCGTGCACCACCACACCTGGAAAAAATTCCTATTTTTTTTTAAAAAATCCCATTTATATTTTCTTTAAATATTTCCTCTGCCCTCTCACCCTTTCTCTTCTCTCTGGGGTGGCTCACACACACGTTTGAGTTCTCTTTACTTTGTTTTATGGAGGTTTCCCACTCTTTCTCTGTCTTATGCTCAAGTACAATTATGTTTCTATTGAACAGTATCTTTCATTTCACTGAAACCCTCTTCCATTTCCCTTGCCTGGTGGTAATCATTCTTCTAGTTATCCAATCTTGCCCCATTTCATCTGCCACTAACTTCAGTGATTGTGTTTTATTTTCAAATGTGACATCGGTTACTTTTTTTCTTTCTTTCTCTATTTTTTTTTTTTGTTAATAGGTTTCAATTCTGAGGTGGATTTCTCCATCGTGCAAGTCATAGTTTTGTGGGTGCATGTGCTGGTGTATGTGTGGGGGCACACGTGCATATGTGTGCATGCGCAGAACATATGGGGGTCAGAGGCAACCTTGGGGTGTTGGTCGTCTTAGGGGCTGTCTACTGGTTTTGAGGCAGGGTCGCTGACCTGGAGCTTTCCTGGTGGCTAGGGTGTCTGGTCAGGGAACACAGATCGGCCTGTCTCTGCCTCTCCAGCACCAGGGTTACAAGTGCATGTCATTATACCCAGCTGCTGTTTCTCCTCCTCCTCCTCCTCCTTCTTTTTAAATATAGGTGCTGTGGGTCCTGGGGCAAAACTCAGGTCCTTATACTGGAAAGACAGGCACTGTACCCATGGGTAGAGCCACCTCCCCAGCTCTGCCATTTCTAGTTGTAAATGTATAGGTCACATGTATTTTAAAGATGTATTGAGCTGTGAGCATGTTTCTACTGCCCATATTTTTTTTCTTTCTCTTTTTGGCAATCCTAGAGGCTCTGGATAATGTGTTTCTTGAGAGAGATATCTGGCTGCACTCTCCTTCTGTGGGAGGGTATGACAGGAGCTGGTCAGTTTGGTCTAGCCTTCCTGCGTGAGGTCTGGTCTGCGCCCACTCACCCTGCTTCTCGAAGTGCAGCATTTCAGAGGTTTTGCGGCTCTGAAGTCCAAATCTCGCCTGTGTAGTTCTTCAAGACTGACAAAGCCCTGTCCAGCTCCGTGGGTTTTTAGCTTCCAGCATGTCCTCTGCAGGGTTGTCTCCTTTCCCGTGCAATCTAGACTCTGGCATTCATAACTGGAGAAGGGTGGGGAGCACATTGTGCAGTCACATCAGCTCCTTCCCTTTCTCTCAGGAGCTTGATGCGAGCCTCAGCCCCGCCGGGCCCAAACAGCTGCCTTAGATGAAAATTCAGCATTTATCATTTAGGCAGGGGAAAGAGGTTTGATGCAAGCTATACCATCATAGAGACTAAAATTCCACAATATTTAAGTCTTTTTTCCCTGAGGCTTGTGGGTACCAGCTATGAGTTACTCAACTACAGAAAACGCATTCTTTCTTTTTCTTTTCTTTTCTTTTTTTTTTGTGCTAGGGATTGACACTAAGGCCTTGTGCACACTAAGCAAGTAGTGTACCACTGAGATGTAAGCTGTATCCTCAGCCTTTTAATAAAACTTTTTATTCTAAAATATTTTATTTTTTACTTTATTTATGGGAGAGAGATAGAGAATAGGTACGCCAGAGCTTCTAGCCGCTGCAAGTGAATTCCAGATGCATGTGCCACCTTGTGCATCTGGCTTTACCTGGCTACTGGGGAATTGAACCTGGCTCCTTAGGCTTTGCAGGCAAGTGCCTTAACCACTAATCCATCTCTCTAGTCCTTTTAAAACTTATTTTATTTAGCTATCTATTTATTTTGGTTTTTCAATGTAGGGTCTCACCCTGGTACAGGCTGACCTGGAATTCACTATGTAGTCTCAGGGTGGCCTCAAACTCACGGTGATCCTCCTATCTCTGCCTCCTGAGTGCTGGGATTAAAGGCGTGCGCCACCATGCCTGGCCTTTTATTTTGAGATCAGGTCATACTACATTGCCAAGGCTGGCCTTAAACTCACTCAGTAGCCCAGGCAGGCGTCAAAGTTGTTCCAGCAAAGTTATGACTGCAGGCCCGTACCATCAGGCCTGGCAGAAAGCACATTTCGATGCATGCTGACTGCAGAAGCTTCTTTCACTGTATGTGAGGGGAGGAAGGCTACACGCCACATTTTTACCTCCTATGATAGGGACAGAGTGGGCACAGCTAGAGTCTGATGCCAGATCTTGCCAAAGACATCTTCTAAGTAGCCTACCCTTTCAACATTTTATGTCCTTGAAATGGGTGGTGGAGGTGGGAGGGATTCAATTCCTAACATGCGCGCTGCCTGCGGAGGCTTGTGTCTGTTTTCCAGTCACCTGGGCATCGCCGCAGAGCCAACATGGAGTCAGGAAAAGCCACTCTCCTTCCTAGTGCGTGATCAACCCAAACACAACACTCACTTCTGCTGGACACTGAAATAACTGAGATCAGAGCCGAGCGTGGTGGCGTGCGCCTTTAATCCCAGCACTCGGGAGGCAGAGGTAGGAGGATCGTTGTGAGTTTGAGGCCACCCTGAGACTCTTTAGTGAATTCCAGGTCAGCCTGGGCTACAGTGAGACCCTATCTCAACAAACAAAACAAAACAAAAAAACCTGAGGTCAAAGAAACTTTCTTTTTTCTTTCTGAGGTCCATGAGCTCTTGCACCCAGGCCCTCAGCCTGAGTTTACTCCCTACGACTGGAAGTTCAGTGGTATTATGGAGTGGCTTGTTTTGGGGCTTGCCTCATCTTCTGTGTTTCATTAGTAACATCATGTTGCATAATACAACCCACTTACAACATTGCTCACTTGGAAGATCGAATCTACCAGTGTTAGGTCTACTAATTCAGGAAGTCACAGAATTTGTTCTCTTTGGAGAAAACATGCAGCCCAAAGCCATCTTCTGTTGAATCTCTCACGTAAACCATTTGATAACATCATGACTTCTTTTTGCTGCAATAAAGTCATGGTATAAAAAGAAAAGTACATTTAAAATTTTTTTTGTTTATTTTTTTATTTGAGAGCAACAGAATGAGAGAGAGAGAGAGAGAGAGAGAGAGAGAGAGAGAGAGAGAGAGAGAGAGAGATTGAGAATGGGCACACCAGGGCCTCCAGCCACTGCAAAGGAACTCCAGACGTGTGCGCCCCCTTGTGCATCAGGCTAACGTGGGTCCTGGGGAATCGAGCCTTGAACTGGGGTTCTTAGGCTTCACAGGCAAGTGCTTAACAGCCCCCTCTTGGCCAAATTTTAAATTAGAGAAGAAAGATGACAGCTTCAGGAGAGAGAAGAGATGCAGATTAAAAAAAATAAAAGTTAAAAAAACCCACAATGGGCATTTAGAGGGCACTTGTAACAATGCTTGTTAAAATAATTAGTGGTAGTGCTTTGAGTCTCAAATCATCTTCAGATTCTTTAGCCTGATTAACATGAGCAAAAGGCTTTCAGGTGACATATGAGGTGTCAGATTTAACTTTTTATTCTGTTTTATGGAGCTGAGTTTAGAGCATTGTCTAAATGATTCATTCTACTCCACGGTTCTCAACAGGAAGCATTCTTACCCCCTGGGGCTATTTGGGCATATCTTGAGAGCCTTTTTGTGTGTGTCTGTGGGCATACACGTGTGTGTGTGTCTGTGTGGTGTGTCTGTGTGTCTGTGTGTGTGTGTGTCTGTGGAGGCCAGAGGACAGCCTCGGGTGATGTTCTTGCGGTGTTGTCCACTTCTTTGGCGACAGCGTCTCTCACTGGCTTGGAGCTCATCCATCAGGTTAGACTGGGGACTCTCCCATCTCCTCCGCTACCATGCTAGAATTGCACGTACATGCTGCCATGCTGGTATTCTTTGAAAAGAAAAAAGGAACTGTGAGTTAGAACTCAGGTCCCTGTGCTCCCAGTGCAAACACTCCTGGCTGAGCTATCTCCCCAGGCTTGGAGACATTTTTGGGAGGGAGTGATGAGTGGCATCTGCTCAGCTTCCTGCAGACACCATCTCCTAATGTCTCTCTAAATGTCAACGGCGGTGAGGCTGAGGTCATCTTTTCCTGCCAGTTCTAGGACTTCTGGTGCCATGCTGTGCTCACTGAAGGCCACCTGCCATCTCAGATGTCACCCCAAAGTCACTCTGTGCTTGGGGAGCTGGGTCTCAGTTGTGGTGGCATTTATTTCCTCCCGCTGAGGGAAGTCTCCCTTAAGAGCTTTGTAAGTGTCTGAAGGCGTATGTTCTCCAGGTCTCAGAGGCTCGGGCTCCGGCCCCTGCCCCTGGCGCACTCAGAGATTTTAATCTCATTTTCTCTCCTGTGACTCACTTCCCTCCAAACTCAGCGTGGAGCTTGGTCTCTGCTATGTATGTTCCCAAGCAGGCCATTGACATTACATATTTCGCTGAAGTCTTTTTTGAGGGGGGCATGGGACATTTTGGGGAGAAGATATATCTTTCATAGACAATGAACAGGGTGTGATATTGAGTATTTCATGTCCGATTGTGTGAAGCCTGGCTGTTTCTTTCTTTCTTTTTCTTTTTTTCCGAGGTAGGGTCTCTCTCTGGTCCAGGCTGACCTGGAATTCACTATGTAGTCTCAGGGTTGCCTTGAACTCACAGGATGATTCTCCTACCTTTGCCTCCCAAGTGCTGGAATTAAAGGCATGTGCCACCACACTCAGCTCTTTCTTTTGCTATAACTTCCTGTACTTTAACAGCTCTCAACTCTTAAGTTCCCCAGTGAGGTTCCATTGCCTGCATGTGACGGTTCACAGTGACTTAGAACTCCAGGTCTGATTTGCTCTAATCTTCCTATCCTGTGACTTGGGATTCATTCGTGATCTTCCCACTGTCCAGGACCCACATTAACTTGTATGAGCTCAGGGTAGCTTTGCCATTCTGGTAACTTCCTTCCTCACTCTCAGATCAGTTCCCAGGGGAGACAATAGTCAGGAGGTGCTTTCACCCCATTCTCCCATGCAACTCTGAGATGTTAGTTTCAGCTCCCCCACACCCTTCTCCCTGTTTGTAAAATTATTTGACCCTGAGCAAGTCATCCAATTTATAATAGCATAATGTGCAGCTTAAATAAACCCTAAAAAGTACCTATTTTAAGCCCTTCATTTCAGAACTAAAATAAACTGCTCAGGATTAACCCAGGGTTAATTAATGGTGTTTGGAACCAGAATCCAGGTGGTCATTTCCTGGTCTTTAATTATTCATTATAAATGGATGAAAACCCAAACCCCAGCTCTCAAGGAAACCCTTCATCACCCGGGAGGTTGGCCTCTCAAGGAAAAATGAAAGAAAGGTTCGGATCAGGCCTGATGATCTTAAATTTCCTTTCTGCATTGGCAACCGAATAATTATCAAAGTTTGCTTGGAGATACTCTAAGCATCCTACCAGTTAGCAAAACAAGAAAAAAAAAATTTTTTTCCAATGTGGAAAAAGTTTAGCTCTTTCACCATATAACATATTTAGAGAGCCATACTGCATAAGGCATAACAGTACAGACAATAAATGGAGATGGAATGGCTTTGCCTTTTATTGGAGAATCCACATGATCAAGAGGCTGGCCTCAAACTCCCAGCAGTCCTTTGACCTCTTCTTCCCAAGTGCTGAGATTAAAGGTGTGTGCCACCATGCCTGGCTTATTTATTTTTTACTTTATTTTTATTTATTTATCTATTTAATCTATTTATGAGAGAGAGAGAGAGAGAGAGAGAGAGAGAGAGAGAATGAGAGAGAGAGAGAGAGAGAATGAGCATGCCAGGCCTCTAGCCACTGCAGACAAACTCCAGCCACATGCGTCACTATGAGGATCTAGCTTATATGGGTACTAGGGAATTGAACCTAGGTCCTTAGGCTTCACAGGCAAGCACGTCACTCACTAAGCCATCTCTCTAGCCCCATCTTATTTATCAAGGCTGCATCTCTGACCCAGAGCTCACTGATTTGACTGTTTTATCCAGCCAGCCTGCCCTGGGAGCCATCCAGTCTCCATCTCCTGTTTGGGATTTCAGTCACATGCCACCATGCCCAGCATTTACATGGGTGCTAGGGCTCCTAACTCTGGTCCTCGGGCTTGCATGGCAAGCACTTTACTGACTGGGCCATCTCCATAACCCTGTACATCACAATTCTTAGTGTAAGATATAGTTGAGGGGACTGAGTTGCTGAAAATGCGTAAAACAGTAACAGGCACACAGTCCCAGGTAATTGCCAGCTCTTATTATTTTCTAGCACCTGCAATTAGTCACATCACAATCTTGAGATAAAATAGTGAGGTTAGACTAGGAGTAGAGGGGGGTGGTTTTTACCTTACCTCTTTTCTTGGATTTTAAGAACCAAAGCACTGAGTCAACTTTCATAACATTCACACTATTAATTTTAGCCTTTTAAGGGGAGACACTTCTAACTACAGTCACACTTAGAATAATAAATTCCTCACCTCATGAGAAGGATCTGCTGCTGAGTATGGGCTGAAACCATCACCATGGTACTTAGTGCCTCTGGCCTTGGGCTTGTGGGCGAAGCTCTTGGAAGTGTGACAGCTAGCTTGTTTCCTGCAAAATTCCAGAAGAAAGCCAAATCATTGCAGACCAGAGCTTCACTGTACTATTTCATTTTTTATTGCAACTTTTCTAATCCTCGCCATCTGAAGAGATGTGTTTGCCGTGGGAGCCCCACCTGGATTTAAGTTATTTTTAATTACCTCTCACTTCTTTTCCTGGGAGCTTTATACTTGAAAATTCCTCTTACCCTTTTCAGTGATCTCATTTGGAAACATCCAGTTAGGGCTGCTGATCCAATCTTCCTTGAGAGTTTATTTATTCCAAAGTCATCAGATCTTAGAACACTTGCCAAATGAGATCCAAAGGTGATAACAGCTTGGAGATGGTTCTGGAATAGCTAGGACCCTGTCTGGTCCAACACCTGGTGGCTGTTCCTATTGGATGAGATGAGGGAGGCGCTCATGTCTTTCCTTCCTCCCCCTGCAGCTCTGAGATGAGCCTGGGAAGGAAAGGCTGAGGGGTTTGAGTCCCAGCCACCGGCAGCCTCAGCTCTGCCAGCAAGTCCTGGGGTGAGTGAGACATCACTGGGAATCACAGATGCACTGTCACTAGGCAGGCAAGAAGACCTACTCCACTCTTGCTGGAGTCCCTGTTGACATAAAGGACAGCCAAGTCACACAGTGTCAGTGTTATGCTGAGGCAACTTATAAATCAATCAGTCACCATGTGGGGTAAATAAGAAAATGTGCCAGCTATGGAGTTCGCTCATTCCTGAGCCAAGTGTACATCTGTGGCTTCTAACGATTCACGGTGGGTAGAGAGAGGAGCTCAGAGAGAGGTGGGCTTCCCAGACTTTGGGAGGGAAGGGCCTATTGTAACGTTCTCTCGGGGTGTAACGCCTAGGGCTCCTGACCTTCTTTTTGGGCGATGGCTTCATCTCCATGGTAGATGCAGATGCTTGCTCTCCTCCATGGTGACTTTGCGGCTATGGACCTCAGCCTCATTTCTCTTGGTGCTCTCATTCTTTCTACACCAAACCCCAACTCTTCAGAAACCAAAAGAGTGTTGTCACATCACCCTGACTTGTCACTTAGGGCCTGGCCTGCAGTGGGTTTGTAAAGTCAAACCAAAATGCTTTCCTGTTTCATGTGAAAATAGCAATCTCAACCAGTTTCGTTATGAGCAATGCACTCTCGTTTTATAAGTAGCATTTGCTTTGAAAAATTCATTGGAAGTGTCTTTAAAAACAGAACAATACTGAGGAGGGTCCCCAGCGGAATGGGGACAGGGATGAGGGACAAGAGGGAACCAACACATGATGTGTCCATTTAAAATCTGTTGATAATAAAAAAAAGTAAATAAAAAAACAACAAAAAAGTGTGCTTTTGTGTGTTTGTTTTTGTGTGTGAGTGTGGGAGCCAGAAGATAACCTGGAATATTGGTTGTTTCTCAAGAATGCTGTCCCCTGGGTTGGAGAGATGGCTTAGCGGTTAAGCGCTTGCCTGTGAAGCCTAAGGGCCCCGGTTCAAGGCTCGATTCCCCAGGTCCCACGTTAGCCAGATGCACAAGTGGGTGCACGCTTCTGGAGTTCATTTGCAGTGCCTGGAGGCCCTGGCACGCCCACTCTCCTCTCTCTCTCTCTGCCTCTTTCTCTCTCTGTCGCTCTCAAATAAATAAGTAAAAATAAACAAAAAAGTAAAAAAAAGAATGCTGTCCCCCATTTTTGAGTCAGGGTTTCGTATTGGCTTGGCGCTCATCAAGTAGACTACACTAGCTGGCAAGCGAACTCCACTGGCGTTTGCCTCCTCAGTGTTAGGATTTACAAACGTGCTTCGCCATCCTGCCTTGTTGACATGGATACTGGGGATCGAACTCATGTCCCCATGCTTGAAAGGGCAAGTACATCACTGATTGAGCTCTCTCTCCAGCCCCCAAAGAAGGGTATTTTTTTTTTTTTTAAGGAGAAAGTATGGCAGGACTCTTAATCAGACTTTGTACTTTGTGTTGCTGTGACAAATATCCCAGAGAAAGTGTTCAAATGAGGCAAGATTTATTTTAACTGCTAATTTCCAGGGTCTCAGTGCAGGCTGGCTCCATTATCTGTGGACTTGTGGGAAAGCAGGGCATCATGCTGGCTGGAGGGCATGGTGGAGCATAGATTCTCACCTGTGAAGGCGGGTGTGGTGGTGCACGCCTTTAATCCCAGTACTCGGGAGGCAGAGGTAGGAGGATCACCGTGAGTTCGAGGCCACCCTGAGACTACATAGTGAATTCCAGGTTAGCCTATGCCAGAGTGAGAACCTACATTAAAAAACAAACAAACAACAACAACAACAGAAATAATTCTCGATTCTCACCTCTGGCAGCCAGGAAGCGTTGCCTCAGCAGGAAAGAGAACAGGGATAGGATATGCTCTTTAAAGTCACACCCCAGGGCCGGAGAGATGGCTTAATGGCTACGGTGCTTGCCTGCAAAGCCAAAGGACTCAGGTTTGATCCCCCAGGTTCCATCCAGATAGGCCAGATGAACAAGGTGGTACATATGTTTGGAGTTCGTTTGCAGTGGCTGGAGGCCCTGGTGCGCCCATTCTCTCTATCTGCTTCACTTCTCTCCTTTAATTAAATAAATAAATAATAAACTGCTTAAAGTCACATCCCATTGTGCCCTATTTCCTATAATCAAGACTCACTTTCCATGACCTCTAATAGCCCGTTCAGCAATGAATTCAGTGGTTAGTTTTGAGGCAAGATTAGAATTTTTTTAAATTTTTTTTTTTTTCAGAAAGAGAGAGAGAGAGAGAGAAGAAGAGAGAAACAGACAGAGCCAAAAAAATTGTCTCAGCAGGGCCTCAGCCCCTGAAGTAGCACTCCAGGCCTCACCTTTGTGTGTCTGGCTTACGTGATATCTGGAGAGTTGAACATAGGTCCTTAGGCTTCGCAGGCAAGCACCTTAACTGCTAAGCCATCTTCATCTTGATGCTATCAGATCACCTTTGACTAGTGCCCTCATTGTATGACCATTTGGGGCCATTGGACATCTAAATCATAACAATAGTATAAACCAAATGATCCTCTCTAATCCTGAAATTAATATAGACATTAATATATTTGCACAGTTTTACAAATCAAAAGTGAAGATGGCATAACCAAGCAAGCTCTTGAATTGAATTTCAAGCCAACTTCCAGCTGACTCCAAGCCAGAGGCTATCCACACTGTCTAGAGCAATGAAAAGCCTTTCATCTCCCTCTGTGGTTGGGTGGTCTCCGTTCTCTAATTCTTATAAAGGCTCACGTTAAGTACGAGAAACTTAGACTGTGCGCACAGTGCCATTGGCTCTCTGTCCCCATGAGCTCTGAATCTCTGGGTTCAACTAGCCATGTATCAATATTATTTGAGAGGAAAAAAATTGTATTGAGCATGTACAGATGTTTTATTGTTATTATTCCAGACATGAGGCAGCATGACCGTGATTGGCACTTTGCCTTGTATGCAGCGTCATAAATGAAGAAGGTGATAACGCGCCTGTGGGAAGATGCACACAGGATCGATGCGTTACTGAACCCCTTGGGGACTCGAGTGTTTGCAGACTTCAGGATAGAGCAAGTGGTGTGTGCTCTGAAACAACCTCCCAAGGGTACCAAAGGACGACTGTGTATTTAGAAAGATAAATGAGTATATTGAAATTCATGCCCAAAGTACATAAGGCTGAGGCATTTCCTAAATGAAATTATTTCTTCTACCTCATTTTTAAAAGTATTATTTGATTTTTAATTTTTTTTTTTTTTGGCTAGGCCCTGTTAAAAACCCAAGCAGAAGGGAGGATCTTGGCGGAAGGCCATTCTACTCAGGAGAGTGATTTGTCTTTATTAATATTCCAATTTTAGAATGCAAATCATATGCATTTCCCCCCTCTCCCTTTACCAGTAGAAAATTATCATTCGCTCCCACTGAGGACATGCCACTGAAGATGAAAAGAGCTGAATCTTTAAAATTTTCCAGCTCCTCTGATTTGAGCGGGAGTGTAAAGGGCCAGCCCGAAGGCATGGGGTCAGCTAGAAGACTTCTCAAGGATTTTCTCTCCTTCTAGAAACTGTTTAATTATTCTCCTCATGCTTTTTGTCCCTCGCAATTTAATGTTTCTGAAATTGGAGATACTTTTCTGTTGATATGGGTGTTTAAAGTGTTCCTACTCTTTTTTTTTGTTTTTTTTTTTGTGACTCATAGTTGATGACGGTCTAGACTTGAGTCATTGTGGAATATGTCCCGGCAAGCGCAGAGGCTGTTCCCATTGCCTTTCTTCCCCAGCAGTGGGAAAGTGGCTTCGAGGCTGCTCTGGTTAGGGTTTCCTTCCAGATACTCTCATTTTCCTGTTCCTAGTCTGGTAAGTGACTTCAGTGGTGGTCTGCCCTCTTAGTGTAAGCTCCCTTCATTTCACAGGTCGAGCCCAGGAGGCCGGGAGGAGCATCGTTCTGATCGAGGGATGCCCGTTGCCAAGGAGGTACCCAATGCCAAGTTGTACAGGGTAGCGACCACGAGCTCAGGCACCCTCAGCAAAGGCAGGAAGACCCGGTGCTCCAGTACCCCGGGTTCAAGGCACACTGGCCCCGCTGCTTGTCAGGGCAGTGGGAGGGCCAGCTCAGGACGCAGTGGGGGAAGGCTGGGTGGATTGGGAACTTCTCTGTGGTCTTCTTCTCCATGTGAGTGGAACTCACGCTGCCACCCTAGAGCCTCCATGAGGCTGGTCACCACCAGCTCCCTCTTCAAGACTTCACGATGTCAAAATGTCTATTTCTGTGAGACAGACTGACGTGTGTCCCCTCGTGTTACTCTAGGACGCTAGCGAGATGGAAGGTCCTGGGGTCTCTTCCTGACGCGCAGGTAAGGTAGGCTTCCTCCCACGGTTAGCCCGCTCTCACAGCGTCCATTTCGCCTCGCCTCACAGAGCCTCCAGCTCGCTGAGTTACCGTGCATGCTGGAAAGCCCAACTTTTGTTCTCTGGTGGGAATCACCTAGCCAGCACTTGATTGCCATCAATTTAAGCGATACTATTTATAGGATGAAAACGAGATCAACAAGATGCTGAGAGGAACATTTCCTCCTGTCAGGGCTTTCAGCTGCAGGCCTCAAGCTGAGGATAAAATGCACTATGTAGTTCTGCCTTTAAAGAGGATGCTAGGAAGTCGAGAGACCTCCTTCCAGACACCCCGCGAAGCTGCGATGCGTTAGTCACCATGAGGAGCCAGGCTGCAGTGCTTTTCCCTGGGATGATGGAGTGTACCCCCTGGAACTGTAAGCCAGACTGATCTACTTCCTTTCCTCAGTTGCTTCTGGTCAGGTGTGTGTATAGAGCAGTGATAACATAAGCATCATATGTGCCAAACACTTCACCCACCGACTGATTTCCCCAGCCCCTCATTCACATTTTAAGATGAGCAATCTCAGGCTCAGCGAGGTAAAAATCACTTGTGCAAGGTCACCCTGCTGGTAAGTGGCATCACCAGCGCTGAAACTCTTAACAGCTTGTTCTTGTCATGGCACAGGATTTCTCTGACTGAGATGAGAAGAGTGGTCCTCAGCCAAGAATGAGCTTGTCCCACTCTTAGGGGACAATTGAGTGTGCAGGAGACGAATTCAGTTGTCTGCAATGGGGCGGGGGGAGGTGTTCTACTAGTTCTGGGAACCAAAGTCCAGGTCTGATGCTCATTCTTCCATGCACAGGGCAAAGGCAGGTGTCTTCCTCAGTCGATCTTCACATTATTATTTAAATTTAAAAAAAAATTTATTTGGAAGAGAGAGAGAGAGAGAGGGAGAGAGAGAGGGAGGGAGCGAAAGAGCGAGCAAGCAAGCTTGAGAGAAAGAGGCAGGTAGGGAGAGAAAAATGGGCATGCTAATGCCCGTAGCTGCTGCAAACAAACTCCAGATGCATGTGCCACCTTGGGCAGCTGGCTTACATGGGTCCTGGGGAATCGAACCTGAGTCCTTTGGCTTTGCAAGCAAGAGCCTTAATCTTTAAGCCATCCCTCCAGCCCTGTGTTACTTTTGGAGACAGATCTCTCACTTAATTGGGAACTTACTAATTTATCTCAACTAGCTAATCAGCAAGGCCCAGGGATCCTCTTATCTCTCTATCTCCCCACTGCTGGGACTACAAGTGCACACCACTGCACCCTGATTTTATTTGGGTGTTAGAGAGCCAAGCTCAGGTCCTCATGTTCACACAGCAAACACTTTAACTACTGAGCTATTTCCCCAGCCCCAAAAATGTATATTTTGAAAAGTAATTTAGACTAGTTTTAGATTTATAGAAAACTTACAAAGACGCTTTGGGAATATTCCCGTAGACTCCATACCCAACTACCTTTGCCCAATTACCATACCTTGTCTTACCTTTGTATGGTATTACACATAAGGAACCCATATCACACCTTGCTATTAACTCAGGTCCATGCTTTTTCAGATGTGCTTTGCAGAATGACCACTTTTTTCTGGTCCGGAATCCCATCTTATATTAGGTCATCCTGGATCCTTGGGCCCTATTAGACTGTGACATTTGCCTCAACTTTGTGATGGTCTTGATAAGCTCCTGGAGTACAGGACAGGTATTTGCAGAATTCCCCCCCCCCCCCCCACACACACATTAAGCTTATCTGATGCTTTTCTTGTGGTTATACTGGAGTTGTGGGTTTTTGGAAGGAAGACAGTTTGGAAGACAGTGTCATTCTCATCCCATCATGGTTGAAATCACTTGTCACTGCTGGTGTTAACCTTAGTCACCTGGCTGGGGAAGTGTTTGCCAGTTTTCCCTATGGTGAAGCTGCTTTCCTTTGAACCACTTTACCCTCTGGAAAGCTTCATTATGTGGAACCCCCCCTTAGGGAGTGGGGACTTCCTTGAGTGGAAGAATTTACATAAAGCTATTTGGATTCACTTACCTGGGACACTTGTCTTTTCTCCATTATCTGTTGACTCAGTCATTCATTTAAATCAATGTGTTGGATTGAAGGGTGGTTGCCCAGAAAGACATGTCCATATCGTTTATAACAAATTCTCCTCCTTTTGAAAGAGTCTTAGTTTGTACCGGTGGCTGGCCTGGAACTCACTGCGTAAATCAGATTGGCTTGGGGCAATACTCTCACCTCTCCTTTCCAGCGCTGGGGTTCTAGGTGTGAGTTACCACATTTGGCTTTTCTCTATCATAACTTCTATCATTCGGGAAGGTAGAGCGTCATTTCAAGATGAGTTTGGTGTTGGCAGGCAGACATTATAAGGCTTGGGGATCATTGAAGGACGGAGTCTTTCTGGGGTTTCCGTGATTTGAAAGGGAGGAAGATGGAGTCTATCATTCACACTCTCCTGGTCAGGTGGTCACCCCTCACCTGAAGACATCTTTACAGACTATTTCTTTTTAAAGAGTCTGCATTCTCTTTTCTTTTTATTGTTTCATTTTTCCTTATTCATTTGAGAAGAGGTAGACACAGAGAGAAAGAGGCAAAAAGAGAGAGAGAATGGGTGCAACAGGGCCTCCAGCCACTGCAAACGAATTCCAGATGCGTGCGCCATCTTACATCTGGCTTACGTGGGTCCTGGGGAGTCGAGCCTTAAACCGGGGTCCTTAGGCTTCACTGGCAAGCACTTTAACCACTAAGCCTTCTCTTCAAACCACACAGACTGAGTTTTGATGCAGGAAAGAGCTCTGAGTGGAGCTAGAACTTCTGTGCCAGTAGCTCTCATGAATCAAGTTCTTGTCCATATTAGCCCAGAGAATTGAAAACATGTGGGCTCAGAGAATGAGATTTATTTCAGGGGGAATTAAGAGAGAAATCAAAGCAGGAGAGTACTGTCGTCAAAAGAAGTTTTCCACTTGGTAGGCTGAGAATGGGGGGGGGGCAGGGGGCCTCCCTCGCAAGGTAACAGGCTCTCTCCAGGGAAGACAAAGGGAAGAAGGGGTTTACACACGTATCTCAGGTCCCTTTATGTGAATGAGAATGAGCTTCATTGCCAGGCTCAGGCGTGCAGGGAGGAACTTGTTTGACTGGTGGACTCAGGAGGAACTCCGATTTAAGAAGGGCCCACCCACAGGGGCTAAACCCATGAAGTTAGGGAAGAAACAGGAAACTTGCTGTTGCTGAGAAGGGCTTATAGCCATCTTGGACGAGACGGGATTAGACTTGAGTTCTAATCCTGCTAGGGTAGGTAGGGCGGCACCCATGTTTCTGAGGGCCAGTCCCTTAGCTGACTACCTATCCAGGGAAAAAGCTATCTTGCTCCTACTCTGTATCAATTTGTTCTGAGAACTCAAAGGGATGAGGAGTGGAGAGGATTGCGACAGATGAGAAAGCTCAATCTCTCTTCTTCCAAATCTGCGTCCCCACCAGATCTTCCTTGGGCACGAGTTCCTCCTCCATCAGCCTTCTGTGGTTATTGCCTTTGTCCGTTCCCATTTCCTCCCTCCCTTCCTTTTCCTGATCTTCCTTCAGTCTCTCTGGGACCCAGCCAAACACCAAGAACAACCCAGTTTTATTTTCTCTGGTCTCTATCTCTGTGCTAGGTTTGCTTCTCTCAGCCAGCACTGTAATGCAGACCTATATTGCCTTATATCATCAGTAATACTGTAAAATTCCTACCTAGCTGCCCACTTTTCATTCCCCCCCTCCACTTCCCTACATGCACTAATGCATAATCACATCTCCTCCACACAATCTTTTGTCTTGATATCTGCAGCCTATAATCATGCAAGGTTCCTTAAATGCCTCAACAAGGAAGTCCACACTCTTTACTGTAGCTTTTGAGTTCTCCCAGACCCCAAGCAGTGCGTGCGTACTCCAACTGTGATTTCCACGACTCAAAACTGGTATGAAGACTCTATGCTCACTGTACTGAGTTTTGTGCCTGGACTGATACATATATCTGCTTATCATAATTTTCTGCCATTTTCCTACCTCAGAAGCCCTTCTTCTTTCTTATAGTTTAAATGTTGCATCCTAAATATGAATGCCTCTCTTTTAAGGTCTACATGCTGTCCCAGATCCCTGTGGTGGTCCCTCTTTCTGAATTCTTCTGTAACTTTTGAACATTCTACCATTTTCCAGGCTGATCTGCAGCAGCGAATGATGGTCATGGTATTGAAGTTTTAGCACCAGAATCGCCTGCAAGGCTCCTTAACCAGAGATCACAAGACTTGATTCTTAAGGTCTGTGGAGGAATGAAAAATTTGCATTTCTAACCAGACCTAGGAGATTCAAATACTGATGGCCTAGAGGCCACAGATAAAGAAAAGTCATCACTATTCTCTAAATTTTCTCAACTTTTAGAGTCTATTAGAATTACTCAGGGATCTGGTTAAAAGCATGCGGCCCAGGTACCCCTTTCAGAGTCTGAGGAGGTGTCTGGACGAGGTCATTTATCAGTCCTAGGGGAGTTGTGGCAGGGTGTCCTCAGCTCTGGCTGGGCAGTCTTGTGTAGGAGAGTGGAGGTGCCTCACTTCTGTGAACAGTGGATTCATTTGGCTCTTACCTGCAAGCACCCAGGACACATAGCTTCAAATCTTTCCTCTATGTGCTGCTTAGAGCTTTCTGTCTACTGGGCCATTTCTTTCTACTGTCAGTCTGATGCACAGTTTTTTCCCAGGAAAAGAGACTTTTTTTTTTAATTTCAATACGTTAGAAAAATGGTTCCCAGCTATTTGGATGCACTATGTAAGAATTAAACTGTGACGGTGATGGTGGTGGCTGGGGTTGAGCTCTGTGGGAACCTAAGGCTGTTTTAAGTTCCCAGAATAGGATTCCACTTTCCCTGATGTGTTTTGCTAAGGCCGGGCCTTCTTTTGAGCTGTAGCCCGAGGTGAGAATTGGCTACCCATTGCCCTGTGTGAGAGGCACATTCTGATTGCAGAGTCAAATCTAAGCCACTTTCCCTGTTACTTTCAGGTAGTTTCTTAGAAGTGACAAACTTGAACAAAAGTGAATCTAAATGTCACTTTCATTTGGGCTTAAGTAATAAAAGATTGCGGGCTCTGAATAAGTGGGGAAGATGATTTTTAGTTCTGTCTTGGCTGATTTCTGAATGCTGTGGGGGGGGGGGAGAGGGCAGGGTGTGGGAGAGTTGTCTAGAGAGGGGGTGGGCAGGATTGCTGGAGGCAGTGTGGGGATTTGCTCCAGACTCTGTCTACTACTAAGGAGCCTGCAGAGGCCAGTGTCTCTCTTTGCAGCTGGGTCAGATATTAGATGTGGCTCACTGGCTTTTAAAGGGAGAGTAAGAGAAGAGGAGAAGGTGTGATCATTGTTACAAGAAAATCAGAAGTTAAAACATTGCATAGTTCATATAAAATAATATTTGTCTAGACATACTCCATCACTGTTAGACAGTTTTCTGGACAATGTTCCCCAGAACATCATGTAAAAAATTGTGTATGTATCTCAACAGCTTGATTTCTATCTTACAGTAATAAAATTGTGCCAGAACTTTCAATGCCTTGCTTTAGTTTTTAAAGGTCTGTGTGAACATGCCCCGTTATAAAGGTTAATTCTAGAACATCCCGATATTTCTCTCAGAACATCAGAATGATATTCCCAAGGGATATCAGAATATTCGGAAGTTCAAATTTAAATTATCTTAAAGAAATTCATTTTAAAAAATGTTTATCAATGTGACTGATAAAAAACAATTTTTTCTTGAGTTGACATCTAAATTTTGGAGAAAAGCTTAGAGTGCAGACTGAGGTCCAGATGGATAAAATGAGCTGTCTAATGAGAAAGTAACCCCTGAATGTTCAGTGATTATGAAAAAGTTGAACAGCTGAGGCATGATGGTGCACATCTTTAATCCCAGCACTAGGGAAACAGAGGCAGGAGGATCGTGAGTTTGTGGCCATCTTGAGACTACAGAAGTGAATTTCAGGACAACCTGGGCTACAGCAAGGCTCACCTACTCAAACAGTTAAAAAAATGCCTAGAAAAGTAGTAAATGCAGCTATACAAGGGAATACAATTCAAGTGCTATAAAGAAGAGCTATTGGTAGGGTGACCTAAAGAAGTATTGCTTACACATTGCAAACCAGAAAACTGCAAGGGAATATGGAGAGTAAAAGTCAACTTTGCAAAAACAAAAGAGAACAACCCCAAATCCTAAAAACAAAATCCCCTAATAATAACCAATATATAAATGAGTATGTTCATTTTAGTGTGTTTCAGCTTCGAGGGAAACATGAAAGCATTTCAGAAGATTCAAGTTGTAGAATGAGTCTTTTGGTTTTTCCTGTAAATGTATTCAGATCATTTATTTGGGAGCATGGTATTTTAGTTTTGTAGAGAAACAAAATGTAGTCTTTCTTTTTTTTTTCTTTCATTCTTTCCTTCTTTCTTTCTTTTTTGAGAGAGAGAGAAAGAGGCAGAGAGAGAGCGAGAGCGAGAGCGAGCGAGCAAGAGAGAGAGAGAGAGAGAGAGAGAGAATGGGTGTGCTAGGGCCTTTCAGCCACTGTGAATGAACTCCATACGTGTGTGCCCCCTTGTGTGCATGTGTGACATTGTATGCTTGTGTCACTGTGTGTCTGGCTATGTGGGATTTGGAAATTTGACCATGTGTTCTTAGACTTCCTGATGAAACTGTCTTGTGGTTAATATCTGTTATTTTCCATTTCCCTTCAAATCATCTCATTGGTGTTCACTGTGATCACGAAGGCAGCTAGCAATGGTGGCAGTTCCTTTGTATAATTTAGACATCTTCATGGATCCCGTGTTTTCTAGGGGCTCTGAATGAGGTTGACCCTTGTACATTTACCCATGAGAGTGCTACCGCAAACATTTGCTTGTTAAGGAGATGAGATGGCTTCCCCTGGCAAAGCCTTCCTCTTCAGGGGGACTCTCAGGAATCATTCTGGAAGCTCTGAAGGCTTGTCATCCTTTCTGGGAAGCCCTCCAGCTAGGGCAGGTATTTGAAAATTTCATGCTTAGCCCTTTGGACATTTGTGGATTCCCTGCAGAGGTTGCCTGTGCCTAAACTGCTCCCCGAGTGTTGTGATTATTAGAACCCCATGATTATTAATGGTGGGGACTCATATATTCCTCTGTTTGCAAACTACTTGATAATATGTTCACTTAGTATCTATTAGGTGCTAATGCCTAACTACAGGATGCCTTTGGCAAGCCTTAGAAAGGCTCTTACTATGCTTGGTTTCTCGGGGGGGGGGGCACTGATCCCCTTTCCTGGTCATCCGGGCTGAAGGAATGTGGTCTCATCTCGTGTCTGTCCTTCTGTCCCACATATCAGCAGACCCTCGTGCCTCTGATGATGGGAGACCAAAAGGCGAAGCAAATAAATGGGGATTGAACCCTGGGCTGTATTCAGCTCTTCAGTATCAGGCCACCGCCCTCTGTGGTGAGGACTTTGTGCTTTATCGCTTTTCTTAGCAGCAAGAACTGTCTCCTTTCCTTCCATCTGGAAAATTGTCATGCTACAATTGCCAGGACATTAATCCAACAGAGGTGCATGGATAGTTGTAAGGAGGTTCTCTAACAATGCAGTGGAGGAGTACCACACTCCAAGGAACATCGTAGAGATGAAAGGCTGTTTTTCTTTAATTGCAGACAAAACAAAAACCTTTCTTACTATAAGTTATCTATCTATCATCTCTATCTATCTATCTATCTATCTATCTATCTATCTATCTATCTATCTATCTATCTATGTATCCATCGATCCATCGATTCATCCATCCATCCATCCATCCATCCATCCATCCATCCATCCATCCATCCATCCATCTATCTATCTATCTATCTATCTATCTATCTATCTATCTATCTATCTATCTATCATCTAAGTATCTGGTGCAATAGTTCTGTTTTATAACTCAGGTGAGTGACAGAGCAAACAAAAGTTCGTGGCCCTGGAATCTGGCTCATTGGGTAAGAGTGCTTGAGACCATCTGACTTGATTCCTCACTCCTATGTAAACAGATGGGTGTGGCCATACACATCTGAAACACTAGTCTTATGTGATGGCAGAGACTGGAGAATCATTGGGCCTTGTGCAAACATCAAGCTTTGGGACTTAATCTCAAGGAAACACAGAGATGAGTGATAGAGGAAGAAACTACATTCTTCTGTGGTTTCTGTATGAGCATGCATGGGATGCACACATCTGTACAAGCAAGTGTCTACACAACACACACACACACACACACACACACACACACACACACACACACACACACAAAGTTCCTGGTTCAACAAAACACATACAGTCTGGTTTCTTTTCATGTATGAAGGAGAGACCATTAAAAGCTGGGCAGCTCTACATTGTGATTAACTGGGGTGATAGTGTCCCTCTGTGGAGTGGATTTGAAACTGGGGATTTTGTAACCCAAGGCAAAAGTTAGGGTGTTGGCTGATATTACATAGCTGTGCTCTCCACCAGCTCTCCCCATCTGGCAAATTAGAAGTTGACCAGAAAATATGGACAGTGAGGAAGTGGGCAGTTGTGTCATTGCTAGGCTCTGGTTTCTTCCTTCTGGTTGAGGAGTTGAGGGCAAGGACCCCCACACTTCTCAGTGCACTGGGGGGAGCGTGAACTTCCTCCCATCACTAGGACCTAGCTAACTTGCTTTTCTGGGCTTTCAGGAACTGAGGTACCTCCATCACATTGCTGTGGGAGAAGGGTGAGGATCAGAGTGGGCCTCGATGTCCTTCTCAATGGTCGCAATTCGGAAGGACTAGAATCACAGAAATGAGTGTTATTTCCCTGTGATATGGCATCGGGCCATGTAGCAGCCACAACATGCCTGTCCTAGGCTTTAAGCATTGGAACTGATTCCCTCTCCGATGCACTATTACCTGTGTTTGTCTTGCAGCTCTTTGAGGAAGAGGAGGCACATTTACAAAGGATGTCAGAGGAACATCTGACAACCATCTCTATTTTGAGGAAAGCCCGTGGTTAATGGGATAGGACCCTGAGTCCTGTGAAGGGGCCTGTTGAAGTTACAGCTTTGCAATGCTGGCAGAAAGTACCCAACCACAAAGGCAGATGTCTGGAGGAAAGGGTTTCTTTTGGCCTACAGACTGGAGGGAAAGCTTCATGATGGCAGGGGACAACATGGCATGAACAGAGAGAGGCTGGACATCACCTTCTGGCCAAAATCAAGTGGACCACAGGAGCAGGAGAGTATGTCCAATGCTGGCAAAGGGAAACTGGCTATAATACTTACAAGTCTTCCCCCCCCCCCACAATACACCGCTTCTAGGAGGCTCCAATTCCCAAATTGCCATCAGCTGGGGCAGGGGAGCTAGCATTCGGAACACATGAGTTGATGGGGGAACACCTAAGTCAAATTACCAGGGCCCCAGTGAGCAGAGGCATTCTGGAATTCTTCACATAGGGATGGCAGTGGCTCTGGAATAGTGAGATTCTATGTGGGCATGGTCTTCCTCCATCATTAGGTTTTGGTTGGGTTTCTGGCCTTTTCATTTCGCCCGGGTTCTGTGCCTTGATGCCTATCCTTCACTCAAACCCTGTCAATCCATGCTCCACTTCCTTCTGACAAATTTTCATTTGCCTTCGACAGACCTGAGTTGGCTTGTTTGAATAAAATCCTGAGCTTTGCACAGTACCTTTGTCCTGTGTCCCAGGTCATCGACTACAAAAGTTACAATATTTATTGTATTTAGCTCAGTAACTCTTTTTCTAAAAATTATTTTTGTTAGTTTATGAAATTAGCAAACCAAGTAATGGGCTTCATTATGACGGTTTCATACTTATTTGATTTCTGCTCAGCCTCGTTCCTGACTCCACTTCTCCCCGCTCCTCCTCCCTTCTGTTACTTCTCTTCCCTCCCACCAACAGCCCTCTTCTGCTTTCAAATCATAAGTATTCTATTACCCTCCTTTCTCCTCTTTATTTTTGTCTTTCATGGTCCCCTTTCCACCTTAATAACTTACACTACCAGACATATGTAAAAATTAAAATCTGAGATCCATATGAGAAAACATGAAGTATTTATCTTTCTGGGCCTGGATGACTTTGCTTAATGTAGTAATTTCTAGTTGCATCTATTTTTCTCCAAGACATGGTTTTGTTTTTCTTTATGGCTGAATATAAAATGCCATGGTATATATACCACATTTTCTGTATCTACTTATATACCACTGGACTCTATTACCTTTAGCCAAAAGACAACGTTTTCTGAGAACTTGTGAGACCTTTTGTCAGCTAACATACACGTTTCTGGTCGAGTGTCAGAAGCACAGAGACCTTTAGTCCTTGTTTCTATTGTCCCAGACACTTTATGTTCTGTGGAGAATGGCAGAGTCCACGTGAATCCCAATGGCAGAAACTTCCTTCAAGAACTACAAACATCTTATGTGGTGGGTTCTGCTGAAGGCTTTTGTAGAAATTTCTTCTGCAGTTGCCTGTGAATTCATGCTGTGATGAGAGAAATTCTATAAATTTTCTTCGCCATAGGAGGGAAAAAATAATAACTTCTCATAGAGAGTTATCCAAAGAATGTTTCACCATTACTTTAGGAAATTTATTGTTTGGCTTGCCTTATTCCCAAATGTTCAACCAGATTTGCAGTTAAAAACTTGCTTCCCAAGGAATTTTTTTTTTTTGCTTCATGCATATGTATGAGATGGATTATATTTATTGTCATTTTGGGGAACTGTTTTTATGATGCTCACTTCACATAACAGATTCCCATTCAGTGAGTAGATATTATCTTAGTCCAAGTGGCACAAATCCCTGTATTGGGATTTAGGGGCAGGCAGTGGTACAGCTATTGTATTTCATTTGTGTACCTAGAGTTCCTTGTAATTGCATATTAATGCATGCGTGCACATGCTTATTTAAGTTAATATAACCATGTTAAAATGCATCAATGACCCAGAGCTGTCTTAATAATTAACACACAATTGCAATATGTACATAAGCGAGGAAGAAAACTCTCTGAATAAATAGAACATTTAGTCAATAGATGTTTACATGGCAATGTTTACAATGGCAGCTTACTGGGACTAGGCTCTTTGAGGAGAGCAGACGCTGGCTGGCATGCATTCCACCCTGAAGGTATTATCTATTTAATTGGGACAACTTATAGTTTCATTGGCAGCTTATATGCTAATGGTAATTATGGGGTTTTAGTCAACCCACAAGTATGAGCTCCCTCATGGTGGACTTGTTCCTAACCAACCTTTGGAAGTAGGCATGGAGGTGGAAAGCTATATCTTTATTTATTTAGTGCTGTATATTGTACGACAATTTCTTTCAAGTGTAGCATATACTTTGCCCATATTCACCCCTCATTGGTTTTCTTCCCCTTATTCCCTTTCTTCTTTCCCTAGCCTTCCTTCTGCTTTCATCCATTTTTCCAGCAAGGGAGAGAGCTAGCATCTTTTTTTTTTTTACTTTTTATTGAGAATTTTCACACATGGACATACTGTAATTTGGTCATAATCCCCTCCCATCGTCTTCTTTTGCCGTCCTCTTTAACTCCTATTCCACTAAACTCCTTTTCCCCAATATCCCCCCTTTTTTTTGTAATTTTTTTTTTTTTTTAATGAGAAAGAGAGTGTGAGGGTAAGAGAGAAAGAGAGATACTGAGAGGGAGAGCGTTGGCGCCTCAGGGCTTCCAGACACTGAAATAGACCTGCAGGTGCGTGCGCTGCCTTGTGTGCACACGCAGCATCGTGTGCTGGGTCGCCTGGTGTGTCTGGCTTACGTGGAACCTGGAGAGTTGAACATGGGTCCTTAGGCTTCAGAGGCAAGCGCCTTCACCACTAAGCCACCTCTCCATCCTGCTTCTTCTATTTTGATAGCTTTCAAAGAAAAATTTATTAGTGTGTGTGTGTGTATGTTTTGTGTGTCCCCCCAAACTACTTGTGCCCTTTTTTTTTTTTTTTTTTTTTTTTGCATCTGGCCTATGTGGGTAGCTTGAGAATTGAACCCAGGCTAACAGGCTTTGCAAGAAAGTACCTTTAAATGCTGAGCCATCTTCCCCAGCCCTTGATGTCTTTTTATTTATTTTTGCCCTTCTCCCTCATCCATGTCAAAATATTGATGGGCTCTATTATATGTACATTAAAGAACCTGGTGACTCTATGGTAATTTTTTTTTTTCTTTGCTGATTTTTCTATGTAGTCCTTAATGGCTTGGAACTTTCTATGTAGACCAGGCTGACCTTGAATTTCCTCTTATCAAGTGCTGGGATTGCAGGCGTGTGCCACCATACCCAGGTCTACACTGACATTCCAATCTTGACTTTTATTTTTATTTTGGCAACGCTGGGGATTGAACCCATGACCTCACATGTGCTAGGAAAGCATTCTACCAAGGAGCCACACCCCTAGCCCTCTAAGCCTGACCTCCTGCCAACTCTCATAGGAGTTTTAGATGGGATAACAGTAAGCATTTAAACTAAATCAAGTGGAATGGAGATGAAGAGAACATCTGAATATCTTGGAATTGGGGTGAAGCACAATTACTTGGCCCAATTTCTTGGATGACTAGGAGTCCAGAAAGAGTTATTTCTGAATCAGTTGTGTGGGAAAAAAAAATTCCTTGACAACTTCCTTTTCTTTACTTCTACTATGAACAGTCCCATCTTGTACAGGTTTTCTGTACTAGGTGCTTTCCTCGTGGTTGTGACAAATACTTGACAAAAGCAGAATAAGGAGGGTTTCGGCTTGCAGGTCAAGGGGACACAGCGCATCCTGGGGGGAGGGCATGGCTGCAGGAGCGTGGAGATGGTGGTCAAGTCAGGAAGCAGAGAGGGAGAGAGAGAGATACGAACGCTGGTGCTCACTCAGCGCTCTCCTTTTTAGTCAGTCTAAGAGCCCAGTCAATAGAATGGTGCCATCTGTTCTTAAAGGTCATAGGTGACAACATGAACCTCTTTTTACCCATCAAGGACCGGGGAGGAAATACTTTGGGCTCTGTGTGCCCTGTGTTTCCTGCAGCCTTGGCGTCACTCTGCTGCCATAGGCTACAAGTACCCACAGCTCACACAGACCCAGACGGGGATAGCCGGGTTCTAACAAAACTACATTGGTAGAGGCTGCAACTTGAAATTCATATACTTTCCACATATCGTGTAATATTATCTTTCTGATGACCACTCTCAACCATTTAAAAACATAAATATAAATTTGGGGATATAGCTCAGTGGTAGAATGTCCACTTAATATTTATTTAAGCCCTGGGTTCAATCCCCTAGCACAGCAAAACCAAAGCAAAGCAAAAAAAAAAAAAATAAAAAATAAAAAAATAAAAACCCTAAAAAGTATGAATTTATTCTTAGTGTACAAATCATACAGAGATAGGCTGTGGTGGGGGCAGGCAGTGGCCTCAGGCTTGCCCATGCCTATTACATAGAGCTACGAGGGGATGTTGCTTATTTTTTCCTGGTGATTTTGGGTTGGGATTGGAACTTAAAACAAATACTCAGGGCTGGAAAGATGGCGTAGCAGCTAAGGCATTTGCCTGCAAAGCCAGAGAACCCAGGTTCAATTCTCCATGATCCACGTAAGCCAGGTGCACTTGGTGGTGCACGCATCTCGTGTTTGCAAGTGTCAGAAGGCCCTGGCATGCCCATGCTCTCTCTCTCTCTCTCTTGCTCTACCTCTCTGCTTCTTCCTCTCTTTCATAAATAAATAAATACGATAAAAACACAGTCAGTAGCACACAATTGCTTCAAACCTAACGAGAACCTGAAGATTTTGCTTACATTCCTCATAGCTCCACAGTTCAAGGTGGTTTAGTGGTGGGCCAGGAATACCTGTCCAGTGTCATCTTCCTCTACATGTCAGCTTTCCACTTCACTGTCCCACACGCATTGTAGTACCCAGAGATGTGGTTTGTTCATTAATAAAGATTATTTGATTCTCCCCCCTTCCTCCACATAATTGAGATTCTCCTCAGGTGACAGTCAGTTAACATTGTCTTTTTACAGGTGAGGAAATGGCAGATGCCTGCTTGTCTAGTGCTCCCCCAAACATCAAGGAGGCTTCCCAGGGGAGAATTTTGGATATAGCCCCATTAAAGAGGTGAGGCAGCTGTTGGGAGGGCTTCAAACTCCTGAGTCATGGCTGCGTCATCGTCACAGCTTGCTGTCTCTGTTACAAGACGTGTGTGCGGGTGTGTGAATTTATGCACAGTTTATAAGATCAAAATCGGTGATACATTTGCCAATAGCTTTATGCAGGGTGGATCAAAGGAAAAGACAAAAGCCTAGAGACTGAAAAAAAATGAGATTAAAATTTCATCATGGACCTAGCTTTTTAGCTTCACATCAAAGGTGTTTGGTCTTATTGGCTAGTCTTAAGAACAGGCTTAAGTGAGTTATTAATTTATTTCCCAGGGTAAGAATCTTGCATACTGATACACTTAAGACATGAATGAGAAAAATGAGCCTTTTAAATTTTGGGTATTCATCTTTTCATTTTTCCCTTGAGACAAGGTCTCATTTTGTAGCGAAACTGGACTTATTACTGTGTGGCCCTGGCTAGCCTTGAACTCTTGGTCCTACTACCTCCAGCTCCAATGGCTGAGAGGATAGGCAGATAGGCAGATGCCACCATGCCTGCCTTCTGGTATCCATCTTGAGATAAAACATTCACAAGCAAATTTTTGTGTATGGGATGAATCATTTGCCTTTTTGCTATTGTGTTTCTGCTCCTAAGTGAGAAACAAGCCTTCTCATCAGGATTTGCAAAAGGAAAAGGCTCCCTTATTTCATGGACTTAACTGATCTTGAGCTCCACCCCAGTCTGGCAAGGTGCCTATGTTCTAAGAACCTAGAGATTGGATAGAGGGTTTGTTTGGGAAAAGCTGGTGTTGACTTTCAAGCACTACCCTCATGGGCCTGCCTTACGTGTTCCTCCCTCCTGGCACAGAGAGGGACCTACCTCTGGGGTCAGAAGACTGAGCCATGGGTCAGTTAGGTTGACCTTCGAACCCTTCAGTTCATGACATATGCCTATGAAAACATCCAGGAGCAAGATTGTGGTGCTGAGGACAGCTGAATCCCTCTCACGATGGGTGAGAAATTCTTGTCACTTGAGGGCCAGATGAAGGCCACATGCCAAGCACCAGCTTGAGGTCTTTAAAACCTTCCCAGAAAACTTCTATGAGGAGAACAAAACAAAACAAAACAAAACATCAGCAAGAGATTGGGGGTGTGGCTCACTCGATGCTGAGGCTGAAAGCATCCTAAACTCTCAACAAGAAGGTACATGTGCCCTGGTCAAGAGAAGTTCACAGGCAAGGAGTCCCCAGCCTGGAGTTGCCCAAAGCTGCCACACAGCATCTCACAATACACTCAGTTCAGCCCCAGCTAGATCCAAAGGCAAATCACACTGTTTGTCCAGTGCTTTCTTTCCTGGTCCTTTACATCTGCTTTCTTCAGCTCCAATCCTGGGGGCGACAGAAGCCTCAGCTGAGGCAGTGCGGGACTCAGGACAATGGCTCTTCCTTCTGTCTCATGGAAATCAGGTTTGGAATAGTCTATGTGGTATGCTTTTTTAAAATTTTTTGCTGTGTGTATGTGAAGTGTGCATGTGTGTGTATACATGTTCATATGTGTGGCTGCGCACATGTTCGTTCAGGTATGTGTGGAGCCCAGAGGTTGAAGTCTTCCTCAATTGCTCTCACTTTACCTATGGAAGCAATCTCTCATTTGAGCTCAGAGCTCAGGGGTGCTGCTCATCTATCTGGCCAGCTTCTCTAGGGGTCCCCCGTCCCTACCTCCTAAGTGTTGAGCTCACAGGCAGGTTGTCACACCCGCCCAGCATTGATAGGATGTTGGGGATCTGAGCTCTGATCCTCATGCATTTTTATCTCCTGAGCCGCCTCTCCAGTCTTGGCATGTTATATGTTAGTTCCTGGAGGGAACTGGGGAGTACAGGTGACTGCAAAACACCTCACAATCACAGCGTGAGCACGTCTCTTTTGGAGTATAGGCAACATTAACCAGGACCAAGGCAAGATTTCACTAGGAGGCACAAGGAGTTATACCACAAACTGGCCTTGAAGAGCAGAGGAGTAAGTCTCAGCGATGTTTTCAGATTGGTCTCTCCTTGTCTCACTGTTTGAAGTCTGGATCATGACTCTAACTTGAAACAACAAATTACAGACACCCAAATTCCTGTTTGTTGTAGCCCCTTGCCCAAATTGTCAGACTCTCACAGAAGACTTAAATACGGGGTCTTCTGGAAATGTTTTGCAATAAGCTAATTTGAAAATAAAATATTAAATATATAAAATTAACTAAACTATTTTTAAAAAGTTTTTTTTTTGGTTTTATTTATTTATTAGAGAGACACAGAGAGAGAATGGGCACATCATGGCCTCTAGGCACTGCAAACACATTCCAGATGCATGTGCCACCACGTGCATCTGGCTTACTTGGGACCTGGAGAATTGAACCTGGGTCCTTAGGCTTCCCAGGCAAGTGCCTTAACTGTTAAGCCATCTCCCTATTCCTAACTAAACTATTTTTGAGGGAAGAGGGTTAGATAACAGGAGGGCATTATGATCAAATTACTTTATATACATATATAACTAGTCAGTAAAATATTTTCAGTTTTAGTCTAGTGATACTTAAAAAGAATGACTCATCAGAACTGAATAGTTTAAGCTGTGCTCCCTGTATTGAAAAAGAAAAGTAAAAAATATGATGATCATTTTGCAATGTGCAGAGAAAGGATTTTGTAAAAATTCAACTCTTTTATTTCTGGTGACAAGTAAAAAAAATAAATATATTAACATTAAATAACTGAGCAAATATCTTAAAGGTGAAATATTGGGGCATACTTGTTAAAATTGGAAACACCCTCATTATTTCTGACTGTACTGGACATACTAACCAGTAAAATGAGACAAGAAGAAAGTGGACTAAACATCAGAATATAAGTGAAAAGACCATCATCCTTGGTACATGGTCTGATCTTATACCTAGAAAAAAAAAAAAACTAAAATAAACTGTCAGCAGTAATGTGATAATTCAGTGAGTTGGGCAAATATCATGACAAACACCAAAATCACAAACTTACTGTTACCAAGTAAGAGAGCATAAAACATAGTTTCATCCATAACAATAAAACACAAGTATGCCTAGGGAGAAATCTAATAAGAAATGTATGATACTATATTGAAAAAGGTAAAAAGAAGCAATGAACAATGACATGCAGTATTTCTGGATAAGAGGACAGAAATGTAAACTAATAATTTCTTCCTAAGTTAATCTATGAATTCAGTATCATTTCACTCAAAATGTCTTCTGATTTTTCTCAAGGTAAAATGTAGATCAGAAGAGCACAGAGAAGGGAGAGAGGGAAAAGAGACAGAATGCATGAGCAAGAGAGAGCAAGTGTCAGAGTAGGCTATAACATTATAGCAAAGGAAACAGTGGGTTTTTTTGACATAAAATAGAAAATAAATGAAATAAAAGTAGAAGCCCACACTCATATGTATGGAAGTTAAACATTCATACGTGGACTGTTTCATGGATGACTCTATTTGGAAGAAGTGGTTCTTAAACCACATATGAAATGGAATTCCATATAATGCAAAGGCATGCTAAAAATCCCTCTAAAAGTGCATATGTTAAATTATCTCCAGGGAAGAAATTATTTTGTAACACATATGTCATAAAGATATATACCTTAAAATTTAAACCTGTCAACCAAGTTAAAACATAAGCAATATAAAAGGAAGGCCAAGATAAATAATAAAATATTAATTTCTCTAATATATACATATGCTCTATTAGTAAGACAAATTACCCAACAGAAAAATGGATAACTGACAAGGCAAAACGTGTTTATATCCTATTGGTAAATGATAAGTGATTAAGCTAATTGCCTCCAAAATTTATAATAAAAAGGGTAATTTTTTCATACATTTCACTAGCAAAAATAGTATTCATTGTTCAATATGGAATGAAAGAAAATCAACATTATACCACATCATTGATGGAAGTATACATGAGACAATAATCTTTGAAGAGCATTTCGGCAATATACGCTTCAACTTAAATACTTATTTCTGGGCTGGAGAGATATCTCAGTGGTTAAAGGTGATTGCTTGAAGAGCCTACCAGATTGTGTTTGATTCCCCGGTACCCATGAAAAGCCAGATACACAAAGTGGCTTATGCATGTGGAGTTCATCTGCAGGAACAAGAGACTCTTGTGCACTAATATTCATATTCATTCTCTCTCCCTCCCTTGTAAGTAAATAAATAAAATTCAATACTTATTTCCTTTATTCCATGTTCTCTGGGGCATAGACTACATATACACATGTACATATAATGTATACATATACACACAGATATGCCTATTATGCATATACATATGCCTATATATAATATATACATACAGATGCACAAGTGAATATATATAAGAACTATAAGGAAATTAGATAAAATGGATATGACCTATCCACCATTATTAATAACTGAGAATAGAAGCATTGCATAAAACAAATTTAAAATATAATAGACATTTTTGTACTGAAATGAAGTCCAAGGTGTGAAATTAAGTAAAATAATTAAAAATTTCAGAAGATTGTGCACAGTATTCACCTATGTGAGCAAGGGTAAAGAAGAATTTGAATCTATATCTGTTGTTAAAAATCTTACTCTTTCATGGAAATACATAGAAAAAGTCCTGGAAGGATAATCCATTTGCTGATGAGAGTGAATTTATCTTGAGGCAAATTGAAATTTTGCTTATTCTAATACTCTAGAATATGAATTTTTAAAAATAACATGATTCTTGTATTATTTTCATACTTTTAAACATTAGGTCTCCACTTTTGGTCTGAAGCACTGGGTGGGAAGAACCCTGGACTAATGACCAATGTTCTAATTGTTGGGAAATGGTGTCTTCCACAGTCCCAAATGACTTTCCATTCAACTAGGTTCATTTTTAATGTGCCCAATCTGCCCCTTGGTCCCATCCAAAGCCCACGTGCACTTACAGGTGGATTTGAAGTATAAGTATATGGTGGAGAATTAGGAAGCCAGAATTTCAAATTACAACATAGTTCCTGTAGAGAATTAGAAATCAATGGTTTCATCCTACATTATAAAGTGTTTCCCATGGAAAGACCAAATGGTTTTTAGAACTGTGAATAAAGAAATAATTTTGGAGATGTAGAGTTAGGATTGAGAGACAGCTCCTTGGGTGTTTCCATTTCACAGATGAAGAAAGAGAAGTGATGGACTGTTGGAACATTCTCTCCATCAGGGTTAAAACTTCAAATTGAATTCTCTTGCTCACTTAGTCATAATGTAACTGAAGTGCCATATTTACACAAACTTGTAAAAGGAACCACTTTTAGAAATGTGAATATTTTAGTAGTAGGTCATAGAATAACTGTGAGAAAAGCCTATGAGATTATAGCTATTGTGAAAAGAAAGAACCCATTCTATTCCACAGGAAATGAAAACTGCAGACAAATGAGAAGGCTAGTAAAATCATTTCAGGGTTAATCTTTAACTTCTTTTTTTTTATAAAAATATTAATTGACAATTTTTATCTAAGTACAAAATATGTTGATCATAGTCCCATTGCTTCCCTCTATCTTCCCACAGCCATACTCTTTTCTTTTTCCCTCCAAATAGTCCCTCTAGTACTTTTTATTGATTATGAATTTTTTGTTAGTTATGGACATAGGATGTAAATAGCACATGTTGGTACTAGCCTTTCCCTCATCCTTGCCCCCTTCAAAGGGACCCTCCTCACTGGGGATGCCAGTCATCCCTTTGGGGATTGTGGGTGTGCATTGTGAGGGCAGCTGTCAGTTATGGGGAAGAGGCAATGTCTCTGTGTATAATGTTACAACTTGTGGCTCTAACAATCTTTCTGCCCTCTCTTCCGTGAAATTCCCTGAGCCATATTGGGTTCATCTTAAGTCTACTTCAGTGATGGGCTCTTAGGAGCCTCTGGATCTCTGGTTTGGTAGGTGTTGAATGCCCTCAGTATCTTTATCCTTCACCCTTGTGCTGATACCAGGTTCACAGAAAAGAAGCACTCATGCTCATTTCCCCAATGAAGCTTGTTTCAGCTGGGGCTTTAGTGAAGTGAGATGGGTCATATCTCTCCTCGGGTTCTGCTTCCATCTGAAAAAGAGAAGCATATTCTCCAATGGAAAGTGAAGTCAGCACAGGTTAAATGGGCTAACCATTATTAGTTTAGAGACAATTTAATGGGAATAGACCCTCTTGTAGCCCAAGATTAATGGGAGCTTGATATTGGGAAGCAAACTCATTATCTGCATGTAATTCTGACTTTCCCATTTCCAGATATGGGTTCCTTTCCACTGAGCAGATCTGCTAGCCAATTGAAGAACAGTTTGCAGATTCAAATTTTGACTTTTAAAAGAAGTAATAAAATGCATTGCATTAAAATGAGGGGAAGAAGTGATTAAGCCAGCAATGAATGAATGGGAGGATTGGAAGAGAACTTCCTATACCTGTTTAGCTGCTGTATGAAATTTTAATAGTAAAACTGGAAATCGATGACGTACTTGCAGATAATTCTTGATTATCATGAGTATCAAAATCTCAGGATATATGACATTCAGTTTGGCCTATAGTTTCAATGAAGTCTTCAACATATCATTATACAATTCCTTAGAAAGAATAATGCTAAGCCATTGAGTTTTATCTTGTGATTTTACCTCACTTTTAATTTTTTTTTCAGGACTATACTAGTTACTCATTGCTGTTCTGACAAAATACCTGAGAGAAACAACATAAGGAAGGAAGAGAGGGAGGGAGGGAAGGAGAAAGGGTTTATTTTGTCTCACAGTTTGAAAGTACAGTCCATCACCACTGGGAAGCCATGGTAGCAGGCATGTGAGGCAGCTTGTCACATTGCATCCACTGTCAGGAAGCAGAGCGATGAACACTGGTACTCAGCTTGCTTTTTATTAAGTCCTGCATGGGGACCTTAGCCCATGGGGTGGTACCACCCTCATTCAGGGTAAGTTTTCCCTGTTGTTCAACCTTTCTGGAAATATAGTCACACCCAGAGGTGTTTTTCCATAGTGCTTATAAATTCCATAAGGTTCACATGAAAATTAACAATCAGGAGGACATCTCTGCATCTTGATCCACTTGCTGGATTACTTTGATTTTACAGCATGCAAATCAATCAGCAGTAATATGGTCAGAGAAGCTTCTTTTTCCAGTCAGCAGTGACTGCTGGGATGACTCAAAACTTACCTGTCAAGGCTCAGGGAACATTGTGGAAGAGGTGGTGGGAAAAATGTAAGAGACAGAGAATGGGGAGAAGTACTTTGGGATGTTGTATTCTGGACACTGGGTGGCTGTTGGATTCATGACCTTACAGCAACACATCAATATGTCACCATGGATGGTGACTAGGCACAGTTATGGTGGAAGGGATTTATTGAAGCTTATAGATCCAGGGGAAGTTCCATAATGACAGAAGAAGCTGGCCTGCCTTCACAGGACCAAACACACACAGAGAGAAGCACAAGCCAAAGGCCAAGAGTTTGACAGCACAGCACACTTCAGGAGCTCTAGGTAGGCACACTTTGCAAATCTTTAGATTGAAATCTGAAACCCACCACCACACCTTTAGATCCACCCAGTGACACCACCTCCAGCCAGGTGGCTGCATATGCAAACTACAAAGTAATAAAAAACTGAGTATATTGGGGGCCATCTATCTAAACCACCACAGATGGTGAAGGAGAAAATAAAAGAAAATGACATTAAAATACAATGGCATGTTAGCTGAAGAGGATTCTATGGAAGGGATATGTGGGAAGGAGGACAAGAGAGAGTGATGGAAGGGTGTTATGATCAAAATGTATTATGTGTATGCATGAAAATTATCAATAAAAAGCTAAAAAGTTAAAAAAAATCAAAATACTTTCCTTCTCAGCTTAATTCTCACACATATCTCAAGATAAGAACTATTATTGCCCATACCCATTTCACAGACAGAAGGCCCAAGACAGGAATTCAAACAGACAAGATCTTCAGAGTAGTTCCAACATGTGTGCATATAACCACAGTGCTAGTTTGAGTCACGCACTTGATGTAGCCTACTCTGTCTTTTTATTCAAGTATATCCACAAGGTCTAAAATTTGCAGCAGATTTCACTTAGAGTCTATCTGTAGGGAAGTCCCTGAAATGAGAGAGATGGAAAAATACAAAGCAATTTTTACCTCAAATCGTAAGTCTTTTAACAGCAATATTCCTGAAGAACACAGTTTAGCAGGCAAATTCATAATTACTGGAAGGCTTCCAAAAAAAAAAAAAACAAACAAACCTAAGATGAAGAAAATAAAGCTTTACTTGCTGGTGTGATTCCTGAAGGTAGGGGAGCACTGACTTTAAGATATTGCATATGCATAATTTGAACTAAAAGTAAAGAGTGAGGTTGAAGTTGGGTTCACTGAGGGTGGGTTGGATGGGCTTGGCTGGGGAAAAGAATAGTTCCCAATCAGCAGAGTGTTTTACTTTCAACTTAATTTGCATGGAAATCTAACAAATATGGAATCAAGACACAAGGGAAAATCATGAACCCAACCTTCTGAAAAGTTTCTCAAGTTTATTGTAGTTGGAATAAGTCTGGGGAACAAATTGTATATTATGTATACCTGAGTTTTCTGTGTGTGCAGGGGCGGAGAGAGAGAGAGAGAGAGAGCGAGAGAGAGAGAGAATCTTTTTATATGGAAAGGAAGAAGTATTTCTCTAAGAACCTGTTGGTCCTGCCAAATTCAAGCAGTACATTTGAGTTGCTTGGTACATTTCTTTGCCTCTGTAGCATCCAATGACTTCACTAGAATTTAAAGCTGATAATATGACTCAATACCCTCCAAACATGTTGGAAACATTAAATAATGCATATGAGTTATAAACTGTAAAAGAACAATGCATTTATGAATTTCTTCATAAAGCCAACGGAAAGAGATGAACCAAACTGTATTTTTCTGTTTAAATGCAAAGGAACTATAGCTGCTGGCATCAGCAAATTGAGATAAAACATTTGCTATTTATTTATCTTTGCAACAAGAGACAGAAAGCAGCTAGTAACATAACTGGTATCAAAGATGGCTTGGGAGATCTGTGTAAGTGTGCACATTCATTTTAATTCAAATTGAAGTGGGCAGAGTCAGCATCTCCTCAGAAATGTCTCAGGGGGCAGATTTTATTAAAATATTTGTTTTATATTCCTTCTAATGGGAAGCATTTTCCCTGTTATGACCTAAACTTTTTGTACTTAAAAAAAAAAAAGAAAACTCAACTATTCATGTGAAAAATGCATGAAGTGTATCTTTAGGAGGAGGCGTGTCACTTCACAAAAGTCATAACACTTTAGAAGCTCTCAGGCAGAGTTAACATATAGGAACAAATTGAATTCCTATCCTGCTGCTTTATATTCTTTAAATCTGCCAAAATGATCTTTTCAAGGCTGACTTTTATTTTTACTGCTATGTCTGCTACCATCCAAATTTTAAGATATTGGCTTTGTTTAAAATTGTCTTATTATTAATGAAGCAAAATTGACAATCTTTGTGAGTGTGAGATTGACTGTGGGTGGATTTGGGCTGGCTGTGTGGCCATTTAAAATGAAATTCTTTGGAGCAAAATCATACTGGGTGATTTTGGTTAGATACAATACATGGAGCTTTAAGAGAAATTCCATTAAGTAGTGTTGTACCAGTCAACTTCTCATTGCTGGGATGTAACATAAGCATAAGCAGCAATATGGAGTGAAAGAGTTTATTTTGGCTTAAAGTTTCAAGGGGAAATTTCATCATGACAGAGAAAACACAGCAGGAGCTTCCAGTCAGCCAGGCATCACATCTCTACAGCAGCAAGAAAGAGAAAACCTGAGTACTGGGCTCAAAGCTGAACTGTGTTACTGCAAATCCCATCCCCAGCAACATACCTCTTCCTGTGAGGTTCTACTTCCCAAAGGCTCCAAAACTTCTCCAAATTGCTACCAGCTTGGGACCAAGTATTCAAAACACATGAGCCTATGGGGGACATTTCATTCAACCACCACAAATGTCTTTGTTGCAGACCCTCAGGTGGAGTTGGTCCTGTTTGATTCAGAGACAAAAAACATGAGCCAGTATTATCCTAGCAATAACCAGCCATGACAAATCAAGCTGACAGGGAAGAACTACGGAGAATGGCATCTGGGACTACAGAGGACAAGTTTAAGTCGCCCTGAGCTTCCTGGTACAAGGGTGGAGGAAAAGAACAGCTCTTGAATGCTGGTAAGACCTCATTTGAATGAATTCCAGGGAGATGGAGGTAGCTTTGTTACATTCTAATTATATTTAAATGGAACCCATGAAACAGAAACAGAGCACAGAGGTGGCATTATTGACTTGATTTAGTTTATCTAAATAAAGCAGACATTCTGTTTCTATGTCCTGGTTTAGCTTTTTTTTTTTTTTAACACTTCATGTTCATCTCTCTTTTATTCTTCACCACATTGAGATACCTACCTTGGAGATGTTCTATTCCTGACCCCTAGTTCTGGCAATTTCCTCACTCTAGTTCCTTCTCAACCTTCTTAACTCCTCAGAGACACTAATATGACAATACTATAGCCGTAGACAGCGCTGATTCTGAAACATAGCGATATTTTCATTAAGCAGATCGACTGCTATGTGGACAGGGACTTGAGAACACATCTGTTCGACAGGGTTTTTCATTTCAGATAAATTTCTGAAACCACACTGGCACAGTATTATTCTTGTAAGTCATCCCCAAAGACATGGCAATAGTTTTGCTCAAGAGAACTCTAAGTTGAAATGTTATTTATGATTATCAGATTCTACTTGCCTTTATTTTGTGTCCTCCTGAGTTGAAGCCATACTCTGAGCTAGTGTATTTTGTTGGGGACTTGTGCTTTGTCCCCACATAGCTATGGGGTTGTAAGGCGGGACAGAAAGCCATGGTAAACTTAAAGCCATGGGAAGGGAGAGGAGCCCTTTACCCAGAGTCTGGTTGAAGCCTCTCACCACCTAAATAGCAAAGATTTTCAGCACAGTCAACATTTGCTGACAAGGCTGTCAACACAGAGAGACAATATTCCTGTCATATATAGGTATTTAGAATTAAAATAACAACAACAAAAACTTAAGACATGCATGTGAATGCCTTTGGGTACAGCCTCATTCATGTTCCTAGATGTTTTCTGGGAATCCTGAATAAGTCAAATGAGGCTACTTGTTTACAGTGAAGATGTTCTACCATCTTACATCTTCAGTATTACCCTGCCAATCATACTAGCAACCCTTTGAAAACGATAACTTCAAAACCCACTGATCACCTATAGCTGACTACCTATAGATAACACTTATAGAAGACTATGAAATGCAGTGCTTTCTCAGAGAAGTCTACACCTCACCCTTGTGTGTGTGTGTGTGTGTGTGTGTGTATGTGAGTCTCTTCCCAAGCATCTCTTTCCTTCTCTTCATGGTCATGCTGAAAGGGGTTGGGGAGATGCTGTACAAGTCTGATGACTGGAGTTCAGATCCCCAGAACCTAAAGCCAGACTCAAGTAGTTCACTAGTCCATAATCCACACACGCCTAAGGCAATGGGAGATGGAATCCAGTGAGAAAATCTCAGAACTTGTAGGCCAGCTAGTCTGGCATTCACAGCAGGAAACAAGAGTGACCCTGCCTCAGACAAGGTGGAAGGTGAGGACTGACTTCCTGAGGTTGTCCTCTGACCTCCAAACATGCACTGTGGCATGAACACCCCCCACCCCACATATACGCATGCACACACACAAATAAAAAAATCATTTCAAATACCTTAATCAATCCCAAGTTTGCTTTATATTGGCTAGTCTTAATTAATTAATTAATTTATTTGTGTGTGTGTGTGTGTGTGTGTGTGTGTGTGTGTGTGTGTGCGTGTGTGTGTGTGTAAGTCAAGGATCTGGGTTTTCATGAGTCCAGATCTCTGGTTGGATCTTGTCACGTCCTTAAGGGACTAACTCCTCGGGCCCTAAGGCAACAGTGTGTAGCTGTTGCTTTCCCTGCCACCGCTCACAGCTGGGCTTCTGGGGACGTTGCTGGTCTGTCGCCTGCCTGATCTCTCTGTTCATGTGGCAAAGGTATAGGGTAGGAAGAAAATTCTCAAGAGAAAAAGCAGCATTTATACTAAAGTCACCGTTTCTATAGAAATTACATGCACTGATCTCATTTTTACAAAATTATGATCAGCTGAGATCACAGGAGCATGAATAATATTTGCCTAAGGTTTCTCCTAATGCTATGCTTATCGGAGAGGTTAGCATGATTCCTTGAATAACATCCACTGTTACTTTTTGCAATGTCTTATAAAGTGCATGGCAACCTAAGGATAAAATACAACTGACTCTTTGACCCTTGCTTTCAGAGAAGTAACATGCAGGGGGGTTGAGACGTTTTATGTTTCACTGGAAGTGGGTCCAGAATGATTCTCATGAAAGGAAACTTGACTGTAGTGAGCATCACTGAGAGCTGTAGAATGGATTTTAACTATGTCCATCTAAATCACTGCGGGGGGGGGGGTGCGGGAGTTTTGCCTTGGTCCTTTCTAACGGCAATGTCTGGAGACATTTTCGCTTGTTAGACACTGAGGGTGGTGGTGTATCTTGCTGGAGACGCTACTAGACTTCCTGAAGCACACAGGCATCCTTTTATAGGAGTGAAAGATCCAGCTTACAATGTCATCGGTGCCGAGGATAAGAACTATGGGGTTTAGATTAAAGGCATGCTTGAATCTTGATAGATAAAAGGCTCAATAATTCTGACAATCCAAACTACGTGCTATCTTGTAGCTATTGAAGATTTAGAAACATGTGTCTTTATTTGTGGAGTTGCTCATGGCGTCTTAAACAAATGAAAGCATATTATCAAGTAATGTTGAGAGTGAAAATTTCTTTGAGAATTTTACTCTGGTTGGGCCTTGTGCTAACGACATAGTGACATACTTCCACTTAATTCTTTCAATGAGAGGAGGTAAGCACTGTCATTAGTCCTATCTTTATTTTATTTTACTTTATTTTTTTTAGTTTTTCGAGGTAGGGTCTCACGCTAGCCCAGGCTGACCTGGAATTCACTATATAGACTTAGGGTGGCCTTGAACTCACTGCAATCTTCCTACCTCTGTCTCCCAAGTATTGGGATTAAAGGCGTGTGCCACCATGCCCAGCTCAAGTCCTATGTTTTTACTGACAATTTTCACACATGTGCATAATGTTTTTGCATCATAATTCCCTACCATTACTAAGATTTTATTTGTTCAAATTTAAATCTTTTCTATGGGTAAAAAAAAAGTCCATAAAAAGTCTATACTGTAGCTCCCAGAAAGTTCAGATATTCTTTTTCTTTTGATTAAGGTTCAAGTGTGGAGAAGCAGTTTCTCATGGTCCTCTGTTTCTCTCTCTCTCTCTTTCTTTTTTTCAGAGTGAGTGAGAAAAAGGGAGATGGAGAGAGAAAGAATGGGAGCACCAGGGCCTTTAGCCATTGCAAACAAATTCCAGATGCATGTGCCACTTTTTGCATCTGCTTTTATGTGGGTACAGGGGAATCAAACTCAGGTCCTTAGACTTTGCAGGCAAGCACCTTAACTGTGAGCCATCTCTTCAGTCCTCCTTTGATCTTTGAAAAGAGCCTCCTCCATTGATAACCACCTTCTTGGCACCTGCTGAGTTAGAAAAGCCTTCCTTTAAGGATGCAGCAACAAGAGTTGAGCCTTCCTCAAGGAAGAGGCATCTGGCTACACGTGGGAAGTCTGTGGGGTCACCTCTGGCATCTGCGTGCCCATTTGACATCGGGCTGGTCTCTTTCTACTTGTCATGCTTGTGAAACAGGAGGAAGTAACACTGAGAGGAGACTCCATGGGCCATCTTTTCACACGTTTAACTTTCAAAACCAGACAGGGGTCTGGCAGGGTGTCTGAAAGAGGCTTGAAGAGGAATGCCTTAGTATGGATGATGGGAGTGTTGAGAGGATATAAATTGGCCAAGGTGATGTGTGTGGCTGTGCTTCACCACCCTCTGCTTCTTAATAATTCCCCAGAGTGATTCATAGGTTCTAGAAGATACTTTCAGAAATGTCGCAGACCTCCCCTCGGTGTCTGAGAGTTGATGCATGAGAGGATGACCCAGAAGCCTCTTCTCAGTGTGACTTCCTCCCACCTCTCAGCCCATGACCACGAGTTCACTGGAGCCCATTCGTGGGTCAGAACCTGGGCACAGTTGATGCCGGTTCCAACTCTCACAATTCTCCTGGCTTCCACTGACCTTGAGAAGCTGGAGGGAATGCACTGACTTTGTATTCAGAAAGAACTTCTAAGTAAGTACCCTCGTACTCAAGGGCACTCTGCTCAGGGCACAGGGAAATTAATGGTGGCATTCCAGTGGAATCTTTTACAGTAAAGTGGCAGTTTGCTTGCTAGTTTATCTTGCTAATCAATAGAAGTCTAACAAAACAACCCCTGAAACACACACACACACACACACACACACACCCTGTCAACAGCGTATGTGATGCGTTAACTCTACAGAACACATGCCTCCCACTGAGAGGTGTCTGGTTCTGGGAGCCCAAGGAAGGAGGGGCTTCCTGAGCGCATTGAAAGAGACAGCCGCCACCTGGGGAGAGCTGGACGCCATCCTGAATGACTGGCGAGTGTGCAAGGCCAGGTCTTCGCTTGGACCCTCAGCTGAACACAACTTTATGATATCTCAGGACCTGCTCTTGGATTGAGTCTCCCTTGTATGCCACTTGCCAGAACAGCATGCATGCTCCAATGTGTTTCTTGGCGTTTCCTCACCCGCATATTCTCTATTGAGGATGGGGTGCTTCAGACGTGTTTTCGAACATGTGCTCCAGCCACCAAGCATCCTCTGGGGTTGGGAGGAGAGAGAACAAAGCAAATGTCTCCAAGTGTATGTGCTACCTTGTGTTTCTGCTCAGCTCTACATAAACCTTACAATCCAACTTGGTGATCTTTGGGTTCTTATCTACTCTAAGCTTTGGGTTTCTTCTGTGCCATATCCCTCTGCTCACACCAATACATTTCTAAGCAAAGCAACCCTGCACAACTTCTCAGGACATGGTCATAACAGCAAGCTTCTCACACAAATTGCTGGCCCAGTCCAAGCTAAGCTCTTTCTCAGCCTCATAAGCCAATCCTCATAGTCCATAGTTCTTACTGCATTCAGGCTTCTGATGTGTTAACCCTTACTTTAAAAAAGCTGGAAATGTAATCATTTGAATATGTGCCATCTTTTAAAAAATATTTATGGGTTTTGTTTTGCTTTTTTTTTTTTTTTTGAGGTAGGGTCTCACTCTAGCCAAGGCTGACCTGGAATTCACTCTGTATTCTCAGGGTGGTTTCGAACTCACGGTGATCCTCCTACCCCTGCCTTCTGAGTGCTAGGATTAAAGGAGTGCGCCACCACCCCCGGCTTAAAAAAATATTTAATTAATTAATTTATTTGAGAAAGAGACAGATGGCGCATGCACGAGAGAGAGAGAGAGAGAGAGAGAGAGAGAGAGAGAGAGAGAGAGAGAGAGAGAGAGAGAAGAGAGAGAGAATGGGTATGCCAGGGCCTCAGCCACTTCAAACAAACTCCAGATGCGTTACTCATGTATGCATTTGGCTTACATGGGTACTGAAGAATTGAACCTGGGTCCTTTGGTATTGAAGGCAAGTGCCTTAACAGCTAAGCCATCTCTACAGGCCCTTTGCCATCTTTTGTCCCACTTCAACACCAGCATGTCTGGCCTCATCATACAATCACACCATAGAGGAGTTTGAAAGTCATCTGGAAGTCCACGTACATTATTTCTAGACCACTCTATAGAAACTGAAGATGCATAAAGATCATTTTAAGGTCTTATTAAAATTCAAATTATGATTAAGTAGGTTTGGAATGGGGCCTAGGATTCTCCACTTCTTAGGAAATTCTAATACTGGAATCCTTAGTAAACGTTTAGCCAATTTTTGCTTTTCTGCTCTTAGCTTTTGATTTCTCTCATGCATCCCTGTCCCCTTGGTTTCACTTGAGGTATTCTTTTCTAACTAGTCTTTCTTATTGACAAATTTGGGTTTACTTGCTGTGGTGGTTTGCGTAAGGTGTCCCCCATAAACTTAGGTGCTCTGAATGCTAGGTTCCAAGCTGATGGAGATTTAGGAATTAATGCTTCCTAGAGGCAGTTTATTGTTGGGGGTGGGCTTATGTGTATTATAGCCAGTTCCCCAAGCCTGTGTTTAGCACACTCTCCTGTTCCTTTTGTCCACCTGATGTTGCCCAGGAGGTGATGTCCACCCTCTGCTCATGCCATCGCTTTCCCCTGCAATTGTGGAGCTTCCCTTGAGTCTGTAAGCCAAAATAAACCTCTTTTTCCCACAAGCTGCTCTTGGTTGGGTGATTTTTACCAGCAATGTGAACCTGACTGCAACACTTGCTATTCCAACAAGTGTTTTCATGGCAGAGAAGTTTTAGTATAATTCTTTATTTATACATACATTTCCAGGTTACTGGTCAACTTACCTGGTGGCCATCCTGGATAGTGTGACTCCACACCAGGCTAGCTTCCATCAGAATCCCCTAGCAGAGGGGAGGGATTTCTTAGCCACAGAAAATGGGTGTGCAGATGCTGGAGATATTTCTGTGTCTTCCTCACACCACTGGGACTAACCCTCCTTGCAAAATTTGACTCACCTGGGGGAACTTTTAAAGCAGGTAATGCATGTTGATACATACTTGTAATCCCAGTTACTTGGAAGCCTGGAGCAGAAGAATCACTTGAATCCAGGGGCTCAAGAGCAGTCTGAGTATTATAATGATACTCTGTGTCTTAATAAAATAAAAGCAAGACATGGTGCTATGGACCTGTCATTCCCGCGCTTGGGAGGTAGAGGTAGTAGGATCAGGAGTTCACAGTTATCTCCAGTTACATAGCTCAAGGCTGGCTTGGACTAAAATAGTGGTGCTGTTTTCTCTAAACAAAGAAGCAAACAAACAACGAGCACATTGGTGCCAGGAAATATCACTGGAGATTCTGAAACAAATGGTCTGAGGTGAGGACTGGGCCTTGGTGTCATTAAAAAGCTGACTTGGGAATTCTAATTTTTTTAAAAAAATATGTTTTTTTAAATTTATTTGACAGAGAGAGAGAGAGAGAGAGAGAGAGAGAGAGAGAGAGAGAGAAGAGAGAAGAGAGGAGAGAGGAGAGAATGGGCACGCCAGAGCCTCCAGCCACTGCTAACAAACTCCAGACGCATGCGCCCCCTTGTGCATCTGGCTAACGTGGGTCCTGGGGAATCGAACCTGGATCCATTGGCTTTGCAGGCAAGTGCCTTAACTGCTAAGCCATCTCTCCAGCCAGGGAATTCTAATCTTTGTTGTTGAGACAGAGTTTCATTAAGTTGCCCAGGCTGTCTTCAAGTGTGCAGTGCTCTTGCCTGAGCCTTCTGTGTGACAGGAAATACTATTGTGTTCTTAGGTCTTATAGATACCCACCTATGTGTGTATTTGAATACTACCTGCCTTGTCTCATGGATGCTGTATCTGCCATTTACTGCTGTGTAACAGACCACCGCAAATCCCACAAGCGTCAGCATTTACTGCCTCCTGTGCATCATGGAGGCTGCCCAGCAGCAGTTCTGATGATTGCAGTGTGGCTGGCAGGGCCTGGCTCTGACCAAGGTTTAGTCTACCTTGGGGTTCATATGCATCTCATTCTTTGGGTCCAGCATGGCACCTGGGGCTTGTTGTCATGGTGATGGACAGAACCAAGGAAAGTGAGTGGAGACATTTGACCCCAGCTTCAGACTGTCACACTTCCTCCTCTGCCCACATTCCACTGGGCAGTGTTAGCCTCAGGCCAAACCCAACATCCGTGGGTTATGAATTCCAATTCCTTGGCCATGCCTCTCAGTGGGAATGTTTTGAGCAGAGTGATAATTGAGAATTACTATTCTATTCTGCAACTCTCTAGGAAGGTAATTACTGTTTCCCCCATCTATTCAACTTATAATTTAAAAATGATCCCACAGATCATCACCTTTCTATGGCATCCAAGTTCACCCTCCTTATTTTTTTTTTTAACACTTATTAACTGTCTGTTGGTTTATGCAAAGCTGTATTGGATCCTAACGTAAAAGGAAAACAGTACATGCTGTCTATTTGAAGTTATGAAATTTTGGCTTCTCATAAAATTTAAAGTTTTTAAAGCATTACATTTGAATTATTTTGATCCCTGGGGCTTTTGCCTCCCCCTTTGTTCTAGCCTGGCTCTTTCCACATATCTGTCTGGATGTGTTCATAGCCCCCAGAGATTTGACCTTGTTCCTTTCTCTGCAGGATGCTCCTGGGTGTACCTGAGAGCTTTCTTTTCTTTTTTCCTGCCACTCTTTCCATAGATAGCTTTTCTAGACTAAAACTTGGAGTCTATGTATGTGTTCAGTAAATACACCTGTGTGATTCAGCTTGTATTTCTGCTGTGAGGTCACACAGGGCGCCGTCCACTCTCTGCAGACCACTGACCTCCAGGAGTTCTAGTATGAAGGCTGCCACTATCTTCCCACAGTCTCTGGACTCAGGGATCTGGGGAACTCAGCAGTAGGCTGAAAGACTTTTTCACATGTCCCCCACAGAGCACTGTGGCATATGGTAGGTACAAATTAAATTAAAAACAGTAGTAACCTAAATATCTAATTATTCCCTAAGGCAACTATGTAAATCAAGCACACTGATATTTCTGGGTTATAAACTTAAGCCCTTTGCAATTAATTTTATGAAATGTACAGAGATAAAAAAAAAAAACTTCGTCATTTTGCCAACTTTTGGAAGGTAACTCTTGGGTCAATAAAACTAGGTGGTGGGATAGGCATGGCTTTGGCCATAAAAATGAAGCATTTGTAACTTGGATCAACCAAGTACTGATGGGTGACTTTGAGAAAACTTCTTCACCTCTCTTCATCTTAAGTTAATAAGGATAGTGTTCTTTCTCATCGAAGCAGAAGGGCATGGATACGTCTCACAGTAGATAATAGAACTTAGGAATTGATAGTCATTGGGTACCTGTGGTTTTGGCTTAGAAAGACCACGGTGGTGTTAACCATCACAGCTTTTACAAAGTGTATCCCCCTTTAGACATAGTGCTTACCAGTGTTACTGCGTTTTCACATTCCTCCTTAATTGACTGGGATTGATGTATCTCTTTCTGATGTACCAAGGCTACTGCTAGGGACAGCCGTTGCCTGGATCAGGTGACATGGCTTAAGAATTTCTGATTCACGGAGGGCGGCTTGTTCTTGTGTGCACATGGCTCACAGCATCCACACTCATCTATGCTTCACACTGTTTCACTCTCTGCTGTCCTGGCTACTGGCCTGGCCTCTGGACGGGGGAGTCCTGAGTGTTGGTAGGTTTGTAATCAGATTGATAAATTTTAAATAAAGTCTACCAATGTATGAACAAGTGTGCAAATATGCAGTGTGCAAATGTATACATATGAATGTGTCCAATGTGAACATGTGTACAGATGTGTACAACTGTGCAAATGGGTATAAGTATGGGCAAGTACACAAATGTGGCAGTATGAAAAATGCATCCATAAGTGTGCAAGCATGTCAGATTTGACATGTGTCCATAAGTATGCAAATATGCTACTATGGACATGTGTTAAGCATGTGTATAGTATGCATAAGTGTACAAGTGTTCAGGCATGTGTTCAATTGTATACTTGTGTACAAAGTACCATTGTGTATTTGGGAATTAAATATTTATCAGAGAGATATTTTATCAACAATTCTATTTGAAAAAATGTTTCCTGGGACTGAAGAAATGACTTAGTGGTTAAGATGCTTGCCTGCAAAGCCAAAGGACCCAGGTTTGATTCCCCAGGATTCATGTAAGCCAGGTGCACAAGGTGGTGCCTGTGTCTGGAGTTTGTTTGCAGTGGCTGGAGGTCATGGCACACCCATTTTCTCTCTCTCAAACAAATAAAATTAAAAAAATGTTTCTTAACTCTTACCATATATCAAATGATAATCCATATGATTCAAAGGCATACTAAAAAACCCTCTAAGTCTACATATAGGGCCTTTACAAGATCTTTAGGTGAGAAATGATTTTATAACACAGATGCCATAAAGATATATATCTTAAAATTTAAACTTAACTGTCAATTGAGTTAAAGCACAAACAATATGAAGGGAAAACCAAGATAAATAATGAAGTATTAATTTCTTTACTATAGAAACACCCTCTATTAGCAAGGCAGATTACCCAATAGAAAAATAGATAACTGACAAGGCAAAATGTATTCATATCTCATTGGTAAATGATAAGTTACTAAGCTAACTACCCCCAAAATGCAAATTAAAACAAAATTTGAACATAATGGATGCTGATCTTAAAATTGAGCAGGTAGTTGGGATTTATGATGGAGGCACTGATGGAGTGTTCTAAATATAGTGTATATTGGAATCACCTAGAGATCTTTTCAAAGCACAAATCCGATGGAGGAACTAATTCATTTTAGCATCTGAAATTCTGCTTTTCTATTTGGTAACGAGAAATGTCATCGTTGTTGGTGTACAGATTATAATTCTAGCCACTAGGATATCTCTTAATATATATCCATTCTGTCATACCAGGATGGGAAACTTAGAAACAATTACTACTTTAGAAAAATATCAACTTTGTGTAGAAAGTTTGAGATAGTTCTCTGAGGTTAAAATGATGTGGAATTGCTATTTAACTCACAGAACGGAAATCCAAAAGAGTCTCATTTTGACTTTATAGTATGTTACATCTGTGCTAGAGATAAATTTACTTTTCACCTCCTGATAGGATGCTCTTTCGTCTTCCGTACCATGGAATGCAGTAGGAACTGGGTGAACACACACCAGCAATTGAGTGTAAATGTTTAGACAGCCAGAACAGCCCTCAGATAATAGTTCTTTCAATGCCAAGAAAATACGTTGTCACTTAGCACTCAGATGTGCCAGGAGCAGTGTCCGTTGCAGTAGAGAGGAAGGAATGGCAGAGCTGCTCCATATTGATTGAATTGTCTCATAAAAACTTGTGAAAATGTCTATCTGGTTAAAGAAAAAGACTGCTGTTAGAGAAAGTTATTTTTGTGGCATCAAGTCTGAGGACACCGTGATTCAATGAAATAGCATCACTTAAAAAAAAAAAAAACTTTTAAAATTGACAGCTTCCATAATTATAGACAATAAACTATAGTAATTCCCTCCCTCCCTTACTTTCCCCTTCTCAACTCCACTCTCCATCATATCGCCTCCCTCTCTTAATTAGTGTCTCTTTTATTTTAATGTCATCATCTTTTCCTCCTATTATGAGGGTCTTGTGTAGGCAGTGTCAGGTGCTGTGAGGTCATGGATATCCAGGCCACTTTGTGTCTGGAAGATTGCTTCGCACGTAGCCCTATCCTTCCTTTGGCTCTTGCAATCTTACCGCCACCTCTTCCACAACGGACCCTGACTTTAACATGAGTAATATTGTCCAGGAGGCTGGGGTGAGGATGGAGTTGAAGGAAGTTGTTGTAGGAAGACTGAAAATACGTGTGAAGGCACGCAGACAAGAAGTGTATCCAGGCAACAGAAACAAAAGTACAAGAAAATACGAAATTTACATAAAAATCCATGCAAATGCATTGTTCTTATAATTTCTGTGGGCCTAGAGTCCATAGGAAAAAGCTTAACTATTGGTAGGGAATTGTAAAGCTGCCTTTGGAGCCATCAGGTAGGCACATAGGAAGCTTCTGGAGTGGGTTGTGTGGCCACAGTAACTGTCCTTCCTTCCATATAGACAGGAGCTGCCAGCTCTAGGGTCAGAGTTAGGGAACCTGGACAGGTGGATCTGGTTGTTTCTCAAGAGAATCTACGTTATCTAAAGACATGTAGTGGGGAGGGGGAAAGCCTAGGACGAAGTTGAGCTTTGGTTTTTGTTCCATTTCTCATAACACATTTTTGGTGTGATTTGGACCATGGGATACATATATTTTGTGGCTTCAAATTGTTTTAGGGAAGAATATTCCCTAATTTAATCCTTTCCACTTGTATACTTCTTAAGGTTTGAAACATTAGAGTTCTGGCAAACAGATTTGGGTGGCCTTTTATTTTGGACGTTAGAAAGAAAATTTGTGAGAGATGAAATCTTTGCAATCAATAAAAAGATAATTAACGTGTGTGTGCATGATTCTGCCAGGGTTTCTTGCAACTGTAAACACACCTTTCTGGCTTTATATGGGTTAGTAGGGAATTGAACCTAGGCTTGTAGGCTTTGCAAGTGCCTTTAACCAATAAGCTATCTCCTCAGCCCTGATATATAAAATCATTTTTTAAAAACTTATTTGAGAGAGAGTAAAAGAGGTAGAGAGAGAAAGGGAGAGAACTGGCACTCCAGGGCTTGCAGCTGCTGCAAACAAACTCCAGATGTGTGCGCCCCCTTGTGTGCATGTGTGACATTGCATGTCCGTGGCACTGTGTCTGGCTTATGTTGGACCTGGAAATTCAAACATGAGTTCTTAGGCTTCGCAGAAAAGCACCTTAACTGCTAAGCCATCTCTGCAGTCCTGAAATACTTTAAAAAATTTATTTATTTGCATGTGTGTGTGCATGTGTGGTGTGTTCATGTGTGCATGCGCATGTGCACACCAGATTCTCTTACCACTGCAAAGGAACACCAGAGCTTGCACCACTTTTTTCGCCTGGCTTTTTACATGGGTGATTGGAAATCGACCATGATCCAGTAGGCATGGCAAGCAAGTGCCTTTGCTGCTGAGCCATCTCTGCAGCCCTAAGGTATGAAATCCTGAAGCAACATTGGACTCAACAGATTGCTATGAGGTATCATGGATTTCTCTAGCTTCTTCAGAGTTTAAGCTAAAATCATTACCTGCTATAAATAAAATAATAAAATAAAATAAAATTAATAACTGGGCTCTCACAGTCACTTGGTAATATCACAAACCACTTTTATCTTGGACCAATTCATCATTTTTTCCAGACAATAAGCAGGGAATCATAATTCTGGTATCTGCCTGGCATGGAGAAAGGATGAAAGTGCCTTTGAACTCTTCCATGTGGCTCAGCCATCTCAGGAGAGGCTGAGAGTTCCCAAGGGAGACCTCTTAGGTAAGGGAAATCTCCAGTGTCAGCTGGATATATATCTGCCCCACGCACCCTTACCTCTCCCCTATGGCCACCATGATGAATAATCACACATCTGAATCTGGGAGGAAATGTGAACTGCACTGAGAAAAAAAAAAAAAAAGACTTTTCTTTGTCGTGGTTCTTGCTCAAGCTGTCCATTGCAAGGTGCCTGTGGTTTTGTGAAGTGGCAGGACATTAGAAGGACCGACTGATCTTTGTTTTCTCAAAATGTACTCCAGGAACACACAGGGCCACTAGGCACAAAAGGGGATCTTTGCACTCCCCTAGTTAAGGGGTTTAGATTTAGTGAATAAAAATACAAGACAACAGTTAAATTTGAATTTCTGATAATAATCCTTTAGCATAATTAGGTCATAAAGACTGCATAAAACCCTGTTAGTTTGATTGGCTATGAGAGCTTCTCAGTGGAAAGGAACCCATAACTGGAACTAGGAACCAATTCAGAACCCTATGGAGATGGGATAAAGAGCTCCCATGAGAAGCCCCCACTAGCCTTCATCCAAAAGTGAGGGTACACCCATCAACATCTCACTAAATGAACAATGTCTATCCCCTTCTACCTATCCCAATCTCACTCTCCATTGGAGAATCTGGTTTTGTTTTATCAGAAAGCAGCAAGAACCGAGGACAAGAATAATCTACCAACAAGATGAGGACAGAGAACTGACTTCCTGACAGGAGATGAAGCACCCCTCACACAGCAGCCAGGCCAGGGGAAACCACAGAGGAACGGATGAGATGAGCAAGGGGGCTGCTTCCGCGGAGAGCCTGATAACCTGGGCCAGGTGACGGAGACGGACACTGAGGACACACAAAACGCACCAAAGCAGAAATCCCGAAGCTTCCGAGAGCTCCTCACTGAAGCAAACTTAAAGCACACCCACCAAAGCTCAGGGAAGTTTGCGGAAGGGGGGCAGAAAGAATGTAAGAGCCACAGGGTGGAGGAAATATCCAGAGATAGAGCCCATCCCACAACGACAGACTGCTGCTCTCACAACACATGACCCACGACTACGTGGTGAATGCCAGTCACCCCACTCTAAGGAGAGCCCTCGGTGGAGTGGGCGCAGGGAGGAGGAAAATGATGATGCCAATATGTGATGTGTCCATACAAAGTTTCTACTTAATTATTAAAAAACAATCCTATACTGTTCGCCTCCCCCACTATTTCTTATAGTCTATGCAGTTCTTTCCTGAAAGGATTGTCCTGAAAGTGTGCCCCAAACTTACTTTTAGTGCTTGGGATCCACTTTTCCTTGGTCTAGGAATTAGCTGTTACAACGTTTCCTGAGATGTGATCACCGTTGCAAAGGAAACAACATTCCTTGCTCATACTCACGCTCCTAGAACAAATCCGTGCTGTGCTGCAAGGTAGACCTTTACAAAGACAAGAGTTGACTTGTAGAAAGTAGAAAACATATGCCAGGCGTGGTGGCTCACGCCTTTAATCCCAGCACTCGGGAGGCAGAGGTAGGAGGATCGCCGTGAGTTTGAGGCCTTCCTGAGTCTCCATAGTGAATTCCAGGTCAGCCTGGGCTAAAGCAAGACCTCAAAAAAAAAAAAAAAAAAAAGAAAAAAGAAAAGAAAAGAAAAGAAAAGAAAAGAAGAGAAAAGAAAACATAACCCTTGAATAACCCTTAAGGTTTCATGATCCTCCTCTTTTAGGGAAGAAGAGGTGCCAGCAATTAAGAAAAGTGACAGAAGCCGGGCGTGGTGGTGCATGCCTTTAATCCCAGCTCTCGGGAGGGAGAGGTAGGAGGATCGCGAGTTCGAGGCCACCCTGAGACTCCATAGTGAATTCAAGGTCAGCCTGGGCCAGAGTGAGACCCTACCTTGAAAAACCAAAAAAAAAAAAAAAAAAAAGAAAAAGTGACAGAAGACATGAACAATTTTCTAAGACTTGTAGAATCTTGGTCATTTGTCATCCCCTTCATCTCAGTAATCTCTGTCTGCTTTCCCAGAGCAGCTGCCAGTGAAGTCCTTGCAAGGCACGAGGGATGGCTCCGGTTGAAGAACTGCAGCGACCACTTCTACAACACTCAGAAACTTGGGGTAACATATGACACATATTCTAAATGCCTCAGCAAAACAGAAAGGTGGCTTCCAGGGGCTAAATGATACGTCGGAACTGAAAACTGCATGATTGAAAAGCACGCGAGAGAAAAGTGAACTGTATTTAGTAATTTTAATAGAGGCATAATACTTCACACATGGGCTGAAATTTGCATACATATTTGGATTTTTGTGGCGTGGTGGCTAATGCCTTTAATCCCAGCACTCGGGAGGTTGAAGTAGAGGGATACTGTGAGGGTGAGCTCAAGCTTGTGCTAGATTTAGTTCCCGGTCACCCTGGCCTTTAATGGATATCCCACAAAAAGTTACAAAGAGGGCTGGAGAGATGGCTTAGCGGTTAAGCGCTTGCCTGTGAAGCCTAAGGACCCCGGTTCGAGGCTCGGTTCCCCAGGTCCCACGTTAGCCAGATGCACAAGGGGGCGCACGCGTCTGGAGTTCGTTTGCAGAGGCTGGAAGCCCTGGCGCGCCCATTCTCCCTCCCTCCCTCTATCTGTCTTTCTCTCTGTGTCTGTCACTCTCAAATAAATAATAAAAAAAAATTAAAAAAAGTTACAAAGAAAACAAAATGCGCTTGCTATGTTTTTTAAAAGATTGTACAACTTTGAGTTGCACAAGTACTTATAATTTACTTAGTGGTTCTTCCATTATTAGACGATGATATTTTGCCTTTTTTCTTTTTATAAATGCTGATCTGACAAGCACTTTTATACACACTATTATTAAACATGTAAGTGATTTGATGTGATATAAAATCTAGTGCCCTGAGGGCCACGGAAGTACATGAGGTGACTTGGCATGATCCAAAAGGTATAGTGAATTATGCTTCTGATTCACAAGATCTTTTAAAATTTTTTCTCTTATCCTTTTAGGTCAGATTGTTGCTTTGGGTCCACTTTACTACTTTCATTTTCCTAACTGAACTTTAATAAGCAATAAAGCAGGAGATGGGGCTGCAGTATCTTCCACTTGCATACGAAGTAAAATAAGTATAGAGTAAACACCTTACAGGAAAAGTACTCAATTTTTATTAAATGGAATAATGGGTCTGACTCAAAGCATTTTTTTTTTCAAACTAAATTGCAGGTTACTTGACTGAAGGTCTTGCTAGCTGTCTAAATTAAAAAAAAAAAATCTAAAAATAATAAGCAAGGATTTCAGATGAGTCAAGCTCCCCGTAACAACCACCACCACCACCACTACGGTAAACCATGGAGCTCTCTGACTGGTGAGTCATGGCACCTGGGAGAAGCCCCAGGACTCACGGAGACACTGATCTGCTCAGCAGCGTCTCAGCACAGCTCACTTCCTGGCTGCGCACAGGGCCGCTGCCACCTGGTTCATGTGGCTCGACAGTCATTTCATGAAGGGCTCGCAGACGAGTGATTCATGAGCCCCTCGGCTTCTACTGATCAACATGGAACACAATCTGTCGCCAACCACCGCCAATGCTAGCTGCCGAAAACCTTGTTGGAACTGGCACCTGCCTGCTGGGGGAGTGTCACAGCAGTGCCCGAGTGACAATAGAAATGTGCAGATCCTTGTGTGCGACAGTAAGCTTGGTCATGGTTTGGAAGCAGGTTGGGCTGAATGCTGGAATCTTACAGAACTCAGGTCTATTAAAGAAGGGCCTGCCCGGCGGAGCGAACACTCTACGCTCTGGACCTCGAGCTGCAGCTGTTCCAGGGCTTATATAGATTGTGTGTGGTGTGTGTCTGCATTTCTGCATTTAGGCTGCTAGAATGCTCAGCTTCAGGTGACTGACAAATAAAAGCTTCTCTTGGTCATTTGAATATAAAAATATATGTAATATATATATGGATATATTTGATATTTGCTTTTGATCAGAGAGATGACAAAGGATGCTACAACTGGCTCATGTGGCTAACTTGAGCAATGTCTTCCATGGCATAAGAGAAGGCAGTATTAAGTGTTGTGGAATAGAGGACCTCATTTAGCTAAGTATTAGCTGAGTAACTCCAGGCCAACATTTACTAGCCTCAATTTCCTCCTGCATAAAATAGTAACAATTGACCTCATAAGACCAACTCCAACAGGTGTTTGAGAATTCCAGGACTGGTAGTTCAGTGGTGAGAGTATTTGCTGAACACGAGTGAGATTTGGGTTCAATGTCTTGTACAAGATGGAAGAAAAGAGAGGGAGAGGACCAGGTAAAGGGTATAGAATATTCAGTCAGGGACTAAAGATGACACGTTTTCTTTGCATGCTTGTGTGCAGTATGATTAAATCAAGACCCAGCGTCAACACTGTGATGGGTGTGGAGGAAAAGTTCACTGTAGTGAATGACAGTGACGTCATAATTAATTTTGTTTTGGTCTACGTGTATATAACAAGGGATGTGGCATGCGCATGGGCCTGTGCTTGCCCAGGGCGGGGGATGTTCTTTCAGGATGGCTGGAACAGAACGTGGGTGTCCTGCGTCATCACTCTTCTGCCCTTTCTTGTCCCACAGCTCCCTGCTTTTCATGAGCCTCTGCTTCCCTCTGTGGGACTGGGACTATAGGTGTGTCACGATTCCCTGCTGTTTACATGGGCTCTGGTAATTCAAACTCAGGCAGTTTCAGGTCACCTTGGGCCCTCATGCTTGTGCATTGACCACTGAGCCATCTCTCCAGCCCGAGGGTTTTGGGATCACAATTACTGAGACTTGACATACTTGTGTTAGTTAGGAATGCTTCCCACTGAAAAGCAATACGAAGACCACCCATGGCTTATATGAGTGGTTCTTAAATTTCACCTTGCATCAGATCTACTTGGAGGGTTGGATAAAACCCCACGTCTGTGCTTCAACCCCTGAGTTTCCAATGCAGCAGTTTGGGGGTGAGACCCAAGGATTTACATTTTTAACAAATGCCCTGGTGTGGTGGTGGTGGTTTGGATGGTGCCCTCCCCCCCATGCACTTATGCGTTTTAAAAGCTTCACAGCTCGTAGCGACTTGGAGGGTAGAGCCGTCCTGGAGGAGGCAAGTTGCTGGGAATGAACCTTGTGGTTCAATGGCCCCTCGCTTGCCAGTGTTAGTGGGCTCACCCTCCTGCTACTGTTGTCTGCCTGATACTGTCAAGGTCATGGCAGGCATTCCCCTGCCATCATGAAGCTTTCCTTCAAGACTTTAAGGCAAAATAAATCCTTTCCTTTCATAAGCCACTTCTGGTCACTAGGACCGTTCAGGGGCATCACTTTCAGAACCAGTTGGTGCAGGTGACAAGATATAAATTGTCTAGTGGACAAGAAGTTTGGACACAAGTACTTCTGAGAACTGGTTTTTCATCACTTCGTGATACATCAGGGACACAAGATTTTCTGTCCAGGTGAAAACTTGTATATTTTAATTTCATGCATATCTTTCAATAGTTACAATATGGCTATTGTGCTGAATGTCACATCCTCACACTCTCTTCAAAGGTGAAAAGAACCAACTTCAAAAATAAGAATGGGGCTGTAGATTTGGTTCAGTGGTTAAGGCACTTGCCTGCAAAGCCTAATGGCCTGGGTTTGATTCCCTGGAACCCATGTAAACCAGATGCAAAAGGTGGTGTTATGCATCTAGAGTTCATTTGCAGTGGCTAAAGGCCTTGATGCATCTATGTCCTCTCCTGATTGTATCTGTCTGTTTACAAATAAATTAAAAAATTATTTAAAAAACCCTAAGACTGTCATATGTTAACATTTGAAACCTATAGCAGAGATTGCCCCACTTGGCTGTAACCTGTGTATGTGATGTTCCTAGCAAATGAACTTGGTAAATGCATTGACTTATAATTTTCCTTTGTTCTGTAACTGGAGAAGTTCATACATCTTCTACAGAGGGATGTGTTATTCAGGATAACCTGAATTTGTTTTTTCTGGGCTGTGATCACTCATATTTGGTTCAGAATAAATTGTCTTCTATTCTCTTTGAAGAATAAAAAAGGTATAAAGAGGGATTGAATAGAAGGGAAAATCCCATAAATATTTTTTTTCAGACTAGCTCAGAGGCACCATTTTGGCATTGGCTAATTTTTACACTGGACACATATTCCTTTGCAGAAAGGGTAATCTTGGGTTTTTAGTTGGCATATACTATAGTCTGGATCTTAAATGTTCTCCAAAGGGTCACGTGGCAGAGGCTTGTCACCAGCTTGGGACCCTGTTGGGATGTGGCGGAATGCTTTAAGAGGTGAGGTCTAGGGGAAGGAAGTTAGGTTATTGGGAGCATGTCATTGAAAGGGATATTGGGGTTCATGGCCACGTCCTTTCCCTTTGCTTCCAGCCACCACGAGGTAAATAGCTTTAACCACATAATCCTACCATGATATTCTGTTTCAAAAGAGGTCCCAAAGCAACATGGCCAGATGACCAGGACTGAAACCTTTGAAACTATAAGTCAAAAATAAATCATTCTTTATCTTTTTATTTTTTGTTGCTGTTTTGTTGTGGTGCCTGGGCATGGAACCCAGGGCCTTGAACATGACACACAAGTGTTCAACACTGTAGCTCCATCTTGAGGCCTTTACTCATCCTTTAAATTGGTCATCCAAGGGAATTTGTCTCAGTGACAGCGGATCATATTGCTTTCACGGAAGTTACATGTATGTCTCCCGTTATTGTCAAGGATTTGTAAACTATTGCTAGGCTTGAAATGGATCACCTCCCTGATGAGCTAACATTCAGTGGAGTCCCACAGGTACGAGTCTTTGCATCTTGTTTTTGACATAGCTTTGAGAAAATCCACGAAATGTCATTTCTGTCCTTATCTTACACTGACACTGATTGGACTGGGAAAATAAAGCCTCTTTGAGAAAACCTCCTGATGCACACACCAAATTTTATCATGGGCCACATCTTAATATCTCATGTTTTTTAATAAGAAATGGTTTTTCACTTGTTTTTGGCTTTGCTTCTGATTTCCCTTATCAAAACACTGTAAACACTTTTTTTTCTTTTAATCTGATCAAAACAGACCAAGCCTGAAATCAGAAATGATTCTTGCTTTCTCTATTTTTGGAATTCCATATAAAATTGTTTCATTTGAGTAAACTGTGCAATAGGCAGGATGCGGTGGGGTGAAGAGACAGGTCTAATGGCAAGAAAAGGAGCCATAAAGCGTTGGGCTCCGTTGTAATGGGAACAGACAGAATTAATGGCACCTTTAAGATGCTGATGAATTCACTTGCTTAGGTTCAGAATTCTCCAAGGTGAACCATGCCTGTGGGTTGGGTGTTTTGCTTCCTTGTTTGGGTTGTAGCCAGCTGGAGGAAGTTCTACTCTGGCTGTCTGCAGCCAAGTCTGAAAGGAGAGGACTCACGGAATCTCTTGGGAAGGTGCTTTCTTGAAATTCCTGTTGCCTGCATGCCTTGCAGCTGAGAGAGCAAGTCCCCCTGGCTGGAATTGGTCCCCGCTGGCTCTGTGTTTAGCTGGCTGGTAGCAAGGAGCTAAGTATGTTGCATTCTCCTGGCTTCTTGCTTGTTCACCTGGGACCCCTGAGAGGTGGCCATTGTCACAGGCTTCTAGGATGAGGGTTGTACCTCAATCCCTGGAGGTAAATGTTTACTCAGGGATTGTTGCAGTTAACTTCCAGTTGCTGGCAGAAAGGAGATGTTTGGAGGAAAGGATTTATTTTGGCTTTCAGACTTGAGGGGAAGCTTCATGATGGCAGGGAAACTGTATCATGAGCAGAAGCTGGACATCACCTACTGGCCAACATCAGGTGGACAACCGTAGGAGGAGAGTGTGCCAAACACTGGTAAGGGGAAGCTGGCTATTATACCCGTAAGCCTGCCTCTAACAATGCACTGCTTCCAGGAGGCTCCAATTCCCAAATTGTCGTCAGCTGGGGATCTAGCATTCAGAACACACCTCATTTGAACTCCAACAGGGACCTTGCTAGATATAAAAAGAATCTATACCATCCCCTTTAATGGAAGAAGAAAGTTCTGCCCTCTAAATGGAAACTTGGATTTCTCTTCTTCTTTTTAACATATTTTATTTATTTATTTATTTGAGAGGGAGAAAGAGGCAGAGAGAGAGGAAGGGAGAGAATGGGCATGCCAGGGCCTCCAGCCATTGCAAACAAACTCCAGATGCATGCGCCCCCTTGTGCATCTGGCTTACGTGGGTCCTGGGGAATTGAACCTGGGTCCTTTGGCTTTGCAGGCAAGTGCCTTAACTACTAAGCAATTTCTGCAGCATGGTTCTTCTTCTTTTGCTGAAGTTTTCCTTTCTTTTCTGTTTCCCAGTCACTGACATATAGAATCAAAGACAAGTTATGGTTCCTGACTTGTATCAAAAATCAAAAATGTGATCAAAGGGCTGGAGAGATGGCTTAGCGGTTAAGCGCTTGCCTGTGAAGCCTAAAGACCCCGGTTCGAGGCTCGGTTCCCCGGGTCCCACGTTAGCCAGATGCACAAGGGGGCGCACGCGTCTGGAGTTCGTTTGCAGTGGCTGAGGCCCTGGCGCGCCCATTCTCTCTCTCTCCCTCCATCTGTCTTTCTCTCTGTGTCTGTCTCTCTCAAATAAATAAATTAATTAATTTAAAAAATAACTAAATAAATAAAAGTTAGTTTTGAAACATTCACATTTGTTCTAAAAAAAAAATGTGATCAAAGACATGGGCATGTATTGGAACTATAAGGGAGGCAGTAATCTTCCCACTTATAGACAAAGGGAGACCTATGAAGAGATGTAGTGGGGGGCAGTTCCCAAGGGAACTCTGGAGAAATGAACCTGAAAGTCACATTCCTTCTATACTGGGTTCCATGGAGTCAGAATCTCAGGGTGGCCTTGGAAAAGAATGAAAAAGATAAGTAACGTATGACGTATGGAAGATCTTAGACTTACTGAGTCAATATGTTGGGGACTGAACAAGGGGTATAATAGGCTGGACTTTTTCCCCCCTGAAATTCATACGCTGTAGTTTTTCCTCCAAGTACCTCAGGCTGGGATTGCTTTTGGGAAGAAGGCCTTTAAAGAAATGATTACATTGTGGGGTTGGGCAGATACTAAGGGGTTAAAAGTCTTTGCTTGCAAAGCCTACTGGCCCAGGTTCAATTCCCAAGCCGTTTAGTAAAGCCAGATGGGTGTTTGTAGTAGCAAGAGACTCGGGCGCGCGCGCGCGCACACACACACACACACACACACACACACACACACAAGTAAATATATATTTTGAAGTGATTAAGTTAAAATGAGACTGTGAAGGCAGGCCTTATTTCAACATGACTGGTGCTACCATGAGAAGAGATTATGATATGAAAGTAGGAAGACTGATTGCAGTTAACAAGTGGCTTGTTGTTCATCAGGCAAAGACTTAAGAGATAAGAAGACAGGGCTGGAGAGATGGCTTAGCGGTTAAGCGCTTCCCTGTGAAGCCTAAGGACCCCGGTTCGAGGCTCGGTTCCCCAGGTCCCACGTTAGCCAGATGCACAAGGGGCGCACGCGTCTGGAGTTCGTTTGCAGAGGCTGGAAGCCCTGGTGCGCCCATTCTCTCTCTCCCTCTATCTGTCTTTCTCTCTGTGTCTGTCACTCTCAAATTTAAAAAAAAAAAAAATTAAAAAAAGAGATAAGAAGACAGAGGTATAGCAAAACAGGAACAAGATTCTCTCTCTCTCTCTCTTTTTTTTTTTTTTTTGATAGAAATGATTTCTCAGGAATGAGAGGTGGGGGGAGGAAACTAACCAGTTGCCACTGACTGCCAAAGGGCATTGGGATTTTACTTCTTTGTGAATGTTCTTCCCCTTTCCTTCCTTTGTCCTTGGATTGCTCTTTGTGGAGCGCTGGCTCTGGCTCTGTTCCTGTGCTGTTTCTGGACTTGTGGCTGGGTACCCAGGCTTCGTTCACATGGGGGAGACCCTGGCCTGAGGGCTGGACCTACAGTCATCCTGCTGTCGTGGGTACCAGCCACTCAAACGCACACGACTTCAGGGCGGTTGGTCTCAAGACCTTGTGGTACGACCTTGTGACTGCCACCCACAAGCCAGAGGCCACTTCAGAGACTAACTCACTGAACTCACAATGCAGGGCCTTCCCTGGGCGAGTTCTCTCCGGCTGTCAGTATCAATAAGAACCCAGCGTAAGGCACAGGGCGTCCCGACACTGCACGTACCTGCCACCCTTCCAGACAGTGGAGCATTTGATGTTGCCTTCCCGGCGCGCCAAAACAAACACGCATGAGTGTCCTCAGAGGGAAATTTACTAGTTCCTATGACGTGTAACCAGGGCCTGGCCCAGGACGAGACAAACGAAGTGCCTTGGGCATAAAATATAAGGAGACGAGGTCATGCAATCTGCAACTATGGGACTGGCACAAAAAGTAAGGAGGTGCCCGCTCAACAGTCAAACTCCTGTAAGGGGAGGCTTAGCACTTCTACGGCTTTACTTTATTAATTAAAAAAAAATTACTTATTTTTATTTATTTGACAGAGAAAGAAGGAGAGAGAGAGAGAGAGAAAGAGAGAATGGGCGTGCCAGGTCCTCCAGCCACTGCAAATGAACTCCAGACACGTGTGCTCCCTTGTGCATCCAGCTAATGTGGGTCCTGGAGAATTGAACCTGGGTCTTTTGGCTTTACGGGCAAATGCCTTAATCGCTAAGTCATCCCTCCAGCCCTTATTTATTTATTTACCTGAGTCACCACCTGCCACATCCCAGTTGAGGTCATGTCCTGGGTGACATGAGTGAGTGCTTCTCCTTCTCAGGGCAACATGGCTTATTTTCGCAGATAGGGAGGCCACCTTGACTGTGTCAGACAGTCTGAGTCGATTTAGGTGGCAGGAACACTCCATCCCCAGAAGCCAGGCACCTCCAGTGTGTGCCAGGGCCGACATCTGCTTCGTGTTCTGTTCTTATTGCAGCTGAAGGTCAATCCCAAATGCTTGCCCTTGGTTGCAGTCAGCTTAAGTATGTTTGGAGACAGCTGTGGATACACACCCTGTGTTTCCCCAGGAGACGTGAGCAAGCGTCTTTTCATCTCAGGCAGAGGGCACTGATAATACATCAAAGAAACAACCCCAGCCAAGGCTAGCTTAGCGAACCAAAGGGTTTATCAGGGTCACTTATCAGAGCATGGATGAATCAGGGTGAGCTGCACCATTTGTAAAGCCCACCCCAGCACGGGTGACATCTCAAAAACCGCACCCCTGGATCTCACTGCACAATTTGCAGGCAGCTTGGCCGGCAGTAGGAAAGTCCTCTCCTGAGCGGTTCTTACTCCTCATACAAGGCTGCTGAGGGGCCTTGTGAATGCGGTGAATTTCAGGAACTTCCTTAGACCTGTGAGTTATTTACTTTCTGTCTCAATACACTCCTATATATTTGGAACTCCATGATTCTTTTATTTTTATTTATTCATTTGCAAGGAGAGAGAGAGAGAGAGAGAGAGAGAGAGAGAGAGAGAGAGGGAGAGAGATATCACCAGGGCCTATAGCCACTGCAACTGAACTCCAACGCGTGCGTCACTTTGTGCATCTGGCTTTACGTAGGTCATAGGGAATTGAACCCATGTTGTTAGGCTTTGCAGACAAGTGCCTTAACTGCTGAACATCTCCCAGCCTCCACCCCCTCTCAATGGAACACCATCATTCTTAATGAGATACTGTTTCTAGGTTCCCCTGCAAAGCCAAAGGACCTAGGTTCAATTCCCCAGGACCTACGTTAGCCAGATGCACTAGAAGGCACATGTGCATGGAGTTCGTTTGCAGTGGCTGGAGGCCCTGGCATACCCATTCTCTCTCTCTCTCTCTCCCTCTTTCTCTGTCAAGTAAATAAATAAAATAAAATATTTTAAAAAAGGAGTCTCCTTCTGGGGTGAACTGTTTGAATTCAGAGGACATCAATATAGCACACTCTCTCTTTGTGCCTTGTCCCAGCAGCACACTGGCCATCTTCCTGCAGCACAGCATCCAAGGTGCTACTAAGAAAACTGGTGATGGGTTCTGTTGAGTTTCCTGTTGGCTGGAATTAGTTTCCCATCACCTCCTCCAAGGACCAAGCCTAAGGAGTCTTCCAAGTTCATCTCTTCTCTCCACATCAAATACAAAAAAAAAGAATTACTCATGGAGCGTTGGAAGCACCCAAGGGTCACTGAGCAGAGACCTTCATTAAAATGGAGAGCAACAAGGGCTGGAGAGATGGCTCAGCAGTTCAGGCACTTGCCTGTGAAGCCTGACAATCCCAGTTCTCTTCCCCAGTGCCCACGTAAAGCCAGATGCACAAAGTGGTGCATGCATCTGGAGTTTCCTGTCAGTGGCTGGAGGCCCTGGCACATCCATTTTCTCTCTCTGATTGGAAATAAATAAACATTTAAAAAAATCCCAAGAGCAACAAGGGAAAATTGATTAATTAAAACACCACCGCAATGAACTAGTGATGAAGGCCTGACACATGCTTTCCTTTCTCAGACCATGAGGACAGTAGGTGGCTTCTTAGCGACTCTATTGACACACTTCAGGCCTTCCTCACTGGCTAACACCATATAAGAGGCATACTCAATGGTGCCTTGACGGGCTGCTGGTCCATGTATTTTCTCTTGGGAGATACCCCAAAACATGGAACAAGTAGATTTACTGCTCTTCCAGCTGTATCAAGAGTGTTCCTATTTTTATAACCCAGATTTTCCTGGTAGAGGAATGTTTCAGCACTGACTTCTAACTTTGGCAATAGGTCATTTCCTGGCCCATTTCTGTGGCCACCTGATTCTCTGGGGGTGATGTCTCTCCACCTTGTGCTTGGCCAGAATGGTGTCCTGTGACCTGACACAGCAGCCTTTCTCCACAGTAGCCTTGATAGGGTTTCATCATCCTTACTTTCCTTATCCCTCCATCACCAACTGGGAACATAGTTAAGCTTGTCATTCGGAAGAGGTCAGGAAATTTAACAATCTCTTCTCTGTTTTGTTCAGACATGGAACCCAAGCTGACAGCTGTGTAGGACGCAGGGGGCTCCATGTCAGCCCACTTGCTGCCCACATGTCAAGATCAGCAGCAGGACTTCCAGTTCTTTACAGTGAAACTTGGGGAATTACGTATCCATTATTTATCAGGGCTAAAAGACACAGCATCATGAAATGCTTTGGGTGATTATTAAATTAAAAACAATCACTTTTTTCATATTATTGTTTTAAATCTAAATTATCTCATTAATATATTTCTTTCCATTTGACATATCCAGTGGATTTAGGGTTTAGTGATTTTCAGAAAATATTGCATTAAGCAGAGAGAAACTGAAGGTTCCTCTGGGATTTGGGGAAATGCATGTTCTTTCCAAGGCTACCTCTAAATTTATGATGGTATTTATATATAAATACTTTTCCTGGAGTCAGAGTCTCTGTAGCCCAGGCTAACTTGAGCTCTCTGCATACACTAGGCTGGCTTTGAACTCACAACTATCTGCTGACCTCAGCCCCTTTTGACTACTGGGATTATAGACATGAGCCACCATGCCTCCTAGCTTTGTAAATATGTCTTAAAGCCACCTTCTATGTCATTCCTTGACCTATGGAGAACATTCAACTTCTCATGTGTTGTTTGCAGGGGAAAGCACACAGCACAGAGGCAGGACATATGTCTGCTTCCAGTTGTATGGGGATTAATTTCTTCCCGAAATGTGTTCCATTTCCAACTCCAAGTTGTTGAGGGAAAAATCAATATGTAGGTAGGTTTTTAGAGTCTTTAAAAAAGAATATTTATTTATTTATTTGACAGAGAAAGAGGGAGAGAGGGAGAGAGAGAAAGGGCACATCAGGGAATTTTAGTATTTAATTAATTTATTTATTTGGGAGAGAGAAAGAAGGAAGGAGGGAGAGAGGCAGGGAGAGGGAGAGGGAGAGAGAGGGAGTGGGGAGAGAGAGAATGGGTAGGCCAGGGCCTCTGGCCACTGCTAACAAACTCCAGATATAAGTGCCGCCTTGTGCATCTGGCATATGTGGGTACTGGGAAATGTAACCTAGGTCCTTAGGTGTTGCAGGCAAGAACCTTAATGGCTAAGTCATTTTTCCAACCCCAAGTGAGAATTTAAAATATTTATTTTTTATGTATTTATTTATTAGAAACAGAGCGAGTGAGTGAGTGAGAAAGAGAGAGAGAGAGAGAATGGGTGCACCAGGGCCTCTATCCACTGCAAACGAACTCCAGATGCATTTGCCACCTTGCGCCTCTGGCTTATGTGGGACCTGGAGAATTGAATCTGGATCCTTAGGCTTTGCAGACAAGCACCTTAAACGCTAAGCCATCTCTCCAGCCCCCCAAATGGGAATTTTAAATGATTGATTGTCAAAACATGGGCTAAAGGAAGTTGGAAAGACCTTCATTTTTACAAATCTGTGAGCTTTGTAAGCTGCCACACCCAGACAGCACAGTAAGCAAGGTGATTTAGATACAACCTCACAAATGCTGTCAACACTTCCTGTGGAGAAAGATGGACTGCCTTGACAGTACTGCATGATTCTTAAAGGGGATTAGGCTTCCATAAACCTAGTGAAGAGCAAATCTTCAAACCTTCTTGACATGGATTTTGTCCCAAGGCATGTCCACACAGTAAGGTGATTGTAATTGCTTCAGCCCTAAATAATACACGTCCTGGGAGAGTTCTTAGTGTGGAGTCAGCTGGGACAGTTGGTTAAATGGTCTCTATTAATATATGTTGTAGAAGTAGTCAGAGAAGGCGGATGCTGACAAACGTTGTCTTTAGTGTTTCTCTCATGGATAAATCCTAGGCTTTTTACTCTATGAAGAAAGTACCAGTTAATTTTTTATTTTTATTTATTTATTAATTATTATTATTATTATTGCAAAATCTGTTTGGAATGTGTAACTCTACCTACTCTTATTGGTTGGTGGATAGCTAGGACTGTTTTGCTTACAATGTCCCTGACTTTGACTTGCTCCAGTAGACCATATGACATCCTGATGCCAGAGCCCTTGGCAGAAGCAGCGGCTTATGCAGCATCATGAGGCTCACAATACATCAGCCAGAAAGCATTCCAGAAAATCCTAATTACAAGAATCTAACCAGTAGAGAAGTTTACTTGTTCAGCTCTGAAGAGTTCATGGTCAGGGTAGTTTTGGGTTGCTTGATTCTGTGGTTCAAAGACACTAAACACAAAAGCCTGTCCATCCTCTGCCATCCAAGGCACTGGACTCCTTCAAGCTTTATCCTCCCTGTTACTGAGGCAGTTGAAGATAAACGCTAAACTATTTAATACTTGGGGGAACACAAGAGAAATCTCCTCTTCAGTTGGTGAGATCAGCTTAGGTCAGACACCCACTGGACCTGAAAATTGTTCCTTTGAGAATGGTGTGTACTGCCTGACCTGACCTGTATCTTGGGAAGAAATGGATTTCCACAATGGGCTAAGCTATCGGTTTTCACGTTAAAGAGGCAATCAGACTAGCTTGAAGAGCTCCTTGAAGCATAATCAGGACTTTATCCTTCAGGTATTTGATTCAGCAGGTCTGGGATAAGGCCAGATAATAATTTGCATTTATAGACACTTTAGGTAATGCTAATATTGCTGGTTCTACAGCACATCCCAGAACAATTGATTTAAAGCACTGAGAACTCACCTCCAAGGCTGATTTCAACTCCCAAACAGCTTTGTTGTTACAAAACAGCAAGGCTTACACAGTTCTTTAGACCCTCACAGTACTGTCTCTAGTCGCTTCAAATATCTTCCTTCTACAACATCTGGCTTTGAACCAAGTTTTCCATCCAGCGTCCTGGCTCTTACAGAGCCTGCCTGTTGGTGTTTTTCACGGGAACACCCCCTTCATGCCACTTCTGCCCCATACAGAACAGCCTTCTTTGAAAGCGTTTGATAGTCCAGAAGAGTACTGTTTCCTTTCACCCAATATCTCTTTACTATACTATTTCTCTTCTTCCTTTGGAGACCTCAATTATGTATTAGATGATATTTGTTTACATGACATGAGAATTGTTCCAAAGAATTTTTAAAATATGCATTTGTTTAATACTTTAGCTTATATAACAAGTGGACATATTTATGGGGCACAATATGACACTTCTGCTCTTATATACAATGGGTCATGACGAGAGAAGGATAATTGGCACATATATTTTCTCAGACATCTATCATTTGTGTTGGAGACATTGAAAATCCTGTAGACTGATGTATGATGATAATTATTGTCAATCATAGGAAATTTTGCTATAGAATTATCCATGTTATTCTTCCTATAAAACTGTAACCCCTGTACCCATAAACTTTCTCTAATCCATACTACTCTTCTTATTCTGTGAGATCAAATGATTAGCTTTAACATATAAGTGAGGATATAAGGTATTTTCCCGCTTTTTATTTTGCTATGCTGAGAATCAAATTCAGGGTCTCACTGTGCCTGGGGAACAGTTCAGGAGACTTCCTCTTTCTCTACCCTCTCATTTGCTCAATACAATATGTGCTTTAGTACTCACTAAGCGTGGCCTTGTTGACAGCTTCCATAATTATACACAGAGTTTATATCTCATTGTACTTTCTATATGTGTTTCCCTGATGATTAGTGATGTACACTTGCTGGCCATTTTCACACCTTTTGTTTTGTTTTCTGTGGTGCTGGGGATTAAACTAAGTGGGCCTCATGCTTGTTAGGCAAACAGTCTGATACTGAACTAACAGTGTCTTCTCTTGAGAAGTATCTGTCCAGGTTACTTTTTCTGTGGGTTATTTGTGGATTTTCTCTCTCTCTCTCTGTTGAATTATTTATGTATTCTAGATGTAAATAAATTGTTAGATAAGTGTTTAAGATTTTTTCCCCCATTTTGTAGTTCTCTCTTTATCCTGTTGTTTCCTTTGCTGTATAGATGTAAATTTGACAAATGGGGATAATCCCATTTACCATTTTTTTTTTTTGGTGGTTCTTGTTTTGTTTTGCTTTCGAGATCATATCCAGAAAGTTTTGCCCTCTGCAATGCCCTTTGCTATAGTTACTGCTAAAATACGATGTAACAATTTATTTAGATTTTTTTGAGCCCGAATCCAATATTTTATTTACTAACACACACACTAATGCAAATGACATTCTAAATTTTACCTTTTTAAAAATAGAAATAGCTTAAATAATGAAAAATTCCAATGGTCCATTTCACATGAAACCTTCAGAATAGGCATTTAATAATAAATATATGAGAAAAAAAAAACCTTTATGTCTTTTGTGCTTTCTAATGTAAATTTTATATTCTTTACTACTCTAAGCACAGTTCAGAATGAAACAATGTTGAGAATAGATAAAAATTCCAATGAATAGTAGATTTATTTTAAATAAAAAATCTTAAAAGTTATACTTCTAAAACTATATTTTAATTTAGTTTTAAGAAAGAGAGAGAAAGAGAGAGAGGAAGAAAATGTATGCCAGGGCCTCCTGCCACTGCAAAAAGCTCCAGATGCACGAGCCACTTTGTGCATCTGGCTTTATGTGGGTACTGGGGAGTCAAATCTGGGGAGTCTGGCTTTGCAAGCAAGTGCCTCCAACCTCCAAGCCATCTCTCCAACACCCTTAGAAGTGACTTTTCTTGTCTTCTAAAAAGAATCATGGTATTTATTCTGAATCAGCAGCTACTCTTCACATGTAGATGCAGAGGATTGAGGGGAGATGTGAGGCTTGAACTCGACCTTCAGGAATGGTCCAGAAGTGGGAAAGGTGAGGTGTTTTGAAGAAAGGTAATGATTAGAGTAGAAGATTCATCATGAGAAATCATTGCTAAATGAATGATAATAGGTAATAAATCACCTTCAAAAATTAGGCAGAATCCTGGTGTGGTGGCACACACCTTTAATCCCGGCTCTCGGGAGGCAGAGATGGGAGGATTGCCATGAGTTCAAGGCCATCCTGAGACTCCATAGTGAATTCCAGGTCAGCCTTGGCTAGAGTGAGACCCTACATCGAAAAACAAATCAAACAAAAAAATTGGGCAGAGAACTTTGTAATTAGTGAAAGGGTCATAGGAGATGCTCTGGATTTTTGTTATTTGGAGTTGTATGAGAAATATATTTTAGGAAAAGTACCATCAGGGCTTTCTTCAAAATATGTTATAAATGAAAATGAAGGTGAGAGGCTGGTCTGGAGGTGAAGAGATTGGGAACAAGAAGACAAGCCCAGTACCAACCTCCACAAAGCAGCTTTGAGGCCACTCAGCTAATCTGTGTCAAATGAAGCCACTTCCCCGCTTCTTGGATCCCTGTTCTTTATTTGTTCAGTCCATGAAGTCACTGGCCAGTTTAAAGTGGCCCTCTAAGCATGTACATCTGTCTCTGTCCCTTCTATTTCTCTAGACTGGCCTGGACCATTTAACAAAAAGTTTACCTGGGAAATAACGTTTGATTGGGAAGGAGATAATAGAGATATTCAGTGGGAATGATTTACCTAAATAGAGATGTCTTCTAGATAATTAAAAGTAGGGGATGTAGCAAAAACAAAAGATATTGAAACCATCCACTTAGCAGCAGCTTCAGCAATAGATTCATTTATTAAAGATTGTTCATTAAGGGAACACTTCTGATAGACACACCAATATAGAAGACCACTGTTAGGGTTTGCATATGAAATTTCCCCCACAGACTCATGTACTTGAACATTTGGTCCTCACCTGGTAAGGATGTGGTTAGGAAGTGTGGAAATTTTAGGAGTAGGAACTTAAATGACCAAAGTCACTGATGGGTGAGTCCTTGGGAATATTTATCTCTTTGGTGTGTGTGTTTGGAAGTTTGATTATAATATGGCGAGGAGAGGTTCTTTCTGGGTTTTGTCTGGCTGGGGTTCTAAAGGCTTCCTGTATCTGCATTGGTACCTCTTTCCCAATTTGGGGGAAATTTTCTTCTATGATTTTGTGGAAGATGCCTACTATGCCTCTGGAGTGGAGTTTTTCTCCTTCTCCTATGCCCTGAATTATTATATTGGATCTTTTCATAGTGTCCCGAATATCTTGAAATTCCCACTCATACTTTTCTATAAGTTTGTCTTTCTCTTTGTTGGACTGCATTAGGTCTGCCATCTGGTCTTCTAGCTTAGATATTCTGTCCTCTCTCTCATCCATCCTACTGGTGAGATTTTCTACAGAGTTTTTTTATTTCATTAACTGTGTTCTTCATTGCTAGTAATTCTGACTGGTTTTTCTTTATTATTTCTATTTCCTTATTTATGTCTTGTATTGCCTTCTTTATTTCATTAAATCCTGCATCTTCTTTGATTCCTTTGATTTCCTCTTTGATTTCTTCTTTGATTGTTTTGATGTGTTCTTTGACCTCTTTGAACATATTTATAATCATTCTTTTGAACTCTTTCTCAGGCATTTCCTCTAACTCTTTCTCACTGGAGGACATTTCTGATGCATTAATACTTTTAGGTGGATTTATATCATCTTGCTTTTTAGTGTTTCTTGTGTTATCATGTATATATTTTTGCATCTTGGATTAAGTTAATGCTTGGATTTTCTAGCTAGCTGTGTATTCTTAGCTGTATCAATTGATTTGATGTAATATATTTTCAGGGTAGGACCTTAAGGTGTTAGGTGTGGCTCTTAAGACTCTCAGAGTATCTACAAAGATGTTCTTAGGGGTTGAGTTTCCCTGCTATAGGAGTATTCAAGTAGGCTGAGTGGAATAAAATACAGGTAGATTCTAAATTTTAACTAAACACTGTACACATTCAATCAAAAACATCCCCGAGTATGTATGCAAGAGTAGTTATTATAACGACCAGATCCTCTATCAACAAAGAGGTTAAGATTTCTGGTCTGTTGAGGGATCCAAGTCAGCTTGCGACCAAGTGAGACCCTTCCCTGGTGCAATTCCAGTTACCTTGGATGATTTTGGTCTCAGTCAAGTTGCTGCCTGGGTCGTCGGGCTGCTGTTCTGATTTCTGGAGCTGGGCACTTGCTTTTCCTGTGGGGCAAACTGAGCCTGGCAAGTGTGGCCCTGCAGATCAGTACCCCTGCTGCTGGAACTGCTGCTGCTCAAGCTGCCCCTGCTGGGTCTGTAGCCACTGCTGCTGAAGGTGTTGCTGCTGGACCCACCACTGCTGCTGCCTCTGCTGCTGCTGTAGCTGCCACTGCTGGAGCCACCACTGCTGCTGAAGCTGCTGCTGCTGTGTCCACTGCCACTGCTCCCCGTGAAGCTGCTGCTGCCGAGTCTGCCACTGCTGCCACTCCTGGGCCTGATGCTGCTGGGGCTGCTGTTACTGGTGCTGGAGCCGCTGATGTTGCTGCCAAACTCTGCTCCTGCTTGGGTCCCGCTGTTGGCCCAAGTTGGCGTGGCTGGGTCTTGGGCCACTGCTCTGTTCGCCGTAGCTGGGCTCAGGTGGTGGGGGAGGGGAGGGAGCCGCAGCTGCTCTGGTTCTCTCGCTGCTCCAAGCGTTCTTCTACCTCGCGGTCTGCTCCTCCGTTGCTCGCTGCCGCTCTCCCCTCACGTTTCCCGAGTTGCGGAGAGCGCAGTGTGAGGGGAAGCGCCTGCACCTGGCTTTTCCTGTGGCTGGAGCCTAGCCTGGCGGCTTTCTGGTGCGCCGCGGCCGCGGCGGTTGGCCGAGCTGCCGGAGCTGCTTTTCCCGCCTGTGCAGGCTCTGGAGGCTCTGGAACTCTTCTACTTCTCCGCTGCCGCTTCAATTTCCTACACACCTCACTTTTTAGTAAAAGTGTGTATTTTGCTGAGTTTTTTTGGTCTTTTTCCCCCCCAGGCTGCTTTGGTGTGGTACCTACGCCGCCATGTTAACCAGAAGTCATCGGGAATATTTATCTCTACCCACGTACCTTCCTTGGTATGATGAACTGAAGCACTCTGAAGTTCCTTTAAGTTATTTATCTTTTTTTAGGTTTTAAAAAATTTTATTTATTCATTTATTGAATTTTTTTATTAACAACTTCCATGATTATAAACAATGTCCCATGGTAATACTCTCCCTCCCCCCTACTTTCCCCTTTGAAACTCCATTCTCCATCATGTTTCCTCCCCCTCTCAATCAGTCTCTGTTTTATTTCAATGTCATCATCTTTTCCTCCTACTTTGATGGTCTTGTGTAGGTAGTGTCAGGAACTGTAAGGTCATAGATATCTAGGCCATTTTGTGTGTGGAGGAGCATGTTTTAAGAAGTCCTACCCTTCCTTTGGCTCTTACATTCTTTCTGCCACTTCTTCCACAATGTACCCTGAGCCTTGGAAGGTGTGATAAAGATATTGCAGTGCTGAGCACTCCTCTGTCACTTCTTCCTAGCACCATGATGCCTTGTGAGTCATCCCAAGGTCACTGCCATATGAAAAGAGAAGGTTCTCTACCAAAAGTGAGAGTAGAATTAATATATGGGTATGAACATTAAGAGAAGTGCTTACTGGTCAGTTTGATGAGCATAGCATATACACTTAGCCAGATAGCAGCAGACATTACACCCCTAGGACTCATGACTACCCCTGTTCTAAGTTTTCAGTATCAGGGATGTATTCCCTCCCATGGAGTAGGCCTCCAGTCCAATTAGAGGTCAGTTGATTTCCACCATGACTGATGTGCCACTATTGCACCCATTGGCTCATTTGGCCTGGCTGGCAAAATATAGGGCTTGCAGTGTCCACTGTTGAGTGTCTTCACTGGTGATTTCTCTTTCTCCCATTGAAGTGCATGAAGAATGGCTTCTTCAAGCCTTCTGTCAGCTTGTCTACAGGGAGGAGGTTATCAACTCAATTCCAGCAGGATTTCTTAGTAGCCTTGCAGCCCAAGTATGTGGAGTCTTCAGCAATAGGGTCTTACCATCTATTCCTGGTGGGAAAGCAAGGGCCTCGGCAATAGCCTGTAATGTTTTGGGGGCATCAGGGACCTCCCTGGCCAACAACTCACTGGAAGGTATCCCATCCTTGACACTGAACATTTTCTAGTAAAAATCTATAGCTCCTGAGTGTTTCATTGTCCAAAAAAGTAAGTTTCCTGATTTATTTATATCCCCTTAGATTTTGATTAGCCCTCCCTCCACCTTTCCTTTACTCAATCTTTTGGCCTGACCTCACTTAGGCCTTTTCACCCCAATTAATCTATTCTTCTACTTACATATTAAGTTATTTTTATCAGGTATTGTGGTCATAAGAACTAAGCAACTAATACAAACTGGTATAAAGAACAAAGTCCTGGAGAATAAACAAGGCATACAGAATGTGTGTAGGACTATAAGGAAACATGAAAGTCAAAACAATGGAATTATATAATGTGATGAAAATGAAAAGAGCAATTTCAAGTAAGACATTAAACAATACTGTCAAATCCTTCAGAGGGTTCCAAGAATATTGAGAAAAGAAATATTGCTTTTTAGAAAATGAGTTATTATTCAACAGTAATGATGAATTAAGTAATTTGATCAAATCTTTCACTATGAACAACTACAAAATCAAGACAAAATGGTTTTAGAAAAGTTTACATATTCTTACTGATTGAATGGCCTCGGGGTCCTGAACTCCCACACCCCCTGTTCCAGAGGGCGCACACGCGCGCACACACACACAATGAGTAGGCCAGACCTCCCAGCTCATCCCCCACCTCCCTGTTCTCTGGTCTCAGTACCCCTGCTGCTGGTGTGGGCAGCCTGGTCTCTGCCTGTGTGCTGTGGAAGCAGGTCTTTTGCTTTGGTTTCCTGACTGACCCTGTCCCTGGATCCCCAAATCCCTATTCCCTGGCTCTGGAGGGTGCATGCGGAGAGTAAGTAGGCCAGAGCTCACAGTTAGGCCCCTACCTTCCAGTTCCCTGGTTCCAGTTCCCTAAGTCTGCCTAGTCCCTGTATATGTGCTATGGAAGAAGGCCTTTTTCTTGAGTTTCCTGATTGACTGCCACTTAGGTCCCCAAATCCCTATTACCCTGAATAAGAATGTGTACAGGCCACAGTGGGACCTGGCCTCTTTCCCCTGGCACCCCAGATACCTGGCTCCTCGGTTTCCAACTCCTGCCCCCCACCCCGGGCTGAAAAGTGTGTACAAATGGAGTGAGTAGGCCAGAGCTCCCAGTTCCTCACCTCCCAGTTCCCCAGGTACCTTTGACGTATTTTCAATCTCTACAATCTGTGCATGTGCATTTGTAACCCCATCACTCCCCAATCTGGTTTACAACAGTCACTGAAAATCCTATAAGGACAAATACTTGCTTCCCCCTCAATAAAATAAAACTTTCCCCAAGATGGGTAGACCTCAGTGCAAAAACCCAGCAAAAGCCAGAAAACTGAGACATCTCCACCAAGGATGCCTAGTTCCACAATGGAAGCCTCCAAACAAATCATAGAGAAAATAACATAAATTGAATCCCAAAATGAAAACACAACAGGCTGTGTAACCCTGATCAAAAGAGGTCAGAAGAACTGCTGAACTGAAAGCAACACATCAAAAATTGAGCAATAGCATAAGTGAAATCATCTCTCAGAGCACTCAGCTTTTGTCACAAGGCTGAACTTAATTGAAGAAAACCATACAAGTCTCAAAGAACATATAAATGAATTGAAGGTGAGTCAACAAATAGAGGATTTCAAGAACAAGCTGATTAAGCTTCATGAAGACATGATCAAATGCAAAAATGAATTCCAGGAAGCATCAAGAAAACCAGACCTTGAACTGAAATTGTACCTCAAAGAAGAGATGGACATGATGCAAAACAACACAACAGAAAACAAGAATCAAATAGCACTTTAAAAACATCTCTCTACAACCCCTCACTATCAGAGTCACTCTTGAGGAAGATAGTACCTCTGAGCTGGAAGACAAGACAGAAGAAATTGATTAGGAGTCCAAAAACTTTGGTAAATTAAAAAAAAAAATCATGAGAACAGAATATGAGGGAACTGTGGGATACTCTAAAATGACCAAACATCCAGATAATGGGTATACCATAAGGAGAGGAAATCCAGGCCTGAGGCAAAGAGAACATAGTCAACAAAATTATTGAAGAAAAATTTCCCAATCTTTCAAAAAAGAGGTCCATCCACATATAAGAATCCCATAGAACACCAAACAGACAGGACCAAACAGGAGGAACTCTTCATGATAATAAAGTGTGGAAAGACTTCCTGAACCAAACCTGTAGCCCAGAAAAAGTAAACTATCACTCAACCAGTGGGATCTCATGAAGCTTTAAAGCTTTTGTACAGATAGACATACAATAATCAAAGTCAGTAGATTACCCACAGAATGGGAGAAAATTTTGATCAGCTTAAAAAAATTTAACAACCCTCTCTGAAAATGGGCCAGAGAACTGAATAGGGAGTTCTCAGAGAAAGAATTTCAAATGGCTAACACACACTTAAAGAAAATATTCACCATTCCTAACCATTAGGAGAATTAAAACAACTATGCAATTTCACCTTACTCCAATAAGGGCAGAAATCATTAAAATATTAAACAAGGGCTGGAGAGATGGCTTAGCAGTTAAGGTACTTGCCTGTAAAGCCAAAGGACCCAGGTTTGATTTCCCAGGCCCCATGAAAGCCAGATGAACAAAGTGGTGCATATATCTGGAGTTCATTTGCAGTGGCTGGAGGCCCTGATGCACCCATTTAATAAAAAAATAATTAAACAACAACAAATGTTGGCAAGGATATAGGGAAAGAGGAACCCTCATTCACTGTTGATGGGAATGTAAACTTGTACAACCACAATGGAAATCAAAATGGAGATTTCTGGAAAGGATGAATATAGGGCTACCAACAGACCCAGTTATTATCTTAGTGGACATTTATCCTAAATGCTCCATGCATCACTACAAAGATATTTGGTCAACCATTTTTATAGCTGTTCAATTTGTAACAGTTAAGAACTGGAATCAACCCAGGTGCCCATCATTGGATGAATGGATAATGAAGTTGTGGTACATTTACACAATGGAAATCTAAAAAAATGATACAATGAAATTTGTAGACAAATGGACAGGCTTGGAACAGACCATCTTCGGCATACTCACACAATCACAGAAAGACAAATGCCACATTTCCTCACTCATTTGTGGCTCCTAACCTGGGTCATCTTGAGTTGCTGACATACCTGACAGGCAACTCAAGGCCCAGACAATAGGGACGGAAGGGCTTGGGGGGAGGGGAAGACAAGGGTGGGGGACACAAACAGAACTAAATCCAAATTAACTGGTACCACAGAAACCTTTATCCTTGAAGATAGACTAAAAGATATAACCTTCAACAGGAGTAATGCGGAGTACCTGAAACCTGAAATCCTGGAGAGGGTGGAATGAAGCCTAATTTTTTTTTTTTTTTTGGTCTCTGACTTGTAACTCCAAACACCAGAAATCCGTTGCTACCCACGAGCTGTTGAATAGAGAGGCCTAGGAGGTTCCCAAAACAAGACAGGCTTCTGTCAAAGCCCTTGATTACCTGCCTGAGGCAAAAAGTGAGGCCCTATTGCTGAGGACACCATATGCGGCTCACACAGAGCATGGAGACACCTGGCTGGAATCCAGAAGAGGGCCAGTCCCCAGACAGCCAGCCTGTCTATTGCTGGAAAGTGCTATGTGAGCTACTGTGAAAAAGTGGCTGACAAGGGTCTGAGCAAACAGAGGTCTAAACTACTCAGAAGCAAACACCCTGACAGGTGTACACGCTAGTGCAATAGTGGCACACAGCCCTGGAGGGTGACCAAGAGCTTTCTGCTTGGCTGGTAGATCCTCTCAGTGTAAAAGGAACTCATGTCTGCAACTGGGAACCAGAGCAGAATCCTATGGAGACAGAGATTATGTTCTCCATTGTCAAGCTTTCACTCCTCTTTGACTAAAAAGGGGTTACCTACATCAAATTATCCCTAAATTAATTTACACTATGCTGACTTCACTCTCTACTGGGGAATGTTTTTCTTTTTCAGAAGGTAGCAAGACCAGAGGAGATAAATTACCCCTTGTACTTCAGTCAAGCCACAGCTTAAACCACAGAGGAATTGGGGAGACAAAGTGCTGCTTCCATGGTGAACCTGACAAGCAGTGCCAGTGTGAAGGACAGATCCTGGTGATACCGAACAACTACCAAAGCAGAGATCCAGATGCTCCTTAGAACTCATCACTGAAGTAGACTTAAAAACAGACTCAACATGGCTCAGGAAATTTTGCAGAAGAGGGGGCAGAAAGACTGTAAGAGCTATAGGTTGAGACATCATGGCCAGGGACATTGCCTCCCCTACAAAACTGACTTCTGCTCCCATAATGCATAACCCACAACCCCAGGGGGAGTACCTGCAATCCCAAGGAGGAGGATTCCCAGTGGAATGGGGGTAATTATGAGGGAAAAGAGGGTACCAACACATGATATATCCATACAAAATATGCTACCAACAATAATTTATAAAGGAAAAAGAGAAATGTTTATATGTTTAAAGTTATTGGAGAAGTAGCTGGGTTGACTCACTCATAGAAGGGGGTTTGTCCTCGAGGCCTGTTTTGTAACTTAGAGGTATCTCCCTATTACAGAAGAGTGGACTGAGAAGGTTAGATAACTGAAGCAAAAGTTTTATAGTTGAGAAAGAAAATTGAAGTTCAGGAGCTTCTGTTGGGAATATGGCATAATTCTTGGCTTGGGAGCTCAAAGAATTATATTCTGGATCCAAGATGAATCAGATCAGCCTTTGAAATGACAGAAGTCATATTCTGAATTATCTTTGTCTTTGAATTCAAAGTGATTCCAGATTGTTAGTCGTCCTGAACATATAACAAAACAATGAAACATTTTATTGTGGAAGATAGCAGAGAAATTATATGTGTATAATTTATTCAATTTTATAACTTATTGATAAACACTGCCTGGCACTTCATAGAAAATAACCAGGTGTCAAGATAACATAGGTCAAAATAATGAAAGAACAGCCCTGCAGGGGCTTCAGATAACAATATTAGACGTGAACTTCCACATAATGATGCTTCATATGCTTCACAAAATAAAAAGTGAGAATGTTTGCAAAAAAAAAAATAAGTATGAAAGCAAAGCATATGGAAAAGTCTATAACTGAAGAATAAAAAAGTGAATTGTGGAGAATTAACATTGTAATATCTACTGAAATAGAATCGGAAACACTTCTACTTCCCCAAAATGTGAAGTGAATCACATTTGAATCATCTCTACTGATTCAGAGTTAAGAGAACAATAAGCTGACTGACTGGGATGTGTTGTAACACAATATACAGAAATCAAAAATGAATAGATAATACTAAACGTCTTCCGTGGAGCACAAGCCAAAGACTTTCTCAGAGCGGGAAGCTGACTGTAGACCAGAAACACCAAGGTCAAGACGTCCTGGCTTGTCATCCCCAGGGGGTTTAAAGTCATGTTAAGCAACTGCTACTGTGAATGCCACACCTGGAGAGAATACTTCCAAAGTAAGCAACGTGCTCAAATAGATAAAAGCTGGAAAGTAAAGAACCTGTAATTTATACCGAAGACAGAAGGGACATTATCCAAGTTCCAAATTTGAAATGCCAGGAGGGATGAAAAAAGTGAGGAACAAGATACAAAAAACCAAATTTTAATAAACAGCGACTAATAAATATTAGTAAAGTGTTGTGAGAAAATGTGAAATATAATGTCACAATTCCCTGCTTTGATATGGAAGGGTGAAAAAAGCTATGAAACGGGCTGGAGAGATGGCTCAGCGGTTAAGCGCTTGCCTGTGAAGCCTAAGGACCCTGGTTCGAGGCTCGGTTCCCCAGGTCCCACGTTAGCCAGATGCACAAGGGGGCGCACGTGTCTGGAGTTCGTTTGCAGAGGCTGGAAGCCCTGGTGCGCCCATTCTCTCTCTTCCTCTATCTGTCTTTCTCTCTGTGTCTGTCGCTCTCAAATTAAAAAAAAAAAAAAGCTATGAAACAATATTGGACTTTAATAAAGTAAAAATGAATACTGTATTCTTTATGGAAACTAATAACAATGAAAAAAGAATAATAAAATACAACAAGAGAGATAAATAATGAAGAAAAGTTAAGGTAAGCAAAAAGGACTGAGTATGTAGTAGATGTACACTCAAATATACCACACATTATTTTAACTGTCAGCAAACCATATTCTCTGTAACATAAAGCTTGTCAAATGTCATAAAAGCTAACTATTTGTAATCTATAAAAGATGCGTCAAAGATACAAAACATAAGATGATACAAAACAAAAAGTAAAAAGAGAAGAAAAGCATCACTATGCCAAACAAACTTTAGCCAAAAGAATCTTTTAATAGGGATGGGAAAGCAGCTCAGTTGATAGTGTTTAACTAGCATGCACAAGTCCCGGGTTTGATACGTAAGGCTGTGTAGAAGCTGGCATGTTAGTGCACATCTGTCATTGCAGCATTAGGGAGTTGCATGTAGGTTACGTAGTGAGTTTCAGGCTAGGTTGGGCTATATGAGACTCTGCCTCAAAAACAAAACAAAACACAGAAAATAGAAAAATCACTCTCTTTATGTATATAGACCAGCTGCCATATCGGGTAAGGTAGAAATGGAATAAAATCAGGTGTTCAAAATAATGAGATAGGCATTTTACCAAAAAGATAAGAGTTAGGAGGATCACTATGAATTTGAGGCCAGCCTGAGACCACATATTCCAGGTCAGCCTGGGCTAGAGTGAGACCCTACCTTGAAAAGCCAGAAAAAAAGTAAATACTATTTTTGTGTATATTTATGAGCATGGACTTCCCCAAAATAAAAAAAAAATTCAGAAGTGGAAATACTTCTAGTTATAATGGAGATTTTAAAACTGCTTCTCTTTTTAGTGACTGAGCAAGCAGAAAAAAGTCAGAAAATAGAATTGCAAAAACATAAATAGCTATTACCAAATTGGATATATAGAAGTATACACAGATAATTGTAAAGCTACCTATTTTTCCAACATACCTGGAATATTTTCATAAATTTATTACATATAAAATCCTAAAGTAAGTCTCATAACATCTCAAAGTTTGGAAATCCTGTGGAAAATTTGACTGAGTACAGTTATTAAACTGAAAATCAGTAACAATAAAGCTAAGTAGAATGTAATCAATTTGTGATCACCAATGGATAAGAAAATCTAGAAACAATAGGGTACAAATTTAATCAGATTTAATTTTGATTTTTATAAATAATAACTCAATGTACAATGGAATATGAATTACAATAAGACAATGTTCATTTGACATTGGGAAATATATATACAATAAAGAAACATCTAAAAAATCATTTGGTCCTCTCAATAGATGTAGAAAAGGCAGACAAAACCAATGACTCATTTATAATAATATGTAGAAACAAAATCTAATAGGATGAGAAAGGAACATGAGTGCATATAATATCATAGATAATATAATTATATGTGTGGGAAATTAAACACAAATATACAAATGACTGGAGTAAATGAAATTAATATTTTTTTCTGTACATAAGGTCTCTGACACAATGAAAAGAATGTTTGCATTCCAATAGCAAGTGGAGCATAAAATAATACTGTGCATGGAAACATAAAGTATAAAATTCAAGAATAAACCTAGTGAAAGATTAGACTGCATGCCAAAAGACCATCAACTATTATGGAAGCAAATGAATAGATGGCTACATCACTCCCATGGATTAGATGACTAACAATTATACAGGTGATAATTTCCTCACACATTGATGAAAATATAAATAAATGCAAAAGGCCAAGAATAGCCAACATATTTTGAAATAAAAGAGGCTGAGCCGGGTGTGGTGCCTTTAGTCCCAGCACTCAGGAGGCAGAGGTAGGAGGATTGCTGTGAGTTTGAGGCCACCCTGAGATGACATAACGAATTCCAGGTCAGCCTGAGCTAGAGTGAGACCCTACCTTGAAAAACAGAAACAAAAAACAACAACCAAAACCAACAAAAAAGTGGATAGTATTTATGTTACCATATATCAAGACATATTATAAATCAATTCTAGTTAAGACCACATGATATTAGCATAAGGAAAATTATCTAAAGAATAGATAAACATTCTAGGAATTAAAGTTTACTTCTACCAAAGATGGCAGAGCAGAACCATGGACAGAAAATAAAAGTTTCAAAAAATAACATTGAGGCAACTAGATATTCACAAGGGAATTTTTTAAACCTCTATTTCACATGATATATAAGAAAATCTCAATTAAAATGAAAAGTGGACCAGAGAGATGGCCAGCCATTAAGATACTTGCCTGAAAATCCTACCTACCTGGGTTCAATTCTTATGACCCAGGTTCAATTCCCTAGTACCATGCAAGCCAGATACACAAACTGTGCATGTATCTGGGGTTTGTTTTCAGTGGCAAGAGGCTCTGGAAGCCTCATATTCTCTCTCTGTCTGTTTGCTTCTCTCTCTCTTTCTGTATCTTTCTGCTTGCAAATAAATAAATAAATAAATATTTTTTTTAAAAAAATTAAAGACATGAAGCTTATAGAAGTTAATATAGGACAATATCCTTTTTTAAAAAAATTATTTATTTATTTGAGAGAGACAGACAGAGAGAGAAAGAGGCAGAGAGAGAGAGAGAGAGAGAGAGAGAGAGAGAGAGAGAGAGAAAATGGGCTCTCCAGGGCCTCCAGCCACTGCAAACGAACTCCATATGCATGCGCCCCCTTGTGCATCTGGCTAACATGGGTCCTGGGGAATTGAGCCTCGAACCAGGGTCCTTAGGCTTCACAGGCAAGTACTTAACTGCTAAGCCATTTCTGCAGCCCCAGTATCCTTATATATTATAGATAAAGATTCATTATCCTTGATCCAAGATACACTAAATATAAAGAAAATGTTAGTAGATAGGACATCATCAAAATGAAGTTGTTCAACTTAAGCAAGTAAAAATAATGAACCATGCATGGAATGGCAGAATTATTTGAATAACATGTGTTGCAGTCCGGTTTGCATTGCTGGTAGAAATCACCCAACCAAGAACAGCTTCTGGGAAAAAGAGATTTATTTTGGCTTAAAGGCTCAAGGGGAAGCTCCACGATGGCAGGGGAAAACGATGGCATGAGCAGAGGGTGGACATCATCCCCTGGCCAACAGAAGGTGGATCACAGCAACAGGAGGGTGTGCCAAACACTGGCAAGGGGAAACTGGCTTTAATACCCATAAATCTGCCCCCAACAATACACTCCCTCCAGGAGGTATTAATTCCCAAATATCCATCAGCTGGGGAGCTAGCATTCACAATACCTAAGTTTATGGGGGACACCTGAATCAAACCACCACAACATGTAACTGGCAAAGAGCTGGTATCAGAGTACATTAAGAATCACCACAAGCCAATACAGGTTAAAAGTTAGTAGAAAAGCAGGCAAAGACATGGAACAAGTAAGTCTTTCACAAAGAACATATTCAAATGTCCATGAACCTATGAAGAAGCTGCTACCATCAATAAATGAGAAATTAGGGCTATTCTGAGGTACAGTATGAAACACAGGATGGCTAAGATCACAGTAGCTGAAGGTACCAAATGTTGAATGGGATATGGGCTTATAGAACTTGGTGGTGGAAATGGAATCAGGGAATTTATTACCTATTAGGGTTAATAGACAGATATTCTTTGTCCTTACAACTTTACTCTTACTTACTCAACAGACATGTGGATGAATAGATTGTGTAAAAATGTACATAGTAGCATTACTTATTGAATCCAAATACTGGGAGTGATTCAAATACTCATTGATAGCAATATAACTTGTGCAATAGTCAAGCAATGAGAATAACTACATAACCACAGGAATGAATAAAACACTGCTGACTGCAGTGTCAGAATGCATCTCGCCATCAGGCTTAGAGACACCAGCCAGATCCTTTCACAGCAAGCAGACATGTGAATCTGTTCATCCATAGAAAACACATAGGTCTGGAGAGATAGCTCCATTGGTAATTTGCCTGCTGTGCAATCATAAGGACCTGAGTTTGGATGTCTTGCATAAAAAGTTAGGCACAGTGGCATGAACTTGTGAATTGTAGCACTGGAGAGGCAGAGGCAGGAGGAACCTTTGAGCTTCCTGGCCAGTCAAGTGATTAAGCTCCAGGATTATAAGACACCCCATCTCAAAAGTAAGGCATGGAATTGTTGAGGAAGATATCTACCACCACCCTACATTGTCACATACATTCACACGTATGCCACACACATACCTAAAAAAAAAACAAAAAACCACCCCAAACCCAACAACAAACAACCATGGCCATTACATTATTGAGCTCTCAGTAGCTATGATGATTCACCTGCATAAGATTTGCACACGAGAGGGCCGTCACATTCTATCATGATGAGGAGGGAAGGGCTCACAAGACCCTGGCCCTCCCTGAGGATTCATAGGCAGGTAACCACTTCTGGAAGAAGGTCTCATGTAGTTTCTCCTTCCCCAGGATCTAAAAGCAGTTCAAAGTTGCTGAGGGAGGGAAGGAGAGGCCTTTTCTTTCAGTCATGCAGCCACTGATAAGTTGTCTGTGCTCCTGCAAAATAACCCTAAACTCAATGGGCTGACAAAAAAAAAAAAAAAAAAAAAAAAAAAAAAAAAAAAAACCAAACCAAAATAAAACAAGACGTGAAAGCAGAAGGGGGACTAATTAGAAAAAGGAGAGGGATCAGTTGGTAAAGAGGGGCTAAGAGGCGGTAATGGGGGTGAATGTGGTCAGAGTACATTATACAGGGTTGGAGAGATGGCTTAGCCATTAAGGTGCTTGTCTGTGAAGCCAAAGCACACATGTTTGACTCTACAGATAACAGGTAAATCAGAAACAAAAAGATGAGGCAAGCACATGCCCACTAGGTGGTGCAGTGTCTGGAGTTTTCAGTGGTTGAGGCCCCTGGCTTGGCAATTCTTTCTATCTCCCTATGTCTTTCTCTTTTTCTCTAATAAAAACAATTGAAAGAATACATTATATAGATGTATGAAAATTTCATAATGAAACCCACTATTAGATATAACTAATATAGGCTCATGAACTTCCTAAGAAAGTGAAAAACAGGGAAAAGTAAACTTCAACATTGGGCATAGGGACAGGACGGTCTCTCTCCCCTAGGAAAAAGAGATGCTTAGTGACTGGAGACAGCCTGAGGGAATTCTCTCAGGGATGCCCATAAGGTTCTAATTCCTGTTCTGGGAGGCTATCTGTCATACAGGTGTTTTATTTGTTATAATTTGTCTGTGTTTATTTTTCTTTTGTCAGGTTTTCTGTTGATGTGTTATACTTCACAATGTACAATAGTCGCTGGATACTCTCCTGAGAGTAATTTAAACAACATTGGGGAGACAGAAGAGAGTTAATAAAGGAACATCTCCAGGCTATATGGCAGTTCCCAGACACTTTCAGATATGTTTAGCAAAGAGAACTATAATGAAAAAATAATCGCTTTTTTTGTTTGTTTGTTTGGCTTTTCAAGAAAAGGTCTCACTCTAGTCCAGAGTGACCTGGAATTCACCATGTACTCTCAGGATGGCTTCAAACTCATAGTGATCTTCCAATCTCTTGCCTCCTGAGTACTGGGATGAAAGCATGCAGCACCACGCTCAGGTTAGTAATTGCTTTTTTAAGTTATTGTGGTCTATTTTAGCATCCAGACAATCCTGCTTTCAAGAACAGGAAAACATAAATGTGTCTCCTTATTTCTAGATACCTTTTCATAAAATTCTTATGATGAAAGCTGCATATCTTCTCTTGAATGTCTATTCAAGTTGTACTAATAGATTGGGGTAGAAAAACCCTTAAAATAAGGCTGTTTTCCTATTTTTGTTCATTCTAGTCTCATATAGAAAACTTAGGGAAGACAGATAATGTCTCTGTTACAAAGAGAAAGATACCTGTAGAACATTTTCCTTTCCCTTTTTAGGGTTCCTGAGGAGATGTTAGATCCTCGCATTGCAATTCTCTGTGGCTGCGGTGACTGCTGGATTCTGGGCTGCCAAAGTACCTTTGCGCTGTCTCAAACAAGCCTTGTGCTGATTACAAGAAAACTGATGAAAGGAGGCCATGGCTGGGAAGATGGTTCTCATGCAGGACTGTGATGTTTCCACATTTCAGTCTAAAAAAAAATAAAAGAAAGATAAATAAAAGGAGACTTAGAATTGAGACTGTAGCAATTTCTTAGTGTTGGGTCTTGTCCTAGATATAGAAAAAAAATGGATCATAAACCAGAAGGAAGTTTTTACAGACCACAGTAAGAAATCATTGAGCCCAGAATAGGGTAAAATTCTGCACCCTGTGAAAGAATTGTTTTATTCATACTCCTTCTGGCTGGAAGTAACTATAATTACCATGACTTTCATCAGAGAGTCAGAAAAAATGAAAAGATATGAAAAAAACCTAATCAGTTTTTGTTTAATGATCTCTAAGAAATATGGCCCTATAAACCAGCCACAGCTGATGAAACAATCAAACCATCTCATCAGGTTGTGTTTATAAGCCATATATAGATAGTTTCAATGGCCAAGAAATGTTTTACTGAATTTAGTACAAAAGCATTAATATTAAGAATTTGACTTATTTAATCACTTTTTTTTTTGCTATGGAAACTCTATTAGTTATTTTATATTTCTGTGACCAACTACCTGGCCATAAACAGCTTAAGGAAAGACAGTTCATTTTGGCTTACAGTTACAGAGGGGTAGAGTCCATTATGATGAGAAGGCATGGGAGGAGTGGGGAGCAGTCATCACACTGGAAGTCAGGAAGCAGAGAACAAACAGGAAGTGAGATGAGGCTACAAAACCTCAAAGTCCACCTCCACCAAGACTCCACCTTCTAAAGGTTCCACAACCTACCTTAACAGCCCTAGCAGCTGAGTGTTGAGTGCTCAAGCATATGAGCCCATGGGGTCATCTCACATTCAAACAACAGCACAAACCTTTATCACATGCAGTCAAGCAACTTGGGCTTCCTATCTCAGCACCCGGAGTGGGAAATACACTCCAGAATAGGACTCAGAAATTCATATAATCCAAAATATGACATTTAGCTCTTCAGAAAAAAAAAAAAATCTCCAATCTTTGCAACAAATAAGACAAAACTACTCATTCTGCTTCCAGCATGGAGAAGATTTTGAAGGGACAGAATTTCTTCCAGTGCAGCCAACCATGAGATGTCTTAATACCACTATCTTCAGTGTATGTTTGATGCATCTTCGAATGACCATTTTGGGGACATATGGCTTTGGTTTCCAACTTATTTTCTCACATTAATATTAAGAATGCTGATGGTTTTTGTTACTGCCCTCAGGATTGATTTTGCATGGTGATTTCTGGGAACCTTGTTTCGTTCTGTGGTTTACACCTATCTTGTAAAGCCTCCCTGGGGCACAGCGGTGATTTAACATGAGCCTTTCTACAAACCCTGCTGCTCAGGTACAGAGCATATTTCACTGTGGGAGACTGGAATAAATGAACCCACCACAACCTCGTGCAACTGGGATATGAGTCCATTTTATTCATATCTATTAGAAAGTAGATTTATTTTTCTGTGTGGCATACATGTGTATATGTGTGGGCACACATGTGTGTCTGTGGAGGCCAGAGGTTGATGTCGGGTGTCCTCTATCACTCTGACTTTTATGTACTGTTGTAGGGTCTCTCCCTTGAACCCAGAGTCCTCTGATTTGGCTAGTTTAGGTAGCCAGCTTGCTTAGGGATCCCTTGTCTCCACTGTTCTGCCTTTATAGATGAGCCACCAGGCCCACCTGGCATTTATGTGGGTACTGTGCATCCAAACTTTGGTCTTCCCACATGCTCAGCAAATGCTTTTTTTCACTGAGCCATCTCCCTAGCCTTTGGTAAGTAGATTTTATTCATTGGTAATTGTAGTTATTCAGTGGCTTGCTAAGTTGGGATAGTTGACTCTATCTATCTATCTATCTATCTATCTATCTATCTATCTATCTATCTATCTATCTATCATCATCATCATCATCATCTATCATCTGTCTATCATCTATCTGTGTATATATGTTCTGTATGAGCTATGTATATGCATATGTTCTCTTTTTTTTTTTTTTTTGAAAGAGAGAGATTGAGAGAAAGAGAATTGGTCTGCCAGGGCCTCAACCACAGACAAGGGTGTTCAAGATCAGCCACCCTCAGAATGGAATACGAGCCCAGCTGAGGCCTGAACTGCTTAGCTGAACTCAGCCTCAGTACACAACCATGAGCCTCTGGAAAAATTACGTGCAGAGTATTTGAGGCTATTGAGATTTGAAGTGGTGCGTCACATAGTATTCTTGGAGACAACTGGTAGACCTGGCCAACATCTAGTTCCTTGGCTTACGTGATGGTGCAGAACTCTACAAACTCATTCGTTTCCTCAGCAGATGTCAGAGCTGGTCAGATGGAAGCTTCTGGCCATCTGAAAGCTAATTGCTCAGAGGTAGGTGCAGGAATATAAGATAAATGAGGTGATGATATGATAAAGATGGTTAAACTTCTAAACCCTCTGCCCGGAACAGATCTACACTTACTTAAAAATAATCTGTAAGGCTGAGAAGATGGCTCAGTGGACAAAGCCCTCACCACTCGAGAGTCAATCCCTAGAGCCCATGCAAGAAGCTAGAAGTAGGCTGTTACAATTTTATCATGCAAATGCTCATGGCGACAAGAGAGACAGAGACAGGAGAATTTCCGAGAAGCTCATGGTGAGCACAGCAAAGAACAGAGTGCAGAGTGAGAATCTAAAATGAGAAACCCCACCTTGAATGAGTAGGAAGGTGAGGTCTGACCTGAAACAAGTCAGTCCTCTGACCTCTACACAAGTGCCAAATCATGTGTGCATCTGCTCTCTCTTTCTCTCTCTCTCACACACAACACAACAAATGCAGGTTAGTAAAGAATCCTGATAAGTCTATTTAGCAAGAACCTTTGATATCTAGTTATCTTGGTTACTTTGATGTCTGCCCCTGCTGCTGATCAAACTTCCCTCCCACCGTCATCCCTCAGGGGCTGTCTGATGATCCTGGCTTGAATTCAACAGGCATCCTGTTAGATGATATATATATATATATTAAAGAATCCCTCTCATACATTGCTGTGATTTGAAATAGAAATGTCTTCTCAGGCTCATGTGTTTGAACAACTGGTCCCCAGCAGGTGGTGCTCTTTTGGGAGGTTGTGGAACATTTTAGGAGGAGGGGCGTAGCTAGAGGTAGTGAGTTGCTAGTGGACCTTGAGGGCTTTGTTCCAGGTAATCCCTCTTGTTCCTGGGAGCTGGGAGCTGGTCCTGCTGCCATACCTTCATGGTGGATTATAGGCTCCCTTATTTTATCACAGCAACAAATACATTCATTGGGTTAGTCTGCTTTCTGTTGCTATGACAAAATACTTAAGACCACAACTTAAAAGGAGGAAATGTGTGTGTGTGTGTGTGTGTGTGTGTGTGTACATGAGTGTGTTCATATGTACGTAAGTGTGAGAATATGTGTGCTGTGGTGCACGTGTGGAGGTGTGAGGACAAATGTTCAGGGTGGCCCTCACCTTTGCATCTCAATGGAGGTTGGGTTTTTCTCTGCTGTTGTTCCTGGCTGACACTCACCATGAGATTTTCAGAAGTTCTCCTGTCCCTGGCTCCCATCTCACCATTAGCATACTGGGATTATAGAAGCCCACCCTGGTTTCCAGCTTTTTGAGAATTGATCTTGGATACTCAGTGCTTCAGGAACAAAACCATCTCTCTAGTCCAGAAAGATTTAATTTGGCTCATGTAGAGCTGGGAAGTGAAAAGAGAGAAGGGAAGGGCCTGGGAAGGACCCACTCCCAGAGAGACCCCAGCTCCTGAAGGTTCTACTACCTCGACCTCCCAGCAGCATCACAGGCTGGTGAGGGAAGCCCTTAGCATCTGGATCTTTGTGGGACATGTGAAATCTAAGTCACAAAAGTTCTGATGCCTTCTTTTTTTAAAAAATATTTTTATTTATTTATTTTTGAGAGATAGAGGCAGATCTATCTCTCTCTCCACAGAGAGAGAGAGAGAGAGAGAGAGAGAGAGAGAGAGAGAGAGAGATTGACAATGGGCAAGTCAGAGCCTCCAGCCACTGCAAACAAATGAGCTCCAGATGTATGCACCACCTTGTACATCTGGCTTATGTGGGTCTTAGGGAGTTGAATCTGTCCTTTGGTTTTGCAGGAAAGTCCCGTAACCGTTAAGCCATCTCCTCAGCCCAGTCCTGATGCTCTCTAATAGTTTTCCATGTGCTGCCCATTACCTTGCTCCTTGGCTATAACTTCACATTTTTCAAGTAGTACTTGAAGTTGAGACCAGTCTCTTTTTCTCACTGCAAAATCCCATTGTCATGGCTCCTGTAACTACCACAGATGTTCCTGAATGAAGCTTCTTTTCTACATCTTTTTTTTTTTTAATTTAATTTATTAGTTTTCTTTTCAGTAAATACAGGCAGTTTGGTACCATTATTTAGGCTCATCTGTGATCTACCCCCTCCCATTAGACCCTCCTTATTATTGAAAATGGGTCGTGCATTGTGGAGTTAGCCCCCAGTTATTAGTATGATAAGTGTCTCTGAAAATCATGACCCAACATGTAACTCTGACATTCTTTCCGCCCCCTCTTCCGCAAGATTTCCCTGAGCCATGTTGGGTTCATTTTTGGTCTGCTTCAGTGCTGAGGTGTTGGGGGCCTCTGAGGCTCTGGCTCTCTGATTTGGTAGGAGTTGATTTTTCTCTGAATTGATCTCCTTCCCCTTTGTGCTGGTATCCAGTTCGCAGGAAAACATTACCCTTGCTTATTTCGCCAGTTGTCCTTAGTTTCAGTTGGGCCCCTTCTGAGGTATGTTGGGGCAGCTCTCTTCTTAGGATCTGCATCTATCTGGAAAAGAGAAGCAGATTCTCCAACGGAGAGTGAGTTAGCACCCAGAAAATTGAGATAACACTTACTTTTTTGATAGACAGTTTGATAGGTGTAGGCCCTCTTATACCCCGTGATTGATGGTAGCTTGATATTGTAGAGTGGGCTTGTGTTTGGGTATGGTTCTGACTTGTTTCCCAGCTCCAGCTAAGGGTCTAGTACCACTGAGTGGATCAGTTAGCCAAATCAAGAGCAATTGATTCCTCACCATGGCTGTGTACCACTATTGCACTTGTATGGGTATCACATCCGGTTAATTGTTGCTACTTAGGTTAAACAATGTGTTGCTTGGACAGATCTTGGTCACTTCCCCCAGTCGCCTATGTAGCGCCTTCTGGCACTAGACACGCTGACTGTCTGGGGACTGACTCTCTCCTGGCTTCCAGCCATGTCATTCCATTTTACGTGTCAGCTGCGTATGGAGTCTTCAGCAATAGGGTCTTACCACGAGCATCATTGAATAGTCTTTGATCCTAACAGTTGCCACTTTTCTTCTACAATTGAGTTCTACATTTGGGAAATGGAGAGCATTGATTTAGACTGTGGGATGATGACAGCATTGCCTTCCATTTTGCTATAGACAAACTCATCAGCCCAGGGTCTTATATAAAGTGGCTGTTCATCCTTTGTGACCCTCAGGCTCTAGTTTTAGTTTTCATTGACTAGCCAGATATATGGTCAGTTACTGGAAAGAGAAAGCCACTAAGAACTATTCTCTCTCTCAAGAAGCTTTTTTTTTTATTTGTTGCTTATTATTATTTATTTATTTGAGAGAGACAGACAGACAGAGAAAGAGGGAGGGAGGGAGGGAGGGAGGGAGGGAGGGAGGGAGGGAGAGAGAGAGAGAGAGAGAGAGAGAGAGAGAGAGAGAGAGTGAGTGAGAGAATGGGCATGCCAGGGCCTCCAGCCACTGCAAACAAACTCCAGATGCATGTGCCACCTTGTGCATCAGGCTTATATGGGTCCTGGGGAGTAAGCCTCAAACCAGGGTCCTTAGGCTTCATAGGCAAGCGCTTAACCACTAAACCATCTCTCCAGCCCCCCTCGCGAAGCTTTTGAAATGCATAGACCATGTTTCTATACTTTCTAAGTGTTTCAAATTGTTCAACAGATCACAGGGGAATCTGGGAACATATATTTTAATATTGCTGTCTTTAAGAACTATGATTAGCCGGGCGTGGTGGTGCATGCCTTTAATCCCAGCACTAGGGAGGCAGAGGTAGGAGGATCAGAGGATCATCATGCATGAGTTCGAGGCCACCCTGAGACCACATAGTGAATTCCAGGTCAGCCTGGACCAGAGTGAAACCCTACCTTGAAAAACCAAAAAAAAAAAAAAAAAAAAAAAGAACTATGATTAATTCCATTGTGATTTTTTTCATAGCACAACATGCACCAATGTATGTCTATAGGCAGGTTTTTATTTAGCAATGATACCTTAATTTTATTTTTTCCCTGGGGGTAGCATTAAAGCTCCATGTGCTCATCTCAGCTAAGCTGGTCAGGGAGACAATAAAAGCAAAAAATAAAAAAACCCCAAATGATAGCAATAAATATTGTCTGGGTGCTTCTGCTCACAAATCATTATATCTTACAAGATTCTGGGAAGCTTCATCGCTATCTACTGCAGTGGGGTCATTTTGCAGTTTCAGTTTTTGGGTGACTCACCTGAAAATTGAACTAAAAACAGACTAAGTAGGATGGTTCACCAAAATGACAGAGGCACCCGAGGCAGGCCATGCTCGAGGTTCTTCAAGGCATTTTCACCTCACTCTCATTACTCCTCATCCTTCAAGACCGACCTGTTCATGACATTTTGGAACCTTTACCGCATTGCCTGATTTTAAGAAGATTTATATTATGACTAAAACAGATACTGTCAGTCTGGGCAATCATGACCCGTCTACCCTTGTTCTTCATGGTAATAACTGCCAATTACTGAAGCACCAGATACTGTCTCTGGGAATCATGGGAAGGATTGTTAAAGAGCTGGGACTACTGTTTACCTTCTCTTATATTTGAGGCAAAGTTATTATTATTATTTTTCCCTGAAATGAAGCCAGGCAAAAATAAAACCAAAAAGACACGGTGCTGTCTGATACTGTCAGAACCCTTCTCCTATGCACAGGTTGGAAGGAGGAGCTGCACAGGCTGATGCATTTCCTGAGTAGGTGAAATGTGTGCACTTGACTCTGGCTGGAAGTGTGCCTCAGCAGCACACGCAAGTGCAGGATCAGGAGACATCAGAATTCATGAAGGATTCATGTCAGAAAGCTGCCAGAGAGGTGAGATGTCTTGCAGATAACTCCAGTGCTTTCTTCCACTCAGGGTGGTAAACAGCAGCCCAGGAAAGCAAATTGGACAAGATTCAGCATGAGTCTAGAATTGTCAAGGAGCCAAAGAGCACACAGGCCAGAAGCCGATCCCCAGTAAAGCGCATCAGCAGGCAGAAGGAGCCTCCGAGACAGGCATTTCAGTACAGAATGGAACTTAGAGCCACTAAGCTTTTGCTTAAAGTCTGAAAATGAAATTTTAAGAAAAACAGATTGAGAGGAATGCAAAGACCTAAGCCATTCTCATAAAATATGCATGTAGCACCAAACAATGCCTCAATGCAGCAACATGGAAGAGGTTCTGAAATTTGAAAGGACCCAGATGAAATGTTTTTGAAACATTCAACTCCTAAGGATAAGAAACAGATTAAAGAGGAAGGGGTGATAGGAGGGAAAGCTAGAGGTGGAAGGAGATAAAGAGTTGGGGAGACAGAGGGAGAGAGTAAGAGAAAGAGAGAGATTGAGTGCAGTAGAAAAAGAAACCAACTATAAGGAGTAGCTGATCTCAAATCTGGGAGAGGAGAATCTGCAGAAGTGCTGAAATGGGGATTTCTGCATAATGCAATGAACACTGCACGGCGAGGAGACGCTTTCCCAGCCTTCAGATGAGGAGGATAAAGCCAGGATAATCACGGGGGAGTCTCTGCCCTCGGATTCTGGAGCTGTGAGGGAGGAAGCGTGACTTGCGGGACAGTGTGGACCCCCCTCCGCCCCAGACTGCAGTGTCTTCTCTGAAACAGCAACCGCAGGAAGACATAAACAGCACCAGAATTCCGAGGAAAGGATTATGTTTGCCTTGACATTTGTACTCTATTAGATTTTTATTTACATGAGCATGCAGTCAAAATACATTTCAAATACTAGTTGGCCAAGACGTATGTCTTTTTTCTTGTGAAGCTAAGAGAAATAAGAAAGAAAAATGTAAATTAAAAATGGGTTTCTATTTGGCAGGAAATAGTAAATATTGAAAAGTATAAATATAATTAAATCAAAATGAGTTTCGTGGTCATGGTTGTGAACTCAATTGAGCAGGTCTCAAGTACTTACTAAATGGTACTAGAACTAGAAGCCGGGCTTGGTGGCACATACCTTTAATCCTGGCACTCAGAATGTAGAGGTAGGATGATCACTGTGAGTTCAAGGCCACCCTGAGACTACATAGTGAATTTCAGGTCAGCTTGAGCTACAGTGAGTCACTAACTTGAAAAAACAAACAAACAAATAAACAAGAAACCAGTTCACACTAACCACAATATCAAGTAGGAAGTTTTAAGAATATAAGTCTTCAAGTATGGGAGGGAGAGGACAGATAGATATATGTTTTCTGGCATTAATATCTTGAAATGGTGAATTTGTTTCATTATAAGATATGATGTTTTAGGCAGTGTCACACAGGTGTGGAACGAGGCTAATACCATCTCTAAGCAGTAGACTTTGTTCCTTCTTGATGATCAGCTCATTTCTTCCAATAACAAGGTGACTATCATGCACATTCCCTGGCCTTCACATAGGATCATTTTGCCACCTAAACAATATGGCTTACTTTGGCATGCTTTTGACATTATGTAAATACAGTTAAACTCAGTATGCATGTTTTCTGTGCATTTTGCTTTATTTTCCATTCAGTTATCTGGGTCATTCATGTTGTCCATCCAGTTCAATTGTTTGAGTTTAGCACTTTATAGGATTTTCTATTCACATGATGTATTTATCCCGATGATCACTGGTGGGTCTTTGGCTTTGATTTTTTTTTTTTTTTTTTTTTTGCGGTTTATACCTGTAAATATTTTGAAAGATGATGATACATAGAATTAAATACAAGAGGTTTGCCTAAGGAATTGGGGAGATGGCTCACTGGACAAAGTGCTTACTGCACAAGCTTGAATTCATACCCCCAGCCCCACATAAATGCCAGGTGGGCATGACTGTTAACTGTAGTCATGTCATTTGGGGGATTCCACAGGCAGCCTGACTTGTAAGGCAATCTGAGTCATGAGTCCTGGGTTCAGGTGAGAGGCTCTGCCTCAGTGAACCATAAGAAGAGGGATGGGGGGAGACACCCACTGTCACCCTCTGATCTCTACATATGCGTGTGTAAACATGCTCCTCACCACGTACACTCACATACATACATACATACACACATGCACACCACACACTTGCACAAAAAGTTGTATGGCTAAAATGGAATCCTTACCTAAAATAATGAGACAAGAAGTAAGGCAGTTTCATAGAGGATCTACAAAATGACAGAACCAAATAGAAATGTGAAATAAATGTGAACACATCACCACTTGTTAAATGATAAACACTAGGATTAGGTCAGAAGCAGTGACTATGTTTTTACTTGGCTGTGGTGCTGGCTATGAAACCCATGGCTTCGTGAGAGGTGAGTGCCCTAACACTGAACTAGATCCTCAGCCCACGAAACAATATCCGAACGTAAGCTATTTATCACAGGAACTCATGAAACAACACAATTCAAGGTGGCCAAGCTTAACAGAGTAGGAAAAAACCGCATTAAAAATCAAACTATAATCTTTAACAACTAGGTTGTAAAGTATAATGAAAATCTGATTAATTAATTAATATCTGGAGCATGTGTGTATAGTGCGTGGTGTATGCACATGGGTATGCAGGTGTGAGTTCCCAATGTACATACATGAGGAGGACAGGGGCATATATCATATGTCCTCTATCATTCTTTTGTCTTATTTCCTTAAGATGGAATCTCTGATCTTGGAGTTCTTCCAGTTAGACTGTTTGACTAGCAAGCCCCAGTAACTCTCCTGTATCTGCCTTTGGGCTGCAGTCACAGGAATGTATGGCTGTGCCTGGCTTCTTATGTGGATGCTGTGGCTGCGATTCAGGTCCTCCTGAGTACACAGGAATCTCGCTTACCCTCTGAGCCATCTCCCTGGCCCTTAAAGTTTTGTGCAAACAATAAAATTATAAATAACAATTAGAAATTCAAGAACTATCTAAAATGTAATACAAATATAATTCTCTTTTCAAAAATATTTTATTTATTGGAGAGAAAGAGGCAGGAAGAGAGAGAGAGACAGAGAGAATGGATGCACTAGGGCCTCCAGCCACTGCAAATGAACTTCAGATGAATGTACCACCTTATGCATCTGACTTTTCATGGGTACTGGGGAATCAAACCTGGGTCCTTTGGCTTTACAGGCAAATGTCTTAACCACTAAACCATCTCTCCAGTCAATCATTCTCTTAATATTTGACAGATTGGGAAATACATAATCTCAAAGACATACAAATAATAGGAGATCAAATTATTTAATAGGTATGAACTTATTTTCCTATAACAAAGAGTGAAATATGATGTTTAGTATATAACTAAAACATTAGATAAATAAGATGCAGTTTACAGTGTAGGAAGGAAAAACCAATAAAAATAGCAGAAATTAAGAAGCTGAAAGACTAACTAATGCCTAGAAAAGGTAAATGCAATGGCAGATATTGAGATTCAAAACTCTAAACTAACACTATTTCTTTTTAAAAAATATTTTATTTATTTATTTGAGGAAAAGACAGATAGAGAGAAAGAGAGAAAGGGTGCATCAGGGCCTTCAGCCACCACAAACTCCAGATGCATGCACCCCTTGTGCATCTGGCTTACATGGGTCCTGGGGAATTGAACTGGGGTCTTTAGGCTTCACAGGCAAACACCTTAACTGCTAAGCCATTTCCCCAGCCGCAACTCACACTATTTCTAATTCTATTAAAGTTTTAAATATCTCATAAATCAATGAAAATGAAAAGTATGAATTATAAAAAGGAAAAAAATGAAAAATCTGAGCGTATGAATAAATAATTCAGGTAAATATTGAAAATACTTTTTTCAAATTACTTTTTGAAAGTATTTTGGGCCTAGCAAACTTAAGTGGTGATGTCTGCTACTTTGCTTAGAGACAGGTACATTATATATGTGAGTATAATTATTCTCTATGAATTTTTACTATATTTGATCTTAGCCAAGAGGCTGAGAAGTGATATTTTTATTTTATTATGTAAAATTCTTTACTTATTTATTTGAGAGAGAAAAGGAGAGGAATGGGTGTGTGAGGGGCTCTAGACACTGTTACCTTGTACAACCAGCTTTATGTGGGTACTGGGGAATCGAACCTGGGTCATTTGGCTTTGTCAGCAAGCACTGTAACCACTAAACCATCTCTCCAGCTTCTTATGAACTATTTTATGATGGTCAGGTGGCTAACATTATGTTACAAACTAATATCACCCATCTGCTTATAAAAGTATATAAAACACCAGAAAATCTCAGTGTAATCTCAACATTCTAAGTGAAATTATAGCAAATAAAATTGCAAAAAATTATTGCATTACATATCAACAACAAGTTTATTAAAACAACTAGTAGAGAATATTGGTGACTTTTTGGAGGAGGAAAGAAGTTTAAGCCAATAGTGAAGGAAGAGGTCATAAACATTCAAGTGTTTGTAAGTTTATGTCCACAGTAGAGTGATCCAAATTAAAACATATGAGCCAAAGAAGAAAAACTTGCCAAACTTGTCAAGAGTCTGCGTGCTTACTATAAAGAAAAGTGAGGGCTTTAATAGGAAATTGGGCATAGATGAAAGTAGAGAGCTTATCAAAAATGTAATGGACATTAGGCAGTAAGTAGCAGTTCCTCTTATAATGAAAGCATTTAAAATTAAGTCAGCTGGGGCTATGGAGAAAGCTCGGTGGTTAAAGTGCTTATCTTGGAAGCATTGGGAACTGAGTTTGAGCTCTGGTGTTCATGTAAAATAGCTTGGCACAGAGGCATGACGGACAGAAACTAAGTAAAAACAGGCTGAGTGTGGTGGCATGCATTTGTAATCGCAGTACTGGGGAGACAGAGATAGGAGGATCCCCTGGGGTTTGCTGGCCAGCCAGTCTGGCAGACTTGCTGAGTTCTAGGCCCGTGAGAAACATTCTCAACAAAAGTGAATGATATCTGAAAAGTGACATCTGAGGTTGACCTTTGGCCTCCACATGCACACGTGTCATGCACCCGTGTACACAAGTGCACTTGTACTCACACGAACATGTGCTCCCACACAGACATAGTGAAATAGCCACTCAGCACCAAGTTACGATCTGCTCATTTAGAATGTGTGCAAGTCCTGATTGATTAGGCTGTAATGTGGACCTAACAGTGCTTCTATTCTCAGCAACCCTCCGACACTGTGTGCCAACATCCGGGAATTGTTTTGGGAATCGATTTAATGCCTGCTCCATTTTGTCAGCATTATGTCAGTGAAATGTGCAAGTCACGCCATTTTCAAGGCATACACATGCAACGCTCATATGCACACAAAGGCATGTATGGACACATACAAACATGCACACACACACACACACACATGCACACATGACTTGCTAGTACAAAGCACCCACATGGCTGTCAGAGGAGAAGAAGGGGTGCACACTGCAATCCCATCTTATCTATACTTGTGCTGTTAATCACAGTCACTGAAGCCCAAAATACTAAGTAGGTTATTTCACATAAACATGAACAACTAGAAGTAACTTGTAAGCTGCCTGCAGTTTGGAACAGCGTAACAAAATCAAATGTCACGTATTCTGTGTTGCTAGAGCGTTTGCCGTCTCTCTATTCAGTGGATGCATGCACAGTTCTGTATTATCCTGCCTTCTTGCTAGTCACTTAGCAGCTGTCTGTGATACCATAAAAAATACCACAATATCCCCTTGCTTACATTCAAGTAACCCTTATTTTATGATAAGCCAAAGAGAAGTTGTAAAAGGTGTTCACTTTAAGTGAAAGATAAACACTGTCAACATGGAAAACGAACAAACAAACAAAAAAATCAGATTCTGTGATGGCTAAAATAAGCTTAATTTCTTTTTCCCTTGCACGTGTATGTGTGTTGTATGGTGTGTTATGTGCAGTGTATGCATGTGTGTGTGCAGAAGTGTGCATCATGCCCATGCATGTGGAGGCCAGAGGGGAACTTCAGGTGTCCTTCTCCATTGTGCCCTGTTGTACTTGCTTGAGATGAGGTCGCTCCCTTAACCCAGAGTTGGCCCCGATCTGGTCTTCACCCCATCCCTCCCACAGTGCTGTCATTATATATGTGCATGGCCGTGCCCAGCTTTTTCACCTGTGTGCTGAGGAGTTGAACTGGGCATTCTTAAGCCCTCCCAGACCCTCACGTCTAAAACAACAAGGGCTCTTAACTGCTGAGTCAACTCCCTAGCCCAAGGTTAATTTCTTCTTGTGTTTAAATCATAGATTAAATTTTTTTTTTGTAAATATAAAGTTATAGGGGAAAATGTTATTGTATACATAAGGTTCAGAATTATCCATAGTTTTAGGCATTCATTGCAAATCTTTGAGTGAGCCCCCTCAGACAAAGGAGCTCTACTGTGTATCTATATCAACAACTTTGACATCTTCACCCTGGGAAGCAGAGATCTCTGTTCTTGAAATTTCCTTCATACCAGTACTTTTGGAAGGTTTTTTTTTTTTTTTTTTGGCCTTTTGCAGTGACCTGTCTTCACTTTGAAATATGGGATTGGCTCAGCACAGTCTTTGTCATTTCTCTCTGTTTTGACACTTTTCCATTTTCCTCCCCAGGAACTCATCTTGTGCCAGTGGGGAACTGTTTAGCTGTCTCTATGCTGCCCTTATTTCTCCTGAGACCAGTGCTTTGAGAACCTTATCTTCCACCCCAAGGAATTTGTCAAAGCAGTTTCCTAAGGGAGATAGTTAGGAGCAAGTCATTCATTACACAGAATCAACTCTGCCATTACCTAAGACAGAGCTTTGGGTCTTCAAAAATGTCTGTCTTTGCTTTGGGCTGCTTTAGGCTACCTTCTAGAAGGCTTTATCAATACATCCTAGGAATTGTTTGATTTCTTGCTATTATTTTTAATTTGGGCTGGAGGGATGGCTTAGTGGCTCAGGTGTTTGTCTGCAAACTAAAGGACCCAGTTCAATTCCCCAGGACTCACGTTAGCCAAATGCACAAGGGGGTGCACGTGTCTGGAGTTCATTTGCAGTGGCTGGAGGCCCTGGCACGTGCATTCTTTCTTTCTCTCTCTCTGTCAAATAAATAAATAAAAATGAAAAATATTAAAAGTACTTTTAATTTGTGTGTATGTATGTGTGTTTGGGGTGTGTGTGTGTGTGTGTGTGTGTGTGTGTGTGTGCGCGCGCGCACGCGCAGAGGCCAAATGTTGATGTTGAATATCTTCCTCAATTGCTTTCCATCTTATCATTTAAGATGGCTTTCACTGAACCTGGAGTTCACTGATTTGGATTTCAGATGTGCACTTTCTCTCAAATTAGGAATCCTGGTTTAGGACTCTAGGTTGTTAAACTTAAGAAAAACACCTTTATTTCTGTCACCATGGTAACTGATAGCCCACTGAGCTGATTGTGGTTAGAGCTATAAAGGTCATTAGCAATTGGATGCACTTAAGTTAAATAGAGGGAAGAATTAAGGATTTGTGTGGTAATCATGAGTCCTATTCATGATTCAAAAATGTCCCAGGCATGACTTAGGTGGTCTTTTTACAAACTCCTTGTGGCAGGTCCATTTGTAGATGAGGGAAGGGTCTTAGGATGATGAATGCTTTGCTCAAGATCACAGGTAGGTAAATGATAGAGCTTATTTTTTATTTTTTTTAAATTTTTTTTCTCTTTAAAATTTTTTTTTAAAAATTTTTATTAACATTTTCCATGATTATAAAATGTATCCCATGGTAATTCCCTCCCTCCCCACCCCCACACTTTCCCATTTGAAATTCCATTCTCCATCATATTACCTCCCCATTACAATCATTGTAATTACATATATACAATATCAACCTATTAAGTATCCTCCTTATTTTTTAAAAAACATATTTTATTTATTTATTTGAGAGACAGAGAGCAAGAAAGGCAGAGAGAAAGAGGGAACAGGCACTCCAGGGCTTTGAGTCACTGCAAAGGAACTACAGATGCAGGTGCCACCTTGTGCATATGACTTATGTGGGTCCTGGGGAATCAAACTGGGGTCCTTTGGCTTTGCAGGCAAACGTTTTAACTGCTAACCCATCTCTCCAGACCCAGAGCTTACTTTTCACTTGTGATTTTCTTTTTTACAGTAAACATTGAGATAACAAAGACACCCAGTGGTTTGTTTGCTTCATCTAAATTATACATATTGCCTGAAATTTTGTATTTTTTATAAAAATATTTTATTCTATTTATTTATGGGGGAAAGAAAGAGAAAGGGAGATAGAGAGAATAGGTGCACCAAGGCTTATAGTCACTGCAAATAAATTCCAGATGCATATGCCATGTTGTGCACTCTGCTTACCTGAGTACTGGGGAATTGAACCTGAGTCCTTAGGATCTCAGGCAAGTGCCTTAACTGCTAAGCCATCTTTCCAACCCGAAATTTAGATTTTTGGTAATAGAAATCTGATAAGGTTTTGAAGAATAAGAAGATTTAATAGTTCCTTAGGAGAAATCCTTTAGGCACCCCAACTTTATTAGCCATCCTTGGTTCAAATCTTCTCTTTCCCCATCCTCCTATCCCCATCCCCCCTCTTCTAAAAATAATCATTCTTGGCTTTGTCTACTTTGTTAGGAAACATCTTTCTCTTTTTTTTTTTTCCATCTTTTTACTTGCTAATCTCTAGTCCACTATTTATACGATGCCCATGACATTGACATTCACCACTGGGTTACTGCAGTTACAGCCCTCTTAATTGGAAGAGGGTGGATGTTAATCATTGTAATTATTATTATGTTATTTTCAGTGCCAAGAGGGCCCAGGTGGCTTTTAATGATGAAATCCACCAAATGGTAATAGGAAAAAATTGACTCCTTCCCTGTGTGGTTAAACTTTAAAGGTGAAAATAAGTACAATGCAGCTAAGTGGAATTATCATTTGATGTCAGTATCATGACTTTATAAGGTATGAATAATGTCTTTCTCCAGTGCCTCCGCTCAAAGTATTTGCAGGCAATTTAAAGTATAGCCAACATCACTTTATTCAATTTAAACTTCAGTTTTAATGTCCTCTAGCGTAGGAAGAAATCTAAGAGGGTTAACCCTTAATTTACTTACCCTTAAGACAGGAAGACCATTGCTCCAACTTTAGGCGACATTGGATCAGTACCAGATTTCAGAAGGTGGCTAAAACCCTGGAAGATGTTTTTTTTTTTTTTTTCGTATACAGTTCCCTTGAGCTGGATTCCAGTGGGTCATTTGAATGTAAAATCTCTTATTGCCAGATCCCTGAGCCGTGGGTTTTGGCCCGTCTCCCTGGGGGTTGCATCTCCCTGCACCTCGGCGTGAGAGGCACTTCCATGTCCTACAGAACAGCTAACTCAGCAATCACCTCTCTTCGCTTTGGACCTCTCCGGAACATCCGGCTGCTCTCGTACCCTTTGGAAGGGCTGGATAGTCGTCTCCTTTTTAAAATAATTTGGGTGAAGATTGTTAATGCTTGATGACACTTTGCTTTCTTGTAGCGCCTTTTATGTGTGAATCACAAAGCGCTGTGCTAACCATAACTCACTTCTTGCAGCTCCGCACTGAGGTGGCTCCCATTATCCATGTTTTACAGATGGTGGTGAAACAGGCCCAGGGAGTTTGTGTGGGCAGACTCCTGTCAGGCCGTGAGTCAGTGGGAAAGCTGGAGCAGGAACTTGAGGAACATTTTCTCCAGTTTTTTTTTTTTTTTAACTGACAGATATAATTGTATGCATTTAACATGTATACCATATCTTGCAGTATACTGTGTAATGGTTATATCGAGCCAGTTGACAACTGCATTACCTCACAAAGTTACCATCCTAGTGATGAAAATAACACTTATCATTCATTCTGAGCATTCTTCAGGAATACAATATATCATCATTAACCATAGTTACCATGATGAACAGCAGATCTCCTGAATGTATTCTTACTTTACAACTATAATTATGTATTCTTTGAGCAATTTGTTCCCCCGCCAACAGCTGTAACCAGCATTCTGTTTTCTACTTGCGTGAGATCAACTTACTTGAATTCCCATATAAGTGGGGTCATATGTTACTTGCCTTTCTGTGCGTGGCTTATTTTCATTGATTGTTAACTGACTTTAGGCATTTTGTGAAAATAACATCATTTCCTTTTCATGGCTGAAGAGTGTACCATTGTGTATGGGTGCCACATTTTGTTTGTCCATTTTAGAGTTGCTAGGTGACTAGAGGCTCAGTGGACATGGGAGTGTGTAGTTTTCTCTTCAACATACTACTTTCATATACACACTCAGTAGTGGGACTGGCAGATCATATGCTAATTCTATTTTTATTTTTTGAGGAAAAAAAATGAATGAAAGGATGTCAAGAGGTATATTATGTTTCTTTTATCCGTATTGTGTCAGTTGTAATTCTTCTTCATCTCTGATTCCATTTCCTTAGTCTTCTTTTTTTTATCCAGTCTAACTAGTTTGTCAGCTGATTTTTTTAAAAACCCATATCTTTGTGAGTTCTTTCTATTAATTTTCTAGTCTATGTTTCATATATTTCTACTCTGATCTTTATTATTTCTTCCTTTCAGTAGTTTGGAATCTCTGCTGGTGGGCGTTGACCTCAGGATTCTCCTGCCTCTACTATCAAAATGCTGGGAACAGAGATGGACATCACCATGTCTGCCTATCTTTTTTTTTTTTTTTTGTCTTTTGTTCTAGTTACTTATTGCTATAAATTTAGAGCTTCCTTCATTGCACCAAACTCACAGATTTTGGTGGATTGTACTTCTGTTTTTATTAGTCTCAATAAAAGTTTTAATTGTTTTGTTAACCTCTTGGTAGTAAAGGAAGTTTTTGTAAATTTCTGAGTTCTTCCTGCAATAATATTTAGTTTTATCCTCTATGGTTAGAAAAATATAATTGCAGTCTTAGGGTTAAGAATTGTTTAGTAGTCTAACATATGCTGGAGAATGTCTCCTGTGTGGTTGAGGAGATGGGCATTCTGTAAGATGCATGTTGTTTTGGATGGATTGGTCTATATTTGTGTCTTGGGTCTATTCATGCTAGCATATAGTTTGAATCCAATGTTTCTTTTGGCCTTTTTGTCTGAATGATCTATCCACTGCTGAATATGGATGGTGAATCCACTATTATTGTATTGTAGTCTGCATTTCCCTTCATATCTACTAGTATTTCTGTAAAAAGCCATAATCCTGTTCAATTTGGCACTTGAACTAATGGCATTATTTGGCCTGAATAACTTCTCAGAAATCCTACCCCCAAATATCCTAGTTGGATTGAACTCTTTATAGGTCCCTACCCAGATTACATTTCAAAATTATTTTGGGAAGGACATTTGATCAATAGAAGAGATGCAGAATTTAAATTCTATTGACATACTATGACATTTAGACTTCTACAATGTATAGTTAAAAACTTTTCATGGAGGTCATTCATTCTTTTTAATCTCTGCTACACTGAAACCATTCAACTTAAAAGAGAATTTCATTTGCTAAAAGTATTTAGGAAAGGAGAATGTCACTAGATAATGTAATAGAATGTTCTTTTAGTGAAATGTGCTCTTCTATTTGTAGTAGGGGCTATTGTTTGGTGACTGACAAAGAGGGCCATGCCCATTGTGCCAGCTGGACCTGGTGTCTGTATTTTGACTGAAACTGAGCAGGTGGTGCCACAGGACCAGAGGCTGTTTGTCTCTGGTGGCTGGGGTGGGGCTTTGCCAGTTCACTCATGCTTTGCAGGCACCGGAAGAGGGTGTCAAGTTTGATAAGTGTAAAATCACATATAAACTGGGCTTAGGGCTAGAGACATGCCTTAACATTTAAGGTGCTTGTCTGCAAAGCCTAAGGACCCATTTTTGACTCTCCAGGTCCCATATAAGCCAGACACACAAGGTGATGCAAGTACACAAAGTTGGAGTTTGATTACAGTGGCTGGAGGCCCTGGTGTACCATTTCTTTCTCTTTCTCTCTCTCTTTTGCATACAAAGGCCAGTCTGTTGGGCTTGCTACAAAAAAAAAAAAAAAAAAAGAAGGAAAAAGGAAAAAGGAAAAGAAAAGAAAAGAAAAAAAAAAACAACGAGGGTATAAGTACAATTCACATTGAGGTCATCCTGGTATACATGTACTGAGTAATAAGAGAATCATTTTTCTAGTAGAACAATAAGAAAACTAAATCAAACACCAGGATATATTTTTGTTGTTGTTTTTAGGTAGGGTCTCACTTTAGCTCTGGCTGACCTGGAATTTTCTATGTAGTCTCAGGGTGGCCTCGAACTCACAGTGATCCTCCTTCCTCTGCCTCCCCAGTGCTGACATTAAAGGTGTGCACCACCACGCCTGGCTAGGATTTTATTTTTGAACAACAACCTAGTTTAAGGCTTGGATGTTCCCAGTGGTATGTCTGAAAATGATGTATTTTCCTGGTGGACAGTAAGAGCATCTGCTCCATCAAGTGCAGCTGCTGTCCTTCGGCAAAGATGACGCCCCCCTGAGGAGTCCTCCTTAGTCAGGCCTCCAGCGCTGAAATCACACTTAGGATTTCGTCTAGGTTCTGAAGAGATATGTTAAAGCACACTCACCTGACCACAGCCCAAGCCTGTCAGCGCTTTTGCAAAGTTGGCTAATTCTGAAGAAAGCACATTTCACTTACTTTATCTCTTTCATTTTCTCTAAATTCTTGTTATTTTCAATGAGCATTCCCATATTTTGAAGTAAAAGTCCAGATTGTAGGTTAGCAATGAATTTTTGCATTATAATATTCTCAATACTTAATACAATACATAACTATGTTTCCTACTGCAAATTCTTTGAGGCATTTCCTAGTCAGTTTGCAATCCTTCCTCCTGCGTTATTTTTGTATACCTTTTAGAATTGTCTCTAAGTCTAGACTATTCAGAGCTTGAAGTTTCTGTGCAGTTCTCAGTGGGCTTTTGGTCAAGGCAAGGGAAGTTGGTGGCTGTGTTGATATCCACAGGGTAAATTAATATTGAAGTTCAGCAGGGAAAGGAAGGATAACGTTGAGCATCCATCCCAGATCATTCTTTTCCTGAAGGGTTGTATCATCAGACTTCTTCATTCATTTTGATATTTAGTGAAAACAATTTTGACATCAGGTTCACTTGATAGCTCATTTACAAAGTCAACTGCAGTAGGAAAAGCAGGAATGAATGAGGCTCTGGGATTGGTATAAGACAACTGACCCTTGACCTTGAGCTGTGGCCAAGTTGCATGCAGGGAGAGACACACTAACATAAAATACAGATGTCTGTGTTAAGCTTGGCCCTCACCCTAAGTGAGAATTCAGTAACGGTGAGTGATATTCTGAGGAAGCCAACTGTCATAAAAGTGATAGAGAAAATGGAAAATATCTTGAGTTGAGAATCACTGTTCTGAGCATCACAACTAGTATTGGCCATTTTTGCAATATTTATTTTATTTTAATGTCGTTTTTTTGAGGTAGGATCATGCTGTAGCCCAGGCTAAGCTGGAACTCATCATGTAGTCCCAGGCTGCCCTTGGACTCACGGCAGTCCTCCTACCTCTGCCTCCCAAGTGCTGGGATTCAAGGCATGCACCACCACACCTGACTGAACCTTCATGATTTCTAATCCAGAATGTCATAGTTTGAATCTGAAATGTCCCCCACAGGTTCATGTTTTGGATATGCGGTCTCCATCTTGTGGTATTAATTTGAAGGTCAGGGACCCTTTGAAAGCTGGATGCTGGCTGGTAGAGGTAGGCCACTGGAGGCAGACCATTGAAGAGTTTTTTTGCCCCCGGTTCTAACCTGATGTCTCTGCTTCTTGCCTGCTGCCTTGACAAGAAACTGCTACGATCCAGGCCTACCGTTCACCATGCCTTTCTTGCAATAGTAGAATAAAGTTTCTTTAGCTGTGCCAGAATAGGCCTTTCTTCCCTTGTTACCACAGGGCATTTTGCCACAGTGACAAGAAAAGTAACTGACACATATACAAAATCGCAACATTTTATCAAAAATATGGCTACATGACTTTCAAAGAATAGAGCCTCCCAGACTTATGAAGTTCTTCTCATTTTAGGTAACTTTTGGGAGCTTCCAAGTGCTCCCCTACTTCACCTGATATTGTACACGTATACCCAAGGGACTTCATAATGTTCAGTAGAGAAACCAAGTCAACAGGGAAGATTATTTTTGTGTAGCCTAAGTCCCCATTTGTTTTATCTGGGACACAGGCTGGCAGATAAGCAGCTGGTATCCAAGTTGAAGTTGCTATTGAGGTCATTCTATGGGCACTTGAAATTCTTGTAGGAATCCCTCATTCCCTTCCTAAATAATGATCCCTCTATTTACTCTGAACATGTCCAATATCATGGGACATCAACAGCTCAGGAAGTCACACTACTGATGTCCTGCAAACTGTGAGAATAACAATAATTTTAATTTCTTGTCCAAAACTGGTTTTTTTTTTCAATATTTTTATATTTATTTATTATTTATTTGAGAGAGAAAGAGAGAGAGAGAGAGAGCATGCCAGGGCCTCCAACCACTGCAAATGAACTAACTCCAGACCCAAGTGCAACCTTGGGCATCTGGCTTATGTGGGTCCTGGAGAATTGAAAGTGGGTCCTTTAGCTTTGCAGGCAAGTGCCTTAACAGCTAAGCCATCTCTCCAGCCCCCAGATAGTTTTAAAACTACATCTTCATCCAGACCTTTGGCCCTTCCCTACTAAGAAGAGAAACTTTCATTTTCCCCTGGTTTTAATGATATTGTGACATATAGGTAAGGAAAGCAGGTATCCTGTAACTTTTGTGTCTAGGATAGGGGGAAAAAAAAAACTGATACGGTTTCTGCTTGGCTCACTCTTTAGGATTCTCTATCTTGAAATCAGTCGCTGTCATGGGGAAATCCTGACCCCAGGGAGAGGTCTCTTGGCTGATAGCACCAACTGCCCAAGAGAGCGGACAAGCCTGGGAATATCCACAGCCTCTTTTTTCTCATTTCAAAATCTATTTATTTTCATTTTTGAAAAATATTTAATTTCTTGGCAAGGAGAGAAAGAGAGGAGACAAAGAGACAAACAGAGAAAGAATGGGTGCTCCAGGGCCTCCAGCCACTGTAAACAAAGTCCAGACACATGCGCCACATTATGCATCTTGCTTTACATAGGTTCTGGGGAATCGAAAAATCTCATCCTTAGGCTTTGGAGGCAAGGGCCTTAACTGCTGAGCCATCTCTCTAACCCTAATTCCACTTTTTTTTTTTTTTTTTTTTTACAAGGGTCTTAGTCTTATGCCCCCACTTTCCCTGAGGGCTCTCCTCAGTAGGGTTATTGGTGTTCACTGTTAGGTAAATTAGCTCTCAGACTCTTGATTGTCTCCGTTCATGCTGGAACAGAGATGGCCACCCCACTCTGGGCTTTGTCCACATTCCTGAGCCCAAGGATTTGTGGGCATGGTAAGTGGCTGTTTTTTAGATTATTTGTTACAAAGTCAGTGTTGAGCAGAAGAAGGAGCAGTTGCTTAGAGGTACAGGCATATGTTGGTTGGGTGTTGTTAACTGGTTACATTTTCTAAATTAGAGTGAGTTTTAAAAATTTTTAAAAATTTACCCAACTACTCGATTTATTCATTTAAATATATATTAAGCCATCTTGTTAAAACAATTAAATGTTTATTTATCCACATGATTTTTGTCTTGACTTTTGCTATGCTTTGCATATTTATATTTTATGCATTTATGTCATACTTCTATCAATTTATTTATTTTTTTTAAATCTTGCTTAAGCCTTATCCTAATAATTTCTGTGAAGGTATGCCATGGATCACTAAACATTAGTGCATTCAGAAACAAACAATCAAACAAATACATGCACATATATATATAAAGCTAAATTCAAGTGTACCTATTCACTTACTGATTTTTCCCCCATTTCATAGTTGGTACACATATCACTTTGGGAAAAAAATGCTTTATTTTCAGAGAACTGTGAAAATCAACAATAATGCAGTCATCTAATCCATTAGTATTTGGGAGGGAAATACTTGATTTCTAATTTTTGTTAAGGAAAAAATGTGATTTGCTGCTTAGAAGATATATATATTTTTGCAATCTTTTCAATGTAGTTATGTTTACAGGCTTTCTGAGTTTTCTAATCAAAACCTGTGTCAAAAGCCTATGACTGAGAAGATCTCAGGCTCTAGGTGGAAAAGTCACTATTCTTATGTGGCTAAATAGGTATATTATGCCCATCAAGTTGCCCTTGAAAAATGTATTTTTATGACCCTATATTAGTGTTAAATTTGATTAGATAAGTTTCTTTTTTCAGGTAGCAGTGACATCTGGAGAGACTCAAAAGTCACCAAAGTGCTGAGAAGTGACAGTGGAGTGTTCAGCACTAACTGAGACATCTCCATCACACATTGCAATGGTTCAGGGACTTCAGTGAAGAGGTGGCCAAAAGAATGTACGAGCCTGGGGACGGGAAGAAGTACTTTGGAATGCTGTCTTCCAGACACAATGTGATTGCTGCATTCACCGCCTTGGAGTGGTTTCCATTACCTACAGAAGACGTGCATAATATTGTCCACATAAATAGGTTGTTGTGAGTGATGGAGGAGGGGGAAAACAACACCAAAATTGAAGAGGGGGTAGTAGGAAAGAAGAAGGGTTCAGTGGAAGAGGGATAGAGGGGGCAACCAAGCATGGCAAGATGCAATTACGCAAATTTTTAATTAAGTTATAAATTTTAACTTAAAAAGTTTTAAAGACTTCATAGTTTCTTATTTGGGCATTTTAGAAATGGCTCTACACATTTAATATTACTCATTTAATGCTCAGAATGCATATAGAGTTTCCTTGGATTGCATGGACAGACACATGGGTAACTTTAGGGGTTCTGAGCTGGGAATCAAAAGGCCTGCTACCATTTCCTTGGTGCCTCAATCTCAAGTTCTCTAAGATCAGAGGTCAAGACAGTTTTAGGAGATATTTTATTTAGAGAATTTGTCACAGAGGGGGGTGAAGGAAAGCAGAAGAAACCCCTATAAGAAAGTATTATCAAGCTTCTCACCATTGCAGGTGACTAGTAACCCATCCTGTGAAATAAATTTCAACAGTCTACCCTGTAGTGGAAAAATGGAAATGCGTCCGATAGTCCCTGTTGATCGAGCATGATCTTGCTTCTGGGTGATTCCTACCCAAATGCAGAGAATATTGTCACGACATCAGAGAAGACCCAGCACAAGGGGCCCTCAAGAGAAGCCCACACTGTCTGGTAGTGCCTCCCGGAATCAGGCTTAGGCTTGTGCCAAGAGTGTCAGTAAGAGCGGGGAAGAGATAACGAAAGCCATATGCAAGAATGCTCGAGACACTGCTAAGTCTTTGCCGAGACTGACTTTCTCCCAGCCCTTCATGCAATCAGGTGAGAGAATTGTACTGGAGAATTTCCAAAACAGCTCTAGTAATCCAACCACCAACCTGACATAGTGACAACTTAAAACGCTGCTCTCCCCTGGACAGGCAGGTCAGACCAAGAAGGGTTGAGCTGAAAGGACATAAAGGTATTATGGAGAGATGGCTTCTGGATGCTTCCTGTGTCTGTAGAGCTTCTAACATCCTTACTCTATGTACTCCATAGGCCTGGCATGGTTCTCCATCAGGGAGTGAGGGTACATTGTGACTCAGTTGGCAACTTTTCTCTTAGGACCTCAATATAAACATGACTTGTGTCTGGTCAGATGGGGGTTTGGCTTAGTCTACCAGTACTAGAAAGGTCAGGGCTGGAGCACGTTCTGGCTAACCATGGACTTTCTCAGTGGAGAGTTAGCTGTGATAAGAACTGCTTACCTTCCCGTGACAGCACCTTCATTTTGACCCCCAGTAAAAGGCACACTTGAAAAACAACATGAATTTGAAAATGGATGGAGAGAGAACGATTGAATTCAATCCAGGACTTCTCAACCTCTACACTATCCTCTTAACCTTGCTTTTAATTTACACAAGTCAAACAGCTCGAGTCTACAGTTCTGAAGGCAGCGGCTATGCACTTGTTTCTTGGGTCTCTCTGACCTTCTGCCTTCTGGCCCTGGGGTTGCCTCCAACTCGTGTGATTCAGGTTTTCTTTTGATTGATTCTTTTTGAAGAGGTTTTTTGGAACATGAATTTCTGTTCAGTCTTGTGATGCAAACCACTGAAGCTTCAAGGATTTATAATGTGTTCATTAGTAGGGATTCTGAAGATTCAACTTAGAGTCTGCATAAAGTTAAAAAATATAGAACTACTCAGCTGAGATATATTTAAATTTTTCAGCAGTCATAATGTTCTTTTGACAAAAATTTGAATTTACTTTTTATATATCTTGAGACAATGAATAACTTTGTTCTGAGAGAGCCATCATTTCCCCAAAAGTGGAGGATGACGAAGCTTCCCTTGATATCTGTCAACTTTTCTGCAGTTCACTATCCCTCCTTTGATAAGGCAGAGAAGTGTTCCCAGACCTGGCGGTGGCCAACGGTATCATCTACCTTATGACGAGAAATGTCCCTTCTGCAGACCAATTGTTCAACTCTCCCCACACCTGCTTAGCTCCTCTTTCTCCCAAATGGTTGGCCTTGTGAGTGATTACTGTAATTCAGTTTTGAGTTAAAGAAGGGCTCATTTGCAGCCTGTGATAATTATTGTATAAGATTTAGATTGTTCTACATAAATGAGAGCAAATTACCCATCTGTGATGAAGATAATGGGCAAGAGTGGCTCTTTGATCTCCCGCATTCGCTCGCCCCTCACTGCACTCTGCAAATGAGAGTAATCTCCACATGTCCTTCTGCCCAGCTGAAGTTTCACGTGCCACGTAATGTGAGAAGACAGTGGCTGGTTGGCTGTGTAAATTTTTTTTTTTCTTACAATTCCAAGGACAGGATGATGATTTATTAATTTCACTTAAGAGCATTATCAAGCTAGAATTCTATAGTTTCCCCAAATAGTACATGTCTGTCAACGAATATGTTAGTGATCATTTGTCATTGCTGTGACCGAGTACCTGAGAAAACAACTTAAAGGGGGATCTACTCTGGCTCATAGTTTGACAGAGTACATCGGTGTTCAGCTAGCTCTGTTACTATTTGGCCGGTAGTGAGGCAAAACATTATGGTAAGTGTATGTAAGTGTGTGTGGCATAGTAGGCTGCTTATGTCATGCCTTGCAGGAAGTAAAGACACAGCTCGAGGAAGACCGTGGACAAGACATCTTTCAGAGGAAAGGCCCCCCAGTGACTCATGTTCTCCAATCAGGCTCAACCTTCCACTTTCTACCTCTTGCCAATAGCTCATTCAATTATAAGTCTATCAGTGGAAAAATCCCTTCATTAAAATTTAGAATCCACATGAGTCACTCATCTGAATAGCCTCACCTCTGCACATTGCATTGTTGACCAAGCCTTCAATGTATAAGTCTTTCTGGAGGACACATCACATCCAAATCATACCTGTTAATATTTACTTCTTCACCTTAAAGTGAATGAAGATGTAGTACAAATGCTTGCATCTGAAAGAAGGTTGCATGCAAGAGTTAAGTAGCTTTCCTAACTACATTGGGCAGCATTTCTGAGGACTGCAGAGAAGTGAAATGATTTTTCAGTTCTAGGTGGCAAGACCTCTCTTGAAAATATGATTCACAAACTCTGAAATCATTTTAAAGATGAGGTTTCAGTATGAGATTTCAGATTCCCACCACAATGTAAGGCAACCCATAGTTTTACTTCATAATTAAAATCTGAGGAATCTATCCAACTGACTGCTTTCTTCTGAACACCTGCAAAATGACAGGTTCTGTGGAAAATAGGTAGGAGTGAACAAGTCAGTCACTGCTCTGATATTCTCTGAAGATTAGTTTTCTACATAGCCATTATAAATGACTGTGAATTCAAGTTTAGTTTCATGTTATTGATGCCCATTTTTGCTTTGCTTAGAGAGACTTTGCACCTTACTCTAGTGAAGTAAAATTATTAAAGTGTACACAGAATCATTTATTATTAATTTTTAAAATTAAATTATGCACTTTACTGTATGAATAAAGTGCATGTTGGTCTCATTCCTCACATGTTATACTCTTTTTTTAAGTTATTTTATTTATTTCAGAGAGATAGAGGCAGATAGAGAGAGAGGATGGGCATGCCAGGGCCTTCAGCCACTGACAAAGAAATCCAAACACAGGTGCCACTTGTGCATCTGGCTCACTTGGGTCCTGGGGAATCAAACCTGGGTCCTTTGGCTTCACAAGCAAAAGCCTTAACTGCTAAGCTATCTCTCCAGCCTATGTTATACTCATATCCCCACTTCCCCATCCCCATTGCACTGAGGACCCTCCTCAGTTGGGTTATTGGTTTTTCCATGGGGTTATGAATGCATCAGTTAGGTTCAGGGGTGGGGGGCATGCATACTTCTTCCCATGCTGTGGCTTTTACAATCATTCTGGCCCCTCTTAGCATTGCTTTCTGAGCCTTGGTGGGTGTGCTACAAGTCTACTTTAGTGTTGAGCTCTTAGATTTTTCTTTTTTTTTAAATATTTCAATGTCACTTTATTTTATTTTCATCTTCATCCTTTTTTACCATATTGGCTGAAACATTTTCTAACACACTGATATCTTTGGATGCTACTATCAGTGGCTTCCACAATCATTCGGTTATGATTCACCCTTCTGCTCTTCCCTTTCAGATATGACTCTGTGCAGGCCTCTCCATTGCCCCACAGTTGGCTACATGGGTCTCTAACCATGTGGCAAACCCTTTGCCATTTGAGGAATACAACAAATGATTCTATTTGAAGTTTCTAACTCTCCTATGAAAAATACGGAATGCTTCATGAATTTGCATGTCATCCTTGTGCAGGGGCCATGCTAATCTCCTCTGTACTCTTCCAATTTTAGTATGTGTGCTGCTGAAGAGATCACAAGCTCTTACATTTCTGAATTTCTGCTTTGAAGAGTTTTGAGTTTCCTCAGTGTCCATCACCATCTCCCTGAAGCAAGTTGTCAGAATAGCAGTGAGATGCACTCATGTTTAAATTGCCACTTCCTCTGTGATGTTTCTGGGGTTTTATTTTGTTGCTAGTCAACTAATGAACCCAGAGTCATTGATGAAGAATTGATTGATTGATTTTAAAAAAATAAATTCTTGCTCACACTTTAATGAAGGTATCTCAGCATGTTTTTATTTAAACCCAATTGTGGGTTGGTTGCTCATAGGTTTTGTTTTATGTGAATTTTAGCTTAGTCAAATATAAGCTACTTGACTTTAATGGTCACCCAACCTCCCTGAACTTTGTCTCTTTCATGGGGCATGATACCTCCTCTATTGACCTCTGACTCACTACCTGGATGAGAGTCCAGTGTTCTTAAAAAAATTCATGTGTGTTTTCCTCCTGAAACTGATGGAACATGTTTTCTAAGGTCCTTTATTTATAATTTTCAACTTTTAGTGGAAAAATTATATCAAAAAGGGAAGATGATTTTAGATATTTCTGCCATTCCAAGAATGTGGCAATAGGTAGTAAAAGATCCCCGGGTCCCCTTTTTAGGCCCTTACAGTGCTGAATTCTCTTCCATTGCATCTTGCAAGTTCTCAGCTGGTAGAAGCCTGTAAACTACTCACCCTCTTTTAAAACAAGCAAACTAGACCTGTGACCAGACACTCTGACCTTCAAACACCATCTGGGACATTCTTGGTGGTGGGAAGAGTGTAGTCACAATGTTGTGGAAAGTAGTCATCTTGTTAAATTCCTTCTCCCTGTTTCTGAGAACATTCTTGGAGTCACTGAGGGCTGATCCCTGAGAACTGTAATCCAGCCCACAGCCCAGCATCCTCTTGTGTGAGTGTGTCAGTAGCCTCCAATTAGATGAATGATGCTTTTGCAAGGGGACTTCTGATGAGTTCTGACATAAAACTGTTTGCTTTGTGGCTTTCTTAAACACAGCCTACCTGTAACCCTCAAATATATGTAAATCCATTATTGTTCCCCATGTAAATCAGGTTATGAAATAAGCCAGATCTTACTGCTGTTTTGAGGAAGAAATATCAGTGACCACTTCAGCCATGCTAAAGTGATTTATTTTGCCAAAGTTGATGGTTCACCTGCATATGGATGGACAAAAGGGAATGCCTTCCTAGTCCCAGTTAACTATATACATATATTTTTTAATTTTTACAGTTGACTATATTAGGCTGAGATGAAATGGACAATCATATCCTTATAGTTTTCCAAAGCACAAAAGGAATAATTAAATATTATAGAAAACTCATCACATATTCATTCATTACCAAGCACTGAATAAGTGCCTGATTCTTTCCCCATCATCTTGCTTATCTGTATCTGTGGCAGACAATGACCTTGGAGTGTCTTTAGTTTGTCCATGATTAAAGTACATCCTATCTATAAGTACTTGTGTGAAAATAAATACATTTTGAATATGTTAAGCGAATTGGAAGAAAGACACGGTCACTTTTTAAATTAACATTGTAATAATTTTCAAATTAACTTAGCCTGCCCCTCTGGCATATTGATGAGGCTTACGAAAATCATTGTTACCCATTGTTACTAGAGTAAAACTTTTAGGAACAGGGCTTGTATAATTTGATCAGAAAGGGTCTTGGCAACACATGCAGTTACACTGAATTTGCCCCTAACATGTTGCCTTGCTGGAGAGGAAAGGAAAGGCTGGGTCTCGCTGTGTTCTGCCTTTCCACTAGGGATCTTGCTCTGTTCGGTTGATCCATGTTGACAGCCAGCACTGAATATGGAGCACTTTGTGTTCTTTTTCTTGGTAGGCCTTGTCCTGGTCATCTGGAAGCATTTGCAAGGAGGCACTCCGTTAGCTGTGGAAGAGTGACTGATTAAGTTATGTTTAAAACATATTAAATGCCAATGACAAACCAAACAGGGTGTGGGCTTGCCATCAGTCCTGGCGCTAAGGGAGAGAGTGTGTGATGGCAGTCCTGTGGCATGTTTGGAGTTGTGGCCAGATGGACACTCATCAGCTGCAAGCCAGATGAATGGGGGATAAAATGTGGGTAGAGATGACCAATAGCTTTGAAGTTATCCCCCAGCGTTCTTAACTCGGCCTAAGTACAGTGCAGAAGACTTATGATTTAGTTACCAAACTACTAAACTTTCTTTACGAGGGGGAAGGCTTCTCGAGAGACTATTAACTCGGAGATTCACAAGATGTTCTAAGGCAGGCTGGTGTGAGCCAAAGAAGCCAGGGGGGATCGGCGCGGGAGCCCCACCCATTAGCAAGGATATATAAAAGGTCTGGAGGCTCAGATGGCATTCACAACTCAGCTTAACTTCAACCAGACACCTGCAGCCTCCACCTGACACCATGTCCTTCAACTGCTCCACCAGAAATTGCTCTTCCAGACCAGTTGGAGGACGCTACACTATGCCAGTCGCGGCAGTTGCCACGGCCCCGGCCCGGGATGCCGACTGTCTGAGCGGTATCTACCTGCCCAGCTCCTTCCAAACTGGCTCCTGGCTCCTGGACCACTGTCAGGAGTCTTGCTGCGAGCCCTCTGTCTGCCAGCCGCCCTGCTACCAGAGGACGTCCTGCATCTCCAGCCCCGTCCAGGTAACTTGCTCTCGACAAACGACCTGTGTCTCCAATCCCTGCTCGACTCCCTGCAGCCGGCCACTGACCTTTGTCTCCGGCGGCTGTCAGCCCCTGGGGGGCATTTCCAGCTCGTGCCAACAAGTGGGTGGCATCTCCGCCGTCTGCCAACCAGTGGGCGGCATCTCTGCTGTCTGCCAACCAATGGGAGGAGTCTCATCTGTCTGCCAGCCAGTGGGAGGAGTCTCATCTGTCTGCCAACCTGTGTGTGGAGTCTCCAGGACGTACCAGCAGTCCTGCGTGTCCAGCTGCCGAAGAACTTGCTAAGCGTGGAGCCACCAGTGAGCGCCTGGCGTTTCCGTGCCCCGCCAGCTGTGTTTCTCGGATCTTCCAGCACGCCGAATTGATGCTCCATCGCCTGCTCCCACTGACTTACTGCATTCCTGGCGCCTAGCCTTGCACCCAGCTGCCTTTGGCGTGCTACGCTTTCTCTGACCAGTACTAAGACAGTTTCAAGGGTTCATCCCTGGTGCTGTGCTGACCTCTTGATACTTCTGGAGGCTTTGCCACTCCAGGCTCAGTCGGATGCTCTTGGCACGTCTTCCTCTTGCTGTCCTATCTCCTGGCTTCTGCTTTTGTGTTTTCTGGACAAGGGAGCTTCTCTCACTGTGGGTTTCTCAATAAACCTGTATTAGTTGGCATGCAAACACATGTTTCAATAGAGTCCTTTATTTACAAGTGTTCTTTAAAAAATATTTTATTTTTATTTATTCATTTGAGGAAGAGGGTGGGAAAAGGGGAGGGAGAAAGAGAGAGAGAAAATGGGCACACCAGGGCATCCAGTCACTGCAAACAAACTCCAGACGCGTGTGCCACCTTGTGCATCTGGCTTACATGAGTCTTGGAGAATCGAATCTGGGTCCTTTGGCTTTGCAGGCAAGCTCCTTAACTACTAAGCAATCCCTCCAGTCCTTTGCAAGGGTGTTTATTGTCTATGAATCGTCCTCTTCTGATCAGGTTCTGAATCCTACCTCCCCTCTCCCCACCCCAAGAGCCTTCCCTAACCCCCATCAAATCTAGAGGATGGGCTCAGTCACTGTGTTCCATGGATAAGCAGGAGGCGACCTTGAAGTTTGGTTTTTAGAGAGAGTGGTGAAGGTCAGTGAGATCTGGGGAGTGATGTGGTCTCTGTAGTGTTTTGCATGCATGTGTGTAGATTTTTGAATGTGTATGCATGTGGGTGTGTGAGCATGTGTGTGTAGGCCAGAGGACAACTTCAAGCGTTATTCCTCATGCACACCATCCTCTACTTTTTGAAACCCTGGCTTGGAGCTCACCACTTAGGCTAGACTAACTGGCCAGCAAGTTCCGGGGACCCTTCTATCTCCCAGTGCTGGGGTTACAGATGTGTGCCACCATGCCTGGCATTTTTACATGGATCTGGCTATTGAGCTCAGGTCCTCATGTCTGCGGAGCAAGCACTTTATCAAATGAGCTGTCTCCCTAGCCCAAATGCTGCTCCAGTTTTTACAGAAAAGCTTCTACAGAAGAAAAAGACAAGCTAACTAGGAAGCATGGCAGCTCACAGAGCTGCCAGAGAGAGACAGCGGAGTAGAAGTCTGGAGTCAGTGAGTGGTTCAGCCGCTGACCTGATCAGAACAGAATGGAAACTTTTTTCCCTCCATGATCAACCATGATGGAGAAAGAGAGAGAGAAAGAGAGAGAGGAGAAAAGAAGGACAGGCCCTGCGATACAGTACATTCTAAGGGCAGCTCCAGCTTTACCCTCCCTCAATCTGGAGCAAATCCATACACCCTAAAACAGGCTCTGAGTATATGAAACTCCCCATTTTCATGTATCTGGGCAGGAAAAACTTCAAAGGAATTTCAGAAACATATTGGTTTTATTAATTTGTTTTTATGTGTGTGTGTGTGTGTGTGTGTGTGTGTGTGTGTGTGTTTGCATCTATGTAGGCACACATGCACATGCAGGGGCACTGGGGCCAGAGGTTGATACCAAGTGTCTTCTTTGATCTTTTCCACCTTATTTACTAAGGTAGGGTCTCATGTCAACCCAGAGCTTGTTGATTCAGGTAGCCTGATGAGCTCATTTACCCGGCGACCCTTGTCGTCACCTCCTGCGTGCTAAGGTTACAGGCAGTCCAGTGTGCTCATCAACCATGTGGCACTTACACGGGCACGTGGGATCTGAACTCCAGTCCTCCTGTTTGTGTGGCAAGTGTTTTAATTACCAAGACGTCTCCTCAGCCCTTATTTATTTTATAAACATTTGTATTCATGTAAATTTATTTATTTATTTTTATATGTATTTATTTATTTATAAACATTTATTTACTTATATCTGTGAATGTGTTGATTTGTGTAAGCCTGGGCACAGTGAATGCCACAGTCTACTCTGGAGATTAGAGGACAATTTGCAAGTCTTTTCTCACCTTTACACCTCATTTGAGGCAGGGTTTCTCTGTATCTCACTGTGTTATTTTTGCTGCTCTAGCTGGGCTTCTGAGGAATTCTCCTCTCTGCTTCTCATCTTGCCTTCAGAATGCTAGGATTATAGAACCAGCTTTTTGTGTGAGGTCTAAGGACTGAACTTTAGTATGCAGGTTTGAGTGGTGATCACTTTATCTACTGAGCCATGTATGGAGTCCTCCCTTATCTATTTTAAACATTTTTATCTATTTATTTGCAAGCAGAGAGAGAGAGAGAGAGAAAGACTGACAGATAGACAGACACACACACACACAAAGGCACACACACAGAGAGAATGGCACACCAGGGTTTCTAGCTACTGCAACCAAACTCTTGATGTAGGGCTGGAGAGATTTCTCCGTGGGTAAAGCACTTGCCTGCAAAGCCTAAGGATCCAGGTTTAATTCCCCAGTACCCATGTGAAGCTGGATGCACAAGGTGGCACATATATAGAGAGTTCATTTGCAGTGGCTAGAGGTCCTGTTGCACCTATTCTGTCTTCTCTGTCTCTCTGCTTGCAAATAAATAAATAAATAATTCCCCAAGACGAATGTGCTACTTTGTGTATCTGGCTTCCCTGGGGAACCAAGCCTGGATTATTGGACTTTGCAGGAAAGCACCTTCGCCACTGTGCAGTCTCTCCAGCCCTCCCTTATTACCACTCTGCTACATCCCCAGTCCCCGTATTGGTTATGTTAATGTTCAAGCCTTGCTTGCTCTTCTCTGAAAATCCATATGTTCATAATGCAAACCACCTGGGTGGATGGGGACTTGACATGCTAACTCCTCCCACCTTTTACTAGAAAGTGAGAACTGGCTACCAGTTTTTTTCTTTTTTCTTTTTTTTTTTTTGCCTGTTTAATCTGTCATTTCCAGAAGCTCATCTCTATACTTTCCCACCAGAATTACTCAAAGCAAAACAGAAATGAGTATTCCAGAAAATAGGCACGTATGAGGTATACACACTGGGAGTGGTCGACACCTTTTCTTGAAGCCAGAGGTGTCTGTGGAGGTTTTACAGTGCAGAATGTTTTTCTTATTTCATTGATGACTTCTCTGAGTCAAAATGTAGAGGTGATTGCTGTATAGATGCAATATTTGCGATTTCTCCCCTTAGTGACTCTTTGTTAACGAATCCCTCTTATCAAAGAAATGCTTGACATGACTCAGTTGCTCACTAAAGCAAGCCATGTCTTTTTAAAAAATATTTTTTGTTCATTTTTTATTTATTTATTTGAGAGCAACAGACATAGAGAGAAAGACAGATAGAGGGAGAGAGAGAGAATGGGCACGCCAGGGCTTCCAGCCACTGAGAATGAACTCCAGATGCTTGCACCCCCTTGTGCATCTGGCTAAGTGGGACCTGGGGAACCGAGCCTCTAACCAGGGTCCTTAGGCTTCACAGGCAAGGGCTTAACCGCTAAGCCATCTCTCCAGCCCAAGCCATGTCTTTTACTACACATTCTTCCCTTGTCTCATCTTTTAAAAGAAATGTTTGGGTTTTCCAGAATGTTCTGGTTTATACTAAACCACAGATCTCTGGTGAGAAGGGAGGCTAAGTGTCCTCTCCAAAGGTGCAGTTTTCACTTCATATGTGATGTGGAAAATTCAGAGGATGATAGCCTTTAGAAATGTTTTCCTATTTTCTATTTTTCAGCTTCCTAGGTTTCAATAAAAAATAAATGTAAGGACACAGATTTATTTGAATAGCTAGTCATCTCTGATAAATCAGATTGATATTTTGCTAATCTATAATGATATAGATACTATGGTCTGATATGAACTATTCCTAGCCTGGGCTGGTTGGTGTTCCGTGAACATTCAAGGACATGACAGTCATGCTAAGGTATTGCCTGCCTTCATTTTAGTTTAGGGAATTAGTTTTAGAATTTTTTCCTATTAGGGCAATTCTGTTTGTACTTGAACTTTGAAAACTCATCCCATACTTTAACTTATTATGTCATAAATTGTAAAGTTTTAAAGTTTGTCATGAAGAACAATTTTTTAAAGACAGAACTGCAGTGACTCCCTTCTCTTCTTAGCCTAAGGCTTAGAAATTCAATTTGTATCTACTACCCCATCTCTGTGGGGAAGAAGTATAGCTTTGCTGCTCTGTCCCCTGGCTGCTGGATTATTTCCCTCAGCCTTAGTTTCTCTGTGCACTGGGGGGCAAAGGCAGCATCTCCTGGCTCTGTTTTCAAGAAATAAATAAACTTAATGTGTAAAATCTGGGTCTCGGCAGAGCCATACTGTCAGGTGATCTGTAAATGCAATGAGCTTTGTCTTCTGTCCATTTGGGTGGGATCTTGGCTGTCCCCAGTATTCCCAAGAAATCTGATGGCAGAGAAGTGGGGGATAAGTGTCTTGTTTATGCTTTTTTAATGGCTCTTGACTCTTTGTCCTGGTTTCTGTCCGGACGGCCATGATTCAGATACGAATCCGCTCCTTCCCTTAATTTTCACCAAATTCACTTATGCAAGACACTTGCGATTCTACCAGATTTTATTGAACATTTGTGGATACAGAAGTCATTTTCCAACTTTTTCTTATTTTTACACATGTACATGATGTATCCTGAGCACAATGCCCTCCCATTACATCTTGCCTTCTTTTGTTCCTCTGTCCCTTCCCCTTCCTTGAGCCCCTCTATTTCCAACTACTCTCTGTCCAGAAGGCATTTATACTCTGGCTGTACAGTAACTTAAATGAAGCTGGGCATGGTAATGCACGCCTTAAATCCTAGCACTTGAGAGGCAGAGGTAGGAGGACCACAGTGAGTTCAAGGCCACCCTTAGATTACATAGCGAGTTACAGGTCAGCCTGGGCACATGGGAAACCCTACCTCAAAATAAATAAATAAGTAAGTAAAATAAACGATTAAAAATTTTGATGTGATAAATACACGCAGTGTTAAGTTACCAGGTTAACTACTCTGCGATGACATGTAATGTCATTCCGTATGTGTCACGGCTTTGTGCTCCCTCTCATTCTAGATTTCAGCCAGTAACCCATATTGAAACAATGCGGTCTTTATCTCTCAGATACTGTCTTCCCGAGTTTAAAACCAAATTTCTCCCTGTATTAGTCAGGGTTCTCTAGAGGAAGAGAACTGCTAGAGTGAATTATTTTAAAAAAAGGGAATTTATTGGATTCGCTTAAGGTAGTCCAACAGCAGTTGTAGGCCCAAGAATCAAGGAACCTGGTAGCCACTCAGTCCATGTGGCCAGATGCCTCAGCAGTCCCGATCACGCCCTGAAGGCCTGGACACTTCCTGAGGAGCAGCTGGGTTTCGATCCACAGGGTCCTTCAGTGGACGCTGGTCTTCATCGGACGCTGGTCTTCAGCCCACAATGGAAGGCAGCGAGCAGCTCCGGCAGCCAAGTGGAAGGAAGGAAGGAGCTCTTTTCACCCAGAGCTTCCTTATATGGAGTCAGTCCCCCTCTGAGTGGGGTCTCCAGCTCTGGGGGAAAGACTTCCTCCCTCAGTTAATCCTTCCTGGGAGCAGCCTTGGAGACCCACCCAAAAGGGATTTCTGTGGATTACTAAACAGATCCAGTTGACACCACCTTCGCCATCACACTCCATTTCTCCCTAGGTCCATTGTCCTCTCCTTTCTGTCAGTCAATACCAAGGAGCCAACCTCCAATGCTGGTTATGGCAGGTACGGGGAAGCAGTATGATGGCTGTGCTCAGGAAGCACGTGGTTCAGCTCTGTAGAGGGGCTCTTCTAGGTCGGCTCTATCTTTCTGTGCTCCCCTTCACGTGTCTCTCTTTACCTGCAAAGGCTGTGGCACATTGTGTCTATAATAGACGCTTTGAAGGTGCCACCGGCATCAGTTGTTAGCAAACTGTGGCTATTATACTTTTCTTACTCGAGGCTTGTTTATCTTATTGTAAATGTATTCATTGCATGTTTCTGGGAGATTCTCCCGTCACTGGCCCTCGTCTCACTGTCAGCTTGTGGGAATCACAGAAGTCTGCTTGCTTCTGGCTTTTTAGATGGGGCCTGCGGCCTGGGACTTGAACTTGGGTGCTCTGGGTTGAGCAGCAGTCGCTTTATTCATTGTGCTGTTGACCCAGTCTGCTCGCTCACTCTAAAGCTTTGACATAAAGTGAAGGCATGGCCTTTCCTTAGGACACTTGGCTTCACAACCAAGAGGCCAAAGGTTATGAGACTCAAAGGAAAGTCTCCAGAGCTGGCTGAATGGCAGAGTTGCAGAGGGTGCTCTGGGGCTCCCCACACAGGCAGACTTCTGGAGGTGGGCCTGTTTTCTGACTTCAGCCTCGGTAATGACCTGTTTGCCCTCTTTAGATTTTTATGAAACCTCTTCCATGTGCTGAGGAACTTGTAAATGCTTTCATGAAAGACTGTGTGTTTACTTTTATGAACCTGAAACCTTTCCCTACTAGAACCCCTAGCTTCAATGTCATAAAATATGTGTTCACATATTTCACTGCAGGAAGAGCATTTCTAGAAAGATGTCCTAGAATAACAATCAAAGGAGTTGTTAAAGCTCAAGTTGGCTATAATTTAATCGGTCCTATCAATTAGGCAGGATTTATATTCTATATTTCATATTATAAAGCCATTATGATTGTGATCTAGCACCCATTAGCACAGGTAAAAAAAAAGCCATTTGAAGCAAATGCAATTGACTTGTGTAAGTAGTTTTATGGTATATGATAAAAACAAATGACAAGGGCAACGAGGGATGTAAGAATTATGATAATGATAGTGCTGGAGTATGTAAGAAATACAGATGATCACTTTATCTGTCTATCAATCATCTTTATTATTGTTATTATTTTTTTATTTCAGAGACAGGACCTACAGCCTCTGCAAATGAACTCCAGACACCTGTGCTACCCTATGCACCTGGCTTACATGGGTCCTGGGGAATTAAACCTAAGTCCTTTGGTTTTACTGGCAAGTGCCTTAACCACTAAGCAATCTCTCCAGCCCCCATTAAGCATTTTTAATGGCTGAGCATGGTGGCACTCTCTTGGTAATTCCAGCACTCAGGAAGCTGGTGCAGGAGCGTAGTGAGCATAGCCTGGGATACGCAGTAAGGTCCTGTCTCCAAAACAAACAAACAAACAAACAAACAAACAAACAAAAAACCTAAAAACAACCAAGAAAACATTTAAAAAAATAGTACTGTATGTACTCCTAGAGATACACTAACTGCTTAATGAGAGTGAAGGCTAATTTGCTAAAATGAAATATTCATTACAACTTCTCAACAGGGACCACAAAGATGCCGCCATTGGTGAAGTTCGTGCCACGCAATCACGAGTACCCGAGTTCAGATCCCCAGGGCCCACATCAAAACCAGGTGGAATATTATACACCTGTAATCCCAGAGACAAGAGGATCCCTGGGGCTTGCTGCCTAGCTAGTCTAGTTGCATCAGTGCTTTCCGGAGGCCGTTGAGAAATCCTGTCTCAAAAATAGGTGGAGGGCTGGAGAGATGGCTTAGTGGTTAAGGCACTTGCCTGTGAAGCCAAAGGACCCTTACACACTAGATGCACAAAGTGGCATGTGTGTCTGGAGACCCTTTGCAGTGACTGAAGGCCGTGGCACACCCAGTCTCTCTCTCTGCCTCTATCTGCTTCTTTCTTTCTCACTCCAACATATAAAATAAAATAAAAAGTTAAAAAAAAATAAGGTGGAAGCCGGGCGTGGTGGCACATGTCTTTAATCCCAGCACTGTGAGTTCAAGGCCACCCTGAGGCCATATAGTGAATTCCAGGTCAGCTTGGACTAGAGAGTGAGACCCTACCTTGAGAAAACCAAAACAACAACAACAAAATAATAAGGTGGAGAGCAATATGGAAAGATACCTGATGTTGACTTCTGGCCTCCACATGCCCACAAGTGCATGTACACTGCACACAAACACGTACGCCCACATGTGTATGAACAACCACATATACACACATGTACATCACATACAATATACTTACATCAAGAAAAAAAATTTCTCATAAGTCAACATGTGTTTTGTTAATGATGCCAATCATTATTTTCCAGCTGTTTATGACTGAAATCTTATTAGATATTACTGCTCTTTCCCCTAATTAATCATACTTAATATAATACCAAGGGCTACTCTTCATCCCTTAGGGGCGATAACCAGTCTTTCAGACTTTTTCTTGGCATTTCCCTCTCCCTCTCTCCAAGAGGCTCACCATGGCCTTACAGTTGGGCATCATTGGGAGAGTCCAGAACTGATGTGAGTGTGTCTCTTTCTTGTCCCAACCTCTCTGCATTCTGCCATCAGATCTACCAGAAGGTTTACTAAGGCTGCCAAGACAAAGTCCTCCAAACTCTGGTTTGAAGGACAGCTGTAAGTAATGGAATGAGAAAGTAAAGCCCACTATAAAGTAAAGTGCATTTCCCTAAAGCTTACTTCAGAGACAAAAGTTACAGTTGTAAATCCTGGGATTAAGGGCTGCATTCATTTTTAAAAATGAATTTAATTAAAATAGAGACCTCCAGCTCTGGGGTAGCTCTAGACAAGATATTAATTCACTGACTCATCTCTTATCCCTGTGTGTGATTTTAGGATAAATTTGGAATATGTTTCTTTTTTGAAATAAATCTTTTGATGGGTCTGTAAACCATATGTAATCTCATGCCAATCAACAATTTTGGGATGGGGGGCACAGGACTTGGAGTCAGAATGTCTGGTATTGAACTGAGTTCTATCACATTGACAATAAGTCACGTGCTTTCACTTCTGAGAAACCCTAGCCCTCCTGTGTAAACTGAGGATGGTGATGGAAACTGCCAACTTCAAGTAGTAGCTAAGGTGAGGCTCACTGCTATAAAAGATAAACTGCACAGCCTTTGGGGCTTAGCCCAATGGGAATTTGTTTTCTGATGAGGAGCTCCTGCTTAGCCAGTAATCTTTCTCTCTATAAGGTCATTTGGGGACCTAAGCCCTTCCACCCATCCTTCTGGCTTCCACACATGGGATCCAGGTAGCTTTAGAAGTTTAAGAATGTGGAGCTTGGAAAACGATCATGTCTTTTGCTTACATTGTACAGGCAAATTGTCAGCCATGTGACCACACATACATGGAAGAACTTAGTGCTCTTCATCCTGTGCTCGAAGGAGGGTAAGAGTCTATTGTCAAAGTACACAGCATTAGGAGACTAACAGATTTCATCTTCTGTCTGCCAAAGAAATCCTGTCTCAGGCATGAGAACACATAGGGAAGACATGGTTGGGCATGAACATAAGGTATTTAAGAATTACTAACAGTTTATAGAGATCTATCTTTCTCAGAGGCATTGCTTTTAAATTCCAAGGAAAATATTTCTAGATAAAAATAAAGATGTAAGTCATTGGCAATCATTTCATTCTGGTCTGGAGAGATGGCTCAGCAGTTAAATCACTTTCTTGCAAAGCCTAACAACCTGGTTCAGCTCTCTAGTGCCCACGTAAATGCAGATGCACAGTTCATTTGCAATGGCTAGGGACCCTGGGGTGTCCATCCCCCCATCTCTCCTGGCAAATAAATAAAAATATCTTTAAAAAAAGCTCATTCTGGCAACGGTTGTAATAATTGGAAATAATTCAGATATCTCTGTGTTGAAATAAAAATAGAGATTAACTAGACTCCAGCTTCATAAAAGAAACTTGCGTACATAACTGTCCTATTTCCTTCCATTTTACACAGGTCACATAATTTCATTTTAAATGACCTTGGCTGGCCCTGATTTTCACTGTGTATAAGATATTTACCCCATAATAGACTTTACATTTAACTCGTACAATTTTATCATTAGCTGGATGAGAAAATAGAGTGACTGTGACTCTCTTCCCTCATGGGACCACAAGGCGACCTCTACTATGCAATCAACACTGTTCACATTTTGTAGTTCCATATTAATCTTCATTTCCTGATGGGTTGCTATGTAAGCAGAATGTGCAGAGATATGATGGTATGCTTTTTTTCTCCATTGTTAGATACCTGTAATATTGGGCAATGACTTCTCTAACCTCTACATTCAGAAAAAATTACTGGTGGCTTTCCTAAAGTTCAAATGTAACAGAGTCCTTTACATATATTTGCTAAATCTGGTCTCCCTGTGTTGGTGACGTTGAAGGAACTACTTTTACTTCATAGGAGTGAGATGGATGTCTGACCATATGGCCTGATTACCCTTTCCTGATATCTGTCCAGCCTGTGTGGCATGACTCCCACATCCCTTACAGTCTGTGATGGGACCATAATGCCTAGCCACCATGTAAATGACTTCCTGGAAATAGTTCCTTATTCTAATAGAAGATTTTTACCTCTTTCTAAACTGCCACCCATCCCTTGCTTTCTTTATCTCCTCAAGGCATTCCCACCAGGGCTTTTTACCCATCTGCTGTATCAAGTTCTCACTACTGATAGCTTTGGAGTCAGAATATTTTTAAAGTATAGGTATAGGTATATCCCATTTGGAACAAATATTTGGGTCATACTTTCACTCAGTGTTTTCCAGAAATGCTAAAGTAACTAAAGTCATATTGTTATCTATGCATGGTGGTTTCAACGTGAATGTATGTCTCCCATAGACTCAGTTGTTTTATTAAGCTTGTAACTTGGCTCTTCAAGAGATGTCACTGGGGATGGACCCTGGGCTCAAGCCCTAAGGTGTCTTTGGGGGCGGTTCTAATTCCAGCCCAAAGATGTTATGAGAGAAGTGTAAGCTCTGGCAGAGTCCCTGCTCTCTACTGCTTTTGGTGTTTGCTGGCTGTTTGGTTGGTTCTCTCTGCTTGGAGCTGTGAAAGAGAGACAGCTTCTTCTGAAGTTGATGGAATTTCCCCTGGATATGTAAGCTTGAAATAAATCCCTTCTTCCTGCAAACTGTGTCTGCTTGGAAGGTTGTCCCAGCAATGTGGAAACTGACTATGACACTATGTAAGTCGTATTTGGTGTGATATGAATAGTGACATAGAAGAAAATGTTCTTTTGGGTGCATATTTAAGAAATTCTGATCCAGTTGAGTTAGTATGATTTGTTTCCCCACTCTGCTCACTTTTTGTTGCTGCTATGCCCAAGGACTGTCTGCTAGAGGTAGACACTATTCAGTATGTACATAAAACCATGGAACCATTTTACCTGGAAATTTCTAGTGGGAAGCATAATATCTGTGAGAGGCCAGAACAAAGTTTCCCAGAAACTAACCCAGAAAATGGGTTCCATTCTTTTCAAACATGAGATAAGGGTAAGAAGAACTAGTCAGTCCCATGAATCTTTTTAAAAATATTTAATTTTTATTTCTTTGAGAGAGAGAAAAATGCAGAGAGAATGAAGACGGGTGCACCAGGGGCCTCCAGCTGCTGCAAACAAACTCCAGACACAGGTGCCACTTTGTGCATCTGGCTTATGTGGGTCCTGGGGAATCAAACCTGGGCCCTTTGGCTTTGCAAGCAAGCGCCTTAACCACTAATCCATCTCTCCAGGCCCCATGAATCTTTTTAAAAAGTTTATCATTTATTTATGAGAAAGAGAGGGAAAATATGAGCATGCCAGGGTCTCTAGCTACTGCAAATGAACTCCAGACATATGCAACACCATGTGCATCTGACTTATGTAGGTTCTGGGGAGTTGAACCTGGTTCTTTAGGCTTCACAAGAAGTGCTTTAACGGTTTCCAGTCCTCCATGAATCTCTTTTAAAATTTAGAACTGGAATCTATTAATGAACATGTATCAATCTGACCATGTTCTTCCTGTTTCTTTAGACATTTTTTGCATTAGTTCTCCTCCACCCATCCTCCCTTGAGAATCCTACTCTTTCAAAACGGTCCTTCTACTTTTTGGTTGAATCATTCTTTTTGTCCTGTTCAGTCCTCCATGTCAAAATGTTGATGAGCTCAGAACCATGCTGGTCTTGTGGAAGAATTGGTAACCACTGTGATGTCGTGAATGCACCAGTCAGTTCATATCCAGAGGACAGGCACCCCAATTTATGCCTATATACTCTATGGATCTTACATTCTTTCCACCTCCTTTTCTACAATGCTACCTTGAGCCTTGGGGTGGTGGTGGTGGTGGTGATAGAAATCTCCTTTAGTGTTGAGCTCCTCACAAACTCTTTTCTTCTACTTTGATGAGATTTGAGTCTCCTCAGGGTCTACCACCATCTCTATACAGATGGTTCTCTGGCTGGCAGTGAGAGAAGCACTCATATTCTTTGTGTGACTACCTCTGCAATGTTGTCTGAGCTCTGGTGTATGTCATAGAGATGACTTGATCTGTGTTAGCCCCTGGGCTTTGTCTTCTTCTTGTCATTCTAATGAGTCTTGAGTATCCCCAGTATTGCTGCCATCTGTGTATCGAAGCTTCTCTAACCAAAAGGGAGAACAGTGTGAATCAAAGGGTTTAAAGAAACACACTTAGAAGACATTATGCCCATCACACAGCATTCTAAGTGTGCCTGCTTAAACCCTTTCCCAGTGGAAGCTTCCCTCTGAAGTTTATGACCTTCCAAGCCATAGGTTTCTTCACTCAGTTCTTCATACCATGTCTTAATTCCCTCCCACTGAGTGGGGTCACCTAGCCAATTAGAGAGCATCTGATTACCTTCATAACTTAAGTGACACTATTGCACTGTTCAGTTCATCTTGCCTGGCTGGTTGATTTTGTAGTTTGTAGGATCCACCACTTGTTCAGACTATACATGACTTTTCTGCCCTAGCACCTCACTTAGCACCTTTTAGCACTGGGCAAATATGCAGCAGAAAAATGGCTTCACTATCAGTTCCAGCTTGATTTCTCAGTGTCCTGAATCATATGAATCTTTAGAGGCAAAATAGAAATATCCCTAAGACTTACACAGGAATGGGTAGAGAAAGATCCCTATGAGTCAATAAATTATTTTATCATCTACATTCTGTGACGAGAGACAGACAGGCCAGCTGATCAAATTCTCTGATTCAAAATCTGGGCTGCCAGGATTCCATATGCACCATTAAATTATTGTGTCTAGACCATGCGTACATGAGTGGCTCTCAGTAAAACCCCATATCTCTGGTGCAGTAGTAAGTGGAAATGAAAAATTAATTTATGAACAAATACAGGTGGCTGAACTTTGTAAGGTTCTGTCGAGAAGCTTGGGCTTTTCAAAGTGATTTGTGATGTTCCAAGGCCAAATAAACCAATAATAAGCATCAGAAATCTTTAGCATTTTAAAAGTAGTTTTCTGATTTTTTTTCCCCCCCATGGAGAACTTACTTTTGAGTAGACTCTTTGTTTTAAAGTTGCTGACTGGTCTTTTTCAGGGTCATGGGGAAATTGATGGCTAAGTTATTATATTTTCCTCCTACTCCTTCCATTTTTTTCATCTCTTAAGTTGATGGCTCCATTTTCTCATTTTATCCCTTAACTTTGCATACCACCCCCTCAAGATGAAATGTGTTAAGATGACCTCAGTAAACATGTGTCAAGGGAGTTTCCAGTAATTCTGAGATGTCAGTGATACATTTAAAAACAGAGGACACTAAAATGATTTTGTAGTATACATCACTTGTTCAGTTCATTCTTCATTCATCCAGAGAAAATATACTGAACATCTGATAATAATAGGATTTTTCTTGCATGAAGATTCTCATAGATTGGGACAGCAAATCTATGAAACCCAGATAATTTGAAATATCACCATAGAGGTATCAGTACAGAAGTGAATGTATCCTGTGGTGGATTTATAGAGCTAGTAGGAGTAGTTTTTCTGTGGGGTGAAGAAATATGGGAGGGTTTTCCAAGAAAAATAACTTGAATTATTTTTTAATGAAACCTGGGTAGGTGTTGTTGTGCCACCTCTAATTCCAGAATGTGAGAGGCTGAGGCAAGAGGATCGGAAGTTTGAGGCCAGCATGATCTATGTAGCTGAGATCTTACTTAAAACAATAAAGGAAACATGAAATAATGAAGCCCCACTAGGTGAATTGACAGTAGTGATTATTTTATTTGAGAGAGAGAGAGAGAGAGTTAGAGCAAGAGACAAATATATAGAGAGAATGGGTGCACCATGGCCTTCAGCCACTGCTCACAAACTCCAGACTCGAATACCACCATGCACGTCTGAATTATGTGGGTACTGGGGAATTGAACCTGGGTCCATAAGAATCACAGGCAAGTGCCTAAACTGCTAAGCCCTCTCTCCAACCCCGACAGTAGTGTTTTGATGTGAATGGAGAGAGACAAAGAAGGGTAGGTTCCCTTAAACTAAGCAGTGAGCCTCAAACTGTGGAGGTAAAATAGCTTACAATGTTCTCAGAAACCCATGTGGCTCTAAAAGTATCATTTTGGGAATGTTAGAAAGAATCAAGAATCTCTACTTTGGCTGGGCTTGGTGGTATATGCCTTTAATACTAGCGCTCAGAAGGCAGAGGTAGGAGAATCACAGTGAGTTTGAAGCCAGTCTGGGACTACAGAGTGAATTCCACATTAGCCTACAGAGTGAATTCCAAGGCTAGAGAGAGATCCTACGTCAAAAATCATTTTTTTTTAAAGTATCTACTCTGGAACTCTGGATACCTGCAATGTCATGCAATGCGTCTTTTCATTAAGTAATAGTCTTGTAAGGGTTCTAAGACTCTCTTTACCAACAGGTAAAGGAACGAGGTACAGAAAGAATTGGAGCTCGAGGATGGCTCTGTGATAACAGAGAACATGGCAGGAGGATAATGAGGTGGGCTACAGATAGAAACTTTTACTGCTGCATTTGCGGCACCTGTGGAACCTGCAGATGGTGTAATCAGGTAGTACCTGGTCCTTTGGGAATGTATGCTATGCTGACATGGGCTTTACATAGTGAAGGGAGAGGTTTGATTAAAGTCACTGAGAATTACATGGACCCGCTGCCATTAACAGTTCTACACGAAGTTGTATGCCAGTAGCCATGGAGGATTACTTCCAGGGTCCCCATGACAGATGCCCATATCTGAAGATGCTCAAGTCCTTCAGTGTAACATTTGCATAAAACCTACACATCATTTTTATCACCTTTTCAATATCGCTAGGTTACTAACAATACTTACTAAAATGTGAAGCCTATGTATACAGCTGTTATTCTGTATTATTTTTATAATTATTACAGGGAACATGTCTGTACATGTTCAGAATATGCATCATTTGTTTTTGTCTTGGTTTTAGCATCTCGATATGTGGTTGGTTGAATCTGCTATATTGGGGCTGAAGGATATGGCGGAGGAAAGGTTGCAGTTTCATTCATTACTTGCTGCATCTAGAAGGAACTTTCCATGATTTCTCGTTCAAATCATCAGTAAATCTTGGATGATATATGACACACAGTAAATGAACAAAGTTGGTGCGTAAGTCATAGGATGTCATGGTCATGATAGGGTAATTAGAATATTCATTATTTTATATATTTATTATATCTCTGTACTGAGGATACCCAATACTCTAGTCTACCTATAAGTTAAACTTTCTTTTACATGCATGTGTGAGTGTTGTGTATGTGTGCTTGTATATGTATGTACAAATATGTGTGTGTACTTGTGGCAGCCATAGGTTGACATTGGATGCCTTACTTGATTGCTCTCTAAAGTATTCTTTGAGGCAGGATCTCCTAGTGAACTTAGTGCTCATTGGACCAGCTAGCCAGCAAACCCCAGGGACTCCCTGTCTCTGGCTCCCCAGCACTGGGACTAGAGGCATGTACCACCATGATCACCATTCCTGACATTTTCGTGTTTTCTGGGGCTCTGAATTCAGGTCCTTATGCTTGCAAAGTGAGCATTTTATCCACTAAGCCATCTCCCCAGTCCAGGTCAAATGTTTTAATGAGGAAAAGGTTATAGCTCACCCTAGAGTAAGGTGACATGAAAGTACAGGATTTCTCTTCCCTTCTCTTCTGATATGGAAGCTTGTTCCTGGACTGTGGAGGAACCTACAGCATGCATGGAGCCTTGTGGCTGTGTTGTGGGAGAATGAATGGGAACACATAGGCTCCTCCTTGGGATCCTCTCTTCTTAACTTCTGAGTCCTGCAACTTCATGAAGTTCTGAACTGGAAAACATGGCCACCGTGTGTGCACACTGCTGAGTGTGGCATTGCCTTTGTTCTAGGCTCAGTATCTACTGAAGAGCTTTCAAGTAGACCTTCATGTTTTCCCTTGCCTGTCTATCTCTCAGAGTTTGGATCTCTGCAATATCATTTCTTAACCTTTCACATGTTTTCCAAAGGATCCTGATGACAGCATAAATCAGAACATAGTTGGAATGGTGATGGAAGATAAAATGTTTTTCCTAAATGCTTTAAAAATATCAGCATTGTTTCTTACTTTTTCAACTCTGGATTGCCTAGATTTTGTACATAATGCTTTATTTTCTGATGACTTCAGTTCAGTTCAGTTGTGGTAGTTGGCACATATTGTCATTTATGTGAATTGTTCCATTTAATGCACCTAGCAACTGCCACTTGTTCAAAGGAAAGCATTTTTCTTTTTCAAGTCTTCAAAAGAATGATTCAGCAGAGGACACGCTGACAAAGCATGTCAGCACACTGTCACAGGCAGCCCTGGCTTTGTGTGGCTGGAAATAATTTTCTTACTTGCTTCTTGGCAATCAAAAAAAAAAAAATTAAGTGAAATAAATTTGAAAAATTGACAGTTTTTTTCCCCTTCTTCCTATAGCAATATACACCTCTAGGTGTGGTGTAGAATGGAATGAATCTTAAACATTTTATGTTGTGTGTTGAAGGACCAGAGACCTGTTAAATATACTTCCGGAAGCCATGATCTTATTATTTTGAGTCTAGCCTATTAAGGAAGTTGATATAGTTGCCCAGTAATCATGCCCAAATTAGTTTTCCTGCTGAATCATTGAGCTCTCAGAATCAAACTGATTAGGACCTTATCTTTTACTAATCTAATCAAGCTATAATGGACAAGGCCATTGGATTTGGAATAAAAAAATCAATGCTTTTTAGAATCACCCATGAATTGTAAAGCTTTGAGATTATTTAACAAATGTAGGTGAATCTGTTTTCACCTAGGCACTTCCTAAATATTTTTCTCATTTTGTTCATAAATATTTGTGAAATTTAAAGAAGATACTATGTAGATAGGTAAGTTGGAGGGTGGAATACTGGAGATGGAAAGGCTAAAGTGGAGTCCAGGGGAAGGGAAGGGTGGAGGGGAGAGGGGTAGGGTCAACAAAAGCTGAAGTTGTTATGGGAAACACTACAGTATAACTCACTTCTTTGTTAGCCAATTACAAGATATAATTAAGAGAGGTTGGGGAGTTGGCTTGGCAGTTAGAATTGCCTTCTTGCAAAGCCTGCTGGCCTGGGTTTAATTCCCCAGCTTGTCCCCTATAAAGCCTGATGCAAAACATTTCCTATTTGCAGTGGCAAGAAAACCTAGTGCACACGCACACGCACACGCACACACACACAAACACACACATACACACATGCCTGTGCACAAATAAATACATTTCAAAAGAGAGAGAATTTGGCCCCAAACTCCTTGTGGAGGTGGACAGTGATGATATCTGAAGCCATTGATTATTACAGGCAAACCCTAGTACCAGAAGTGGGGCACCACTCAATGAGTAATTTTGCTCAATGATAGATCCATCCTGCTTGCTGTAAAACTCACCAGCCAGGCAGGATGTACTTACCAGTACAATAGTGGCAAGACTTATGGAGGTGTAGCAGACGGCTTCAGGTTTGCTAGGATGAACTTTAAGGCCAGGTACAGTTACGGAGCAAGGGATATTTATTGAAGCTTACAGATCCAGGGGAAGTTCCATAACTGGCAGAAGAAGTTGGCTTGCCTTCACAGGACAAAGCAGAGCTAGAGAAGCACAAGCCAAAAGCCAAAAAGCCACACTGCACACTTCAGGAACACCAGCAAGGTACACTTTGCATATCTTTAGATTGAAATCTGAAACCCACCACCACAACTGAAGATCCACCTAGTGACATTGCCTCCAGCCAGGTAGCCAGCAGATGCAAACTACAAACAATAAAGAACTGAATATATTTGGGGCCATCTATTCTATTCAAACCACCTCAGGAGTGTAACCAACTGTTCTTTTGATTGAATTTGAAGCCCACTGCATGGGAGGAAATCCATGCCTGGTACTAAAAACCCAAGTCAAAAGTCTGTGGCTGTGAAGGTCATGGATCCTAGTGAGAGGTTGAGGTGAGGGGAAGTACTATTATTGTTTGACTAAATGGATATATTGTGCTCATCAAACTGTGGTCGCTTGAAAAGATGCCCCCCCAGTAGATTCAGGATTTTATTAAAGCTTCTTATATTTTCAGCTACCTGGCTCAAGGAGATGTCCCTGGGTAGCTCTTAGGGTCCAGCCCTAAGGTGTGGTGGTGGATTGATTTGGAAATCAAGTCTAAAGATATGCAAAGTGCCTGAGTTGCACCTGGAATTCCTACACTTTTGTGGTTTTAGGGTTTTTGGTCTGGGGCTTCTATCTCTCTGCTTGGTTTTTTATGGTCCACTATGGAACTTCCCCTGGATCTGAAACCTTCAATGAATATCCCTTCCTCCATAACTGGGCTGGTTTGAAAGTCCATCTCAGTGACCTGAGGCTACGGCACCACCTAAATTACGTTTGTGCTCATAGATCAGCGCTGCTCTTACCATTGGCCACAGAAGCTTCCTTTCTGTAGAAGAGTTAGGACACTATCCTCTGGACATGAAGTGACTACATAGCAGTCAGCTGTCATTATCTCCATAAGACCTGAACAATACTGAGCATATCAACATTTTGACAAAAGTGACCTAGAAGGGTAAAAAAAAAAAAAAAAAAAAAAAAAATCCAAAACAAAAACAAGACATCAAATAGAAGAGGGGCTAGTTTGAGAGCAGACAGGATTCAATGGAATGGGATGGGAGAGGGGGACAATAGAAGGTAATGAGAGATCATTATGATCAAGTTATATCATCATATATGCAAATTCTCAATAAAAGACATAAAAGAAGGTATAATTGTACCACAAGGGAGGAGCCTTTTTTTTTTTTTCTTTTGGTTTTTTGAGGTAGGGTTTCACTCTAGCCCAGGCTGACCTGGAATTCACTATGTAGTTTCAGGGTGGCCTCGAACTCATGGCAATCCTTCTACCTCTGCCTCCTGAGTGCTGGGATTAAAGGCGTACACCACCACGCCCAGCTGGAACATTTTAATATAGCAAATATATGCGACCATTTCCCCCTTATATCACTAGTCCCCCCAATAGTCCTTGTCAATATATTCATATTATTTGTATATAACTATAGTTGCTGGTATAGCATCAGTATTTTTGAGGACTATTCATAAAGATTTAGCCTTTAAAAATACCAGAGTTTATATGTGAAAAGACTTTGTAAACTATGTGAAAAATATCTATGTAAAGAATTATTACTTTCATCACACTTTACTTTTTAAAAAATATTTGTTTATTTATTTGTGTGTGTGTGTGTGTGTGTGTGTGAGAGAGAGAGAGAGAGAGAGAGAGAGAGAGAGAGAGAGAGAGAGAGAATGGGAATGTCAGGCCTCTAGATGCTGCAAACAGACTCCAGATGCATGTTCACTTTGTGTACCTGGGTTTACGTAGATACTGGGGAATCAAACCTGGGTTGTTAGGCTCTGCAGGCAAGTACCCTAACCACTGAGCATCTCTCTAGCCCCCAAATGACTTTTTTTTAGGCTGATAAATAATGCTTACAAGATCACAACTTACTTCTTTTCTAATCTACATTTGACCACTTGCATGTATGAATAGGACAACTTGTTCAAAAGAGAATGATATTTGTAAATGTCCTGGCCTTTTACAGCAATACATTTTTCAAACTCTTCCTTTTCCTGTTGAATTTCTTACCATCCTTCAAAGTGGCATTGGGGATATTCTGATCCTATGATACCTTCTGGATTAGTTTCCTAGAGCTGTGGCAACAAATTGCCACAAACTAAATTTTTAAGCAATGGAATGTATTCCCTTGGCTGTGTAGGTCAGAAATCTGAAATTAAGAGTGTGTGTGTGGTCGCATTTATGGAAGCTCAAGGCAATCTTCTCTGTGTTCGTGTGTGTGTGTGTTCATGTTTGTGTGTGTTCATGTGTGTGTTCATGTGTGTGTGTGTGTTCATGTGTGTGTGTTTGTGTGTGTGTGTTCATGTGTGTGTGTTGGTGTGTGTATGTTGGTGTGTGTGTGTTGGTGTGTTTGTGTTCATGTGTGTGTGTGTTCATGTGTGTGTGTGTTTGTGTGTGTGCGTGTTGGTGTGTGTGTTCATGAGTGTGTGTTCTTGTGCGTGTGTGTTTGCTTGTGTGTGTGTGTTCATGTGTGTGTGTTGGTGTGTGTATGTGCTGGTGTGTGTGTTCATGTGTGTGTGTTTGTGTGTGCATGTTCATGTGTGTGTGTGTTCGTGTGTGTGTGTTCGTGTGTGTGTGTGTGTTCATGTGTGTGTGTGTGTTCATGTGTATACAAAGGCAGAAGACAAACTCCAGTGTTGCCCTTTAGGTGCTGCTTATATTGCTTTTTTAAAAACATATTTATTCATTTATTTGACAGAGGGAGAGAGAGATAGAGAGAAAGAGAGAGGCAGATAGAAAGGGAGTGGGTGTGCCGGGGCCTCCAGCCATGCAAACGATCTCCTCAGATGCAAGGACCATCTTGTGCATTAGGCTTACTGGGTCCTGGGGAATGGAACCAGGTCCTTCGGCTTTGCAGGCAAATGCCTTAATCACAAATCACATCTACTGAGTTTTTTGTTTTTGAGGCTGTAATAGTCTTGCCAAATAGACTAGACTGGCTGGCCATTGGGCCCCAGGGGTCTACCTGTACCCTCTAGCACTGGGATTACAAGCATGTGCCCAAATGCCCAACTCTTACATGCGTTCTGGGGATTAAACTCAGCTTGTCATGCTTGCAAGGCAAGTGCTTTACTGCACGAACCATCTCCCTGCTCCCCAAGACATTTTATTTATTTGCAAGGAGAGAGAGAGAAAGAGAGAGGGAGAGAGAGAGAGAGAGAGAGAGAGAGAGAGAGAGAGAGAGAGAGAGGGAGAGAAAGAGAGAGGGAGGGAGAGAATGGGCATGCCAGGGCCTCCAGCCACTGTAAATAAATTCCAGATACATGTGCCCCTTGTGCATCTGGCTGACGTGGGTCCCAGGGAATCAAACCTGGGTCCTTTGGCTTTGCAGGCAAACACTTTAATGACTAAGCCATCTCTCTAGCCCAGACTTTTTATTTTTTAAGCATTCTTCTGCTTCTGCTTTCAATGACTTCCTCATGTGTCTCTGTGTCTTCTAGTTTTTCATCTCTTTATGAGAATAACTGTCATTGGACTTGGGGGCCACTCTCAGTCCAGAATCCCATCTCTAGATCCTTAACTACATTATATCTACAGCAACCCTATTTCCAAATAAGAACACATTCTTAAGAGTTAGGACTGGGGTCACTCTTTAGTCCATTACACCTCCATTCATCAGTCCAGGCTGATTTGTTTGAGTAACATTAAGTCTAAGACTTAAGCTTGTGCAATTTTGAAACCACAAAGAGCAGAATTGGCTCATAATAGTAACATTTTATTCTTTTAATCTTGTTGAAACCGTAGGTATACTTCCCATAAAGAAGCAGAATTGTTTAACTTTCTGCCAAAATTCTCATTTGAATTATTATTATTTTTCTTTGTAGTGCTAGGATGTTTTGCTAGTTTTCACAATGTCAGAAACTTGGGAGAAATTTTCTCTTGTTTTAATGGGTAATTGGTTAAGCTGAACTATAATTGTGAACAGAATAAATTAAAATAATGACTTTTCGATTTAATTATTAGGAAACATAATGTTACAACATGTACAACATTATTTCTGTGTTGGATACAGATGAAAGACCAAAGCCAGACATTGGATGTTTTGGGGGAAGGACATGATTTCATTAGAACATGATTCATGGGCTAAATATATTGAGCTCAAGCATACATGATCACAAATTCTAGATCTTGCTGCTTCAGTGCAGCCTTTTACACTGACACTCAGATTCATGGTCTGACCTTTTGTTATATTACAGACTTTTCCCAAGGTAGGGCGAGATAGACACATACTCAAGAAAACACGTGGTATTCTCATTGTGATACATAAATACTGGCCTAAATTCAGGGAATGGTCTCTATCTCAAAAGTTTATCAAAATTTCACACTTTTGTAACACACAAGAATGAAAGGATCAACTTATTCAACTTTTCCCTCTTTCAAATACTTCTAAGTGATGAGGAACCATCTGAATTCATTTATCTAATGCAATTTTACCAATGTGATACTTCCAAGAACATCCCCACGTATGCATCATGAAATATAACTTTATAAATGCTTGACCTGACCCCATGTGACAGATACTCACCAAAACACAGAAAAGTAAATGTAACAAACTTGCTTTGTGTTTAAGATGCATATGAAACATATTTAACACAATTGTGATTAGATTTGGGTCTCAGCTCCAAGATTCCTCATTATGCACATGCAAACATTACAAATTCTGAAAAAAAAAACGAAGGATTTCTGGTCTGCAGTGGTACAAGTGATGAATACATTAAGGTGGATATTTTGCATGCTAGTTTAACTTTGGGCTTATAATTTTGAACATTTATTTATATATACATTATTGCATTCTAAGATGAAAACTGAAGGAAAAAAAAATACAGTTCAGCTGAATGATCCAATGTATTGGAAAATGCTAGTATCCAAGGAAGGGTAGAAAAACATTGCTGACCTCCTTGGGAAGATGAAGGCTGAAAAGAGATTCCCAGTAAAGGACCACAGGTGCTTAAAGAACGAAGGCCAGGGAGAACTGTCAGTTTCCTCATGGATTCCTCAAACATGGAAAACATGGACAAGCATTTAAAAGATTAAAATGCATTGTAATTATGAAAGGACTTTAAGAATGCTAATAAAATGCCTTTAATAGAGACAGTTGTACACTGAGATGATACGAAAAGGAAAACACGTTGAAGCCTAGAAGTACCTGTGACCTTCAAGTTTGATGACATTGAAGCTAATGCGCAGGCTCGTCATGTTCCCCACCCATGGGACTGCTAATCTGTGTGCACGCTCTTGTGTGCTCATATTGTTAAGCTTCCTTCTGCTGGAGGTATGTGCTCTGAAAGGGGAAAAAGGAAAAAAAAAAAAAAAAAAAAAACAGTCTTGCTGTCTTTATATGCCACGAATTGAATTTTATGAAGAAAGATCTCAAGGTAATGGCAGCAAGAATCACTGGTGGCTGGTGCTCTTTTCACTGTAACAAAGGACCCAAACTGGAAAGAAACAAACAAATCCATTAGTTTCACAAGGTGTATTAGAACATGCCTGTAATCTCAACACTTGGGAGGTAGAGACAGGAGGACTTCCACTAATTCAAGGCTTGTATGAACTATATAGAAAGTTCCAGGCCATCAATGAGGACCCATCTCAAAAACAAAATAAAACAACAGCTGTTTCACTGGAGTGTGGGACGCAGTGTGGATGTGCAGTGTGCATGTGACAGACACATGGAGGAACATGGAAATGCATGATGGCTTTACGAAGCGCCGTGAACTCACATCATCTACGCTTCTGCCTCTTGAGATTTTTAACCCCAATCCACTTCTTGGTACAGTGTATCTAGAAATAAAGACTTTCCAAAAAAGCCTAAGTTAAGCAAAAATGGAGGGGATTTTTAAAAAATTATTTATTTATTTATTTATTTGAGAGCGACAGACACAGGGAGAAAGACAGATAGAGGGAGAGAGAGAGAATGGGCGCGCCAGGGCTTCCAGCCTCTGCAAACGAACTCCAGACGCGTGCGCCCTCTTGTGCATCTGGCTAACGTGGGACCTGGGGAACCGAGCCTCGAACCGGGGTCCTTAGGCTTCACAGGCAAGTGCTTAACTGCTAAGCCATCTCTCCAGCCCCAAATGGAGGGAATTTATTACCATCAGACCAGTCCTACAAGGAATGCTTAAGGAAGTCCTAAGACAAGTGCCATCATGAAGCCTCATGAAAGTTTACAGTTTAACAGTGGAGCTGGACCACGAAAGAGAAAGAAGAGAATCAAACTTGCCAATATGAAAGACTAGCAAGCCAAAAAGACATCAACAAGCAGGAAGAAAGAAATAAAGCTGACATAAGACAATCAGACAAAAATTAGCAAAATGAGCTGGGTGTAGTGTGGTGGAGCATGCCTTTAATCCCAGCACTCGGGAGGCAGAGGTCGGAAGATGGCCCCGAGTTTGAGGCTAGCCTGAGACTACTTAGTGAATTTCAGTTCAGCCTGGCCTATAGTGAGACCTTACCAAAACAAAACAAAACAAAACAAAACAAAACAAAACAAAACAAAGAAAACACACACAAAGATTAGCTGAGTAGATTAAAACATCTAGGCCCCAGGCTGGGGAAATAGCTCCTCAGTGGTTCAAGGAGCTTGCTTGCAAATCCTGACGTTTCAGGATTCAATTCCCCAGTACCCATGTAAAGTCAGATGCACTAGGTGGTGCATGCATATGGAGTTTGTTTGCAGTAGCAGGAGACCCTGGTGCTCCTATTTCTTTCTCTTTCTCTTTCTCTCCTTGCACATAATTATAAATCCAATCTTTTAAAAAATCTAGATCTAAGATAGGCGTGGAGGTGTATGCCTTTAATTCCAGCACTTGGGAGGCAGAGGTAGGAGGATCATCTTGAGTTCGAGGCCACCCTGAGGTTGCATAGTAAATTCCAGGTCAGCCTGAGCTAGAGCAAAACACTACCATGAAAAACAAAAAACAAAACAAAAAATCTAGATCTAATGATATGCTACCAACAAAAAAGTCACTATACTAACAAATACACAAATGGATTAGAAGTTAAAGAGATGAGAAATGAGCTGAAAAACCAAGCAACAACAGGTAGAATTTATAAGCCTCAATAGACTTAAATATAAAACTAAAAAAAGAGCCAGATCTTTTATTTATAGTAACTGGTGGAACTACAAGCAATCATGTTAGATGCAATAAATTGGGCACTAGGTGCTTTGCTTATATACAGAAGGCTCCTTGACCGTAAGGAAGAGGCAATACAATAGTGGGCATAAGAACCTGGGGAAGGTCTGGGAGAAGGAGATATGGAGAAAGGATGGTGAGTATGTTCTGGGATATTGTTAGGGTGGGGAGAAAAATTCTAGTATCTTATAGCACAGTGAGATAATTGTGGTTGACAATAACTGATTATTTTAGAGCTACTACCAAAAAGGATTTCTAATGTTCCCAAGGCAGGAAGTTGTGTGTGTGTGTGTGTGTGTGTGTGTGTGTGTGTGTGTGTATAGATATAGATATAGATATAGATATAAATATCTATATCTATCTATATCTATCTATCTATATATATCTATCTCTCTCTCTATATATATATATATGCTGTGATAGTGATGCCAGTTACCCTGATATGATCAATGCACATTCCATATGTGCATTAGAATGCCACACACTATTTCCTGTACATATGTATAATCACTGTTTGGAAAATAAAAATACATACAAAGATTTTTTATGGCAAATTTTGATGACTAGAATGGTTTCTGATGCCCTCATTTTTCTATTGATCAGGAAAGACCTGTCCACTGACCATGACTCATCAATTCTACATGCTGGTGTATAAACCTTCACTATATGTAAAAGACAGCTTCAGGCTCGCTGAGATGAACTTCCAGACCAGGCACAGTTATGGAGGAAGGGATTTATTGAAGCTTACAGATCGAGAGGAAGTTCCATAATGGTAGAAGAAGTTGGCCTGCTTTCACAGGACCAAACACACACAGAGAGAAGCAGTAGCCTAAAAGCCAAAAGCCAAAAGCCACACCACATTGCACACTTTAGGAACTCCAGCTAGGCACACTTTGCATATCTTTAGATTGAAATCTGAAACCCACCACCACACCTTAAGATTTGCCCAGTGAAACCACCCCCAGCTAGGTGGCTGCAGATGCAAACTATAAAGTAATAAAACACTGAATATATTGGGGGCCATCTATTCAAACTACCACATTCAATTCTACATGCTGGTATTTAGACCTTCACCATCTAAGAACATATGGAAAAGGACAATAATTGCTAGCCATTCAAGAGTCAGCCTCATACTCTCTGCATGAATACAACACCACAGAATGCATTTTTCAATATCAGATCAATGTCATGCCCTTCTATAAAAAGATAATTCTTGGGCTGGAGAGATGGCTTAGTCGTTAAGGCATTTGCCTTCCCAGCCTAAGAATCCATGTTAACTCTCCAGATCCTATGTAAGCCAGACACACAAAGGTGAGGCAAATGCAATGTTTCACATGCCCACTAGGTGGTGCAAGTATTTGGAGTTTGATTTCAGTAGCTGAGGACCTGGGGTGCCAATTCTCTCAGCTCTCTCTAAAATAAATAAATAAAGAAATAGAATAAATAAAATAAATATAATTCTTACCCTTCTTAGAAAGTACATTGTATTGTACCTTGTAATACCTGAGTAACTAGCTTTAGAGAAATAAATGACAGTGCAATGGTAATGTAATTTTAAACATGTTTTGATGTTTAAAGGTTGCCTGTTTCACAATTCTTCTTATGGAGGCATTTCACTATTCTCTCTCTTTTGGTATATAAGAGATTTAAAAAGACATAAGGCATAATGAATATTTTCACATAGGTTGCAAACATTCAACCTACCTTGCATTTTGCTCTTTCAGGTATAATCATTTTTTTGTATGAAAGTTGGCAATTTTTATGTAATCAAGTCAAATGCTTCTTTTAAGTTCTTTCATCTGATTTTTGTCTTACTCCAAAGGCTTTAAAACTATTCTCCCTAACTTTCTTCTAAGCTTTAAAAATTAACATAGACTTTATTGTTCTTCAAATGAACTTACAATTTATCATTGTTTATGATATAGAATGGTGTTTTTTCTTCAATGAAATGGTGAGCTAGTTATTTCAGCACCATTGCCCAGTAATATCCCCTTTTGCTGCTGATTGTCAATTTCACTTTTGTTATAAATCAAATTCATAGCTACATGTCAGTATGCTTGTGTATTTTGATGGTTATGCAATTTAATGATGAAGCAATCTTGTTCACATATGTCTTCTCTGTTGACCAATTTTAAAGTAGCTAAAACATTCAAGGTGACTGTTTTTTTTTGAGGTAGGGTCTCACTCTAGCTCAGGCTGACTTGGAATTCACTATGTAGTCTCAGGGTAGCATCCAACTCACGGCAATCCTCCTACCTCTGCCTCTCAAGTGCTGGGATTAAAGGCATGTGCCACCATGCCTGGCTCTCAAAGCAACTTTTAATATAAAGCCACACCTATTTTTCCCCATTCTCAGTCCTTGTTTTTCTAGATGCTAGCACATTATTTTAGATCATTTATTTAGTAGCTACTATTATATTTTTAGTTGTCATAGTATTCTTCTATTTTTGAATTTTCAAATGTACTGGTACCCATTGACTCTAATATGATAATAAACATTTTGTTTCTTCATTTAAATATTTTTATTTATTGATTTGCAAGCAGAGAGAGAGAGAGAGAGAGAGAGAGAGAGAGAGAGAGAGAGAGAGAATGAGAATGGACACACCAGCACCTCCTGCCACTGCAAACCAGCTCCAGATGCATGTGCTGCCTGGTGCATGTGGCTTTGCATGGGTGATGGGGATTTGAACCTGGGCCCTCATGTTTGCAAACAAGTGACTTTAACTGCTGAGCCATCTCTCCAGCCAAAGACTGGTTTTCTTGTTTAACTACTCTGTAGTTAATTAGTAAGCAACTCTTTCCATTATTAAGATAGATATTTTGAAGAAGCAACAAGTGAATGAGGACTAGCTTGCTTATCTTAAACAATATTTCCATATTTGCATGTTTTATTATAATGCATTTTCTTATAGTCTTTATCATACTGTGCATCTCACTTATGAGAAATCTCATGGTGTTCCAGTGACCTTCTATTTTTCTATTTTCTTTTTTCCCCTTCAGACTGAACTGGCTTTATTTCTACTTTTCAGCTGTCACCCTTGGACTCCCCTTGATCACTCTTTTGGGCTGGACTTACTGTGTGATTGATCAGCTGTCTCCCTCTCTTTGACAAATATTTTGTTTTGCTAGGGTAGTTCTCAGGGTCATCCTGAAGGATGCGCAGACTGCAACTTCTGTGAACTTTCGGGTGATCATCTGAAGTGTCTTCCATATCCCATGCCTGAATGATAGTTACAACATTCAAAGTGTGTAATCAAAGGCTGAAACTTGAGTCATAACAATTTTGTTTCTCTGAATTTTGTTTTCTTTTTCTTTTATAGTCCATATTGGATGACTGCTGTGTCAGACTAATTTTCTGTATAAGTAGTCATTTTTTTTTTCTTTTGTGGAGGTTTTTTTTTTTTTTTTTTTTTACTTTATCACTCACATGCAACTGGACAGTAATGTACACAAGAATTTCCATTTTCAAACATCTCACCAAGTTCATTGACACTTCTCTTACTGAGGAATGATGTGCATATCCCATTCCTGTTACTGACTCTGGACTTGGGACTATTTGTCATTGATCAAGATTACAAGAAATGACACTAGGTGACCTCTGAGGCTAGGCTGTAAGGGACCTCGCCCTTCTTCTCTGTTTCATGGATACTTTCCAGAAGCTTGTTTGCTATATGTGTGTGTACATATATATTGTACTCATGTGTGTGTGCGTGTACATGTATACTATATCCATGTGTGTTGCCAGCATGGTGTGGTGTATGTACATATACTATATACATGTATGTGTGTGTTGCCGTCCGGTTCGCATTGCTGGTAGAATTCACCCAACCAAGAGTAGCTTCTGGGAAAAAGAGGTTTATTTTGGCTTACAGGCTCGAGGGGAAGCTCCACGATGGCAGGGAAAAATGATGGCATGAGCATCACCCCCTGGCCAACATAAGATGGACCACAGCAACAGGAGGATGCGCCAAACACTGGCATGAGGAAACTGGCTATAAAGCTCATAAGCCCGCCCCCAACAATACACTCCCTCCAGGAGGCATTAATTCCCAAATCTCCATCAGCTGGGGAGATAGCATTCACAACACCTAAGCTTATGGGGGACACCTGAATCAAACCACCACAGTGTGTATGAGGATGACGCGTGTGCCCTGTGCACATGTGTGTGGAGGCCAGGGAAGAATGTTAGGTGACCTCCTGTCACTCTTCCACTTTATTTACTTGAGATATGTTCTCTCACTGAACCTGAAGTTGCTTCTGTGGGTCAGACTGGCTGAAGAGTGAGTCCCAATGATTCTCTGATCTCTGTCCCCCACACGGTTGGTGTTACAGGTATGTGTGTGTCCATGCTTAGCTTTGTACACAGAGGTTCTCATGCTTGAGCAAGCACTCTTACCTGATCAACTCTCTCCCAGCCCATAGGCTTTTCTTTTGATAGTGCATTTTTTTTTTTTTTTTTGTGGATAGGTTTGTTAAAAACTAGGTGATCATAGTAGTGTAAGCTCATTTTTGTGTTCTCTATCATGTTCCATGGATCTACATATGTCTTTGAAACAAGGTTGCCCACTCTCATTCAATATAGCACTTGAAGTCTTCTCATGTGAAAAATGAATATATTCTATCCCAACATCTCTCAAAGTCTTTACTCACCTCAGGTTCAATTCTAAAGTCTACAATCCAACATTTCACCTAGATATTACTGAACCTGATATAGCTCAGACTCGAGAATCAATTCATCCTGAGGCAAATTACCTTTCAGGTGTGAACCTATAGACTCAAACAATTTATGCTTTCAAAACAATGGGTGAGATAGGCAGAACCATTCAAGTACATGAGAAACTGTAGACAACCTGTTTAGATTAAGCCTCTTTGGCTGGATGTGCTGTAAACCAGGCTCACTGGGGCTTTCTGGGCAGATGTCCCACCTTCCAGACCCTCTGGTGTGAAGGGCCCAGCCTTGCAGCAATACCAGGAAGAGGATATATGTCCAGAGCTCTGGAGAGAGTAGCACCCTTAATGGTCTCTGTGGCTTTGCCTCCATCACTTGGGGAGAGACATTCTGGCCAGTGGACAGCCGGCAATATTCCTCCTTCTGGAAATTAGGAAGCAGACCTGAAGTTTGATAATTATCTTAGGGGCTATTGACCTCATGTCTTGAAGATCTATAGTCCTTTCCTCTCCCCCTTTATCGAAACTGGAACCACCTGCTGTGGCGAATGAAGGACATGATTCATGCCCATGCTCATTTCCTTATGATAGTGGAACAACTGTATACTTGGTGATTAAGCTGAGATTTTTTTTCCTCAGAATTTTGATTGGCTTCCATTTAACATAACAATTTTGTCTTCATATAATTTCTTGTAAATCATTCTTTGCAATCCTTTGTCCAGAGAAGCGAAGTCTCACTGCATATCTTTGCTTAGAAATTGTATCATGGGGCTGGAGAGATGGCTGAGCAGCAGTGCTCTTCCATGCAAATGTGGGGGCCTGAGGGGGCTTGAAACTGCTTAGTTCAGTTCCCCAGCACCCATGTAAACAGCTGGATAACCATGCATACCTGTAATTCCAGTCCTTTAGAGAGTAGAGACCTGAGAATCACTGGAGCCCCTAAAAAAATGACACATTCCAGAACAATTAAAACTATTTTGAGGAAAGTCAGTCAGATGAGTAATGGAGGAGAACACTCAACCTTCTTTCTGGCCTCTGCAGATTCATGAGGTACTGCATAGGCCCCATAACCAAACACCTCCCCCACATACACGCACACCCACACCCTCACCCACACACCCATCCACCCACACCTATACCCCCCCCACATACTTACACCCACCCACACCCTCTCACCCCTCCCACACACATCCACACCCACATACCCACATCCACCCACACTCACACACACACCCACACCTCCACACACCCCCAGCCCCACCCCACCCCACACCACATACTATACACATACATAAAAATAACATCAACTAATATTCAAATTTCATAGTTCACAAATTCTACCTTCCACAGAACCCTAGTGTACTAATTTATGTCAAAAATCACTTAAAAATTTTTTTTTGAGGCAAGCCCAACAGAATGGACTTTTTTTCAAAGAGAAACTAAGAGTAAGAGCAAGAGAGAGAGAACTATTCATTCTCTCTCTCTCCCTCTTTCTCTGTCAAATCAATCAATCAATAAATAAATGAATAAATATAAAATATTTTTAAGAAAGAACAATCAAAGTTACTACATAATACATTATAATGTATTGCCTCTGTTTTCAGTTACATAGCTTACATGTGTACCTGCCATTATACTAAGTGTTTCAAATTACGTATTCATTGTTCTATTATTTCAGCCAGGTTCTATAGAATCCCCCTTGGTGGTGAATTTCTCATGTTTGATACTCTTCCTCTCTTGTCTATCAGCTGTGCTGTCTTCCAGTAATTTGTTGAAAGGTTTTGTCCTGTGATGTCCCCTAAGCCCTTGCTCTTCATTAATGTATATCCATCAGTGCAGTCCATCATTGTGGATCAGTGGCAAACTAAAAAAACAATTTATTTATTCATTATTCATTTGCAAGTAGAGGCAGAGAGAAAGGGAAGAGGAAGGGAGGGTAGGAGAGAGAAAAAGAGGGAGGAAGAATGAGAATGAATGGGTGTATTGGGGCCTCCTGCCACTGCAAATGAATACCCTACTTTGTGCATCTGGCTTTACATGGGGAATTGAACCCAGGCCATTAGGCTTTGCACCTTAACTGCTGAGCCACCCCTCCAGCACCCAATCAGTGACAGTTTTATTCATTTATTATGTGTTTATTTGATTTCTAGAAGGGAAAGGTATGCCTGACATGATCCTATTCTAGATCTTCTGAGGATATTTAACAGATACTGCTATGTTGGGAATTATGTAAATGTCCAATATTTTAGTTTATGTTCTCCATTATTTCATATCTTTTGAGCTGGCACATGGCTGCCCAGTCGAAGTCTATACTTTCCAGCTAAGTGTGGTCATGTGACTGAATACGGACCAATGGATGTGAGCAGAGTGATGCAGATCTTGCCTTTAATTCTTAATAGTTCCCTGTACATTCCTCTTGGCAGTATTTTTTATACTGAGACTTATCAAAAGTTGGGAGAAAGTGACTCAGCCCTCAGTGTTTGAACTATACTTGGAAGATGATAGAACTCTCTGCCAACCTTTTTATCTCAGTACCATAATTTGAGAGAAAAAGTAACTTCTGCCTTTTCAAGTCATGATTATTTGGCATCTATTCAAGCAACTTGAAAATAAATTGGTATGAAACTTATTAATAAAATGTTTTTACTAAGATGTATTATCACTAAGATATAGAATAATGTCATCCATATTGGTTTTTATATAGAATTTACCATGAGTTGTCACTGTTCTAAGATTTTGAATATCGGCTTTTATTTGTGTGCATTGTGTGTGTGTGTGTGTGTGTGTGTGTGTGTGGTGTGATAACGTGTGTGAAGGTTGGAGGATGACCTTGTAATGTCTGTCCTCTCATTGTACTGTGTTTGAGCCATGGTCTCTCTTGTTTGCTGCTGGGAAGGCCAGACTAGCTTGCCCATGAACTTCAGCATTCTCCTGACTCCACCTTCCATGATCATAGATTACAGATGTGAATGTCACTTCATCTGGTTTTACTTGAGTGCAGAGGATCTGAATTTCAGTCAATAGGCTTGGGAAGCAAGTACCTTTCACCACTGAGGAGTATCCCTAGCATTTAGGCTGCCTGACTTTTAGTTAATTATTATTATTATTATTAATATTATTGTGGTACTGGGGATATTACCTGGGGCTTTGAGTTTGCTAGGCAAGCACTCTTACCAGTGCACCCTATTTTAGTTTTGGATTGGCTAAACTTCACAACAATCCTATCTAGGAAGTCATACTATTATAGTTGCTACTACGCAGATGAAACTTTCCAGAGACGTTTGAGTGACTTGCTCTAATCCACATAGGATAGTAAGTGGAAGAGGAAGTTTCAGGCCAGGCAGTCTCTCCCTGGAGTCCATACTGTCAGCCCCACTGATGTATTGTTTATTGTTCGCAGAGTGCTTTGTGGTATCTGGCTTTCCTAGATAAGAAATGTGTGCAACCAGGCGTCATTTTACCGTATGTTACAGGCAGATGTTAATTTGAAACTATTAGTGATAGAAAAAGATGTGGTAGAGGAAGATGTATGCCAGACATTTTAAATAAATGCTAATGGGAGTTAATGAATAAGAATGCAGTTAATGTCCCAAGATTACTCCAATGAGGAATAGACTGAAAGTTGGCACCTGCACCTTGAGTTTTAAAACACAAAATTCACTGAAAGATAACTTGAAAACAACAACAACAAAAATCATGAACAAGGGTACAACAACTCAATCAGTTCTCACGTGAACACACCTGTATAGCCTATACTCCAACCAAGAATCCAGAGCATGACGACTCCCCAGAGACTTTTCATGTCTCTTTCAAATACATTGCCTTTTGAATAGACACTCCTAATTTATCATAGATAACTTGATTTCTATCATGCTGGGTCTTCATATAAACTGTCTTGTGTATGTAAACCTCTTATAATTTCCTTCCTTGGAAACCTATGGGGAAGCTTGGCCATTTCCCTAGCTTTTTGACTCATCTTCCCTGGGTTGTAGTGTTGAGTCTAGCAGCTTTAGCTCTACTGGCTGTGGCCTTGACTCTGTGAATTGTCACAATCAGCAGCATTCAAAATTCCAGATTTCATTTGCTCAACACTAAACTCTGCTTATGTGGATAACTGAGTTCACTTTTCTTGTAGGGAATTCTGAGCATGCCATGTTCTTCATCCTGGTATGCTTCTTAAATAAATATAATGACTTCTTCAAAGTCAGCAGAGTGACTATTTCTTTTACTGGTTTCATTCAACAGAATTTTTTTTTCTTGCAGGGTTTGTTTGTGTGTTATGCATGTGTATAGATGTGTGTGTGTGTGTGTGTGTTTGGTCAGAGGTTGATATCAGGTGTCCATCTCAGTCACTTTCTACCTTATTCATTGAGACTTAACTGAAAGAGCTCACTGACATGGCTAGACTCACTAGGAAGTACACCCTAAGAACTTACCTGTTTCCTCTCTGGTGCGATCCAGCATGCCTGGCATTTTTATGTGTGTGCTGCTGACCTGAACTCTGGCACTCATTCCTGCATGACAAACACTTAGCTACAGAGCCATCTCAGCAGTCTCTTTAGGGTCGGTTTAATTAACAGAGTTTAAAATAGATGATAAGGAGCTAACCTCTAAGTAAAATGTTGGAGGGCATTTTCTAATGTTGACCATGATCATGTGCTCTGATTCTCTATGACCACTGAAAAATTTCAGTGGGGTCATGTAAGTTCCATTCTGTTGTCATGGCTTCAGTTGGTAAGACTGTATAGTAGCTGATCTGGTCCCAAACAGTTACGTCATGAAAGCAACAGAAATCACTGTGATTTTTGCTGGGGGCTCAAAAATACAATTTGAACCATGAATCCCTCCATAGGGGCTGGAGTACAAGACAGCCTTAAGTTTTCCCAGCAGAATATTGAGTTGACATTCCCCCAAATGGGAACTAAAAACCAATGGTTTAGCCACCAACCTATCTAGTTTATATTTCAAGAGCTTCCAGACATTATGATGTAGAAAGTTCCTATTCTATCTTTTCTTTTTCTTTGAGGCAGGGTCTTATTCTAGCACAGGTTGGCCTGGAATTCATTGTGTAGTTCAGGCTGGCCTTGAACCCACAACCTTCCTACTACCTCCGCCTTCTGAGTGCTAGAGTTAAAGGCATGTGCCACCATGTTGGCTTCTCATTCTGTTGTTTTCAACAATCCTCTCTGCAAATTTCATGGTCAGTAAATTTGTGTACAAAGAAATAAAGAATGTAGTCCTTTACTTGGGAGTCACTGAGCATTTTGACAGTCTCTAGGACATTGAAAACCACTCACTTCAAACAGAGATCATTTTGCTTCAATGTTTACCACAGTCACTATTTTTTTTTTCACTTGAGTTTTTACACCTACCGCTTATGCTTCATTAAATATAGTCAGGTAAATAGTTTTAAGTGAAGTGCTTTATATGTTCTTCTCATATTCTTTGTTTTTCATTAAACCACAACTGATACATCATGAAGTGTCATGTGAGTTAGAATCTACACATCCTTTATGATTTTGCCTCTATGATCCCAAACAAAAGTCCAGTTAAAACACCCTACTCAGCAGCTCAACCCTTATTTGTTATTCGTGTACTTGGCTTCCCAAAGCCACTGTCGTCTGTCTTTTGCATCATATGCCTCTTGTTTCCAAAGTGATGTTGTAGGAGACTTATAATTCATGTGTGCATTTGTTGAAATCAATTCATTAGCTTACGATTTTGGAAGTAGTCATGGCTCCATCTTTCTGTCGTGTGTCTTTGTACGGAGAGGTGAGAAGAGTAGAGAGTAAATGAGCAAGAAGTTAAGACAAAGAAGTTTAAAGCAAGGGGAGCGCTCCAGGGTTAGCATCTGGAAGATGATAGGTTCACTGAAATGACATGTACTTTTTTGTGTACACATTTGCTTTAAGTTTTGATTTCTTGGAAGCCATAATCTCCAATTCTTAGTTGCTTTCCAGTTATCATAATTTATATTTCTGAATAATTCTTACACACATTTGACTTTTCCATCAGTGCTTTGGAATTCTTGTTTTTTGCTTATCCACTTGGCAGAATGTGTGTGTGTGTGTGTGTGTGTGTGTGTGTGTGTGTGTGTGTGTGTAGTATGTGTGGTATACGCATGTGTGTATACAGATGCGTGTTCCCCGTGCGATCACATGCAGATGCAGAGGAGAATATCAGTTGTCCTCTACTGCTCTTCTGTATCGTTTCTGAGATGGAGTATCTAAGTGAACCTGGAGCTGATGTTTTTGGTCCAGCTGGCTCACCAGGGACCTCTAGTAATTCTCCTGTTTCAACCTCTCATAGGATTGGGGTCACAGTTGTATGTGGCCATTCTCAGCATTTTTTAAAAAAAATATGAGTGCTGAGGATTGAACTCAGGCTTTCACGCGTGTGTGCAAGCACACTCACTCTCTGAATCATCTCGCCAACCCACTGGAATTTTTTTTATACAATCAGAAAACACTTTAAAAATAGTGTGTGTGTGTGTGTGTGTGTGTGTGTGTATGTGTGTGTGTAAGCATAGGTGTGCCACATTGCAGGTATGGAGGTCAGAGGACAACCTTTGGTGGCTGTCCTCACCAGCAGTCTTGTTTGAGACAGCGTGTATTGTTGGTTGGGACTGTAAGGCTAGCTGGCCTGTGAGCTACGGGGAGTCCCTGTGTCTGCTTCCCATCTTGCCCCGGAAGCACTGGGATTATAGGGCTTTCATGGAACCTGAGCTCAGGTCCTCATGTTTGTGCAACAAGCGTTATATCCACAGATTCCCAGCTCTATAGCCTCACTTTTAATTTAGCAAAGATTGAAGCCACAACTTCAGATTCCATGTCTTTTACTTCTCTCTTATCACCCCTCTACTATGATCCATCCATCTGCAAGAAGACATAGGAAGACATTACTATTTCTTTTCTTAAATTTCTTTTTAACCTCCACATTTTGAGAATATTTCTTTGTTTTGTAATTTTTTTATGAAAGAGAGAGAGAGAAAGAAAGAGAGGGAGAGAGAATTTGTGTGCCAGGACCTCCAGCCACTGAAATCAAACTCCAAATGCGTGTGCCACCTTGTATGCACTTGTGATCTTGTGTCACCTTGTGTGTCTGGGTTATGAGGGATCTGGAGAGTTTAATATGGGTCCTTGGGCTTTGTAGGCAAGCACCTTAGCCACTAAGTCATCCCTCCAGTCCATAATATGAAAATGTGCTTAAAACCAAGCACACTTTCATAATATGGACTTATTTCTGTGTTAATTGTGCTTTTATTCCACATAATAAAGATCCAAATTCCATTGCTTCTTTGCAATATTTTTCTGTGGCATTTGAACATTGTCATTATAACTGGTATCTCCAAAATGCCTTACATTTATCTCATTTTTTAAATCTACTTAATTTTTTTATATGCATGCATGAATGTGCATAGGTGCACCAGGGTATTTTGCTGCTCCAAGTGAATACCAGAGGCATATGCCACTTTTTTCTTTAGTGGATGCTGGGTAACTGAAACCAGGTTGGCAGGCGTTGCAAACAAGTATTTTTTTTTTTTTTTTTTTGCAAACAAGTATGTTTTAACTGGAGCTGTCTTCCTCTCCTTTATCTTCTTTTCACGATTTATTTCCTAGAGGTTTCTGTTTAACTTAATTACTTGAAGTCACACTATGTGGTTGTGATTCTATGAAGTGTACTATGAGCTATTTTAAAAATTCTCTGCTTTCTCCTCTCAATTGCCATATTTTCTCTCATTTATTGTGGAGACTTGTCATAAATGCTAAAAACTACTTTTAGTTTGTGGTAAGATTGCAGCAGCATTCCTAGGAGCAGCTGTATTTCATCCATCTATTTATACTTCAGCTGTAGTATAATCTTCTTCCTTAGTTTAGACAATGGCTACCATATTTAAATTCCCATAATCAAAATTCTGTTTATATAAAGGCTTGCTGGAGGAGAATATTTTTCTTGTTAAATTTAGCATGTATCTATTTTGACCTTCTGGCTCTTTGAGTTCAAGGGGGTATTTCTGCTTTCCAAGGAAAGCTGCTTACATGGACAATGCCAACACAAATGCATTGAATGTGGTATTTTCTTATAATTTGGGTAAAATGTGAAGGTTTGAGAAACAAAATAATTAATCATATCTATTTCCCTTGTCATGTTATTTAGAGCCAGTTTCAAAAAAAAAAAATGAACAGATTTGTGGCAGATGGTGATTTGAGACAAAAATGTTGGCATTTTTACCTATAAATCTCCTTTTAAAGTGCACCAGGCCCACAACAGATTCTCGTACTTCTCCACATCTCTGCCAATAGCGCTGAAGCCAGCCTTGGACTGCTGCAGGGTACTGCATAGTGGGAGGGGTAAGATGGCAAAGGAAAGGAGAACATGAGTGTATGTTCTATGACAGAAAGCAGAGGGATTGAGCCTGACCTGCATGGTTCACTTCTCTCAGGATCAGCTCAAGTAATCGAAGGGAATCAATGAAGTATTATACCTAGGCCTACTCTTCCAACAAGTTAATATCAGTTGTGGGTAAACCTTTGTCCCTCAGGTGACACACCAGGCCAGTTTTGGTGAACCAATTAGTTTATTGGGGATACTCAGAGAACACTGTGATGGGTTGCTTATGGGAACAAAAGATGACTCAGAGGAAGACCACCTCCCCATGGCTTCTTCCATTTTAGCATAGGCGAGGACTCATGGAAGCTCCATTTCACACTGCACCATTTGCAGGCAGCTCAACTAGACAGTCTCTCACTTGGGAAGAATGCTTTCCCCTTGATAGAGCCTTGGTGGAGTCTTGCAAGCATTTCCAGACTCGTTGACTACCCAATTCTCTGAAACTCCCTGCCCTTTTCAGGAAGGAATTTTTTTTTCCAGTTTCTAATTAACAATCTTGTGGAATGGTTCAGTGATCTTTGGAGTTTCAGATCTCCTAGATGTTGACTTTCTGTATCAGAGCCTCCTCCCTCTTTTCTTTCTTCTTTCTTGACCTGGAATTCACTATGTAGTCTCTGGGTGGTCTTGAACTCAAGGCGACCCTCCTACCTCTGCCTCCCAAGTGCTGAGATTAAAGGTGTTATCTTACCCATAACTGTGGGCTAACTCCACAATGCAAGACCCATATACCTCAACAAGGAGGGGCCAATGGAGGGGGGGTAGGTCATAGATGAGCCTAATAATGGTACCAAACTGACTGTATTTGCTACATACAAAACTAATTAATAAAAATAATAAAAAAAAACCCCAAAAAACTCAATAGCTATATTGGAAACCAGAGTAATAGATAAAGCAATAAAATGATATATAAAGCTAACATTGTACATATGTCTACATGACAAAATTCTACAAAAGATTTTATGAGAAGACTAGAGTATCAGGACATGTGAGAAATTATGAAGTGTGAATAATTTTTAACAGACAAGGCTTGTCTTTTCCAGAAATTAAACATTCATTTTGAAAACAACAGTAATCACACACACACAAAAAAGGTGTGCGCCACCACGGTTGGCTTCCTTCCTCTTTTCAATTCTGAGGAATCTGCTACACAATATTTTAATTTTTTTTTAATTTAAGAAACTGGAAGATTAGGGAAGAATTTTTCTTTGATCACAGTGCAATGGATCATTTAAACAGCTATGGGGACATTGTCTGACACTTCTCTCACTCCTCAGCATTCCTGAAAAGACATTTCATGGGCTGTGTGTGTGTGTGTGTGTGTGTGTGTGTGTGTGTGTATGTGTGTGTGTATGTGTGTGTTTGTGACCACTTTTCCATATTTTAAGTATGTGAGGAGTCATAGTTTTAGCTCCAAACTATAATTTCAGAGATACACTAGTACGAACCATGTCTCTCTATAAGGACCATGTAAAATTGTTGGTGTATCTCTGCTATATACTTATTTTAAATTGAGCTGTGAAAGAAGCAAAGCTATAGAAACAAGATTTGAATTTGAGGGGATTTTCCCATGGAATATAGCATAACTTTTTCTTTCTAACCCCATTTAATATGAAAATATTTTCAAAAGTGTTCAAGTAGTTGTCCATTTCTTTTCAATATCATTCACTATTCACATAAAACAGATGAGCTCACTTTGTCTGAAGCTACTTGCAATTTTGTCTAATTCTATTTTCTCAGAGTAATGATAATGGCCTTTCAAATATTTAGATGTAACTGTTATTCCTTTCTTGTTTTTAAAAGCTAAGCTTAATAGCCCACGTTCATTTAACCTTTGTGCACATAAACGTGCTTTCAGGTACTCAACTGCTCTGCAGCACATTAGTGCTCATTAATTTTCCTCTCAAGTTGTAATTCAGTCATCTTACCATAGTGTTCTAGCCATTGTTGGCAAGATCATAGTATAATTTTACATATTGTGATTCCCTTAGTAAAACCTAAAATTGAGGAATAACAAAGCTTTTAAACACTATGTCTATTCTTTTGCTATTCACATTATAATCATTATCAAGGCTTATTTAATTCAATAACCACTTATTTTGCTTTGGCCTTTGTCATTTATATCACAAATACTATTAAGAATTTACCTTTTGAGTGAGCTGTCGTTTTTAAGATAATTTGTATGCTGATAAAAGTCTAAAAGTCTTAGGTTTGGATAATTTTTATCTAATTTAATATGACAAAAGTTTATTAAAAATTGGCTCTTTATGCAAAATCTCATTTTATTCGTTCTGTTTTACTACTTATTTGTGTATCTATCTATCTATCATCTACATATGTGTGTGAGTATATGTGTGTATGCACATGTAATTTCCATGGCATGCATGTGAAGGTCAGAGGACATTCTCTGGTTTCTCTTTCCTTTCTACTTTAAAAATATTTTATGTATTTATTTGTTTATTTGAGAGAAGAGAAAGAGATTGGATGCATCAGAGCCTCTAGCCACTGTAAATAAACTCCAGACCCAGATGCATGTATAATCCTTTTCATCTGGCTTACATGGATACTAGGTAATTGAACCTGGGTCTTTAGGCTTCTCAGGCAGGTGACTTAACTGAAAATCCATCTCTCCAGCCCCCCTTCTACTTTTTATTTATTTATTTTTAAATTTTTTTGTTATTTATTTATTTATTTGAGAGGAACAGAGAGAGAGAGAATGAGGCTGATAGAGAGAGAGAGAGAGAGAATGGACACACCAGGGCCTCCAGCCACTGCAAACGAACTCCAGATGCGTGTGCCCCCTTGTGAATCTGGCTACTGTGGGTCCTGCGGAATCAAGCCTCAAACCGGGGTCCTTAGGCTTCACAGGCAAGTGCTTAACCGCTAAGCCATCTCTCCAGCCCCCCTTCTACTTTTTGAGTCAGAGTTTGTCTTGCTGCTGCTGCATGTGAGTTTTAAGATTCTTATGGCTTCATATCCCATAGTCGTAGTTGTACTGGAATTACAGAAGCATGTATCACCTTGAGTTTGGCTTTTTGTGGGTGCTGGGGAATTAAGTTTGGGGTGGCAAGCTTGTAACCATTGAGCAATTTCTCCATTTGTAGGTCACATTTTCTAAATTTAACATAAGATTTAAAACATTTTTTAAATTAATTATGGATATACTAAGGATGAACACCTCACGTGCTGGTACCATCCTTTCCCTTGTCCCTGCCCCCATTCCGTGGGGATACTCCTCACTGGAGTTGTAGGTTTTCCCATAGGATTATGGGTTATTCATCGTGCGAGTAGCAGTCAGTTGTTAGAGAGAGGCAGGGCTTCTGGACATGATATCCCAACTTGTGGCTTTTACAATCTTTCTGTCTACTCTTCTGCAAAATTCCCTGAGTTGTGCTGGGTGTTTCTGCTTTTAGAAGCCTGTGGATCCCTGCATGGGTAGGTGTTGAGTGTCCCCAGTGTCTGTCTCCTTTGCCCTGGTGCTGTTTGTCAGGCTCACCATGGAAGCAGCTCTCTTGCTCATCTCCCCACTTCCTCTCTGGTTTCAGCTGTGGCTTGGCTAACGTGCAAGGGGTAGTTTATCTCCTCTAATCTTACTACTGTCTGTAAGAGAAAAGCAGATTCTCCCACAGAGAATGAAGCCAGCACAGGTTAAATGGAATAAGCGTTATTAATTTCAGGAGAATTTGATGCATGTAGCCCCTCTTTTAGTTCAAGATTATTGGGAACTTGACATTGCAGAACATAAACTTTGTCTCCATAGCATTCTTATCTGGCTCCCAGTTCCAGATAATGGGTTCCCTTCCACTGAGCAGATCTCTTAGCTAATCAGAAAGATATTGGCTACCCACCAAGGCTGTGTGCCACTATGGCACTGGCGTGTACATCCTGTCAGCGTGTATGCTTCTGAGTAGCTTAGACCTCTGGTTGCTCAGACTGCTGTTGGCCCCTGGCTCCCAGTAGCTCATGTAGCTCTTTCCAGCACTAGATGTGCTATCTGGGGTCTGGCTGTCTTCCAGATTCTGGCCAGGTCTCTCTGTGTTCCATGCTGGCAGCATATAGTGCCTTCAGAAGCAGGGTACCATTTATCTCAGGTAGGTAATCAAGTGCTTTTGTTGTAGAAATTCTCTGGAAAGATCACTCCAATGCCAGAATGAGTGAAAGTGGAGGAATTTATTACCCAGGGACCAAGAAGCTTTTGGTAGCCCTCCAAAGAAGCTCTGGCCCTGAGCAGAGATTGTATTTCCATTTTATAGTTTTCATGGCCAAGGGGAGGGGCAAGTGAACAAACAAGATGTGGAAATTTGCCTAACAACCATTTCTGTAGTCAGGCCACCCTAACAATGAACTCCATTTTCCTTTTGTTTTAGCCTTTATCATCCCTATGGGCTCTTTCTGGACAGTTCCTTCTTTGGGATTTTCCCATCTGCTAATAAAGATAAGTTTTAGCTCCTCAACAATTAATTCTTACAGTAACTAAGTGAATCAGTTCAACTTTTAGCTTCTTTTCCACCACACTTTGAAGAAGCTTGTCTTACTTTGGGGACCTTGTAGGTCTGTCTGATCAACAGGTCATTGTGGGTAGTAACCGCATTCTGGTACTGGGAGTTACAGGCCAGAGCAATCATCATCATCATCATCATCATCATCATCATCATCATCATCATATCATCATCATCATCATCAAAATAAAAAGGTAAGGTTAGCTTCATCCCATCCTCTCCAGGGCCCTTCTTTTCAGGTGCTCCCCCCCCCATGCTCATGTTGAGGGGTCAATCTTTTAGTCTATCTTCAAGGATAAAGATATCTATGTGCCAGTTCATTTTGGGTTCAGTTTTGTGTTTTCTTACCCTTCGCTTCCCCTCCCCCAAGCCCTTCCATCCCTATTGTCCAGGCCTCTAGTTGCCTGTGAGGTATGTCAGCAACTTGAGCTGGTCCAGGTTATAAACCACAGATGAGTGTGACCATGTGGAGATTGATCTGTTCCAAGTCTGTCTGTTCTTCTACAAATTTCACTGTGTCGTTTTTTCTTACTGCTGAATAGAATTCCACTGTGCAAATGTACCACAACTTCCTTATCCATTCATCCAATGATGGGCACCTGTGTTGATTCCAGTTCTTACCTATAATGAATTGAGCAGCTATAAACATGGTTGAGCAGATATCTCTCTACTGAAGTGTTGAGCATTTAGGGTAAATGCCCAGTAAGGGAATAACTAGGTCTGTTGGCAGCTCTATATTTACCTTTTTTTTAGAAATCTCCATATTGATTTCCCTATAGGATTGAATTACACAAAACAGATGAGTTTTATTCACTAGTTTATGAACTCATTCTTAATTTTAGGAGTTCTTGAATTAATTATGAATAATTGACAACAATGAATGGGGCTTTATTATTTATTGGACATATTTCATCCCTATCACCTCATTTAATATCCAACACTAATACAGTACATATAATAAAATAGTACAATGACAATAATAATTTCATATTATGGATGTGCAAGTAGTGTCCAAAGGACGAAGACTTTTATCCAAGATCACCCAAATCCACATTGTGTACTTCTCTTTCTATGATGATAACCAAGTATGGGTGTGGATTTAAACTCATTGGCCAATTAACAGTTTCTTCACAGGGATGTCAATCCTGCTGGCTGCTGGTCAGGAACCCTGGTTCTTGCTGGCCTTCTTGTGTTCTGATAGCCTTCAATCACAGGTCATAGAGAAGGTACTGATAAGTCATGGAGAAGGTTCTGCTAGCTTTGGGTCACAGATCACAGAGAAGGTACTGACTACAGATTATGGAAGGTTCTGCTAGCCTTGGGTCACATGTCATGGTGAAGATACTGACTACAGGTCATGGAAGGTTCTGTGAGCCTTGGGTCATAGGTCATGGAGAAGGTACTGACTATGGGTCATGGAAGTTTCTGCTAGCCTTGGGTCACAGGTCATGGAGAAGGCACTGGCTACAGGTCATGGAAGGTTCTGAGAGCCTTGGCTCATAGGTCATGGAGAAGTTACTGACTATAGGTCATGGAAAGTTCTGCAAGCCTTGGGTCACAGGTCACAGAGAAGGTACTGACTATAGATCATGGAAGGTTCTGTAAGCCTTGGGTAACAGGTCACAGAGAAGGTACTGACTACAGGTCATGGAAGGTTCTGTGAGCTTCAGGGCACAGGTCATGGAGAAGTTACTTCTTAGAGTAAGGTGCATTGGCTTCCTGTTCCCTAAACACTAATTCCAAACCGGAAAAGTCTTAAAGCAAATATTTGGGTAATTGTCACCATTAGAACATTAGCAGCATGCAGTTTTTAAAAAGTCAGCTGGCCATTATCCAGAAATTATTTTCAGTATGGCGTGACCAAGGATGTGCTTCTCTAAGGTTCCTGTTTTTGGAGGTACATATTTATTTACCCTTTCCTATATCTCAAGGAGGTAAAGATGTTCTGTTTGTATTTTCTTTTTCTTTTTAATTTATATTTATTTATTTGAGAAAGGGAAGGAGGGAGAGAGAAAGAGAGAGAGAGAGAGAGATAGATAGATAGATAGAGAGAGAGAGAGAGAGAGAGAGAGAGAGAGAGGAGAGAATGAGCACTCCAGGGCTTCCAGCCACTGCAAACGAACTTCAGACACATGCACCACCTTGTGCATCTGGCTTATGTGGGTACTAGGGAATCGAACCGAGGTCCTTTGGCTTTGCAGGAAAGCGCCTTAACCACTAAGCCATCTCTCCAGCCCCTGTTTATATTTTCTAATAAGCAGTCACAACAGAGGATGGTAGACAAAGGGTGACATCCCATATTCTCAGTTCCTTAAATTGTTTCCAGTAGTGTAGCCGGGGGTCTGCTGATTGCAGGCAGCTCCAAGAACTTATTTCCGTAACTGTTTCCTTCAAAGCGTTTGCTTATAGATGACACTAATGCACGCTGTGGTGAAAGTTTAGACTTTATGTAAATGATGATGACTTTGCTAAGACATGAAGGCGCATATGCATATAAATTCTCAGCTGCATTTGCTGAGATCATGGGTTTATTGTCTCATGCTAAATTTCAGTTTCAAGATTTTAGTCCTCAAAGCGTGGGCACAAGTATGAATTTCCCATCAGCTAGTTTACTAGCCAAGCCTTGACATGGCCGACTCAGCTTCTGCTAAAAGCTAGGCATGGGGAGAGTATGTGGCTTGCAGATTTCTCTCCTTCAGTGTATGCTCAGAGTTAATTCCACTGAAGGTAGGATAGTACCTAGGATGTGATTATGATACCAGTTAAAGACTGATGGTGTCACAGCAAAAACAACACAAAATTCAACGTCAAAGCCCTGGATGGAAGGCAGGGGAGTGGATTTTTTTTTTTTTTTTTGACCTATCTCACAACGAATGCTCCTGATGAACCTTTTTATACTTCTCTCTGTTGTTCCATGTTTCTACTCCCCATGGAATTTTGACTCGGGGTGGCTTGTTCTTGTGAGCCTCCCCTGCTTCATTCCAGGCTCTGCACCCTTCCCTCAGCTGCTGCCTTCCTTGCTCTCTCCAGAGCTGTGGTTGGCCTGCTCTCTTCCTTCCTGATGGGAGCTTCTTTTGTGATGTGTCCTATTAGCCCATTCTTAGGCAAATTAATTTACCTTTTCTCAGCTTCCTAAGAATTCATTTACATGCCTCCCCCAATTTATCCAAGCAACAACCAGTCACCCAGAACTACATAATTGTACTAGGCGAGGTGAGGAGGTGGACTGATTCTTCCTGACTGCCTAGCACTTCTTCATTGGAATCAAGCAAATCTATAACCAGGTTGGTCTAAGGAAAATATCTGTGATCAATGTTTGAAGGAGCTCATGATCTAATTGAAGGCAAAGAAAAGGCATAAAGAGTACACTTGATCTAACAGTGGTTCAGAGGGCTAATGGAATTCAGGGGTATGTAATGCCTCCTCTCATGCGTGGAATCTCAGAGGCAGAGTTTTAGAAGAGAGAGCCTCCTTGTAAGTGGGTTCAGTAGAAAGCAAAATTTTAGAGTAGGAAATAGAAATTCATAGGATATGGTGACCATTTGAGTTGCTGGTACACAGAAATGAATAGAGTAGTGGGTGATGTGCTCAGAAGTTGTGACCGGGACAGATTGCTGAGGGTTTTGTCACATCACAAAAACCTCAATCCACAGTAGTCATGAGAAATCAACGATAAGAATTGAGCATCCAAGTAATGGAGAGATGCAGTACTTTATGCATATTAATGTGAAAAATTGCAAAATATGAAGGAAGGTGAGAGAGATGAAAACAAATATTAGAAGCTGTTGTGATATTATAAGAACATTTACTAAACAATATTCCCCCTCTGTAATTGACTTTTCTTCATTAAAAGTAAAAAGAGAAAGTTTTCCTTTTCTTTCCTTTTTATTAAGTGACAAACAGCTCAAAATTTTGGCTTCCTCTTTGTACAATTGTGATAGTTCTTTTGCTAGCACCTCCTTGAAATTCAAGCATTTACATGGAAATATATTTGTGAAGTTTTACATTCATTTGAAAGGGAATGAAATACTAAGGTCATCACATTTCCTAGGATAGTATTTTGACAATGAATGAATGGATTGAGAGTACCTGCAAAATATGTAAGATGAACACCTATTGCCATGTTGCTTCTTGCTTAATCGGCATTTCCATTATGCAACTATAGTTAAAAGATTGTTTCTAGGAGTATTAGAGAATGAAATGAGGGCTGGAGAGATGGTTTAGCCATTAAGGTGCTTGTCTGCAAAGCCAAAGGGCTCAGGTACTAATCTCCAGCATCCACATTAGCACAAGGTGGCACATGTGTCTGAAGTTCATTTGCAGTGTCCTAAGGCCCTGGTGTGTCCATTCTCTATCTAACTCTCTCTGTCTGTCTCTATTACTATCTGAAATAAATAAATAATAAAATGAAAAAAAAAAGAAAATGAAATGAAAAATAAAATGAGTGTAGAGTGTCACCCTGCTGTGTCCACACTCCTCTTGAACTTTTCCCTAGGGGTAGTGGAAATTCCAATGTGTAAGACAGAACCATTGTGCAATGAACTTTGTTAATTTTCTTTTACAGATTTCTCAGTTTCTCATGGGATTCATCCTCTATCAGTAATGAATAGAGTTTAAGGGATCATAATCTTTCACTGAGGACTGATTTATGTTTCTTACAGTCCATAGAAGTCAGGCTACAGAAGATGTTTCCGTTCTTGGAACAGTGGTTTAATCGCTCTTTTTCATGTTCATGTTCATTGACATGTTGTATTGATCTTTCAGGGAAATGCTACAGATACTTAAAAGCTGTCCATGAACTGCAGACCTCATCTTCTATTGCCTAATGTGCTGAGCATCCTTTTGAAATGCTTGTCAGTTCCTTCTGCCAACTTATACACGTAAGTTCTTGTGTCTCAATTTAATTTTTCAAAAGAATTTATTCTTAGTTTATATTTGTCTTTGTCTTCATATTTTCATAGGAATTTCATTTTGGGTTAATTTATAATAATAAAAACACAAATTTTAATAATCCAGATTTAAATTTGAATTTAGCCAAATTCAAATTGTGTATCACATAAAAATGTAAAATTATGTGGTTTTAATTTATTATTTTATTGATGTGAGAATAAGCTAAGGAACATTTGGGAAGTCCAAATCCTGAAGGAAATTGAAAGAGAAAAGATGGAACTCCTAGGAGTCTAAGATTTTTAGTATAACTATTGGATAGATAATACTATTGTCTTTAAGGAACTATCATAAAATATTTCAAATTTCCATAAGACCAGAGGCACCAATAATAAAACACTCTTCTACCTGTCCCAGCTTCTATACTTATCAACTCCAGCCTGTATTGCTTTCTGTCCACTGTCACTGTTTGTATTTCTTAAGAATTTTAAATATTTTATTTGTGAGTATTTATTTATGAGGTGGGGGGATGGAGAAATGAAAGGGCACATCAGGGCCTCTAGCCACTGCAAACGAACTCCAGACACAGGTGCCATCATGTACATCTGGCTTACATGGGTTGTGGAAAATCAAACCTGGGTGCTTGGGCTTCACAGGCAAGCACCTTAACTCCTTAGCCATCTCTCCAGCCCTCTTAAGTGTTTTCAAGCAAATCTAAAATATTTTAAGTATCAGCTGTCCCAAGTTAACTCTTCCATATAGATAAGTACAGCTGCCAGAATTTGCTATCTCACTTGAGTGCTTTCCTGAATCTGTGAGGAGCTTCTAAACTTTTACTGGGGTGCAGCCATGGTACTAGAGCTCAGTGGGCTCTCAATGATCTTAGAAAGGGGGCACATGAGGCCGGAGAAATGACTTAGCAGTTAAGGCCTTTGTTCGATTTTCCAGAACCCACTTAAGCCAGAAACACAAGGGGTGCATGCATCTGGAGTTACTTTGCAGTGGCTGAAGGCCCTGGTGTGCCCATTCTCTCCACCTCTCTCCTGCTGCCTCTTTCTCTTAAATAAATAAAAAGAAAGAAAGCTGGCACATGCCAGCTCTCAGCATTAATGCTCAGCTGTGGGATTTTCCCTCTTCCTGTCTTCACAAATTGCTTTCCTTCCCTCCTCTGTATCCCTTACTTCCTTCCTTATCTATTGTGCCTATTTCCCAAGTGAAAGACTTGCAGACATCCTATCACCTAGGGATTCTTTGGTAACCGTAGCTTAGACTCAGAAGATAGGAAAAAGTCTCCAGAAGCCCAACAGGAGTGAATTATGGATCGCTAACCAGTCAGATGGGAAAAGAGAAAAGATCTAGATTCAAACAGAAAGTGGTCTGGTGCACACCTGTTCTGGACTGAGCTCAGCAGCTCTTGGTGCCCCATTCAGTTGCCCTAGTATGTCCTGCGTTTACTCTATAATGACCATGGCTCTTAGCTGGGATGATTCTGACCCCCACGGATATTGTGTAGAGACAATTTTGACTGTCAGAACTTGGAAGTGGCTGTGTTACTGGTGCCTAGAAGACAGTGGCTGGGCATTCTGCTACAAAAACCCCACAATGCACAGGGCAGTGCCCAAAGCATTGATTTGCTCACAATGCCAACAGTGTCAAGGGTGAGAAACCCTGAGCTTGAGGTTTAAGTGTCAGACTGTTCTTTTGTTTCTTTGTTCTTTTATTTTCTCATCTCTCTTCCCTTCTCCTCCTCTCCCCATTCCCTTTTCCTTCTTTCTAGTCTTCATTTTTTCCCCTTAGATAAGCAGTAGGTAATTCATTGTATGTACCTCACATCAAACATCAGAATGCATAGGTTGCCTCTCTTCCAGTGATGTGCAGATGAATTAAAAAGCTTCAGTCATGTCTGTCTGATCTGCCCTTTAGAGCGACCACTTAGTCTTTAGATGAATCCTTACTGTTTATTGACTTTATGTTGCAACTCTGTTCATTGTTGAAATGGGGTTTTGGAGTTCCCTTCAATAATTACACTTCTATCTGTCTCTTCACTTGGTTCTATCATTGTTTACTTAATATATACGTGGTCCAATGCATTACCACTGAGTTATATCCCCCATCAGAGTAAAATCCGTACTTCCAGACTTTGTGGCCACTCTGGAAAACTCACCATCAACTCTTAACCTAACAGTTTTAGTATCCATTGATGATCACTGCCAAGCTCCATTTTTTAGAAGGTTTTACAGATGAGAATTTTCCATTTCTGTCAAGCCTTGCTCATTAATTAGTTAAATTTCTTCTTTGAAGATTAACTTTCTCCCATGCATTATTTGTGCACTCTTAAGCTGAGTTTACGTAGTGAAGATAAATGCTTTATCTACTAACAGAAAGATGATTTGGTGCTCTGGCAACCTTCAAATGGAACAAGAGCACTTAATCATCTGTCATTTGACATTCATGAAAAAAAATTAAGCACCTCTGAGTTTTTCAAGTTGTATTTTTAAATTCTCTCTCTTCTCTGACTCTGTTGATACTGTCCTTAGATTAGCTAGTGGGGATAGTTGCAGGCGACCTGTCGGACATAGGCAAGGCCCTGGGTTGAAGTAAACCTAAGCTGTCTGAAACGAAGGCCCTAGACTAGGGAAAGGTTGCAGCAGCCTGAACCGCTGCTCAGGACTGGACTGGCAGGGGAGCTCCTCCCTTCATTCTCGGGGGTTGCAGTGGGCCAGGATCCTCCCCCCATTCTTGGGGGGTTGCACACAGTGAGCCTGGTCTCCATCCCCGATCAGCAGGACTTAAGGCCCCTACCTCTCCAAGCACAGGATACCTGGACACTCAGACAAGACTTAGGCTTTGCCCATAACCCTGTGGCCTTTGGCCAGTTGCCTAGGAAACTCCTTATATGGTATCAGCAGCACCTTTGCATAGCTCATCCTCCTGTACCATATACCCTTTACCCTTGTCTATGTGCTGGAATGTATGTATATTGTATGTATATTAGGCATAGTGTAGCAACCTTAAAACCCACCAATCCCCTTACGGTCCTTTTCCTGCCTTCAACTGCTTATAAACCCATTTCCCTGACAATAAACAGAGAGCTGTTCACAAAAACTATCTCCCGAAAGTCTTTACTTTCCCAGGCTCCTCACCAAAGTTGCCTGGGACGCCTTGGGGGACGGGGACTGGCCCAAGCACCCAGAAACCCAGAGTGACCTTCTGGTCTTTTCTAGGTAAGGGCCGTTGAGGCACAGGTGGCTCAGGTTTAGTATTTTCTTTTCTGGTATCCGATCTGAACCCTTGCTGTCATTCCCCAGGGAGAACGTTTCTCTTGATACAAAATAGCATTACGAGTATGTGCGTGAGAACATGCGGCCTTTGTCTTTCTGTGATTGTGTGTGTTCGCTGAGCGTGATGAGCGAGACCCAGGGAGATAAAACACCCCTCACACTTCAGCCAAGGCCCAGGGGCAACCACAGAGGCAGTGTGGAGAGGAGCACGGTGCAGCTTCCATGGCGAGAGTGACAGTTGGCGCCAGTCACTAACACAGACACTAAGGACACCACACACCGCAGAAGAGATCCAGAGGCTCCGGAGAGCTCATCACTGAAGCACACTTAAAACTCATCCAGCAAGGCTTAGAGAATTTTCTGAAAAGTGGGTAGAAAGACTGTAAGAACCACTGGTCGGGATATCATGTCCAGAGGTATTGCCCCACACCCCAATAGCTGACTGCTTCTCCCACAAAGCATAACCCGCAACCCCCTGAGGACTACCAGCAACCCCACTGAGTAAGTCCCCAGAAGAATGAGGGCAACGAGGAGAGAAAGGATGGTACCAACACATGATGTATCCATACTGAGTATTTCTGTAATTAAAAAAAAAAAAGTAAGAAAGAGCCGGGCATGGTGGTGCACACCTTTAATCCCAGCACTTGGGAGGCAGAGGTAGGAGGATCACTTTGAGTTCAAGGCCAGCCTGAGACTACATAGTGAATTCCAGGTCAGCCTGGGTTCGAGCAAGACCTTACCTTGAAAAGCAAAACAAAACAAAATTTAAAAAAGAAGAGAAAAGCTAAAAAAAGAAACCAAGTATATGATTTGGGATGTTATAGGTCTTCACCAATATAAAAAATCAGGGGATGGGCTGGAGAGATGGCTTAGCAGTTGAGCACTTACCCTTGAAGCCTAAGGACCCTGGTTCAAGGCTCGATTCCCCAGGACCCACGTTAGGCAGATGCACAAGGGGCGTATGCATCTGGAGTTCGTTTTCAGCAGATGGAGGCCCTGGCGCGCCCATTCTCTCTCTCTCTCTCTCTCTCTCTCTCTCTGTCTGTCACTTTCAAATCAGTGAATAAAAATAAACAAAAAATTAGGGAATCTTATTTTTTTTGAAAGAGAAAAATAAGCAATATTTTTTTTTCTGATATTTATAATTCAAATTTAAAGTGCTTTACTTAATCTCTTTGAACTTTAAATTTCCTCCTCCCTTAAGCTAATAGCCTTAGTCTTAATTTACATCATTTGATAATGGTATGATAATTTCAAAGTAAAAACTCTAATGTTATGAGCAGTTACTTAATAGGACTTAGGTTCTTTATATTTTATGATATTATTATCTGTAGTTATGCAAAGCCAAAATTCTATATTTTTAGTTTTTAATTTAATTTATTTATTTGAGAGAGAGAGAGAGAGAGAGAGAAACGGAGAGAGAGCAAGAGGCAGATGGAGAAAGAGAATGGGCTAGCCAGGGTCTCCAGTCACTGCAAACGAACTTCAGACACATGTGTCACCTTGTGCCAATGGCTTATGTGGGCCCTGGGGAATAGAACCTGAGTTCTTTGGCTTTGCAGGCAAGTGTCTTAACCACTAAGCCATCTCTCCAGGCACAAAATTCTGTGATTTAAAGTCATTTGAATAATTCTCTTAGTTATTAGGCTACCTGCTTGCTGTTTTGATTTGTTCCCATTGCTTTCTCCTTTAAAATCTTTTATCTTTAGTTTTTGGTTGATTGCACACACGGATGGGCTTCGTGGTGACTTTTGCTTAGATGCACTGATCAAATCTAGTCACCTTTTTACACAGCTTTCCTGTGGTAGTTTGAATGGATGTCTCCCGAAAGAGTCAGTAGATTTATTCAAGCTTGTAACTTGGATCTCCATCCACCTGGCTGGGGGAGGTGTCACTGTGAGTGGATCTTAGGGTTCAGCCCTATGGTGTTACTGGGGGCTGATCTGAATTCCAGGCTGGGGTACTTTTCCTGAAGCTCCGCTTGGCGTCCCCAGAGTGTGCTTGCTTGTGGCGCTGGTGGTGGCTTTTCTCTTTCTGTGCGTCTGTGACAGGGTTCCAGCTTCTTCTGCCACTATGGAACTTGCCCTGGATCTGTAAGCAGTTTTGAAAGACGAATTCAATGGATATGATTTTATTCAGTTATTTACCTTCAGGGTTTGTACATCTCATTCCATGCTTTCCTGAGTTTTAGGATTTCTTATGAGAAGGCTTGTGTTATTCTAATAGGTTTACTCTTGTAAGTTAATTGTAGTGTTTTCTTGAAGCTTTTGAATTATTTTCCGTAGTCTTAGTATTTTCTTTGTTTATTTTTATTTATTTATCTGAGAATGACAGACACACAGAGAGAGACAGTTAGAGAGACAGAATGGGCATGCCAGGGCCTCCAGCCACTGCAAATGAACTCAAGACATGAGCGCCCCCTTGTGCATCTGGCTAACGTGGGTCCTGGGGAATCAAGCCTTGAACCAGGGTCCTTAGGCTTCCCAGGCAAGTGCTTAACCGCTAAGCCATCTCTCCAGCCCAAGTCTTAGTATTTTAAATACAGTGTCATGGAGAAGTGTTTCCCTGGTCATATTTTATTGGGGTTCCAAGGGTATTTTGTGTTTGGAAATCCATTTCTTTACCTGGATCTGGGAAATGTTGTGCTCAGATTTTGTTGAATGTATTTTCTACTCAATGGTTTCTTAGGGATGGCTTCTTGAGTACATAAGAGTTCCTGGAAGCTGTGGTCATGCTTATTTATGTTTGTTTTATTTAATTAAGTAACTTGTTTGAGAGAGCAAGGGAGAGAGAGAGAGAGAGAGAGAGAGAGAGAGAGAGAGAGAGAGAGAGAGGGAGAGAGGGAGAATGGGTGCACCAGGGCCTCTAGCCACTGCAAATGAACTCTAGATGTATGTGCCTCCTTGTGCATCTGGCTTACGTGGGTCCTGGGGAATCAAACTGAGGCCCTTTGGTTTTTGCAGGCAAATGCCTTAATTGCTAAACCATCTCTCCAGCCCTTATTTATTTATTTTTATTGATATTTGACTGTAGGATGTTCTCAAAATCGTCTTCCAACCTTGGTACTTTTTCTTCTGCTTTACCTAATCTATTGGTGAAGCTTTTTCCACTGTGGGTTTTTCTTTTTACCAAAACCATTGACTTTTTGGCACTGGAAATTTGGCTTAGCAGTTAACATGCTTGTCTGCAAAGCCTGAGGACCCAGGTTTGATTCTCCAGTACCCATGTAAGCCATATGCACAGGGTGGTGCATGTGTCTAGAGTTCGTTTGCAGTGTCTGGAGTCCCTAGCATGCTCACTTTCTCTCTTTCTATCTGCCTGTTTCTCTCACTAATAAAATAAATTAAAAACTTAAAAAACTTGATTTTTTTCATTTTAACATATCTTTTTAAAGTCTTAATTTCTTTGTTCTTACCTGTACTAGCTAGAGCAGAACATTAGACACACCCCTCCATCACTCTTCAGCCCATTCTTGTCTGAGCTGGAGCCCTGACTGAATCTGGGCTTTTTCTTTTATGCCCCCAAAGCTCCAGCGATTTTTAGGTCTCTGTTCCCCTATGCGACTGGGGTTATAGACACATGTGGTCATGTCCATAAATTGATTATGTGGGTCCCAGGGATTGAACTGGAAGTGGCCTCTCAGACCTCCTCAGGCCCTCATGTTTGCACAGCAAGTGCTCTCAACCACTGGCCATCTCCCCAGCCCCCATCCTCTTTCTCTTTCATGTTCCTTACTTTATCTAGTTCTTGAATTGCTTTCCTTCATTCATCTTCTAGTGGCATTATTGACAATGCTTAGGAGCCGACTAGTACATTCTCTGGCATTTCAACCATGTAGTCATCACTGTGGTTGGTGACTAAGGAGTTCAGATCGTCTGGGGGCCTTGTGCAACCTTACATGTTCATTTATTGTTTTGTTTCTATGTTGCGCTCAGGTTGGTATACCTTTTCTGTCCCCCTGCTCCCACCCCCGGGGCTCTTGTTAATGAGCAGCCTTTTAACCCTTGAGGGTTCATCCCTCAGTGCCACTCAGAAAAGAGCCAGTTTTGGAGGAGGCATTTGATTCCTTCCATGTTCTAGGGAGCCGTGACTGCAGCCCTTTGCCTCTTGTCCACTGTCAGCTCTCCTGCTGTCCCTTTTGTAATGTCTCATGCTCTTTCCGTGTTGATCTCGTTGGAGCAGAGTCCCGTCTGTGAGATCCTAACTCATACCTCTTACTGTCTCCCATGGAAGCATCGTCTAATTTGCCCTTACACCCTGGAAGTCTCGCCTTCTGGCTGCTGCAGTGGAGAGATGTTCCTGCAACTGTGGGCCTCAGGATTTGGTCCTCCGCTCTTCATGTCGCCAGTACAGCCTGCTTTACCCTTGTTTAAGACCAGAAGTAGGTAATAAAAGAACATTGAGAAGAGGCTTTTATTGAGGCCTAATGGTGCGGCTCAGTGGAGTACTGCACAGGAGGGAAGTCTCCGTGACCCAGGAGAGTGACTTTCATATAGCCAGGAACAGATGTACGCTCTCTGACATGAGAGGGGAAGGCACTGTCTCCGACCAGAGGACCCCTGCTGTGGTGAAGTCCATGATGGCAACTCACAAGAGAGCCAAGAACTGGCTGCTTGGTTGACAGCTCGCACTGGTGCTCTGTGTGGTAATTTGAACACGTAATGTTTTCCATAGACTCGTGTGGAAACACTTAATCCCCGGTTGGTGGCACTATTCCTGAAGGCTGTGGCACCTCTAGGAAGCAGATCCTTGCTGGAGGAAGTGTGTCACCGGGGCCGGCATTGAGGTCTTATAGCCCAGCCCCACTTGCTATTTTTTCTCTACTTCCACCCTACAAATGTGATGACATGGTGATGGATTCCTCCTCCTGCCACACTTTCCTTGTTGCGGTGGGCTCTATCTGCTGAAGTGCTCAGCTGAATGAAAGCCTTTCTTTCCATAGGCGGGTACGGGTTGGGCAATGAGAAAGTAGCTGGCATACCCTGTGACGCATGTCCAGATGCTCTGCAGTGCTTCTCAGAGCATCTCCGGACTCTGGAGTCAGAGACAAAACAGCAGCAGGCCAGGTTCACCCTCCCGCGTACCTGGCCTGGGACAGTGGTCATGTTGTCCTTCCGGACAGCTGCAGCTGCAGCCAGGTAGCAGGAAAAAGGGTTGGTAGGTGTCAGTCAATGGGCCCAAAGGCATCCCGCAGCTTTGTTTATTTAAAGAGCATTTATTAAACGCACATTTATTAAAGTGTGACCAGATAACCTACTGTGAAATTAAATTAACATTTTTAATAGCTCCGAATCCCCAGCCATATATACTTAAGAGAAGGCCGGGCTTCTCTGATCTGTCGCAATGAATAATATATTTTGGTTTTGATACTAGTGCATAAATTGTTCCTCCCTGGGCTCCTCTTTCAACAACTGCTGGTATTTTTGTACAGATAGCGCTTTCCAGTGCTTACAGCCCGAGCCACGGTGAGTGCTTCCTCTCACCTTACGGAAAGGACAGCTCACTCCGTTTTTGTTTTTGTTTACGTTGCGCTAATCCTCGTGATGCGCTTCACCACAGCATCTCAAGGCCACTTCCAAGAATGGCGTCTTTCTAATCTGACTCCCAGCCACCTTGCCTTGCTCTTCACCAAGACCAGTGGTGCTTCTTTCCAATGCAACTTGGTGCTCTTGGCATTGGCAGAAATCATGTAATCTCCTTCACCTTCCTACACCACTATGCACACAGTTCTGAAAGATGGTGGCCGTGTCATTTCGTATTTCCACCTTCAGTAGTGATGACAGAGATACTTTGTGCGCAAAGGATGTCGCATCAAAGTTTGTTTATGAAGAGAAAAGCTATTTATTGAACATTCTTTCTTTTGAATTGCAAGATAGGAACTTAAGTTATAATCTTTTAAGGATGCTTTAGGTAAGGTTTTTAATCATTCAGTGATTTTTTTGAATTATCTGTATTTTTTTTTTTTTGCCTTTTTAAAACTTTAGTTTTATGGCCAGCATGAAACTTAATGGAAGAAAAGTACTGATTTTTTATTTTTTGATATAATTTCTGGCAACACAGTGTTCTGCCGATTTGGACAGGAAATATCACATTGAATTTCAAGACCAACTCCCCACTGTAAGGTAATCTATGTCCTGCTGCTTCATGACATTTAGGAACTTTGATAGTATGCTTAAAAAATAAAAGTAAAATAGAAATCAGTTTCTTTACTTCAGAAAGTGCAGACACACATTCTTGGACTAGACTGAGACATTGGAGGCCTCAGCGTCTTCCTTAACTCTAGTCCATGCTCCTCGCTGGCAAAAGCGAGAAATGGAGCCATAGAGACCAAAGAGAAGGTGTCCGGATAATTGTTCTGTGACAATCTTTGCACTGACAGGTGGCTAGGGACTCAGAAACACAGGAGGGCTAAGTCAGAAATATTCAGTAAAAAAAATTTTTTTTTGAGAGCTACATTTTCTGGTGCCACTTCTTGGCCTCAGTCTGTACGAGTCCCGGGAAGGCATGGGACACCTGGTCAGCACAGTTCCAGGGTCCAAAGGGAATGCTTGTGATTCAGGAACTACATACAGATTGCCCAACGCCACTGCTGCTGGGAATCATGCAGGTGATGGTCACCGCCTGCAGAGGGCAGCAGAGTCCAAGGAGTAACGCTGGCTGGGGTGTGGGTTAGGTTGCTGTGAAAACAAACCGCAGTAGTGAATTTATTGTTAGTCACCTAGCACCAAATTACTAATGTGTTAAAAAAATACATATTGGGATTTTCTGTGTTGCAGGGTATGAGGGATCAGTGTCTTCGAGGCTAGACATTCAATGTTTCCCTCAAGCCCTTCTTTTCCTCCATGATCCCTTGGTCTGCTGTTCCTATGGTCATGAATTTTTGCTCCTTTCTGCTCACCTTTAAGAATGATCCATGCTGTTGCCTAGTCTATGAAGCCTTTAAGTACTTCCCTGGTCTTGTTTAGTGCTATTTTCTGTTGCTATTATGTTTTGGAAAAAGTATTTTTTAATGATTTATGAGAGAGATAGAGAAAGAGTATGGATACACCAGGGCAAATGAACTTCATATACCTGTGTTTTTGTGCTTCTGGCTTTGTGTGGGTGCTGGGGAATTTAACCCGGGCCACAGACTTTGCAAGAAATTGCCTGTAATCACTGACCCATCTCCTTAGTCCCTCTTTTTTTTTATTTTTATTTTTTTATTCTGTCTACTTCTTTACCTATTTCAGTCACTGAGGATTTTCCCAAGGTGCATTCCAGCCTCTTTTCATTTTAAAATTAATGTCATTTACTTACATGCTTTAACATGTTACTTCAAGAAGGACCAAATCTCTGCATACAGTTTTTTAAATTTTTAAATAATTTATCTTTATTTATTTGAGAAAGAGAGAGGAAAAGAAAGATAAAGTGGCAAGGAGAGAATGGGCACAACAGGGCCTTCAGTCACATGTGCCATCCTGTGCATATGGTTTACATGGGTCCTGGGGAGTTGAACCTGAGTCCTTTGGCTTTGCAGGCAAGTGTCTTAACCACTAAGCCATCTCTCCAGCCTGCATACAGTTTTTATAGTAGCTTGTAACATAGTATAAGCATTCAGCAACACTATTACATATTCTTCATAAACATAATTCATAGTGGTGGCATAGTACATATGACAGCGACTATAAAAAGTCCCTGCCAGACTTTGGTTACAGGAAATAATGTCTATAAATGGATTTCTTGGGAGGCAGCATAGTATTTTGAAAATTACCTTAGCAAGGATATTGTATCAAGATGACAGACTAAATATGAACACCTACCACTTACTCCCTTTCCACATGCTTGCAAATGACAGAAAAGATGATTTCTTAAAAAAAGTAAATCACAACAATCCTGTAAAAATAAAAAAGTGTCATCTGAAGAGAATTTCAATATAGAGTCCTTGAAAGAGTAAAGGCATCCAGGACTGGTGAGACAATGATTGTGAGAGCAAGTGCCCAGCAGAGGCCAGTTACTTTGGAGCAGCTCTGTGAGCCAAGCTTTCTTGTGCAACCAGTATGTAGAAGAATCTGCCCCAAGTGGAAGCAGAGTGTAGGTAACCAAGGGCCACATCCTTTGGTGACTAGAAACAATGGAGATGGAGAAACTTGAACAGGTTTTGAAACTGATTGGATCAGAGATGGAGAGAGAGAGAGAGAGAGAGAGAGAGAGAGAGAGAGGGTGGGAGGGAGAGAGAGATATTAGTTCTCTACTGGTGGATAACAGTATCACCATCAATATAGTGGTATAAAATAGTACCCATTATCTTAGTTTGTAAAGGGTTAAGATTCTGGGTACCTCTAATGATTAATCTCTGGTTGCCAACTTGACAGGATTTAGAATTACCACAAACACAAATCTCTGGGGATGTCTCTGAGGGATGTTCTGGATTGCATTAGCTGATGTGGGAGGACCCACCGTGACTATGGGTGGGACCACTTTATGCACTGAGTCCCTGGCCTGGATGAAGGAGGAAAGAGTGTTCAGCATTCATCATTCTCGCTCTCTTCTTCCTCTCTGTTGATGTAATGATGTGACACTGCTTTCCCTGTCATGAGGCACTTGCCCTCTAAGCTGCAAGTCCAAAGTAAGTATTTTCTTCTCTTCAGTTTCTTCTGGCCAGCTATTTGCTCTGGGCATTGTAAAGGTAACTGATGCAGTACCATATTGCTGCATTTTCTGCTTCAGGGTGTCTTCTGGGGTTGCAGTCTCAACCTTGATGCTTGAGGGAAGAAGGATTTATTTCCAAGTTAACATGGCTTTTGAGAGAAACATTTTTTTTTTTTTGCATTCTTGGGGATCAAATCCAGGTTGATACATGTGCCAGGCCAATGCTCTACCACAGCTGCATCCCCAGCCCCAGCTCTTGTTGGCTGCTGGCTGGGTGCTGGCTCCAACTCCTTCTCATATGGCTCTCTAAGGTGTGTCGACTTGCTCCATCGGAATCAAAACCACCCAGGGAGAAAGGCACTTTGCCATGTTCATGCAGTAGAAAGAAGCATTAGGTCTCACACACATTCACGAGATGGCATTTCTCAAAGGTATGTACACAAAGTTTCACGGATCCTGGGACCACCTTAGACTCTATCTACTACAGGAGGGAAGGCATGGAAAAAGAAATTCCTTCTTTTTCCTTGAGCAATTGATTGGGTTCCAGTATGTAATGGAGATGGGCTTGGCCTCTTGATGTAAGCTCCGGTCAGCTCTGGCAATGTGACTTTGGACACTTTGCTTTCTTCTCTGTGCCTCACTTTCTTCTGTGTAAAATGGGGAGGGAGTTGGGTTCGTAATTTTCTTCTCCATAGCCTTCAAAATTTCTCAAGTTATTAAAAATCTCCAAATAAGAGACATAATTCTGAGCTTTCTACTCTCTCTCTCTCTCTCTCTCTCTCTCTCTCTCTCTCTCAACACCTGCAGAAGATAGTCTGCACTTATTAGTTATTTCTTTTCAGCAGCAGCACAGTGCTTCATCATTCATGGCCCAGATCTTCCTCTTCCTTATGCTCCTCATCTTCCTCCTTTTCCTCTGCCAACTATTTTTCCTATTAGAGATGAGCAATAAAGTCTTCTGGCCAAATTCAGGGAAGGGATCTGCATCCTCCTCAGCGCTATTGTGGCATTCTACGGTGCGGCCATCCTGATCTTGGGAACCTCCACTCTTGTGGCTCCAGTCAGCCTTGCCCACATGGTAACGTTCTGCTCCTCTCTGTTTATTGTCTCCTCTAGGGTCTCACTCCTGGTCCCGTAAAACCAAAGTGTCTTTCATTCTGTGTCCTCAGCCTTTTCTTTCATCTGATGAACCTTAATGATAAATATCACTTGAAGTGTTATCTCAAGGACAATGAAGTCGTGGTGATTATATTTAAATTTTTCTTCTAAGCAACCTTTTTTTTTTTGTATTGGATATCACCCCCTGTGCCTTCCATATGGCGGGGAAGAGTTCTCCTTCTGAACTACATCCTAAACTCGTAAGCTTTTTTTTTTTTTTTTAATTTCAAAAGTATTTACCTGACAATATTATCATCCTTTGCCTAACTATGGCCATCAACTGAACTGATATTAACTAGATACCAGGAATGGTTCCTTGAATTACTGCTTTCATTTCATCTGTTATGATCTTCCTGATATGTAGGAAAGAAGATAAAGAACACAGCTACCAAGCAATCTAAAATAATTACTGATTAATAGTGCAAATTGCATAATCTAAAAAAATATATAAATTTATTAATGTCAGAACTTTAAAAACGATGTCATATAAGTCCTGAATACTTTTTTCAAAACCATTATTAGATATGTTAAAAACCACTATTTATGTAAGTAGTAATTGTGTGTATTTATGAGGGACAATGTGACATCTACTTACATGCACACCTTGTTTGAGGATGCAATCAGGAAAGGCAGCTTACCCACCAGCTCCAGTGCATTACCGCGTTGTGAAGAGAGCTCCCATGACCTCTTTCCCAGCTCTGTTGAGATTTGCAGTATGTTACCGCTGACAAGAGCCATCCTGCACCACAACAATGGAACCTGCTTCTTCTAATTGTAGCTTTGTACCTGTTGGTCAGTTTCCCCACCTCTACAGGGTGATGCTGGCTTTAGAGCATGAGGTTTTAATTTTTTTTGTGGGGAGGGGGGGGATTTTCATTCTATGTTTTGGAAATACTTTGAGAAGAATTTGTACGTGTTTGACAGAACTCAGCACTATAGCCACCAGGCCCTGGGCTGTTCTTGGACGGGAAATATCATTTTTTTTTCCCTGATTTTGTTTCAGTATTTTCCATTTGTCTGTTGTTTTCTAATTCTTTGTGACTCAATCTTGAAAGGCTATTTGCTTTTCCTCTCTATTAGGTTTTTCATTTTGTTGGCATAATGTTGTTTATAGTAGTCCTTGTCCATCTTTGTACTTCTGCAGTATGAGTGGTAACTTATTCTCTTTCTTCTCAGGTTTTGCATAGTTGAATCTTTTCTCTTGAATTCATTTTAATTCATGTAGCTTACATTTGTCTTTTTCATTTTTTTCAAAATCCAACTCATATTGTTGATTCTTTGTATTATTATTCAAAAAATTAAAAAATATTGTTATTTATTTATTTTCAAGCAGACAGCGACAAACACAGAACATGTGTGTGCATGTACATATGCATGAGAGAGAGAGAGACAGAGAGAGAGAGAGAGAGAGAGGGAGAGACAATGAGGGAGAGAGGGCATGTCAGGGCCTCCAGCCACTGCAAATGAACTCCAGAACCCATGTACAACTTTGTGCATTGGGCTTTATATGGGTACTGGGAAATTTAACCTGAGTCATTAGGCTTTGTAAGCAAGCACCTTAAACAGTGAGCAATCTCTCCAGCCCTATTTTTTAAACAACTGTATTAACAACCACCATACATATACACAATATAGCATGATCGTAATTCTCTCCCACAATCCTCCTTTCTCTCCCTTCTCCTATCCACTCCACTGAATCCCTTCTTTACAACTAGTCTTCTATTTTGATGTCATCATTTTCTCACTCTTATTATGCAGGTCTTGCATAGGTAGCATCAGCCACTGTGAAGTCATGAATTTGATGGCCACGTTGTGTCTGAAGACTGCATCCCAAAGCACTCCTTCCCATCTCCTGGCTCTTGCATTCTTTATGCCACCTCTTCTGGAATGATCCCTGAGTATTGGAAGATGTGATAAGAGATGTTTCACTTAGTGCTGAAAACTCCACTGCCTTTTTTTTATTAGAATGTCAACAAGTTTTGAGTCTCCCCAGTGGTTACTAACTTCTGGAAAGGGAAGCTTCTCTAATCAAAAATGAAGGTAGCATTAATATATAGGCATATACAAATATACATATACATATTTAGGAGGCAGTTTGGTGGGTATACTATATACATTTATCAAAACGATAGTAGTAGTTTTTCCTCTAGGGCCTATGATTTCCCCAGCCTTTGGCTTTGATTAGGTTTTCAGTAACTGGCAGGAATTCCCTTCTGTGGAGATGGCCTCAAATCCAATCAGAAAACAGTGGGTTTTCCCCATGACAAACATGCCATCATTGCACCAGTTGGCACATTTTGCTTGTCTGGCCACTGCTGGTTAAGACTGTTGGTGACTTTTTTCCTCAGCAGGTTGTATAGATCTTTCCAGCATCCTGACAGCTAGTCAATAGGAAGGAGACTTCCTACTCAGCTCCAGCTTGATTTCTTAGTGACTTGCAGTCCAAGCATATGGTATCTTTAGCAACAGGATCTTCCCATCTAGGTCTGGTGGGCAGGAAAGAGCATTGATAGTAGCCTGTAATGTTTGCAGGATGTTAGGGGCCTCGCTGACTAACAGCTCACTGGAAAGCATTCCAACCCTGGCACTGAACCCTGTCTATTTTTAAAGTGAATATTTAATTTATTGTTTATTTTTCCTTATTCTAGGTTTAGATTTGGCTTCTCCTATAGTTATTTGATGTACAATGTCAGATTGTTTCATCGTATCTTCCTACTTTTTAAAAAAATATATTTTTAATATTTTATTTTTATTTATTTCACAGAGAAAGAGGAAGAGAGAGAGAAAGAGAGGGAGAATGGGTGTGCCAGGGCCCCCAGCCACTGCAAACAAACTCCAGATGCATGTGCCACCTTGTACATCTGACTTACCTAGGTCCTGGGGAATTGAACCCGGATCCTTTGGCTTTGTAGGCAAACACTTTAACCACTAAGCAATCCCTCCAACTGTAAAAATATTTTTATTTATTTATTAGCAGAGAGACAGAGAGAAGACACACACATGAGAGAGAGAGAGAGAGAGAGAGAGAGAGAGAGAGAGAGAGAGGAAGGGAGGGGGGAGAGAGGGAGAGAGAGCAGAGAGAGACAGAGAGAGAGATGAGTGAGAGAGAAGCAGAAAGAATTGGTGCACCAGTGCCTTTAGCCACTGCAAATGAACTCCATATGCATATACCACTTTGTGCATCTGGCTTTATGTGGGTCCTGGGGAATCAAACCCAGATCATTAGGCTTTGCAGTCACCTACCTTAAGTGGTGAGCCATCTCTCAAGCTCCTCTTTATTGCTCCCAATTTCTCTCTTAGAACTATTTTCTGCTTTCTGTAGCATTTGCTATGTTGTGTTTCTATTTTCATTTATCTACAGATTTGAAAAATTTCTTTCAAATATTTTGCATAAGCTTGTATCATGTTTAGGAGTATGCTGGTTGATGTTTTCATGTATTGGTAAAGTTTCTCAATTTCCTTCTGTTATTGATTTCTGGTTTTATACAATTGTGGTCAGAGAAAAAAACTTGAAATGATTTAAACCTTAAATTTGCTAAGACTTGTTTTGAGTTCTGATATATAATTTACCCTGGAGGACATTTCATTTGTTGTTGAGGTGAATGTATTTTGCAGCTGTCAGATAGAATGCTCTGTAGATATTTCTTGGGTCCATGTAGTTTACAGTGCAGTTGAAATCTAATGATTCTTTGCAGATTATCTGTGTGGATAATCTGTTCATACTAAAAGCTGTGTGTTGAAGTGCCCTATTATCATTGTGTTCCAGCCTCTCTCCTCCCTTGAAGCTCGCAGTATTTGTTTATTCTTATGTTATGTATGTGTCTTTGTGTTTTTATCGCAAAATACCTCAGGCTGTTTAACTTACTTATAAAGGGGTTTATTTGACTCATGATATGTGGTTGCTAAGATTCAAACAAAGTAGCTGCAGAGTCTCCTGGCAATAGCTCCCTGCCTGTGTCTCACATGGTGGATACTCAGCAAGGGAGGCTGCTGCATGGAGAAAGGGTATGTGTGTGAGCAAAACCACACTGGTTCTCCAGGATCACTTTCTTTTTTTTTCTTAATAATCTATAAGTGGGAACTAATTCATTTCCACCTGACCTGACCTGGCTCACTGCCACAAGATGGCACTATCCATTCCTGAGGATGTACCAAGTGGGCTCCACTTTCAGTACCGCAGCATTACTAAGTGGAAGAACAGACTTCTATCACATGTGCCCTCTTGAAGAAGTCATATCCAAGCCCTGGGAATGAATTAATTTAACATTGTTATCTTGCTGATTTCACCTCTTTTGATTATATAATAATCTTCTTTCTATAGTTTTTAACTTAAAGTTTATTTTATCTGATTTCAGTATAGCCATTCTTACTCTCCTTTTGGTTCTTGTTTTTATTAGTATTTTTTTTCCATTTCTTCCCTTTCAGTCTTTTTACCTCTCTTTTGCTTAGGGAGCTGTAGTGGATGAGCATATTGGTCATCTTCCCTTCGAGTTGTCCTTTTACATTCCCTCTCCTTGGCCCCCATTCCAACAAATTTATAAATTATTCATCAAATCTGAAGTACCAGTGATCATTGTGTGGTCATGAATGCACCAGTCAGTCTCTGAGGGGGGAGCAATGCCTCAGGAGACTTTCATACTCTTTCTGCCCCCTCTTCCACAATGTTTTTTGAACCTTGGATGGTGTGTTGTATGTCTCCTTTAGTGTTGAGCTCTTGGAAACCTCTGATTTTCGGCTTTGGTGAGTTTTGAGTCTCCTTGTTGTTTACTGCTGTCTTTTTACCTCTTTCTAGGTGAGTTGAGTTGAAGGCAGCATGTAGTCGGGTCTTGTCTCCCCCATTTAGCTTGTCTATGTCTTTTGCTTGGGGAATTTAATCCAACATATGCAAGGCCATAATGAAAAATGAGGTAATTATTCCTGGTTTTAAAAATTTATTTTCTAGTTGTCCCTTAGATGTTTTGTTATTTTCTACCTTCCTGGTTGTTTGCACTTGTGGTTTGCTGGCATCTGTTCATTATCAGCTTTATTCTTATTCTCTTTATAATTCTGTACTGACTATTATGCTTACATAAAAATATTATAGCTATAAAAGACTAGTTAAAGCTGATAACTGTAGTTGCATAAAATGTTTCCTGGTTTTTATGTTTTGTCCCATAATTTATACATTTGTTAAAGTTCCATACTTTCATACTGCTTAGCCCTAAACATTTGTTGTCACTATGGATGTCATTAAGGACTTTGATTTTTAATACCTTGATATACAGTTGGAAATGTATGTGTCATGATTACAACTCTTTTTCATGTTCTTGCATTCAAATCTGCCCCTGGTACAGGGTCCCCTGTTGCTATTACAGGGAGAGAATTTTACCTGTGGATATGTGCTAAGATGCTGGTTGAGTAGGATGTGCTAGTTTTGATTCCATGGAAGGTACAACTATGCAGTCTACCTTCAGCTTTTTCAGCAGTAGTGAAACTCAGTGAGGATATGAATGCCTCAGTGGCCTCTCCAAAGGAGTTTAGGCTGCTTTTCCACTGTGGATCAGGAATAGCATCCTCACTGAAATGGGTTTGCTGCATACAGTGAGGATGTGGGAAGTACTCTTTGTAGGGTCAAGTGGGGCCTCAATTTGGAGCACTTGCTCAGGGGCTGGTGAGTATTGTGTGGTACCCTCTGCACTGGTACAGGGTTGATGTAGTCTTGTGGGCACGCAGGACCAGTTGACTTTTGGATCAAACACAGTTATTTCCACGAGGCAGGACCTCCAATTCCTGGGGAGCAGGGTGCCACATAGGTTTTGGTGAGGATCATGTGACATTATTGTGATGTTATTTTAATCTGCCTGTGATTTTTCAGATAACAAAAGATCTGCTTTCACCTTAAGACTTTGGATAAGAATTATGTGCACCCAAGACACACACCCCTAATCTGAGAGGGATATGTGATAAGAGTGTGAAATCAAACTTGGGTCTTTCAAAGGATGAGGATTGTGGGTTATTTCTTCGAGCAGCCCAGGTGAGACTTTCCTTACTGGCAGGTTGGAAATCTGAGGCACTTTATAAGTGGAAGCTTTAAAAGTGTTAATGACAAAACCAACACAGCATAGTTCAGCGGGTCAGTAAGCATGGCATCTCAGACAGCTTACTTTTTGGAATCAGTGTTTTTGAATAAAATATCATACTATATCACATGATTATTATAAAATTTAAATAAATGGTGTCAAGTGCTTAGAGAATGAATGGTAGGTCCTATCTATCATCTGTTATCTAGCAATCTATTTAGAAAATAAAATTACGTGCAGTGTTTAGAGCAAAGCTTAGCACAGAATAAGCCCTCCATAAATATTTACTATCGTTGTTAATATCCAGTATAAAAACAAATGTTGGATAGTAATAGAAATACTTAGGTGAAAATTTATTCCCTGAAAGTTCATAGGACATAAGAAAATAAAAACAAGTGAGGAAGAAAGTATATCAATTTTGCCTGAAGCCAAAGGCCTGAGCAGTGGGATTTATCTCTGGGAAGATGGCAGCCTCCTAGCTTTTCTAAAATCAGACAAGAAGCAGAAAGCACAAGAGACTGGAAAAGACAAATTAAGGTTTTTTCTTTATTTATCTCTATCACCCAGAGTTAAAAGGAATAGGCCACCTGTGACTGATGTGGAACATTCCTGCCAATGTGAGATAAGCAGCTCAGGGCAAACTCACATGGCCAAGCAAAGACAGTTTCTTTGAAATCTCGTGAAAGATTGACCCTGGGATTTACCAGAATGGTTTATTCATGAGACTCAGCCGAGGTACTCATTAAAGGCACAGATTCCAGAATCTCATGCTTCTTGTAGAAGAAGAATTCTGAATTTCAGTTGTGCTTAAGAGATTCTGCTTGCCTGCACTTGGGAACACAAGCCTCCTCTACCAGTTCAAACTGGGCTACCACTGCCCACTCATGGTAGCATATCCAAATTGCAGGCTACAGTGTTGCAGGGTAGACTCAGTAATATTCCCCTAGTATCTCATGCAGAGTCCATAAGAGCCACATCATTCCCATATTATCTGGTGTAGAGTCTATATGATCCACATCATAGAGATGGTGATAGTTCTTTTCATTTTAATTTGTAATTTTTCTTTAAAACTGGATTTGAAGACAACTATATCTGTTGATTTTCACTAACTATAAACTCTTTTAACTTACAATAAATGTCTGTGATGAAAGAACCCAAAAGTGCTTATAAAATGTTCTGTAGGCTGGAGAGATGGCTTAGAGGTTAAGATACTTGTCCGCAAAGCCAAAGGACCCAGGTTCAATTCTCTAGGACCCACATAAGCCAGATGCACAAGGTGGCTTAAGTGTCAGGAGTTCATTTGCAGTGACTGGATGCCCTGTTGTACCCATTCTTTTTCTCTCTGCCTCTTTCTCTCTCTCTCCCAAATAAATAAAAAATATTACAAAGTGTTTTGTAGGGAGCTATGAACCTGAGAAAGTAAGAACATCAGTCGATACATAATGGGGATAATTAATTATATCTCTTGTGTCCTATGACAGTCCATTAAGGGAAGAAATCAGCAACATTTATCTACATGTGAAAAAAATTTTTTGAGACAAGGTCTCATTCTTGCCTTGAACTTGTGATCCTTCTCTTTCTGAAGTGTTGGGGTTATAAGTGTGTTTCATAATGTCCAGCTATGTACAGGAACTTTTTCCTTTTATATTTAGGGAGTCTAGATTTTTCTTCACATATGAAAAGATTATCTTTTAAGCATCTAAATTAGAACAAGTTGAGCATTATTGAGCCCAAATTCTTCAAGGTTTACCTTCATATAGAGGAATGACTTCACAGAACAAAATGAGAGCAGAAGGAAGTACTATGTTGTTAAATAGAACTTGTCTTTTTATTATTATTTTTTTTTCTTTAGCTAGATCATGGCATTCAGACTTGTTTTACTAGGAGTCAGTAAGACCCAAGCATGGTCTAATATGACTTTGAAATGGGCATCACCCCACCTAAGACCAGTGCAACCACTCCACAATAGGACAGTTTGGCAATGTTTGAGATGCTTTACAACTGAAGATTTTATGTTCTCTATAAAATTAGGCATTAACAAGGAAGATGCTCATAAATGAGATAGATGAAAATCACCAGCAGACTGGCCCCAGCTTTCTGATTATCTGGTGCCCTTGCAGCCTGTGTAAAAAGACTTCTTTAGAGTGTTTTTTTTTTGGTAGCAATACTTATGAAAATGAGACAAAAAGTGTTGGGATGAAATCTGCACAGCACAGAACAAGCCGTTTAAAAGTGAAGGATTCAGTAGCATTTCGTAAATTCATGACATTATGAAATCACAACCTCTACCTAGCCCCAGATGATCATCACTATCTTACAAGGAAACTCTGTTCTCATGTGGCAAGTTTTGGAATGATATATGAAGTGATTTTCACCAGGCTTACGGAAGTAGAATGTAACGTCTCAAAATGATGGAAACCAAGACTCAGCGACTCCAGCGAATGAATGGCTCTGTCTTGGTTTGAATGTGTAATCTGTGGCCAGAATTTTTTTTAGCCTAGTTATGTCAGGTGGGAGGCATTTATAAGCAGGAGATTTAGAGTCATGATGCAATCAAGATAGTAGTTAAACTATGGGACACTGATGAAAAGAATTCGGTTGCCTGTCAAGGATGGTCACTGGCTTTGATCACAGGACACATTCCTTTGCAAACCAAAAAGCCAACAAAAAGCATGGGCGATGAGTCTGTGCGTTTCATTATATGCATTTTATTAGAGAATAATAGGTTTATTTATGCAAATTAGCGGGAAGATGTGTAAGCAGTCCGGGCCTTGCCCACCATCTCAAGGTATAAAAAGCCAGGTGTGGAAGGAGTCCTTCACAACTTCACTCACACTCGGGCAACTCGTTCCTCACCGTCTGTCCAAACCCTCTCCACTCCTGCCACCATGACTCGTTATTTCTGCTGCGGAAGCTACTTCCCAGGCTATCCTTGCTACGGAACCAACTTCCACGGCACCTACAGGGCCACCCCCCTGAACTGCGTTGTGCCCCTGGGCTCTCCCCTGAACTACGGCTGTGGGCACCTCTACAGCTCCCGCAATTTCTGCTACGGTGGCAACAACTTCAACAACGACTGTTGCTATGGCAGCAGCTTTTACAGGCCATGGGGGTCTGGCTCTGGCTTCGGCTACAGCACCTACTGATGAGCCAATGGCTCTGTTGACTGCGGGACCCTCAACCAATTTCTGTGCAAGGAACAACCTGGAAATCGACGACTGTCTTCCTGCCTCCCATGTACTTGGGCGATGCAGAGAACCCACTGGAGCCTTGCTGTTGCGTGATGCCGACAAGTCACCCTGGGTTCAGAAGCTGAAGCTCATCCGCAGCAAAGCAAGCAAGCTAGACTTTCCTGAAATTAGGCACTGGAGGTAGCTCGCCTTCCACGTTGCTCTGCTCATATATCAACAACCTCTGCATCAATATTATTGTATTCCAAACTGTGTGTGGGCTCTTACTGTTAGTCTCTTAATAAACCTGTTTCATTCAGCATACATATTTTGTCCTGATCTTTTATTTTACTCTATTCCTATGCCTCCGAATTCATCCACAGATTTTGATCTATAATCATTGATCTTAACTAAAGTTTATTCTGATTTAAGATTATTCAACCAGGCTAGGGTGATGCTTAGCCATGTTTTTTTCTTTTTATACTGAGATTTTAATTTTAAATATCAGTAGAAATGTCCCAGATCTAGTTGGATGTGATGATGCACGTAGAGGCAGAGGTAGGCGGATCACTATGAGGCTGTGAGTTCGAGGCCAGCCTGAGATCACTTAGTGAATAGGTCAGCCTGGACTAGAGTGAGACCCTACCTCTAAACTAAACAAACAAACAAACAAACAAACAAACAAGCCATAAACAAACAAAGAAATGTCTCAGATTTAATCCAAAAAGCCTGCAAAAATTTGGCATTTATCTATGTTGATTATAAGCATAGAGAAATTATTGACTATTAAGGAAAAAACTATTTCTTCTTTTCATTACTGACAAAATTCAGCTTGAGGTCATTTTTCCTTTCCTAATTCTAATAATTTTAGGTTTTGTGAGATTTAAATCTCATGCACTGTTGCGAAAATTACAACTAATTTGGCTATGAAACTCTATCTTTAGGAATTCCTTAGGATGTGACCCATGAAGACAAGTCAACTGCTAAAATCATATAGCATTTGTCCGTTTTTGAATAGGTGGGTTTTATTTTGTCTGCTTGCTTTACCTCTGAGTGTATACATAGGTGGTCATAAAAGCCAAGCAGTTATTCTTTGGAATGATAGTTGCCAACAAAAGCATTTGAGTTGATATATGTGGTCTGCACTTGGCAAATGCTTCATGTCTGCCTTACAGAGAAACCTCTCCTTTATTGAAGCACAGTCCTTTATGTTTTGAATTAAAGCCCATTCATTCACATGTCAAGTATTTGTGTCCTCATCTCCAAGAGATGCTGAGTTGTTTACTGACTTGACTTGTTAAATTCCTGCTTTATGGGTACAAAGCACTGTACAGTCAATTATAAATTTTGTTTATTCATACTTCTTCAATAATTACTGGGCTCTGGTCACCACTGTAAACAATTTTGAGGTTATACATGTAAACACTTTTGGAGGGATAGACTAGCCTGGGATGCTGACTGTCTTTAAGGAGGAATTTACTCATTCAGCAGACAATCACTATGCAATTGGGGATAAAGAGATAAATAAAACCTACTTCTTGCTCTCAGGAGTTCAGTACACTATTTTATATATGCAGGGCATTTAATATTCTTTTGTTATATATCAGTTAATGGGTTATACCTGATTGTCAACTGTAGATATTTCTCATTCATGTTTCTTCCCAGGACATAAAATAAGAGACTGTCTGTGATCAGTGTGCGTGCACACACACACACACACACACACACACAGACACACACTCACTCACTCACTCACTCACTCACATACAGAGTGTTGTGAGTTTACATAGACAGGAAGTTTAGGTACACAAATATGATCATGAAAAGAAGAAAGAATTACATATTAAGACAGATAGGGCCGTGCACATGGCACCATGAACAGGGTCATCCTAGGATGAAACAGGCCATTACTCTCCAAGTTCCAATCAGGAGAAAGAACAAGCTATTGGAGGGGAGATCTCAGAGGATGAGCCTGCTAAGTGTGTGATTTGGGATCTCTGCCAGCCAGACATTCATAGATTCTATCATCAAGGTTAGCATTTGTCTTGTCAGTCATTACTGTTTTGTAATTGGCTATTGAGATTTGTGCGACAATTTCAAACTTACAGAAAAGTGACCACAACAGTGCAAAGACGATCTGGGTGGTGGTTTATAGTGATGGTCAACTTGACAGTACCTGGGACCACCTGTGAGGGATTATCTAGATTAGGTTAGCCTCTGGCCATGCCCGTGAGGGATAATCATGATTAGATTAATTGAGGTGGGAAGACTCCTCTTTACGTTGAGTGCCACAATCCCATGCACTGGGGTCCCTGGCTGAATAAAAAGGAGAGAGCTGGCTGAGCAACAACATTCATCACTCGCTGCTTCATCACCATGGTCAGATATTTTGTTCCAGCAATAAGAAGGAAAATAATATGACTTGCATGACTAGATTTATCAGATGTTTACATTTTCTCCCATTTAGTTTACCCTTGTATATATATAAAGTATATATGCAATACAGTGTACAGATATAGTACATATTCTTTCTTTAATATGAAATATACACATACACATGCACACACACATATATGAATTCCTCAGTACTCAGTACCCTGAGCACTCAGTATTCATGGCGTCATAAATTTACCCTAAGCACACAGAAGGTACAGTTGTGAAACCATGGAAACAGTACTGATTTAACACTGTATTCTTACTAATAATATAACCTTTCTTTCTTTCTTTCAGTCTACAGTGCATAGTTGATTGTTTCAATATCGTCTCTGATAGTTCCTTTTCCCCTGGTCTGGGGTCCAATCCATTCTGTCTGTTTCATATTTTCAATCTGAATCAGTTGTTAGCATTTATGTATCTTGGCCTCATAAATATGAAGAATATAGATCAATTGCCTAGTATAATGTCCCTTGATTTGGGCTTGTGAATGAGTTTTTCATTCTTAAATTCTGAGTTTTTTTTTTTTTTTTTTTTGCAGAATTATCATAGAAATCAACCTGTTCCATTCTCAGTGCACCAGATCAGAGAGATGTTCATTGGGAAGTTTGGTTGATACTAACTTTCATCATTTTATGAAAACAGTGTGCTAGTTTTGTCACTGTAAATTTGTTAGTCTCCAATAACAACTTTGAACAATGAGCCCCAGTGATTCTCTGGTCTCTAGGCCCCATGGGACTGGGGATACAGGTATGGGTGTCTAATGCTATAGTTGATTTGCTTGTAGATATTTTGACACTATATTTCTTGAGACAAGGTATTGCTATGTAGCTCAGGTTGGCCTTAGACTCACATTTTCTTGTCTCAGGTTCTCAAGTGCTGGGTCTCCAGGCATATGCCATATAATTTTTTAAAATTGAACTTCTACACAATAATGTTAGGATCAATTTTTTATAAGTATGTTTACTTTCATTAGTTGAAATAAGCTGTACATTGTTGCTAGAAAATTTTCATTTCCAGGGATGTTCCAGTGAGTTGCTGGCCAGGGAGGTCCCTGATGCCCCCAAAACATTATAGGCTGAGGCCCTTGGTTTCTCACCAGGAGTAGATGATAAGCACTTCTCTTAATGTTCATACCCATATATTAATGCTACTCTCACTTTGCAAAGGTAGAGAAGCTTCTTTTTTTTTAAATTTTTTAAATTTATTTATTTATTTATTTGATAGCAACAGACACAGAGAGAAAGATAGAGGGAGAGAGAGAGAATGGGCGCGCCAGGGCTTCCAGCCTCTGCAAATGAACTCCAGAGGCATGCGCCCCCTTGTGCATCTGGCTAACGTGGGACCTGGGGAACCGAGCCTCGAACCGGGGTCCTTAGGTTTCACAGGCAAGCGCTTAACCGCTAAACCATCTCTCCAGCCCTTCTTTTTTCAGATGGCAGTGACCTTGGGATAACTCAGAAGGCATCATGGTGCTGGAAAGAAGTGACAGGAGTGCTCAGCACTGCAATATCTTTATCACATCTTCCAAGGCTCAAGGCCTATTGTGGAAGAGGTGGCGGAAAGAATGTCAGAGCCAAAGGAAGGGTAGGACTCCTTACAACGTGCTCCCCCCAGACACAAAATGGCCTGGATATCCATGAGCTCACAATGCCTAACACTACCTACTCAAGACCATCATAATAGGAGGAAAAGATCATGACATTAAAATAAAAGAGAGACTGATTGAGATGGGGAGGGGATATGGAGAATGGAGTTTCAAAGGGGAAAGTATGGAGAGGGAGGGCATTACCATGGGATATTGTTTACAGCCATGGAAGTGTTAATAAAAAATTAATTAGTTAAAAAAAACTTTTTTATTTTCTCCATTGTTCTTATTCACTTATTTATTTCAACATTTCTATCTACATGGGCTCATAGAGTCTTATTTTGTACACTTGTTTATGTTACATTAATATTGTTACTAATTTTGATGTTCAAGTTGTTTCAGATTTGGGTAGTGTGAATCAATCTCCTGAGAATTTTAGAAATGGCCCATGGCACACTCAGATTATTTCTTTATGAATCCACAAGCTGTTCTAGAGGCTCATCTTGGCATCTGAGATTCCTGTCATCATCCCTGGCATTTTTATGGGGATGAACTGGAAAGGAAGCTGTGCCTGCACGGCTGAACGCTGGGCTTTGCTTGCTGTGTGTATATCCTGTGCACTGCGATCACTGCTATGATAGTTAATCGCCAAATGACATGTTCTGGCGACCTTGCAAATGGCTTAGGTGACACAGTGCTTGCCTGGCAAGCACAAGGCCCTGAGCTTTATCACCAGAGTCTACATAAAATGTAATGGGCAGACAGAGAGAGTGAGTCTGAGCATTCCAGAACTTCCTTCCACTGCAGATGAGTTCTAGACACATTCACCACTTAGTGCGTCCGCGTTTACATGGGCACTGGGGAATCAACTTGGCTATTAGGCTTTCCCAGGAAGTGACCTCCACTGCTGAGTCATCTCTTCTGCCCACATGATTTTTTCTTTCTTTTTTTTTAAATTTTATTTATTTATTTATTTGAGAGCGACAGACACAGAGAGAAAGACAGATAGAGGGGGAGAGAGAGAGAGAGAGGGAGAGAGAGAGAGAGAAAGAAAGAATGGGTACACACCAGGGCCTCCAGCCACTGCACACGAACTCCAGATGCATGTACCCCCTTGTGCATCTGGCTTACGTGGGTCCTGGAGAACCAAACTGGGATCCTTTTGCTTTGCAGGCAAATGCTTTAACGGCTAATCCATCTCTCCAGCACACCCTCCCCATATGATTTTTTAAATAATAAACTCTTTCACTCATGTAGTACAATTTAGTGGGCTCTGGGGAAAGTGTGTACCTTGGGGTGGCAGTGGGAATTTTATGGTCATCTCTCATGTAGAATCTAAAAAGGATAACCCCCTAAAAGTGAATACAAAGTGATAAATGTGTAGAATGACCTCTCTTCCTTTTTCCTATAGGAAGTATGTGACAGGGAAAACCAAAATTGAAATATACAATAAATTGTTTGAGGCTATATCATTCATTTGTAAAGAAAAACCTCAAGATGGAACTAAAGAATCTGACTTGGAATTCATTTCTTTAGTCAAAAATAAATTACCTGGGGCTTGGAGAAATGCCTGAGCAGTTAAGGCGTTTGCCTGCAAAACCAAAGGACCCAGGTTTGATTACCCAGGACCCATGTAAGCCAGGTGCACAAGGTGGCACATGCATCTGGAGTTCGTTTGTAGTGACTGGAGGACCTGGTGCGCTCATTCTCTCTCTATCTGCCTCCCTCTCTGCTTCTCTCACTTTCTCTCAAATAAATAAAAAAAATAATAAAATTAAAAAATTATCTGCTACTTTTAAAACTACAGAAGTTTTTCTAAGAATATCCTTGCATATTTCCTCCTTTTAGGCCATTAATGATTATGCCATGTAACCACATAGTGACTTACAGTTTATAAAATATATAAATATCACTTCATTTAATTCTGAAAAGTATCTTGCAATGCTGTTGGCATGTGAGGAAGTTATTGAAGATTACTTCATTTAATACTTACCAAGTGAGAAAAGTGAGTCCTGAACTGACACAGCATGTTGTAGATTCTCTCTGTGGCTGCTGTTCAGCTGTCAATCACAGAGGACACATATTAGTTATATGTTAGCCAAGTTGGCCCTTACTGAAGATCTTTCAGTGTTGTCATAAGCTTGCCAAAAGTTTTAATAATTATAAGGCTCTATTTTAAAGATCAATATCAAGTTCTAAAATCTCTCCTCATTAATGGAGTCAGCCAGATCATTATGCCCAGTATTTCTGCTTCATTTCACACTTTATTATGTCTTGCATGGATCATGTCTTCAGCTGCCTGTTGGGTCTTCCTGGAGGTTCTTAATGCCACTTACATACGATATGGTTAATGAATTCAAGGTGGAAGACAATCATGCATCTTTCTTTAACAAACACTTGGCTAACTTTTATAAATTTGTTGTATCTCTCAGGAAAAATCAGAGGCACAAAAGCTTGCTGTTTTCTCCAGTTATCTTTCCCACCTCTCTGTCATATGCCTCCCTTTTACCTTCACTAGGTTTTATCGTCATTCCTTTCTCCCTTCTGACCTTCTCTAGAGAACCTCTAAGAATCCTTTGAAAGTCTTTCTCCTCCCCCTGTACCATCCTTTGTTCCAGTTTGACAGCCCTCTCTTAATTTAAGAATATTGTTCACATAGTGTGGTTGAAACCCATCGGCAAACATCATGTATAGTATATACACAGATAGTATTCTTTATTTTATTTGGATTTATTAACTTTTGTGGCAATAGAGACCATGCAGCATGAGAAAGTGCAGGGCATCTTAACAGGAGGGTGACGGGAGAGGTTTGTTATATGGTTTTAAAAAGGCTTGGATTAGGAGCTCATAAAGGAGGTAGGGGTCTCTTCTGGATTGGGAAATATGTTAGTTTGTGATTACTATTGTAACTACCTCAAATTTAGTGGCTTAAGGCAACACAAATTCATTCTCTTAGAGATCCAGAGGTCAGATCAAGTCATTGTGAGGACAGCCTTCATTCCAGAGCCCCAGGAGGAGAGTTACTTGACTGCAGTTTTTCAGGCCAGCTCAACTCCCTGGCTTGCACTCCTCTCCTCTTCAGACGTGGCAGCAATAGCATCTTCTGATCTCTTCAGGTTCCGGTGCCTCCTCGTTCACTTCCAAGGATACCTTTCAATCTACCTGGAGGCACCTGGACACCTCAGGATGACCTCCCCATCTCAAGGCCATCTGATTAGTGACTTCAGTTTGTCTTTATATCCTACACATAGTGGTAAACTCCAGGGCTTGGGGTGACTGTACTTTTGGGAGACCATTGCTTTGCCTATCTCAGCTAACATAAGAAAGCAGGCTTGCTTGGTCCTATCATTGGGTGTCTCCCTAACTTTTATTTAGGAGGTGAAACAAGGCTCAGGTTATCATTGGTGTAATCCTTGCTACAGTCTGCATAATATTCTTGTTTTTCTCTGGGTCTCAGGCATGCTTACCAAATGGACTTAGTTTTGTGCCCATCTCTCACTGTCTCAGAGTGGCCTCATTTGGTGTGGAGTTGTGGGGGCTGTTTGAGGCCAGAAGGGAATGGATGCTCTGGTTGAACATTGGCGTTGTTGAACTGATGTTAACTTCAGTAACCAGCAGCTCTGAATTCCTCAGTATACTCTGCTTTAGCCAAGGACAAGCACTGTGTTTGTTGCGTGGTATATTTTACTCTTAATAAGTAAATATGTGGATTAATGTAATTATTTAACATCTTAGAAAACATGTCAAATCCATTGCTATTTAAAATACAGGCTGCTAACAAGAAGCATGGACATGACTGGGGACCTTGTCCCAAATGCAGAACCATGGCACTCTCTGCTACTCAGTGGGACTCTGCAGTTTAACAAGCTCCCCAGGTGACCTGTGTGCACATAAGACTTGAGCACTTGTTCAGCCTTATGATTTTCATCCCAGAGGAAATACAGAGGGAGACACATCTCACCACCGTGTCTTAACGTGCTCATGAAATGCTGTTCATCAAATTGTGTTCATCAGAAGGAAAGTTTTCTTTTCACAAGTTATCTTTTTATACTTTGGTTATGTTTTTTTTATGGCTATTACAGACAAAAGTAGGTTATGTTATTCATTTCCATTGACAGCAGAGGAAAGATACTTAAAATTGTAACAGGAGAGCTATCTGTTAGATAAAAGCAAAGTATTCCTTGGTTCTAAGGCTTGCTAGGTAGGTGGCGGGGGGGCTCTGGGTATTCTATAAAACTGCTAAATACATTGTGTTTTCTGTCTTCTTTTTTCTGAGGTAGGTTCTTTTGCCCAAGCCCTGGCCGACTAGAAATCACTATGTAGTCTCAGGATGGCTTCCATGTGCGGTGGGGTAGGAGAGGAAGAGAAGGGAGAAGAGAGGAGGGGGGAAGGAGAGCAAGCATGGGCACACCAAGGTCTTTATTCACTTGCAAACGAACTCCAGGTGCATGCACCACTTTGTACCTCTGGATTTATATGGGTCCTGGGGAATCGAAGCCAGGCCATCAGGCTTTGAAGGCAGGAGCCTAAACAGGTGAGCCATCTCTCCAGCCCTGCTGTCATTTCTCAGGCACCAGATTCCTATTAGTGACCTGCCTTTGAGGCTTTTATTTTTTAAATTATTTATTTATTTATTTGAGAGCGACAGACACAGAGAGAAAGACAGATAGAGGGAGAGAGAGAGAATGGGCGCACCAGGGCTTCCAGCCTCTGCAAACAAACTCCAGACACGTGCGCCCCCTTGTGCATCTGGCTAACGTGGGACCTGGGGAACCGAGCCTCGAACCGGGGTCCTTAGGCTTCACAGGCAAGCGCTTAACCGCTAAGCCATCTCTCCAGCCCCTGAGGCTTTTTTTTTTTTTGCAATGGTATCTGTACTACCTTATGCTCTTCCTTTTCTTCCCTTCTAGCTGTGCCCCTCTCTTATCTTTCGACAAGTGAGCCTTATTTTGGTTTTGAAGCCTGTCTAAAGCGCCGGGCTGCAATGTGAGAATTATCAAGTCTTGCCTTATGAGCAATCTTAAATTTTCAGAGAAACTTCGGTACAGTTGTTATACTTTTAACTTTTTTTCCTGCTTAGTTTTGACCAGTGATGATACTGAAGAAATGATGCTTCCGGTGGATGGAGCTTGCCATTATATTTGTTGCTTGTGAGTTACATGGTCATTATCTCAAAGGGGATGAGGACACCCCTTCGCTTTCCAGAGGCCAGCAGATGAGTCAGTGGAGTCAAACTTCATTCATCAGCCAGTCTGTCCTAGCACGTTTTAACATTACCCTTAAACTGGCTTTACCCTTTTAACTAACTCGAGTCAAATTTGCATACATTAGTAGGTTCTGGCTCCAGAGCCACTTCTGTGTTGCACAAGAGTCTTTAACTCTTCCATCTGCATCCAAGAAAGGGGATGGATGCTGAAAGTGACCTTCATATCCTACCCCTGTTGAAAAGCTTGCAGGGAGAAATGTGCCTTGCCTGGAATGATGACTCCATGTCAGCTGTGAATCACATGTGAGGTGTTCCCAGCCAGTCTTTGAGCTTATTACCACCCAACCATTGTTGTGCTGTCATGCTATATATTAAAAAGAAGCCCACATGAGCTTTACATCAAATAGTAAGCATCGTTATTGAGGTTCTTGCTTGATACTTAGTGACATAGCCTCATCATGTGGCTCAGCCCCCAAAGTGCAGAGGTAATAAGGTATTGTGTCTCAAATTAACCCCAAAAAGACTTGGGCAGCAATTTCTGGCACCAAATAACAAGGGACATATTTTTGGTTTAGGGTTTGTGACTCACACACACACTTTTTTGAGACAGGGTCTGTTCTCAAACTATGTTGCGGAGGATGACTTTGAACTCCTCGTCCTCCTGATTCCACCTCCAAAGTGCTGGGATGATGGGTGTGTGCCATCATGCCTTGTCTGGCTTGATACCACCTTGACATTATTTCCTGGCTTTAGCTGTATTGAAATTTTGTGCCAGCGAATACTTTTTAAAACAATATTTTATTTATTTATTTGCAAGTAGAGAGGGAAAATGTGCATGCCAGGGCCTCCAGCCATTGCAAATGAGCTTCAGACGAATATGCTACTTTGGACATCTGGCTTTACATGGGAACTGGGGAATCTTATGCACATTGTTAAGCTTTGCAGGCAGGCGTCTTAAGTGCTGAGCCATCTCTCCAGACCTAAGTCAGATGATTCTTATTGAAGGGGTTGATCCTTTTCATGGTAGGATGCTTGAAAAGATCCTTAGCCTCTATCTGTTGGGTACTAAGTAGCATCTTTCCCCTTCTCAGTCCTAACACACAAACATACCTCAACATTGTCAGACATCCCTGGAGAGTATACTTGCCCATAACGATTAATCAATTCAACTCTGGTTATTATGCCTGGTGAAAAGAAGGTCTCTTTAATCCTTCATCATTCTACATCATCCAGTAATTTAATCTATGCATTTTGTTTAAAAAGTTTTTTTTTTTCAGATATGCTACATTAGAAAACTGTAATTTTTCCTGCATATAATCAGAAAACAGGTAATGGGAACCACCTGATCTCTTATGAAGGAGATTTCTCAGTCCCAAGGAAGCAGACTCCACATAAATAGAACTCAGAATTACATATTTGAAATATGTATGTAGGGAGATTCTTGCACAGACTAACCTTTAAAACTATTATGATGCTCTTTGGGAGGTTTCAGCAATCTCTTCTGCAATTCTCATCAGTGCATTTAGCTGGTCAGGAACAGCAGCTGGGAGCTCATTAGTTGGTCTTAGCAGGATGTGTGATAAGGTGAGGAAAAGCACTTTCTGTAGTCCCATGCTTAATTGACCAACTTCTAATGAGACAGGGTTGAACTGCAATCTTGGCTTATCAGTGATTTTGATGGTAGGCTCATAAAATGGCAAGTCCTAGAAGGTCAGCTCATCTCATTTTGCAGTTGAGAGACTTGCATACAGAAAAGTGATTTGCTTAAATGCTCACAGCAAGTGATTGCCCCAGGTAGGCTTAGAACATTTTTTTTATTAATTAATTCTTAAAATATTTATTGAAATTCTACCTTGTACCCAGTAATGAGCCAGGTGCTGAGGAATCAGTGATACTTATACACATTACTTTTGGGCTGGAGAGACGGCTTAGCGGTTTAAAGTGCTTGCCCGTGCAACCCAAGGACCCAGATTTGATTCCCCAGGGATCTCATGAAGCCAGATACACAAGGTGGCACATGCATCTGGATTTTGTCTGTAGCAGCTGGACGCTCTGGTGCACCCTTTCTATCTGCCTCTTCTCTCTCCCTCCCTCCAATACATACATAAATAACATATTTAAAAATATGTTACCTTTGCTCCCATGGAAATAAGCATGTGGATGTCAGTCACAAAATTAAATGTTAATTTATAGCTATGATAAGCACCTGAATATGAGAAAGGATGTGTACTTGAGTATGAGAAAGATGGTGGCCTGCCCTGATAATATAGCTAAATATTAGCTTACTGTGGAGCATGGAAAGACCTCCCAAAGCAAGTGCCTGAGCTGGCACCTGCAGGTTGCAGGGAGTTGGCAAAAGAAAAGTGATTTCGTGCAGAAGAGACATCATAAGTTCAATCTTGAGACCAAATAGGTACATGACAAGTTTGAAGGACTAAAGCATAGTGAATAATTAAAAAAATGACACAAACAAACAAACAAAAACAAGTTAGATCTTAAAAACAATGAGCATATTGACATTTAAATTTTTCTTTCTTAAGGTACTATTATTTTACTTTTCCAATGAGATGCTTTGCATTCCTTTATCTACAATGTTAGGAATTTTATCATAAAAAGATGTTGAATTTTTGTCCAATTCTTTTTCTACATTTGATAGGATGGCCATGTGATTTGAATCCCTCTTTCTGTTAATAAGGGTTATCCTGATCTGTGAAAGCTGAATCCCTTCTCACGATGGTTCATGATGCTTTCTGTGCGCTGTTCACTTTGGTTTGCTGACATTTTAGTGAGGAGTTTTCTTTTTCTTTTTTTTTTTTTTTTGCCTCTGTGCTTATTGATTTATAATTTTCTTGTCATGTGGAGTGCTTGTCTGGCTCTGGTACCTGGGTCCTGGTGGCTTGATAAATGAGTTTGAGAGTGTTCCTGTTGCTTCAGTTTGGGGGAAGAGTTTAAGAAGCATAGGTATTAGTTATTCTGTAAATGTTTTGTAGATGTCAGCACCAAAGCCTTCTTATCCTGAATGTTTCTTTGTTGAGAGATATTTATTAGTGGTTGATTTTATTCATTTCTAGACTATTCACATTTTAGCTTTCCGTCTAAGTAATCTGTTCACCATTGAAATGGGTTTTTGGAATTCCCTGCTATAATTACATTTCCATCTTCATAAGCTTTGATGTTGTTGGAGTACAGACTTATTTAAAATTGTTATGTTTCCTAGTTAATTGACCTGTTTATCAATATATAGACCTTCTTTCATAGCACAGTTTTAATTTAAAGTATGTTTTGTATGCTAAAAATACAGCTACATTTTCTGTTCTTTGTTTTCTTCTTGTGTGTAATATCTTTATCTACCTCTTTAGCTTAAAGCAAAGAGACTTCCTTGGGTCTCATTTCTTAAACATTTATCTGCTGTTTTTTTTTTTTTTTTTGAGTTTTAGTCTTTTTAGTTTTAACACAATTATTGATAAGTAAGTTCTTAAAATTGCCATGTTATGAACACATCATGTTTTTTTGTTCTTTCTGTTCTGGCATTCTCTGCTACATTCATTCATTTCCTGCTTTGATTCATTTCTTTTTCTCTTTCCTATAACTACTGTAGGTTTTGTGTTGTAGTTACCATGAGGTTTACATAGTATAGCCTATTTTAACTGACATCAATTTAACTTTCACATTACACAAAGAGCTTTTATTCCTCCTGTCACTGTGTGTTTTTGATGTAAATGTTTACCCCTTTTCATATTGCATATTCATCAACAAACTTTTGTCACTAAACTTCTTTTGATCTTTGAACTTTTATGCTAGAGTTTGAAGTATATTGTCACCCTTATAATAACAGACTTCTCTGAATTTAGTAATGTACTTTGCTTTAGCAATAAGTCTTATACTTTTATGTTTTCATGTTTCTAATATCCTTTAAGCTTGAAGTAGTCCCTTTAACATTCCTGTGAGGTAGGTCCAGCTATGATGGATTCACTAAGCTATTACCTGAGGAAATCTATTTACCTAATTTCTGACAGACTACATTGTTAGATAACATGCTCTTTGATGGCCACTTATTTTTCCTTTCTGTACCTGAACTAAATCATTTCATTTTTTTATTCCCTAATTTTTAACTTATGTTTTCTTGCCACCGAAGAGAATTTCTCAGGGAAGGGTGAGCCCTTCACCTTCATTTCACTTGTTCCTAGACATATGATTTCTACAGAGAAATCTACTTGTTCTCTTATGAAGGTTGTCTTATATATAATAAATTTCTCTTATTATTACTTTCAAATTTCTCTTGGTTTTGTTTTAAATTTATTTGTTTATTTTAGAGAGAGAAAGACAGAGAGAGAAAGACAGACAGAGAGAGAGAGAGAGAGAGAGAGAGAGAGAGAGAGAGAGAGGTTGAGGGAGAGAATGGGCATGCCAGGGCATTCAGCCCCTGCATATGAACTCTAGAGACATGCGCCACCTTGTGTATCTGGCTGACATGGGTCCTGGGGAATTGAACCTGGGTACTTTGGCTTTGCAGGCAAATGCTTTAACCGCTAAGCCATCTCTCCAGCCCCTCTTTATCTTTTAACAATGTATTTTATTCTTAAGATAGCATACAAAGTAATAGTTTTCCTTGTTATTTTGCTAACATAAGAACCACTAGGTTCTCCAATGTTCTACTCTCCTCAACTCCCTCTCCCTTTTTTTATACTTAAATAAACTTCTCTTCAGTGTTTCCTTTTTACAATTGTATCAAATGTGTTCTATTATCCTCTATACCTCTTTCCTTAAAGCTCTCTTCCTCATGGACTTTTTTCTAGTGGCCTCTATATTCACTGACTCCACATAAAGACACATATAAAAATTAGAAACTAGGGTACACATATGAGAAAGTCCACGTGGTATTTGTCATTTAAAGCATGGTTTAGCTCACTTAATATAATAGTTTCTAGTTCTACCCATTTTCCTGCAGTTCTCACAATTTAAATTTTCTCTATCATTGAATAAAATTCCATTGTGCATATGTACCCTGCCGTACCTCTTTGTCTTTGCTTTTGAGTTTGATGATATTATAGCTCAATGAAGTCTTCTTTAGGTTGAGTCTGATTATAAACTTTTGAACCACATGCATTTTAGTATCCCATTCTCTCTCAGACTTGAGAAGTTTTCTGCCACCATTTCTTTTTAAAAAAGCCTTTGATGGTTCCTCTTTCTCCTTCTAGAATTTTCATAATGCAAAAAAGCCTGCTCTCTTGAGATGATCCCGTAATGCCTGTAGGCTTTCTCCATTCTACTTTCTGTTTTTTCCTTCTGCTCTGACTAGATAGTATCACTTGTACCACTTACCCAGTCTCTGATTCTTTCTCATTATGACTCGTTTTGACGCTCTCCATGACATTGTAGAGTTTTGTCACTGCACTCTTTCTGCTTCTGTTTTTATGTGATGTCTTTGTTGACTTTCTGACTGTTCATGTTGTTTACCTGGTTTTACTAAATTGGTTATTTGCATTTTAGTTTTAATTTTTTTTTTTTTTTTTGAGGTAGGGTTTCATTCTAGGCTGACCTGGAATTTACTCTGTATTCTCATGGTGGCCTTGAACCCATGGTGATCCTCCTATCTCTGCCTCCCGAGTGCTGGGATTAAAGGCATGTGCCACCATGCCCAGCTCCTTTTAATTTTTACTTATTTAAAAAAATATGTTTAGGGCTGGAGAGATGGTTTAGTAGTTAAAGGCATACACTTGCAAAGCCTGATGGCCTGGGTTTGATTTCCTAGTATCCACCTAGATCCAGGTGCATAAAGTGGCACATGTATCTGGAGATTGTTTGCAGTGTCGTGAAGCCCTGTTGCAACCATTCTCTCTCTCAAGTAAACAAATATTATTTAAAAAATTACTTATTTGTTTGCTGGGAAGGAGGGAGGGAGAGAGATAAAGAGAAAGAGGACAGGGAGAGAGAGAGAGACAGAGAGAGAAAGAGAGAGAGAGAGAGAAAGAGAGAATATAAGTAAGTATATGAGTGCTTCATGGCTCCTTGCTACTGCACACAACTTCAGTTGCATGAGCCACTTTGTGCATCTGGCTTTATGTGGATACTGGATAGTCAAACCCATGCTGTCAGGCTTTGAAATAAAGTAGCTTTAACCACTGAGATACCTCCTCAGTCCCTGCATTTTCTTTATAACATACTGATGCCAATTATTTTGAATTAATCATCAGAAAATTTCTGCATCAATATTTATCTGGGCTGATTACAGAAAGGTTATTCTTGGTAACAGACCATTTGAAATTATCCAGTCCATGAAAGCGGTTGAGGTCTTAGGCAGAGCAGGTCATGGGGTTCTTAGTGGCTCCTGTCATGTAGCTGATAGTGACAGCCAGCTCTGATCCTACTTGTTTCTAACTGCTTCTGGATGTCCACATGGATGAGTTGCAGCCATAGCAGGTCCTGTGGAAGCTGGTCCTTCACTGTCTTGTCTTCAGTGACTGGAACCCAGAGGTTGGGAATGGGATGCTGTGGGTAAAATGAAAAAAAAAATTTTTTTTTTCTGTACTTTTCATATAGTTGTTCTTGTTTCTTTCTTTACTGTGTTTTTGCGGCTTCTTAAATGGATGCCTGAGAACTCCTACAGCTAATGTTACTTGTGGATAGCTAATTTTGTATAATGTGGTGTGATGTGTGCATTTGGTGGAAAAAAAGGACAGAAATATCCTACTTAATTTCTTCATGTCACTTCCATAAAATACTTTAGTGTCTCTCTGTATTAGTGTAAATATACTTTTAACATGTGCAAATTTTCATTGTGTAAACACTTTGTGGGTAACAGAATGAAAATAGGGAAATGCCATTTGATACATATTTTAAAAACTTTCTGTTTTTATTTATTTCTTTATGAGAGAGGGGGGTGAGGTAGGGAGAGAATGGGTGTGGCAGGACCTCCAACCACTGCCAATTAACTTCTGACACATGCACTGCCATGTGCATCTGGCTTACATGGGATTTGGAGAATCAAACCTGGGTCCTTAGGCTTCACAGCCAAGTGCCTTAACCACTAAGCCATCTCTTCAGCCCCCATTTGATATTTTTAAATATTATTTACTTATTTATTTATTTGAGAGAGAGAGGGAGAGAGAGAGAGAGAGAGAGAGAGAGAGAGAGAGAGAGAGAGAGAGAGAGAGAATGGGCATGCCAGGGCCTCCAGCCACTGCAAACGAACTCCAGGTGCATGCACCTCCTTGTGCCTCTAGCTTATGTGGGTTCTGGAGAGTTGAACCAGGATTCTTTGGCTTTGCAAGCAAATGCCTTAACTGCTAAGCCATCTCTCCAGCCCGCTCCCCATTTGATAATTTTTGAGCTCACTGTAGAAATATAGATGCATAAGTTTAGTTGTGATGTTGCTTTTAAATCTATTCACATCTAAATCACTGGAACCTCTGAATGTATTCTCTTACATAGTGAACGATTCTGGGGAAAGCATGATTAGGTTACAGATAGTGACAGAGAGGTTCTCCTGGATTGTCCAAGTGAGTCCAGTGTAATGACAAAGGTCCTTAAAGGAGGGTAAGAGTGAAATGAAGCAAGGATGTGGAAGCAGGTTAATGGTGTCAGACACTTTCTAGACACTAAAGTAGTCAAGGAAGGGGAGTCTTTCTCAGTACCTGCAAAATAAACCATCCTTACTCACACCCTGCTCTTAGACTTCTCATCCCTGAAACTGTAAGATAAGCAACTTGTGCAGTTAATAATAGTGAGGATAACTTCCAACCCTGATACTGTTGAGCCCTGAAGCAACTTTGGATTTATGTTCTCACTTTCTATTATTTGTGAAAAATAAACCCTTTGCACGTGAGCTTTAAAAACATATATTGTCTGTGTGGATTCTGGCTTTTTGTGACCTCTGGTGCCCTGTGAGTCAAATGCCCCTTCCCAGGGTCAGAGTAGTGATCTTTCTAACGTGCATTCTCGCCCTGCCACCCCTGGCTATGGGGAGGCAGTGGTTCTTTCTGCCTCCACAGCCCACACAGTCTAATGCATCTTCCGTCCCTCCTCCAGCAGTTTCCCTCTTACATCCAACACTATTAGCTGTTGTGATTCCTGGATGGCACTTGGTTATTTAACATATTTGAATATTTGCTTTTAATCACTTCCTTTTTCTGAAATGTCAGCTAGATCTACCTATTTCCCTTAGCAATATCCACTAGTTAACATATATATATTTTTTCTTTTTTGGTTTTTTGAGGTAGGGTCTTACTCTAGCTCAGGCTGACCTAGAATTCACTATGTAGTCTCAGGCTGGCCTCAAACTCACAGCGATCCTCCTACCTCTGCCTCCCAAGTGCTGGGATTAAAGGTGTGTGCCACCACCCCCAGCCTAATTTTTAATTCCAAGCTCACACATTTAATACTTGCAAAATGAGGTTTTGCTGACCACTGTCTACTATTCCAGGTTAAATTATCTGCTTTTTCCTTTACCTCTTTAGAGTAGGGCATATATAAGTCCTTTATTGGCAATTTTCATTAATCTTATTATCTCTGGCAGCTAACAAATGCTGTAAGAGATTTTGGCAATGTCTTTAAATTAAGCATGCAATAGATTTATTGGAAGAAAAAAATTGCATTGTTTGGTGACCACTGTCATATACTCTAAAACTCATTTAATGGACTGAGGATGTAGCTCAGTGGTTGAGCGCTTACCTAGCATGTGCAAACTCCTCTGCTCAGTCCCTGCAACACACACACACACACACACACACACACACACACACACCACACCACACACCTTTCCATTCTAATTGTTTTTACACTTCTGATGAATTATAATATTTGGAGCTGGAACCATTATATTTCAGGCTGATGAAACAGAAACTGTTTCATTGTACATTGGAGTTGGCTCCATCTCTGAACTGTATATACAATGCATTTCTTCTTCCTTTGCAGAAAATCAGGGAGCAGAAGTTTGTTACACTTACCCCTTTATTCACTATTAACCTATTTTGAAAACAAATAAATATGAAAAGGAAACTATTTGTTACATAACATTTTAGGGTTGTGATTAAAGAGAAAAGTATCATGAACATTATCCAACAATTTCAGGTTCAATACACTATGTCATTTCATATGTGAGAATCTATGTTTTTTTTTTTTTTTTTTTTTTTTGAAACCTTCACATCCCATGGTTTTACTGGGGAAGGCATTTGAATAGAAGGCATTTGTGCTGCAATTGGTTTAGAGGATGCTTTTTCTTCCCAGAATTTCGTATAAGTACGGGCTGCACTAGGGAAGCCCACTCAATTTTTTAATTTTTTTTTTGAGGTAGGGTCTCACTCTAGCTCAGGCTGAACTGGAATTCACTATGTAGTCTCAGGGTGGTCTCAAACTCACAAAGATCCTCCTACCTTTGCCTCCCAAGTGTTGGGATTAAAGGCGTGTGCCACCATTCCCAGCTTCAATTGGTTTTTAATGTGCAAGAAGAAGTTGAGGTGGAGATGGGCTTAGCTGGGGCTGGGGAGGGTAGGCTCATGTGGTTCGCAGCCACTTCTTTATCTAGTGAAGCATCTCTAGCAGTCCAAGTGAGAGGGGCTTGTAGGAATTCTCCTACTGGCCACACTACCAATTCACTCAGGATGAGGGTTGAGAATGTGCAGGGCCACAGGTTATGTCGTGAGATGAGTTCATTCCACAACATCCAGGTCAGGTTGAGCGGCAAAGGAAACTGCTGGAAATGATGGAGCCAGAAACTAGTCTATGGGAAGGAAAATATAGAAGCCTGTCAGGTAGTTAAAGGTTAAAATAATATTGTCCCCCACATTTTATGCCATTTATTTATTTATTTTTTTGAGGCAGCCCCAACAGACTGGCCTTTTTTCATGTGAGAGAGTGAGAGCGAGCAAGCCAGTGAGCGAGCAAGCGAGCGAGAGAGAGAGAGAGAGAATTGGCATGTCAGAGCCTCCAGCCACTGCAACCCAGACATGTGACCCCTTGTGTACATGTGTGACCTTGCGGGCTTGTGTCACTTTGTGTGTCTGCATGGAATCTGGAGAGTCGAACGTGAGTCCTTAGGCTTTGCAGGCAAGTTCCTTAATCACTGAGCCATCCCTCTCGCCCTCCCACTTATTATTTTTATTGGTGTTTTATTTTTTTCATGATTTCTTTCATCATTTTAACAAATAATTTTAAATTTACTTTATAGATATTGTATTCTTTTTCATTAGGAGGGATCTCATTATTGTAGAAAGTCTAGACTCTATACAACCTTAACCTTCCCTTGATAATCACATAAAAGAATAAAGTTTTAGGGCTGGAGAGATGGCTTAGTGGTTAAAGTGCTTGCCTGCAAAGCCTAAAGACCCAGGTTCAACTCCTCAGAACCCACATAAGCCAGACACACAAGGTCATGTATGCACATGAGCTGGGAAACACGACTGGAGTTTGATTGCAGTGGCTCGAGGCTCTGGCATGCCAATTCTCTCTCTCATTCTCATAAAAAAGAAGTAAAAGAAAAAAATATGATATAAGATTAGAATAGGTCTTAACTTTTAAAAAATTTATTATTTTTTTAATTGCACTGAGAGATTTAGGTGTCATTCATTCTGACATTTTCAAATACAACTTATTTTTTAAATGACTTTATGATACTACCTTTTTTGCAGATGTTTTTGCATAATTACAGTCCAATTTCTGTGTAAAGGACTTATTTTTCTTTGTGAATTATTCACTATTACTACTCAGGCAAAGAGCTGGGCACTATACTATTGAGTTAGCATGTGTCAGATTGGGTGGGTGGGTGGAAGAGGGGCTGAATTTAAGCAGGGCATCATAATTGAATATTGGCATCAATTGAGATCTCTTTATACAGTTCTATTTCTAAACTTTCCTTCCCTCCCTCCAAATGCTGCCTGCCTTTTTGTTGTGAAACAGAGCAACATGGCCATTCTAAAGAATGTGAGAATGATTTTCTGTTGAACATCTTTATATTTGGAGGTGAAGCCAGTTTTAATTCCCTGCCTTACTTAGCTAGCTGTAGGTCACACAGAGTGTTTGAAATTTAAATTCTGAATCACCCTGAGCAGCCACAAGGCTTTGTGAAGCAGGGTGGCAGGGTAGCTCTGTGGGTGTTTTCAAAAATGCCTCAGTTGCAATTAAACAATTAGTGGTTAGAATGCTGGCATAGTTTAGTATTTCTCTCAGTCTTACCTTGTCCTTGAATTCAACTCACACACCCCCCCCCCCATCTTGCCCCCAGCTGCTGATAGAAGGGACTAAAATTACTTCTGGGCTGTTAAGTAAAATCTAGGCACTGGATCTGGTTGTAGTGGTGTATGCTTTTAACCCCAGGAGGTAGAGGTAGGAGGGATTGCCTTGAGTTTGAGGCCATCCTGAGACTATATAGAGAATTCTAGGTCAGCCTGGCCTAGAGTGAGACCCTATCTCAAAAAATCAGAAAAACAAACAAACAAAAAACATTTAAGGTCTGTTGTGTTATATTTATTTATTTATTTTGTTCCTTCTAGCTTGATTCCTTTTAATTTTCTATTTCAGTGTCCGTTGCACTTCTTTTTGGTATTGCTTTCTGTCAGTTCTACTCTGAGTTCCATGATGGGAAATCTCTATGCAGGAAGCTTCAAGTAAGTTGTCAGGTCTTCTACAGCGCAAGATCGTTTTGAATGATCTTATCCCTAGTTTGGTTTAATCTTGAGGCTTAAATCTCCATTTAAAGAGGAATGGCTTTACCTTTGATCCTGGGGTGCGTGCATGACCATTCCAAGAAAGAGATTACATGGATTTCATGTTGTCACTGGGTCCTTCCTAAGACAATCACATTTTGTAAGAAAAATCTAATGGAAAAAACTAGTCTTCATTTATGTTTCACTTTCATTTTTCTGTTTTTACCTCATTATTTGCAATGTGTACTTTAAAATATTAATCAGACCAAGGCACACTGGTTAGATATTTAGGATTAATTTGAAAATTGTATGTTTATGTAATAAATTATTAATTCTAGCAGCTGTGTAGAAATGTAACATTAGATATAAGCCTCTTGGAGCCTACAATTAAAATTAATCTTTTGACCAGTTTCCTACTCAGGATAGCTGTAGATAGAGGGAAAATAAACAGGAATGTTTCCAATGTAAGTTACGGCATTTGTCTTGTATACTCCAAAAGAATTATTTAAGCAAGTCAATGCTAAGAACAGCTTTGACATTGAGAGGGCTCGTTATTCATTATTTTACTTATTAATGCATTCAACACATATCTACTTCATTCCAAAGCTGGGTCATGTAAATTCAGAGCATGAGAGCTAATAACATCACAATCTTCCTTGGCGTTACAAAGCCTGCCTATAGAAATTATATATAGGGTCTATAAGACCAAGTGCTTTGAAGTCGGTGTAATAACTTTTTTTAGGTAGGCACGTAATTTGTTTGAAGGAATCTTCTCTCTGCGTTATATCACATGAGGGCTCTCTTAAGCAATTGCAAAGGCTCTTAAGCAAGAGCACAACAAATTAATGGGCATTTGGTTGGGCAAATTGATGTCAAGAATGAAAATGAAGCTCTTATGTTTTTCTAAGCCACACCTCTTGGCCAGGGTATATAAAGAGGGCTCTGAGACTGGGAATCCATCACGCTCATTCCCCTGCTATCTCAACCTCCTCCTCCTCTTCTTCACACCATGTTCTACAACGACTTTGCCGGCTCTGTCTTCCCAGGGTGCTACTGGGGAAGCTATGGCTACCCTCTGGGGTATAGCGTTGGTTGTGGCTACGGCAGCACCTATTCCCCAGTGGGCTATGGCCTCGGCTATGGCTACAATGGCTGTGGAGCTTACAGAAGATACTGGCCCTATGCTCTCTACTGAATTGCTGAAATCCCTGAGGCATAGAACCATCTCTCCATGAATGAAGCCCAAGTGTCATGTCTCGGGGTTCCAGTTTTAGCTGCGTCTTCTCATCCTCACTTGCTCATCAATCTTGGAGAGGCTGGCTGCTTTGCAGACCTGAAAGCTGAGCCCCAAAGAAACTGAAAATCCAGGTGCTGCCTCAAGCTACCATCCCTGGATGATGTCTACTGGGACATCTTTAGAAACCTGACAACCATCTTGACATATATTGATCTTGAAGTTTTCATGCCTCTCCTGCCTTCTGTCATGGTGAAGTTGTGGACGTGTCAGTCAAATTGTCAATAAATGTGCCTCAGGTGGCAGAATGTTTTCATCCTTGTGTGGGGTATCCTTTCTTAGCGCGTGCATATTTTCCGATGGATTGAGTAAGGAGGGAAGAGGATCTGTTTCTCACAGCCGTTAGGGGCAGGGAAGAGGCAAGTAATTGCCGAGCCTGCGTGATGAGCTGGGAAGAGCGTGGGTTGCTGGTGATAAAAATGTTGCTTATCTCTACTTTCTCTGGATTGTTTATTAATTTAATAAGGATTTTAGGAGAGACTAGAAAAGAGATAGAGGGATGTTTTAGGAAGCGAAGCATCTGACGGCTCCCAATCCTACAGTGTACCATTCACTGCTTGGCTTGTCCCTCTCATCTTACTTCTCCTGCCTGTCCTCATGGAAACCCACCATCAGATGTAATTTTCCAATTATTTCCATGTCAGTATATATGAAACTTACTGTGATTGGTCTCTCTCAGGGACTAACATTGCAGAATATTGTACTATGCCCCCTATTTAAGCACTAAGTAATAAAGAAGCTAGGTTTGTCTTTTGGGAGTCTGAGAGTCTTTCAGGTGAACTGTAAATCCCTGGTATCAAATCATCTAAGATGTCTACTTTATAGCTTGGAAGCACCCAGGTTAGAAACAACGATGGAAAGCTTCTTAATCTTTGCAGAATCAATACCAGGTAGTGAGTCCCACTATGAAAAGATATGAGCTGTAACAAATGAGTATTTCTGAGGCTACATCAGCCTCTCTGTGTGTCCCTTGAGAGAACAGAGCCATAACTCTTTTATAAGACAAGTCAAAAATGTCTCAATTCTCCTGCGGAGAGCATTTTATGTTCAGTGCAAATGTTCTTAGTGAAGGAGAATTTGGCTGAATTCTGCTGTTTTATGGGATATTTACAAATGGTTATAATGCATATGATTCACCTTGTTGCAAAAAATGTAAAGGTTGTAAGAATCCCTTTAGAAGAGGATATTTTCTTCTTCACATGTCTTCCAATGGATATCTTTCTCTAAAAGCTAAGTAAACATTTAGTTCAAGAATCTCCAATAACACTATTTTTCTTTTTAATAATAGTAGACATGATTACAGCCAACATATGGCTGCTAGGATGTTTAAACTGAAGAACTTTTAGGTGTAATAATGTCTACAACTGTTAAAAACCATCACATCTATGAAGTAATTTTCAGTAAACCGGTGCTTTAGATTTGATGCCATAATATACTAAAAGAAAAAATGTACATTATGAGGAAATTTTATAAATGCACATTCCCTGTGCAGTAGGAATATATCCTGTACTATTTTGTGTCATTTGATGATGTCTGTTATTGTTTTGTTTCATGCTGTGTAGGTTTCTAGGACCTCAGGTATGAAGTGCTTGACCTCTGAGCATTACTCTAGGGGCACATGTGATGATTTGTTGTAAGATAAACTTCATGCCCATTATTTGTGAATCCTTTAAAAATATATATACACAGATAAAACACTTAGAAGCTCTTTTAAAAATATGTATTTATTTATAAGGAGAGAGACAGAGAAGAGAGATAAAAGAGAGGCTGTGTGAGTATGGGCCTCTTGCCACAGCAAACTCCAGTCACATATGTACCACTCTGTGTGTTTGGTTTTATATGGGTATTGAGGACTAGAATGTGGGGTGACAGGCTTTGCAAGCAAATGCCTTTAACTTCTAAGCCATCTCCTCAGTCCCAACCTTTGGAATTTCTATTTGGGAAATCATCTATGGGATCTAGAAATTTCAATATTGAGCCCATCAACATTTTGACCCAGATGGTGGAGAAGGGGGATAAATGAGCCATCAAATAGAAGAGGGGTACATGGAAGGAGGAGATAATGACTGAAGTTGGGGTGGGGAGGGTGGCTTGTGAGGGGAACGGGAGGGGATTCTGATGAAATTACAGTATGTTCATGTATTAGAACTCTCAAAAACAATCTCCCAGTAATTTGCCTTTATGTTGCCAACTCAAAATGATTCTCATTTTCTTGTGCTTTCCTTTTCTTTTTAGCCTCTTCTATTTATTTTTTTAATGTAGGTGCTAAGAAGAGTCATCTGTATTTATATAGAATTCATAAACTGAAAATAACTTTTACAGGCAAATTTAAAGAAAGAATAGAAAATATATTCAGTGGTATGTTTGAGCTCAGTGATGATCTGCATGGAGTAGCTAGTTTGGTTCTTTTAATTGTAGACTGGCTCTAGATTTGAGATGTGGACACTCAGCTCAATATAAATGTGACGGGGTCACCTGGTGATTTGGCTCAGTAAGCATGAAGAAGATATCAAACATCCACTTGCTGACATATTGTAAGTAATCTGTGACTCATCATTTGTTGGTTGCAAGCTTAAAATCGGTGTCTTTTATGTTCTGAGTGTTATCTCTCAAAGTCACATATGAAGACTTTTTTTTTTTTTTGCCTCAGCTTAACATGAATTATATATCCTAATTGTAAAACTGTGGTATGTATAGTTGACATTTCCCTGTTGGATAAAAGTCTATAGAATATAGGAACATGATTTGAATATTACAAGTCTTTTATTTTCAGAATATGAGAGAGCAAGAGAGTGAGAGAGATTGAGAGTACCCATGAGAGATACTGTTCCTGCAACGTCTTTGGATGGTTCTGAGGCATTCTTCCTGCAAGAGGCACATCTTCTTGGCATTTGAAAGCTGTTTGCTGGGTTCCATGTCTCAGTCTGAGTATCGTGCTACAGATTCATATTACTCACCTATCTTTTGCACTCTGAGCAGTATTTCTACTCAAGATTTTCTTACTGACTTGTTTTCACAACCACTTCTTTCCACAAAGTGGAGATCGTTTTTTTATTTTTATTTTTATTTTTTTTACTAACAACTTTCATGATTGTAAATGATATCCCATGGTAATGCCCTCCCTTCCCCCACTTTCCTCTTTGAAACTTCACTCTCCATCACATCACCTCCCCTTCTCAATCAGTCTCTCTTTTATTTTGATGTCATGATCTTTTCCTCCTATTATGATGGTCTTGTGTAGGTTTAATGCTTTGAAGTTCCTTAAAAGGGCCAGGCGTTGTGGTGCATACCTTTAGTTCCATCACTTGGGTGGCAGGGGTAGGAGGATCTTTGTGAGTTCAAGGCCACCTTGAGACTATAGTGAAATCCAGGTCAGCCTGGGATACAGTGAGACTCTACCTCAACAAACCAAAAAAAATTAAAAAAAAAATTAAAAAATTGAAAAAAGAAAGAAACAAAATTCCTCAAAGGTTATTTTATAGCATGCCTTACATTCTATGGGCCAAAAACACATTTTCACATCTTTTACCAGCAACATCATTGTTGTAGTTTTAGGTTTTTTTTTTTTGTCTGTCCTAGGAAGATCCTTTAATCACCAGAGTTCTACATTCCTTGATTACTTAATAGTAATTATTCACCAGTGGCAGAAAAATGTAAGAATGCTAATTTGTATTTACCCATCTGGTTCACAGGGGAGGTCTAAAGTCCCAAAGAATCTTCCAAGGCTGACCTTAACAGGATGCCTGCTGCATGATTTCCTGAGGAACATTTCCCAAGTGATCTCTAAAGGTTATTTTGAAGGCATTTAACATCTGTCCTCCATCACAATGTTGGAGGAGAGGCATTCTCCAAATGGTACCCCATATGTGACCAGTGTATTTGATGAGTCTATGCCACAAAAGTGTTTGCCACAAACTTCTGACAGGCATGGCTGTGAAGAGAGCAGCACTCCATGGGGTTATGAAATGTTCAACATCCTGTGACATAGTTATGTTCTTCTCACATGTAGGACATATCCAAATGACTTCCTTTCCGCTCAGTTTTACCGTTGCCTGAATTTCCCCTTTCTGTGGCGATGGCTTCATTATTACGTTTCTCACTTCCTGGAGCACCACGGGATCCAACCTTATAATGCATTCCATCGCTATGCATATGAGTGAGCAGTTTTTCAGCAGAGATCAAGAGAGAATCCTTCACAGCACAAATTAACCTTAGTCAGAGAATTCAGCCTTCTCAAAGTGTTAGATTGGTTCCCTTTACCAGACCTTACCCTCCACTTTACCCCCGCTTTTTTTTTTTTTTTTTTTTGGCAATAACGGATACCCAAAGAAGAATGACCAAGTGCCTTACAAATCTAAGTTAATAGATAAGACAAGACATAAACCTGTGGGCTAGTTTCTGTTCATCACTATGAGCAAATGCTTGACTGAGGCAACTTCAGCGAGGACAGGTCGACTGTGGCCCGTGGTTTCAGGTTATGGAGTCCACCACAGAGGGACGGCTTGGCGGTGGTGCTACTGGGTTTGCGGTGGCGGGAACAGGACATCACAGATTTCCACAAAGGAAATAGAAGGGAGGCCAGACTAAAATGCAAAGTCCCGCTCCAGTAACCTGCTTCTGGTAGACAGGCCACAGCTCTGAAAGATTCACAGCTTCCCAGAACAATGCCACCAGCTGAGGTCCATGGGGAGCATTTCATGTCTATAACATCATGACCAGGGAAGGACAGATGTGTAACACCTATACGTGGTAGATTTTTCTAACAATATTACTTTTTTTCTCATCCTAATAAGGCTTCTTCATGCTCTGTTGGCAGTAATGTTAAACAAAGAAAGAAAAACTGGAATTGGAATCCTCCTTCAGCCTAAAGGATGCCTCTGTCAGGCCTCCCATCCAAAATGATAGAGTTTTGGCCATCGGACATGTTCAACCCATGGCACATGTGCAAATAAATCATACTTAGAAACTAATCGATCAAGTAATCAATCAGCCCATGAAGTAAGGTAGAAAGCTTTAAAATGGTACAATGACTTTTGAGCTAAAAGTTTGGCAAATGCCAGTTATTATCCTATTGATTCTTATGCCTCTGCAATGAGCTTATTTCAGACTTTGTGTAAGGCCATCTTTTTGACTGTGATTTATATCCCATCCCCCAGTCGTTTCAACCATAAAAAATAATCAGGGAACAGGCAAAAGAATTAATATCCAATTTATTTCTAGGCTGGTAGCAGGTCTTTATGCATACATACATTGGATTCAGACAGTTCAAGTGACATGGTCTCATAGCTACAAAGTGTCAGAGAGGGGCTTCTAGGCTTGTGTGTCTGGTGGAAGGTTTGCTGTTTATCTCCCACTAACCAGAGTGGATTTGCCTCCAAAAAAGCTGAAACTTGTACCTACACACAGATCTTAATCTTAATTATGTCTTAATCACCACTGCTTCCCTGAAATAGCACAGTATGATTTCACACACAGTACTGGGTCTTTAAAAAATATGAATAGATTTTTTTCCCAAATGAAAAATTGCAATGCAATTCTTTGAAAATCATTTCTTCAAACCTAGAATGATTCCATTCAATTTATTTTTGGGAGTGTGTAGGCTTTAGCCCCCAAGCATCTTCCCATATCTAGAGATGGGTGTTTGCAGATGTTATTCCTCCAGAGTCCACCAGGAGGACATAGTAATTAAAATTTCATTCCCTCCACCAAACACTCTCAGGGCGTTCAACTCTCTCAGATTTTTAGAATGATCAAATCTAGAGTATTTTTTAGCACTGTTCTTCATAGATGTGAACAATTATTTTCCTGCCCTGGCTTGGAATGATAGGATGAGTAAGTTACTCAAAGTTGAGGCTGTCCAGGAATAAAACACCAATGAAGTATGGAGAAAAGAAAGATGCAGCTTAGAGATCAAGGCTTTCTTGGCTGCCTTCAATGTTTGCCCTTGTTGTTTATAACACAGGGATGGGAGTCTGTTTCCCCTGAGCACCATGCTATATCATATCCTCACCCATCCTAAAATCAGAATTGGAAGCGAAATTCATCTACTTGACATATACACTGATCACTACTGTGATTTCTCCTCCACTGCCTCCACTTAGCATTTTACAACTGTGCTTCCTAAAGTTGTATAGATTGCAGGCTTGTAAGCTTAGCCTTGGTTTCCAGTTTGAAAGGTTTATTCAGCTACACTCTCTTTAATATCTACATCTCAAATCCAAGGGAGCTTTATGAAGCGTGAGGGCACTCGTTAAATTCCTGTGGACCAAAGCAGGCTTTGGCATTGTGACTGTCAAGTTTTCTTGTTGTTGAGAAGTCTCATAATTGGGAGAATTAAATTTGGAGTCTGGTTTAGCCAAAGACTTTGAAGATACTGCGGTAACTTCTCATTATAGATACAAAACCCATAAATGAGAAGCTTTCTTTGACTGGCAGTTAGTCAAACTCAAGCTTCTTTCAAGAATAATGAGGATCTATTCCTTTTTTTTTTTTCAATGTGACCTAGAAAGTTAATGAGAATCTCATGTGCCTTGATCTAAAGAATGCATGGTATATGCCCAAAAGAAATGAATTAAATATGTCAAAGAGACTTTTGCATTCCCATGTTCCTTGCAGGACTTTTGCTGTAGTGAAAAAATGGATCCAGCTAAGTGTTCATCAGTGGGTGAATGGATTAAAAGTATGGTGCACACAAAAAAGGAATATTATTCATCCAGAATGGTCAAAATCCAGTTATTTGCTACACTAAGGTTGGGGCTTGATGAAATTATGTTAAGTGAAATAACCCAGGCACAGAAATCCAAGAACAGCATGAATTCTTTCATAGGTAGAATCTAAAAGAAGCTGGTGTCATCTATGTAAAGGGTAGAATGGTGGTTACCAAGAGAGAAGGAGAATGTGAAAGGAGGGAGGAATATGGGAAGGTTCAACAGTGGATGGTAAGTCATAATTAGATAGAAGAATTAATTCTGGAATTATATTACACAATAATGTCTATATAAAATGATGAAATGCTGCATATTTTTTAAAGTAGAAAGATTTCAAGTGTTATCAACACAAAGAGATGATAAATGCATGAGAATATGTATACTCTGATTTGAACATTACATAATGTCTGCACATGTATCAGACCCACAGTGTTTATAGTTATTATGTATATATCAACTAACAAAAAATCCAGAGAAGGCACATGTCCTCCTCACAGTGAATATCCTAGAAAGAAATTAAGTACTAACATTGCTCCCTCTCTTCCTTCCTCCTGAGACCTATGGAGCCTGCAATATGTGTTTGAGAAAAGCCTCCCATGAGTTGCTGACATGTGTTATACCTGAGAAGTGCTGCTGAGAATGCTAAGCAAATTAACATAACATAGTTTAGCAAACAAGTCTTTAGATTTGGGATGAACAAAGAGAAACAAATTGAGTGAGTGTTTATATTGTGTCTTATGATGTCGCTATGCTTTCATCTATATTATGATGTCATCATCCATTCATCTACATAATCTAAGAACTCCTCAAAACTTCATGAACCAGATGAGATAGTTACTGGCTGTCCACCTTTGCCATTGAGGCACAGGATGTAGTGTTATTGTCAAAGGTCAGATAACTTGCAGGGCTCAAATCTAATTTAATTTGCATTTCTTCTGTGGTCCTTTCATTATATTGCATATTAATCAATTTATAATTTTATAAGGGATGTAACAATGAATGTAATCACGTGCTTATAAGTTTTGTACGCTTTCTAGGACATCTTGTATGTTTTATTGAGGAAAAGAAAGAAAGGAAGACATAAAGGTGTTTTTAATTTTTAAGGCCTGTGTTTTGCTCTTTCACCTAATGTTAGATTCAGGCTCAGTAACATTATTGTAATGATGACAACTCCTGTAAAATAGCAGATTTAAACTTGATAAATTAGAGCATAATAGAGCCAAGTGTAGTGATGCACACTTTTAATTCCAGCACTCCAGAGGCACAGGTAAGATTGCTGTGAGTTCAAGGCCAGCCTGAGACTACAGAGTGAGTTCCAGGTCAGCCTGGGCTGAAGTGAGACCCGAACTTGAAGCAAGCAAAACAAAACAAAATAAAAAAAACGACAAAAGTGAATATAATATAAATGTGACTCTATCTTCTTCACTAATCCTTCCAAATATGCCCTGAGCTCCTTGCCTTATTTTACTACGCTTTTCTAAACAATGTACTATTTTAAGAAATTAAGTAATTTCAATCTTGACTGTGAAGCTTGTTTCCTTTTTAAGGCACCTCACTGGACATCCCAGAGGACATTTAAGTAAGTGATAATTTGTTGGGTGATCATTTAAATACATGCAACATGTAGAATGTGTTCACAGATTCTTTGAGTTTCTGTTGCAAGGCTGAAGTGTCACTTGATGCGTGTTGTTGACATTTCTGGGTCCTGGCTTGCAGCTGGTCAGGTATAGACAGAACCTGGAGGAGGAGTAACAGAAAATCCTTCCAAAGTTATCTTGAGGGCGGGTTCTCAAGGGAAACTGAGTTATATTTTATATCAATTATTGACCTACAAGCATTCTTTAATCTTTTGCTCGTTTCCTCATTTGCTCAACATCAATACCAGTTTAATAAACCTGGAACCTAAGCATGTTCTACAATTCCATGAAACAAAAGAACATTAAGGAAATTGAAAATTAATTTAGAAGTTAGTGAGCATGTTGGTCATCCTCAGAAACATATTAAATATTCATAGCTGTAAAATACGTTTCTTCCTAGTTGGTAAGTAAGTATCTAATGATCCCTAAACACTAAATAAGGACAGTTAAGCTAGAATACATATATATTTAAAGTTTTGTTTATTTTTATTTGTTTATTTGGGAGCGACAGACAAAGAGAAAGAGGCAGATATATAGAGAGAATGGGCACGCCAGGGCCTCCAGCCACTGCAAACGAACTCCAGACGCGTGCGCCCCCTTGCGCATCTGGTTAATATGGGTCCTGGGGAATCGAGCCTCGAAAGGGATCCTTAGGCTTCATAGGCAAGCGCTTAACCACTAAGCCATCTCTCCAGCCCTAGAATATATTTTTAATGATGAACAAACACTTCTAGATTTCATGGGATGTGATTAACAGATTTGCAATCATTTTGAAAACATCTGCAGTGGTTTCAATCATCTATCAAAAATTTTGTAGGAGAAGCATCTTTGCATGTATTTAATTTCATAGTTTAAACAGTGTGAATAATTCCTTCTGGGTGCCCTGAAAACGTCAGTAATGTCATGAGCACTGTTAGATTATATAGTAAGAAGATTCTTACTTTTTTAGAAACTTGATTTTTGGAGGATAAGTTGGAGATTTTTGATGTCATTTCCAGTAGCTCTTCATTATAAGAACGAAACTCATGAAAGGGAATTAGGCATTTAGTCAGCCTCAAATAATTTCATAGAGCAGCAGAGGTGCCAAGGAACACTCCGGGTGATTTACCACTTTTCTCGTGGGATGTAGGGAAGACTGTGGACAGATGGTACAAGCCATTCTCAGGAAATATGCCCTTTGCTACTAAAACTGCATCTTCTGACAAAGTGTTTTTTTGATTCTTTAAGGAATGCACCTGCCCTGCTTCCTTGCTGGGGCACGTGTGGTCATTGCTTGGAATGCATGCACTGTTGTTTCTGGCCATGGTAGCACCCATTCCCCAAGAGCTGTGAATTTAGATGAGAATTTTGGCTGAAGACTGTATTTGACACCCACTCTTAATTTTTGGCCATATGAATTATATAACAATGCATCATGTATTTCTGGACTCAACCATAAAATGACTTACTGAGAGATTTTTCAGGTGACCAAATTTGGATTTCATATTTTATATGTATTGAATAGTGCAATGTAGAGTTCTCATGAACTTTGTGTGCTGAGCTAGTTATCTCTTTTTTGGTTATATTTTTCCTTTTTTGTTTATCAAGTAAAAATTTTGTACAGATGCATCATGTGTAGGTATAATCATTTCCCTCCTTACTGCACCCACTCCACTGAGGGCCCTCCTTAGTGGGATTGCTGGTGTTCACCATGGAGTTGTGGGTTATGAGTTGTGAGAGAAGCAGTCAGTCATTATGTGTGTGTGTGGGGGGGGTGGGAAGAGCAATGCCTCTGCATATTCCTTGCCACCCTGTGGCTCTTAAGTTCCTTCTGCTCTCTCTTCCACAAAATTCCCTGAGCTTCGGTGGGTGTGTTTTAAGTCTGGAGACAGACGCTGAGGATACTCAAAATGTACCAAAGCAAAAATCCAAAAGCTGCTGTTTTATTTAATTTTAGTCTAATTTATTTATTTGAAAGAGGGAAAGAAGAGGAGACAGAGAGAGAGTGAGAGAGAAAGTGAGCCAGGGCTTCCAGCCACTTCAAATGAACTCCAGATATATGTGCCCCCTTGTGCATCTGGCTTATGTGGGTGCTGGGGAATTGAACTGAGGTCCTTTGGCTTTTCAGGCAAGCGCCTTAACCACTAAGCAATCCCTCCAGCCCTATATATTTTTAAAGACAAGGTCTTATTCTGTATGTAAAGCTGGCCAGAAATTCAACAGTTCTTCTGCTTCAACCTTCAAAGTACTGAGATTACTGGAATCATCTAGTTGTGTGCTGAACTTCAATACAGGTTTTAGTTTGTCTTAACAAAACATTGCACCTTTTTTTTTAAACCTTCAGTGCATTTTATATTTGTTTCCCTTTACCCTTTAGATGTTCCTCATCAATTTTCACTTTCTAATACACATGCTAAACTGATTTCTATAAATTCAATTTCACCTTTGTTCTTTTTATACTTCAATCTTCAGTGAAGTAATGATTTTCTATTATCAGTATTTTTCTTCTATAATATTCTTCTTTCTATCTTTATTTATTTGAGAGTGACAGAGAGAGAAAGAGGTAGAGAGAGAGAGAAAGACAGAATTGGTGCACCAGGGCCTCCAGCCACTGCAAACGAACTCCAGACGTGTGCATCCCCTTGGGCATCTGGCTAATGTGGGTCCTGGGGAATCGAGCCTCGAACAGGTGTCCTTAGGCTTCATAGGCAAGCACTTAACTGCTAAGCCATCTCTCCCAGCACCCCCCTTTTTAAAATTTATTTGAGAGTGACAGAGAGAGAAAGAGTTTCTTTCTTTTTTGTATTTTTTTTTTTTTTTTTTTTTTTGGTAGAGGCTCACTTTAGCCGTGGCTGACAACCTGGAATTCACTAAGTAGTCTCAGGGTGTACTTGAACTCACAGAAATCCCCCTACCTCTGCCTCTTGAGTGCTGGAATTAAAGGAATGTACTAACATGCCAGGCTCTATAATATCCTTAATACTGTAGGAATATCGCTTTAACAAGGAATTAGATGACAAGAACGATTTTGTATGTGATATCACTGTCATTCTTACTTACATTATGCCTGGAGTTAGTTCCTACCTCTCTAATCTGTGCATTATGTAATTTAGCATTTGAAGCACATTTTTCAATTTTCAACAATGCCAGTTACAATCAGTACACAGAAGCTATGTTAAAATTTATAACCCCATTCACACTGCCATTTGCAACATTGTGGATAAGCTTGGAAGATGTTATGCTAAACAAAATAAGTCAAAAACAGTAACAATAGTGCATACTCTCCTTTATATGTGGTACTAAGAATAGCATGAAAGAGGTGGGTAAGAACATTTAGATTAAAGAGCACAAAGTTATACTTATGTAGAATGGAATCATTCTATAGACCTGACCTAATAACCTACAGCATGGGAACAAAAATTAATGTTACTGCATCATATACCAAGAAATGACTGAGCGAGAAGGTTTAAATGCCTTAACAGACACAAACACAAAACTGTGCATGGTGGTGGATACATAAAGTGGTTTGATTGTACTAATCATCTCATGATAAATTTATATCACAAAATGCCATACTATATGTTTATATGCTTATAGCAAAATAAAATACAAAACTTAATACTTATAACCCTTATCTGACCATTGCATTGTGTTCTGAGTGTCTATGCCTTTTATTTATATTGGTGACTTTGAATATTCTGGGTGAGTTTTATGGTTAAATAATTACCAACAAAAGGATAAAGTCATGAATTAAAACAAATCACAAATTTTCAGGGTGGTATTTACATCCTGCAGAAAGCTAAGGAAAAGTTATTCCTTTCAAAATTCTTAGTTGACAACAGCAGAGATGAAAAATCCATTAAAATGTACTTTGAACAGCAAAGACCTGTAAATATAACTTTTAAAAAATATACAGCTTGGAAATCTAATTCAGGGCTTTGTGCATACCAGGTAAAAGCTGCACTGCTGAGCTACACTCCCAGGACCAAAACTGTTTTGCTACGGTGAGGTATACTTCACATTCTGGTTTATCTCTGCATCACCACACCTGACATCTTCAGACTGGACATGAAAGACACATAGCAAAGAAACTCACATGTCTAGATGGTTAAAGCTGCAATGGAGCGAGAGACCTAGAATAACACATCTTCCTGCTGTGCCTCATTTTTGGTGGGGAGGAGTTTCATAAACTTTTAGCAAATCATTTCTTGGTGCAAAATAATTTTATTTCAAAATTATTTTTATTTTCTTCTTTTCTGTGATGTGAAGTCTTATATGGCACCAGGCTGATCTCCAGCTTGCTATGTAGCTGAGAATGAAGGAGGACAAATATATAAAAGGCATCAAAGTAGACGAGGACTATTTGTAAAGAACAAGAGGATGGAAGAAGTTGTGTGATAGGAGACCAGAAAAAAGTAATAGAAGAGGATGATGATGATCAGAATTACATATATCTATATCTATCTATATATACACACACACACATATACATATATGTATATATGTGTGTGTGTATATATATATGTATTAAAGTTGTCAAAAAAAGTTCAAAAAAGGGCTGGAGAGATGGCTTATAGTGGTTAAGGCAATTGCTTGTGAAGCCCAAGGGCCCAGGTTCAACTCCCCAGTACACATGGTGGCATGCACATCTAGAGTTCATTTGCAATGGCTAGGGGCCCTGGCATGCCTATTCTCTCTTTAATAAATGAATGAATAAAAACAAAAAAAAATTAAAAAAATATTTAAAAAAAGGCTAGGTGTGGTGGCACACGTCTTTAATCCCAGCACTTGAAAGGTAGAGGTATGAGGATCACTGTGAGTTTGAGGCCACCCTGAGACTACATAGTGAGTTCCAGTTCAGCCTGGCTAGAACAAGACTCTGCCTTGTAATAAAAAGTTTAAAAAAGAAAAAAAAATCATTTCTATAATAGTTATTAACTATCACTTTAAATTTACTGCAACAATTAGGATAATAATGACTTTCCAAGTACATTTCCCATAATATTTTTCAGTACAGGTCAGAGGACAATTTGAAGGCCCAGTCAAGTGCAAAGTACTCTGTAGACAGAAGAACCATATTGTATAGACCCACTGATCTCTCAAAAATATATCTTCAATCAGAGCTATAGTCTGTACTATCTCAATGAATGGATTATTTTTATATCTCTACAGAAACTCACTGTCAAGTTAAAGTTTATTATATTCAACACATAGCAAAAGTGTTCAACATTTAAGAAAACATTCATATGCCCATGTAATGATCACAACAATCAGGATATAAGACAGATCTACCATCCCCCAAGTTCTTATGCTATCGATTTCTAGTCATTTCCTTTACACTAATTCTGGCAAGTATTGATTGCTTTTCCATTGTAACATCTTTGACCTTCTGACAACGTGATATAAATAGAATTACTTGGTATGAAACTGTATGAAACAGGTCTCATTGGAGTTATAACACATGGAATTTGCTAGAGCAGGTAAGAAACAGAATTCCTTCTGGGATTTGGAGTAGCTATTATTTTCCATGATGTTTGGTCTTTGAAAAAAGAGCAGCACTAGGGAATATACATTTTGTAAAAGTGTTTTAGTTACCTTGACAGATAAGTAAACCATATGTATTTTCTTTACTCATAGCTTGCATTCTGAGTTTTTTAAATTTGAGTATGCATAAGGATGCTAGAAAGGATTTGAATGAGTGTATGTTGCAGGGTTTGTCTTCATAGATTCTAGTTCTGTAGTTGGGGGCAAAGCTTATTGATTTGTGTTTTATTTATCTATTTATAATTTTATACATGTACATAGTACATTTTAATTACTATAAGCTTGTCTTGATCTCCCTCCCACTGAAGCCCTTCCTCTTCCCAAACAGTCCCTCTTCTACCTTAAACATTAAAATACTTGTGTGTGTGTATGTGTGTGTGGTTTTATTAGGGTTGCTTGCATGAACTTGGATGAGTGATTATTTATCAACGCACCTGCAACTTACTGATGACAACACCACTGAAGAAACTTTCTTTTCCAGCCCCAGCAGCCCTTAACTAGCAATAACTCTATAGGGAGGGATGTTCTTTATGGAATGCTGATGGGCTTAATATTGTACAGTTCTTATACAGCTAACCACAACCTCTGTGAGCCCAGGAATGCAATAGCTATGTTTTGTCTGGAAGATGGCATTGCACTGCACTTCTCCCCATCTTCTCACTCTGACATCATCTGTATTTTTAATCATCACCAAATGATTCCTAAGAGGTTAGTGTCAGATTAACCTTCTGAAAAACATGGTTCTAGATAAAGAACTAGAAATGCTTATCATATTTTCCCCAGTGTTGCTACATTGACTGGGATAACCAAACCTTAAATGATGGGAATAGATTTTCACAGACAACTTAAAAATACAACTAGAGAACATAAATTTTGGCAGTAGAGAGAGCCAGGCAGTGCCAAGAAAGGATCGAGAAATATTGGCTTGGAAAAATATTGCAGGAACTAAATCAGTAACACTAGGAATGAATCAGCAATGCAATATATAATTAAACAAGAATCTGCTACAAATGTGTTAATAGAATAACAACATATGGGAGGTGACACTGTAGTCCTTCCACTATATGTCCAAACCTTTATTAGAATACTGGTTCGGTTTCATCATTCACACTACTCATGAATGAGGACATTGAGGAAGAACCTCAGAGAAATACATTAGATGTTATAACGAAAAACGAATTGAACCCTATTGTAGATCATAGGAATTGGATTGTGATTTCTTTTTGTAGAAAAATAAAATTATTATACTTATTCTACCCATAATAGCTTGTTGTAGACAGTAGGAGTATGAGGAAAATTGGAAAGAACATAAATACTATTTACTACTTAGGAATAACTGCCTTGCTTTTTTAGTGAGATAATAACTATGATGTAGTATTTCTTGTTTACTGTATTGTGGTTATTTTGAAGACCCTTCTGTGTAATTTGACATAATTTGAAAACACAATTTTAGGACAGCTATCATATTATTCTATGTAAATGCAGCTCAGTTATATAATATTCATTTTTACATACTTAGAACATTTTCAATCACTCACCATTTGAAACAACATTTTAATGAATTAGATATCACTGAATAACCAGCTCTCAAATGTGATTAGTTCATTAGTTTAGATTCCAGATTCCAGTTAGAGCCAAGATGTTAAAATCTCAGTTAAGAAATAATTTTAAGGACCAGAATACTTACGGTTTTCTACTATCAAAAATCTCTTTGCAATCTTTTAAAAGAAACTTTTGGTGGGAACTCTGATGTAGGGATTTATTGCAAATTGGTTGTGTTCCCATCAGATTTCCTCTTTTGCCCTTCTCCCCCATCCCATTCCATTTAGGGCCCTCTTCATTAGGGGCATCGTAATAACTGTGCGGTAGTGAATGGACCAGTTAGGTCCTGTGGGGAGGATAATGCCTATTCAGCCCATGGATATTACATTCTTTCGGCCCCCTCTTCAACAATTGGTCAGCCTTTGAGGTCATGTTAAAAGTCTCATTTAGCGTTGAGCTCTTAGTACCCTCTTATTTTCTGCTCTGATGAATTAAAGTCTCCTCAAGTTTTACTGTTGTCTACCTGAAGAAGGTTTCCTGCCTAGCCATGAGCACAGCACTTATGTTTAATCTTCCTTTTCCTATGTAATGTTTCCTGGGCCCTGGAGAGTGTGACAGTGATAATTTTTCTCTTACTGGGCACCTGACTTCCTTCTTGTCATTTTTGTTGAGTCCTGGATCTCCCTGGTATTCACCACCTTCTCCAATGAGGAGGGATCTTACAGAGTGGGGAGGCAGAGAGGAGGCTAACAATGGTACCAACATGGCTGTTTACACACTGAGTATGTACATAACTAATAAAGGAAAATATACTCTACACATGTCAAAATGAATAAAATATAAATCACAAAAAAGCAGGTTCTTTACAGGAGACTAAGAGCAGTTTGATCACAGGGAATAAACACATACATTTAGAAGGCTTTTAAATGGGCATAACCTCTCTGTTTAGCCAAAGAATAGTGGATGTTTCCATATGGGGGTCTCTGACCTTCTAAACCAAAGGCTTCTGACATAGTAGCTCTTAGTATTAAGGATGAATTCCTTCCCACTGAGCAGGCCTCATATCCAATCACAGAGAAGTTGATGACTTCCATAACTTATGTGCCACAATTCCACCCAATGGGTACATCTTGACTGGATGTTTGATTTCATCACTTGCAGAATCCATTGTTCACATTGTTGACTTTCATCCCCTAGCAGCTCACATAGTGCCTTCCAGCTAGCCAGCAAGGAGATGTCTTTCATCTCAATTCCAGCTTGATCTCTCAATATTCTGCAACCATAGCCTTTTGTGTTTCCAGCTATAGGGTCTTACCATTTAGTTCTGATGCTTACCAAGTGCTTTGGCAATGCCTTGAAGTGCTGTGGGGTTACATGGGTCTTTTTACAAGGCTCTTGAGCTATCATTCACAGCACCAGCTGCTTTCTCAATTTACCCAGTTTTAAAATATTTATTACTAGTTACAATGAACTATCTTTCTATGATTACTAGTTAACCTTAAATAGAATTAGAGTGGGATTGAGGTTTTATCTCAGTTGGACGCATGCTTGTCCAACATATATGACGCCCTAGGTTCAGTTCCCAGAACTATATAAAACCAGGTTTGGTGGCACACACATTGTAATCTCAGCACTTAGGAAATGTAGGTCCAAGTATCAGAAGGTCAAGGTCATCCATGACTACATACTAAGTTCAAGGCCAGACTGAGTTAAATGCTACATAAAATATTATCTCCAAATATAGAGGGAGAACATGTAGTGCTTGTCTTTCTATACTTGTGTGAGTTCACTGAGTATGATCTGTTCCACGTTCATATATGTTTTACACATTTCATTATGTTGTATCATTTTTTATCTCTTTCTCATTTCTTATTGCTTAGACTAGGAATTCTAATACTACGTTGGAAAGCAGTGGTGAGAGACAGCACCCCTGTCTTGTTCCCAACCTTAATGAGAAATCCTTGAGTCTTTCCCCATTCAATATAATTTGAGCATTAAGTGCTTTGTATGTAGCCTTATTTTGAGATATAGTCCCTCCATGCCTGTTATCACCTGTGTTTTGATCATGAAGTGATGCTATATTTTGTTGAAGGCCTTTTCTGCATCCACTGAAATGATCATATGGTTCTTGTGTTTAGGACTATTTATGAGGTGTGTCACATTAATTAATTTCTACATATTGAATCATACCTACATCCCTGGGATGAAGCCTACTTGATCAAGTTGGATAATGCTTTTGATGTGTTGTTGAATTTGGATTGCATGGATTTTGTTTAGAATTTTGGCATCTAAGTTCATCAGGGGTGTAGATACATAGTTTTCTTTTCTTGTTGTATCTGTTTTTGGTATTAGTGTGATTCTAGCTTCATAGAAAGAGCTGGGGAGCATTCCCTGTACTATGATTATGTTAAAAACTTAAGAAAAAGTGGTTTCAGTTCTGATGAAGGTTTGGTAGAATTCACCTTAGAATCCATCAGATCTTGGACTGTTCCTTTTGGGAAGGATTTTGATTATATTTTCAATCTCACTGTATTTTAATAAGGTTGTTTAGGAGATTTATCTGATCTAAATTTTTTAAAAAATATTTATTTATTTGGTGCAGGGGGAGAGACAGAGAGAGAAAGAAGGAGGCACAGAGAATGAGGGAGAGAGAGAATATGAATGGATGCACCATGGCCTTCAGCCACTGCAAATGAACTCCAGCCACATGTTCCAACTTGTGCATCTGGCTTTATGTGCATGCTGGGAAGTCACATATGGGTCTTCTGGCTTTGCCAGCAAGTGCCTTAACTGCAAAGCCATCTCTCCTGCCCTGGATTTAATTTTCTAGGTACTGTGTGTTTAGGAATTCATTCACTTTTTTTTTTTCCCTGGGTTATCTAATTTTGTGGAATAGAAGGTTTGGAAATATGTCCTGAGAATTCTTCCAATTTCTTTGGTGTATGTTGTGACATCTCCTTGTTCATTTCTAATTTTGTCAATTTGTGACATCTTTTTTTTTGTTGTTGTTGTTGTTTGATCAAATTGGCCAGAGTTTTATCAATCTTGTTTATTTTTTTTCAAAGAACCAGCTCTTGGTTTTGTCAATTTTCTTACTTTCCAATTCATTAATTTCAGCTCTGACCTTAGTTCATTCTTTTGTTCTTTCTCTCTGGAATTATTAGCATTGGATTGTTCTTGCTTTTACAAAGCCTTTAGGTAAATAGGTTATCAATTTGAGATATCTCTGTCTTTGTCATGAAGGCATTTAGTGCTATGAATTTACCCTTTAGGACTGCCTTGATTGTGTTCCATATGTTATTTTTTCATTATCATTAAGTTATAGAAATTTTATAATTTCCTTTTTGACTTCTTCCATGACCCATTCATTGTTTAAGAGCATGTTGCTCAGTCTGTAGAACCTGGTGTAATTTCTGCTGCTTCTCTTGTTATGTTCTTTCTTTCTTTTTTTTTGGGGGGGGGGTTCTCTTGTTATTTTCTAGCTTTAATGCATTGTGGTCTGATGTGATGCAAAACATTGCATCAGTTTTCCTGAATTTATGGAGGCATGCTTTATGCCCTAATATTTGATCTATTTTGTAGAAGGTTCTATGGGCTTCTTAGAAGAATGTGTATTCCGTAGAATTAGGATGGAATGTTCTGCAGATTTTTGTTAGGTCTACTTGATGCATGGTGTTATTAAAATCTATTGTTTCCCTTTTGATTTTTCTGCTTGGATGATCTGTCTATTGAGGATAGAGGTGTTTTGAAACCCTTACTATTTTGGATTTATTTTTGTTTTGTTGTAAAACAGGTTTGCTTTTTTTTTTTTTTTTCTTGGTGCTCTATGGGCTTCTTGTATCTGAATGGCTCTCTCTTTTGAGAGAGTATAAAAGTTTTCTTCAATAATTTTGTTGAATATGTTCTCCATGCATTTGGCCTGAATGTCTTCCCCTTCTGCTATACCAGTACATCATCTGTATGTTTGGTCATTGTATGGTGCCCCGTAATTCCCTCATATTCTATTCACATGACTTTTTGAACTTATCTAAGTTTTGAACTGATCAATTTCTTCTGTCTTGTCTTCCAGATCTGAAGTTTTGTCATCCACATGACTTACTCAATTAGTGATGGTTTCTAGAGAGGCTTTATATAAACCCTATTTGCTTTTTGTTTACTGCTGAATTTTTCTGTATCATATTCATCCCTTCGTTGAGTTCCATTTTCAGGTCATGGCTTGATGTTTCTTGGAATTCATTCTTGCATTTAATCATGTCTTCATTAAGCTTAATCAGCGTCTTATTGAGATCCTCTGTTAGTTGATTCACATTCAATTAATTTATCTATCTTTTGAAGCCTCTCTGCTTTTCCTCAATTAATTTAAGCCTACTGACAAAAGCTATGTGCATTTCATTTATGTGATTGCTGATTTTTTAAAATAATTTGTTTTCGGTTAAACCATTTGTTTGATCAGGGAAAACAAGCTTATTGTGTTTTCACTTTGGGATTCAAGTTTTGTTATCTCCCCTCTCTTTTCATTGGAGACTTCCACTATGGGACTAGGCAACCTTGATGGAGATCTCTCAGTTTTTTTTTTTTTTTTGTCTCATGTTGTTTCTTTTTTGCATTGGAGTTTACCCTTCTCTGGGTAAAAGTCTATTTTATTAAAGAGGAATAGAGTATTTGCCCTTGTAGGATCTTCAGTGCATATTCTAATTTGGGTTTGAAATGGATTAGAGTGAGATGGAATAATATCTATAGATGCCTGGGTTGTGGAGGTTGTAAGTACAGCTACAGCTATGGAATGATGGGTGGTACAAGAGTTGTGTTCAGAGGACTGTAATCTCTTTAGCCTGTGGTGTTCAGGGAACATAGCATTTGCCCCTGCTCCCCTGTTGTACCCAGCTGAACAGGTTGTAGAGGATGCACTGGCACCCCTTAGCAGGTGGTTGTCAGATACTCCTGTTCTCCCAGTCTGGGATAGGAGTCATGTCCCAAGGGGGCACCAGTAGGTAGATGCCAACAGTGGGTGGTGGGTAGGGGTAGGGAGGGAGTTGTGGGGACTGGGTTCCATGGACCATGCAAGAGCTTGGGTCCACAGGCTTAGCTGGTGTAGGGGCATTTTCAGCTGAGGAAGCCAGAGGCATGGCTTGACAAGATAAGAGGAGGTAGCTGAGGCTGAAAAGATCTGCTGAGGCAGGAGTAGCAGGATGGGAAGAGGGCCCAGTGGGGTGAGGGCAGTATGGAATGGACACATAGGCCTCAAACACTCTGTGCCCCTCACCAGTGTGGATTGCACAGGCCTCATTATGCCATGCCCCTTACCCTCCTGGAGCTCACAGGCCCCAAAGATGGAGGCCACAAAAGTATAGAGCACCTAGCCCACCTGCAGAGCACAGGCCCCAAACACCCTGAGCCTTCACTACCCAGGAGAGCACAAGCCCCAAATGCACTGACACACAGAAGCCACAGGCCCCAAACATGCTGCCAGAACTTATCTTTGAATTCTTACTTTCATAATTTTTATTTTGAGAGACAGAGAGAGAGAAAGAGACAAACTTAAAAAAATTTATTTTGAGAGAGAGAGAGAGAGAGAGAGGGAGATAATGAGCACAGCAGACTCTTCAGCCTGCTGTGAATGAACTCCAGACACATATGCACCCTGCCTTGTGCACATGTATGACTCTGAGCAGTTGTGCCACTGTGTGTCTGGCTATGTGGGACTTGAAGATTTGAACATGAGTTCTTATGCTTTGCAGGCAAGTGCCTTAAATGCTAAGACATCTTTCCAGCCCTGAACTTATCTTTCCATAGCCAGTTATCCACAGAATATTTTACTAACAAGGTATTTTTTTTTAAATTTAATTTATTAGTTTTCTTTTCAGTAAATACAGGCAGTTTGGTGCCATTATTTAGGCTCATCTGTGATCTACCCCTTCCCATTAGACCCTCCTTGTTAATGAAAATGGGTCGTGCATTGTGGAGTTAGCCCCCAGTTATTAGTATGATAAATGTCTCTGCAAGTCATGACCCAACATGTAACTCTGACTCTTGAGCTTGTCCTGGATTAGTTTAACCTCTTAGTCAGCTAAGGATACCTCAACAAAATGCTATAGACAGAGTAGCTTAAGTAACAAAAATTTATTTCTTATAGTACTGGAATCTGGAAATTCCAAGATCAAGATGACACCAAAATAGGTTTTACTCTGATGCTTCTTACTTAGTCTACTATAATGTAGCAGGGGAGAGAGAGGAAGGAAGGAAGAGTGAGAGAGAGAGAGAGTGTGAAAGAGAGCCTGTTATATCTTTTCACGAGAACACTAATCCTGCTGAATCTGGATCTTATCTACCCTTATCCTGATGACATTTGTGAACCTTAATTTCAACTGTAAGAGGCTCTATTTCCAAGTGCAATAACTTGGGAGTTAGAACTTCACTGTATGAGTTTTATGGTAGCACAATTCAATCCATACTCTTTGCCACCGTAATTATTACTACATGCCACTGAGTTTTCGGTATATATATATTTCTACATGCTGACATTTTTGAAATTGCTTGCATCTGACATTTGAGTGTTGTTGAACTTTCTTAGTGTCAAACAAAATAATAGTAGGTTTCATTATTGATGGAATTGTAGATTTAATCAAATATAGCTTTAGTGTATCACTGATGACAGTATCATAAATACAAGTTCATCACTAAAACAAAAATATACATATATTCTTTATGATGAACAAACTTTCCTTTAAAATTTATTATTTCATAGATTATTAAATAACTATTTTTGCTTGAATGAGATATATGCCAGATCTTCTAGTTCTGTCTTTAATTCTTCAGATAAAAATGCAGTCTCATTTACATAGTTGAGCAGGCAGAAATGGAGGAAATTTCCACTTGGTAACTTCTGTGTTATCAGCAAAATAATTATCTAGCAACAAAAGTATTTTAAATGATTTATCAACTGATAGCTTGATTAAATTATCATTCATTTCCTGAGAGCAAAGATTTGAAAAATAACTCATTTCCTAGTTATTCATTTTTCACTCTCCATATTGCTAATAACTATATCTATAAGAGCTGAAATGTTTGTGTTCTCACAAAATCCATGTGCTGAAATCCATCCTACATTGTGATGACATTAAGGTGGAGAATTTCTTAAATCTACAGTTTTATATGAAGGCAAATTTGAGCACAATTTCGGAATTCTTAGAGGCATACTCATAAGTCCCCCATCAGGCATGACAGGCAAAAATAAAGGGATTATAGTATTGATCACAGGCTCCTAATTTTATTTAATTCTGAATCATTGTTAACTTTATACTTACATATGGGGTTTAGAAAAAAGTCCTTAATCTCCAAACCCTGAGTTTGTATCTGATTTTAACAAAGTATTGGAATAAAACAGACTGAGAAGGATAGTTTGTAGATCATTACATTTATTCAGGGAGGTTGGGAGAACAAGGGACAGTCCAAGGATCAAGGGAAGAGGGCCCATGTGGGAGTTTGTGGGCCTGGGGGGAAAATGTGAAAAGGGACTTTCTAAAAATCTTTTCACTTAAAAGAAACCAAATGGCCATAAAAACATAGTAACAGAAGAGTATCCTGGCTGTCAGAGTGGGAAGGACATGGTCTTACTAGTGTTGGGACACCCCCCTCCCGGGCTCAGGCATGGAGATATGAACAGCCAAGACAGCCAAGTAGCCAGAAAAGGATTACCCCCTGTGGGTCCCAACAAGGTTATTTATTTGGGGTCAGGGGGTGAGAGAGCTGATTGGATGAGACTGGGGAAGACACTGAATTCCCGTTCTGCTGCTGCGGCAGGGCGGCTGTGTGACTTAAGATTTCTCTCTTGAAGACTTTTCCTAACTGCCTGTCTGACAAAGCTATCTGATGAGCTCCCTCTCACGAATTTATCAGAAATGCAAGAGATTGTCAGTCAGTAACCAGGGACAGGTTGCATTCATCCTGACTGAAAGATGCAACCAGTTTGTGCCTTAGGAACACATTGTCTTGAACTTACAGAAAACAGATACTCAATTTTAAGACTAAAATATCAGGAAAGGTAAGAGAACAGTGGTTAGTTATACACAGAATAACTTTAGACATTTTATTTTTATTTACTTACTAGAGATGGGGGAATAGGAAGAGAGAGAAGATGACAATGGGCATGCCAGGTCCTCCAGCCACTGCAAATGAACACCAGGTGCATGTACCACCCTGTGCATCTGGCTTATATGGGACCTAGAGAATTGAACCCAAGTCCTTGGGCTTTGCAGGAAAGCATAATAACTGCTAAGCCATCTCTTCAGCCCCAGAACAACTTTTTGTTTAGAGGTTTGAAGGATGTGGTTGGAGTAGACATTTAGCTGAAACTTAAGCCAAAGTAAATATTAAAGTTATTGTGGTCCTTACAGAGTGACAATACCAACCAGTTCCATAGAAAAGACACATTGAAATTTATAGTTAGTGCCTGAATATTACCTTTTAACTATAGGCCACCAAAAGCACTGAACTATTTATATTTCTATTTCTAAAAGTTGTGTTCTGGTAGTCAAACAATTAATGATGGTAAGAGAAATATACCATAGTCATTAGTGATGATTATGAATACTTATTTTTTCATTAAACTATTAAAAATTGAAAAGCATTTAAAGAAGGATCTCAATCACCTATTCTGAGCATGCATGCTATCTATATCAGTGTTTCCTAAAATTTAATCTGCATTCCAATCATGGAGGAGTTTTGGTTTTTCTTTTTTGAGTCTGGGTTGAAGTCAGCAGGTTCAGGATTGGCTATGTAACTGGAGCTTTTAGGGCAGTGCCCACTCCCTGGCTCTGGTAGCTCCGAGTCTGGTATTGACACATCCACCCCAATATATCCATCAAAGACACGAGTAATGGTGAAAGGCAGAGAGAGGATAATTCAAGAATGTGTGCACTGAGAGAAAGACCAGACACAGGAGTTCAGCGACCCCAAGTCCACCCTCAGGATATTGGCCTGAACGTTAGGTTAAAGTACAGAAAAGTGGGGAAAGGAGCTTGAGCCTCTGCTGTAAGCCAGCCAAGATGTTAGAATTACTGTAATGGGACCCGAAGGAAGGAAATCTTCAGTCCATCTGGGGAACTCTTCAGAAAGCAGCAGCTAAGTTCCATCATGAGGTTAATAAGTGAAAGCTCACGTCACCCAGTCCGAAGGGAAAGAGGGAACACTTTCTCTGTAGGTTCTGTCAGAGAAGAGAAGCAGAGCTTGGCCTCAGAACATATTCTTCCTGCATCCCTTCATGAGAGCTCATGACAGAGCACTCCACATGGCTGGTGGTGAAAATTTACTCAATCTCACCATTTGTGACTCCATGAGAAACTCCTTTACAAGCCAGACACACACCTTTAATCCCAGCACTCAGGAGTCAGGGAGAGGAGGATCACCATGAGTTCAAGGCCACCTTGATAGTACATAGTGAATTCCAGGTCAGTCTGGGCTAGACAAAAACTGTTCCTCAAAAAACCAAACCAAAATAATGAGGCTTCCTTACACATTTTAGGGGGGCTGGAGATGGCACAACAATTAATGGCACTTGTTTGTGAAGCCTGACTGCTCAGGTTTGATTTCCCACTGTCAATGTAAAGCCAGATGTGCAAACTAGTACACACATCTGGAGTTTATTTTCAGTGGCAAGAGGCCCTGTTTCAACATTCTCTCTAGCGCTCCATCCCTTTATCCCTGTAAATAAGTAAAAATATACAAAAAGAAGCTTCCTTTAGGAATTAATGTTAACTGTATGCCACAAGATTAATTTAATTCACAACAAACATATAAGGATGAGTATATGAACTAAAATCAATTAAAAATTGTCAAGAAAATATATTCTTAAATAAAAAAGAAGTTGACAAGACATCAGCAAGATGGCAGAATGACAGATTAGTAGACTGAAGCCCTCAACCACACATAGCCGAAAGAGACAAGCCACTAGTTCTGACAACATCCATATCAGGAATACCTGTTCTGGAATGTGGGACTCCACCAGAGTGATTTCAGGGAGTTGCAGGAAAAGATCCATAGAAGAGGGTAAGGACAATTTCACTCTACTGTCACAATACATATCAATGCAACAGGAAAGAGTTTGGAAATATGCTCACATATATAGTCAACCAGATTCCAATAGGGTGCCAAGAGTACAGGAGAGGGAAAAGATGGTCTCTCTTCATTAAATGATGATGGGGAACCTGGATATTTACATGAAAAAAAAAGAATGCAAAATCATCTCCTAATGGATTGAATACTTAAATGTTAAAGCTTGATGCCATGACATTTCAAGAAAAAACAAAAACAAAAACAAGCAGTAGAAAAATATAGTTTACATTGGTTTTAACAGAGAGTGCTTGGACATAAACTCAAAAGCACAGGAAACAAAAGTATAGTGAAGCAAGCTGGATTCCATCAAAGCAAAGGCTTTGCACACAACAAAGAAAACGGCAAAGTGAAAAGGAGGATACGGAGAGAGAGACGCATGTAAACCATGTGTTTAATAAGCGTTCAACCAGAATATGCAAGGAACTCCCACAGCTCAAAGGTGAAAGCCTCCAAATAACCCAACTCCACAATGGGTAAAGACATACATACCTGTTCCTTCAAAGAAGCCAAATGCTTAACAGGATTAAAAAAAGGATGCTTAGTGTCACTAACTAGCAGGGAAACACACATTAAAACCACAATGGGATATTACCTCATGAATATTAGGACGGCTATATTAAATATCAAAAGATAACAAGTCTTTGAGGTGGCATAGAAAAGGGAACCCTGGTGTGCTATAAATGGGAATGCAACCAACCAGGGGAGTTCCTCAGAACATTAAAATTACAGCTTTTTCTATGACCCAGATTTCCCACTTCTGGGAATTTATCCAAATGAATTGAAATTAGGATCTGAGAGAAATATTTGCACTGCTGTGTTCACAGCAGCATTTCATACAATTACCAAGATATAGAAACATCTCAACATATAATAATGGATAAAGAAAATGTGTTTATGCATACAATGGACTATTAACTATAGCGGATGGAAATCATGATGTTGTGATAACATAGACAAAACTGTAGACCATAATACTTAAAGACATCAATCTGAAACACAGACACATTCTCTATGACTTTGTCCATATGTAGAACAGGGAATAGTCAAACTCATAGCATCAGAGAGTATAAAGGGAAAAGGGAAAGATGTTAGTCCAGGAGTACAATGTGCTGGTTATATGTGAGATGAAAAATTATGGAAAACAAATACTCTCAGTGGTGATTATTGTTAACAATATTATATTTTATAGTTGACATTTGCTAAGAGGGAGACATTATTACTGTCTAATGCCCTCAGCTCCCTTCAAATAGAAAGCTGTGAGGTCATCAAATAGCACAACTTAAATTGATACAATAAAAAGATATTTAGAATTTTCAAAGAATGAGCTTTTGATATCCAATAATCTTTAAGAATAAATTTAAAGTGTATGTAGGATTGTCATGATATGGGTCATATGTATTCTCCAAAGGTTGTATAAAGACTTAGTCCCTAGCTCATGATGCTATTGTTTTAATTTGGGAGGTGGGATCTTAAATGACATACTAAGGCAATTCTCTCTCCTCTCTTTATTTCTCTATTTTCAGACTATGAGGTGAAGTGCTTTGTTGCACTATAGGGTCTCCTCCATGATGAACCTGCCTCAATATAGGCCCAAAGCAATGGAGCCAAGGAAATATAGATTGAAGTTGTGTGACAAGATTTTTTTTTCTCCTATCTTATTTTCTCAGGTCTTTTGTCACAGAGACAGGTGACTAACCTAGTGAGCAATTCTTCTACTTGTCAGCAAAGCAATGATTTACTAGAATTAAAGTGCAAAATTTTCTCTTCTTCAGTGCCATTATTCAAAATCTGCAATGAAAATGGAGATATTTCAAGCTCCAAAAATGCATCAATAATACCTAATCTCTCCTTTCTGTCTTCAAATTCATGTGTATATATCAATATTGCTTTGCCTCCTTAAATATTTTCTAGATGTACAATGATGTCTTGGCTGAATTTAAGATAGTTCCCTCAATTATGACCATTTTCCTATATTACTATAACCCTTTTGAGTTGTACCATCACCCAGGCTAAATATTAAAAACTAACTTTGGCCTCAAGTCTCTCCATAATGTAATTAATCTACAAATTCTGTGGACTATTCTCTCTGTCTCAAAATTTCTAGCTTCTCATAAGTTTCATCACATAGTTTAGAATAATGCCCATCATAAAAGATTTGTATTTGCTTCTTAATTATTTTTCCAATGGTCAGTTGTTCCTCTGTACCTTTTCTCTCAGTCAAATTATCGTCATATATATATGTATATAGTTTTATATATATATATGTATATAGTTTTATATATATATGTATATAGTTATATATATATGTATATAGTCATATATATATATATATATATATATGTATATATATATATATATATATATATATATGGTTGCTTGTGGTTCTTGCCTGTTGCCTGTCTTCTGATAGCTTCTATTACCTGATAGAGAAAGTTCAAATTTCCTAGCATACCACTTAAGTTAACGTTGGAGTGAACTAGAGTGTTGTAGAAAGTTTGGGAGCATCCTATTAACAATCCCACCGAAACCACAGGGGTAGTCAAACCAGGAAGTTTGGGCATCCAGCATGTGACCCCCATCATTTCTACATATAGCTGAGCTTTCAAGTTCTGTCTGTTGTGAGATTTCATCACAACCCTCCCTAGTACCCTACTTATTATTCCTTTAATAATTACATTTGGGTGACATTCCCCACTAATTACTATTCTAGGTAAAACCCACTGAACTTACTGTTTAGTCACCTTAGGTTTCTACTAATTACTTTCTGTATAGCAGTGACCAAGATACTTGAGTGAACAACATAGAAGAAGCAAGATGTGTGCAGGCTCACGGTTCAGAGGGGTCAGTCCATGGTTGCTTAGTCCTGTGTCCATCTACAGAGCACCATGGCAATGAGTACGTATGGAGGCGGAAGCTGCTCACCTCATGGAAGTCAGGATACAGAGAGTGGCAGAGAAACCAGAGATCAAATATCACCGTCAAAAACACTACCTCCATGACCTACTTCCTCCAGCTATTATAGTTTCCCAAACCCACACCAATAGTATCACCAACCTGGAACTGAGTGTTAGACACACGAGGTTGCGGGAGACATTCCATATTCGAACCATAAGATTATGACTCTGTTCTTGTATTACACAATGTATTTAGTCTATTGAAAAGAATATCAAAGGACTCAACCTTCCTAATATTGTTCAAAGTCTCCTTTGAGACTCAGGGCAAACTCAACTGTGAGTCCCAATAAAATATGAAAGAAATTTACATACTTCTGAGACGCAACAGCAGAGTAAACATTCCCATTCTAAGAGGCAGGAATAGGAGAACAGCAAGGCAGAATTAGACTAAAACCAAGCAGTGCAAAACCAAAACCTTGTCTGGTATCCAGGGCACATGGTGGTGTAATGTGACCTCCCGAGAGCCCCAACCCCACGTCTATGGCTGTACTCTTTGAAGCCATTTGGCCTCTTTCTCAGGCATGTTCCACTAACTGCCTGTGTTTTCTATGGTAGGTATTCCTAGGTCCTGAAACACCCAACGTCTTGGAGTCTTATTCACACGCATGGCTTCATCCTCTCATGTCTGTTCACAGCCACAACTCTTTTACCATTACCCTGCCTCTCAGGCCTCCCTTTGGAAGCCAAGTAGAAGTTTCCATGATTCCACATCTTTTAGACTTGACAAGCCTGCACACAAAGTTATAGGTACCTTTACTTGTTCTGTTGAGTATTTTGCCCCAGCCACAAGAAAAGTAACTAATACAGAAAATTGGTACCAGGGAAGTTGGGCTGTTTTTGTGATTAAGTCTCATGTATACAACATCATGTGGGCAACACCAAGGTCTTTCTCTAGGTTAAGCAGTAATGGGGACCCACCTGACCACAGCTGCAGTGGCCTCTGAATGTCTGGGCAGCTGAGAAAAATGAAGGGGAGTCTGGGCAAAGACTTTATTAGGCAACTGCTAGCAGGCTGACCCAGAGGAGCTCTTTTATAAAGGGATAGTCTTTCAAATATCTTTAAAAAATTATATCATAGATCATGCGAGGGTTAGGACAACAGCAAGTATCTGATATGCCTTCAAAGTATCTTACCCTTTGTGCTAGAAAAATCTCAATAATTTTTTAGTATTGATCTCTTTTACAACATTGCCTTCCTTTATTCCCAGTTTTGGATAGGCCCCTTTCCTGGAAAGGCTGTAAGTTGTTAAAATTTCTTTTCAATTTTGTGTTCCCAATCCCCGTTGGAAACTGGCTAAAAGTAGCCAAACATACTCACTCCATATCTTAAATACTAGGCAGTCCCCCCAGATGCATAAAGATGAGGCAAGTAAGAGGTTGAAAATGCCCACTAGGTGGCACAAGAGTCTGGAGTTCAGTTGCAGTGGATGAAGCCCTGGCAAGCCAATTCATTCTCCTCTCTCTCTCTCTCTCATTCCCTAAAATAATAATAGTAACCAAAAAAAAAAAAAAAAAAAATCATCTTTCAGATCCACTTGCCCCTTACTTTTAAATTCAGTCTCATTTAAAATTTCAGGACACAAGCAAAATGTAGGCCAATCCTTTGCCAGAACACAGCACCAATGTCCTCAAATTCAATCTTTGAGAGTACCCATTTCCACCTAAAACTGATACTGTTCACATTTATACTGTGTTCTGGACTTTAAAATGCCCACAAGAATAGTTCATTAAGTTCTGCTTGAGGTATTCAAGGCTTTTCTTTCTGGACTGGGTCTCCAAATTCCTTCAAATTCCTCCCACAAACCAATTCCAAAGGCTCATTAACTATATGGTCTGATTTAATCACGGCTATGATCCCATTTTTCTAGTACTGATTTTCTAGTATCAATACTTTTTCTTGCTTCCTTAAAAAAATACATAGCCAAGAGAACTAAGGGAAGGAAGAGTTTCTTGGTTTCAAAAGGTTGAGTCCATGTTTGTATTCTCCCATATGTTTGGGCCCAACCTCATGACAGTGGACAGCAGATTGTGTAAAGGAGGAGGCTGTTCCTCTCAGGGTGGACAGGAAACGCTGACAGAGGTACCAGGCATCAGGTCTTACTTTCAAATGCACTGACCCACTGACCTACTTCTTCCAAATAGATTTCACCTTCTGAAGTTTCTACAACCTCCCAGTTAACACTACCCACTGAGAAACCAAGCATTCAACACACGGGCCTCTGGTAATATTTTATATTCAAACAATAATGAGGATTTACCATAAATAAGTAAAATATATTATGCCAGATGGTGAAAAAATGCTTTGCAGATAAATCAGGGAAGTTAATGATACAGAGTATATCAGAAAGGTCTTCTGGAATTTTAATGAGCTGGTCAGTGAAATTTACTTTGGTGTTCAAGAAAAATCTTAAGGAGAGGCAAGAAAAATCTTAAGTGAAACATATATATCTGGTGCAAACGTTTGAGGCAGAGTAAACAATGTGAAATGGCTGGTCCTTTCTTAGAGTGTTGAAGAATAAGCATGTGTGGTCAGTAGGCAGGGAAGTTGATGGACCTTGGAATGCCCACCAGATTATTTCACTAAGTTCTGCTTGAAGTATTCAGGGCTTTGTTTTTTTTCTACACTGGGTCTCCAAATTCTTTCAAATTTCAAAACTGAGATGAGGTCAGTGGATCACTGTTAAGGGTTCCAATCAGTTGCTTCTCATTGTGACAAAATACATGGCAACAACAATTTAAGGAAGGGTTTGTTTTGGCTTATGTTTTGAGTGGATATGGTCTATCATGATGGGGAAGGCATCGTGGTGGGAACATGTGGAAGCTGGTCACATTGTATCATTAGTTAGGAACTAAAGAGGAAAACATGCTTATTTTCCTTTGAATTCAGTTCAACACCCCAGCCCACATTCAGGAACTGGGGTTGGTGGGGAGCAGAGAGAGAGGTTGTCCTTCTTCAGTTATACTCTGAAAATGCCCTCATGGGGGAGTCCAAATGTATGTTTCCTTTAATCCCATATATTTGATGATCAACATTTACCATCACTCCTTATAAGGGTTAGAGCAAGCGAATGTTATAAACAAAGTTTTTTTTTTTTTGAGATAAAAATCTCACTCTACAGTCCAGGCTGCTCATAAAATCATGACTCCCCCCACACCCCGTCTTTACCTGTTGAATTCTGGGATTGCATGCTGCAATGCATGCTTGGAACAACCCAAAATATTTTAGCAGAATATTTATGGCAGTAGGGATAAAATTTTGCTACTCAGTAGGGATGGGTAACAGTAGAATTAGGATGACCAGTCAGATGGCTTTTCATAATGAGCTTCAGTTGATGGTGGTGGAAATGATGACTTTTCAAAGGTAGGGATTCACTTCTTTTTCAGATTTGAGCTGAATTTCTTTTATTAGTTATGTACACAGTGTGTATACAACCATGTTGGTACCATCGTTAGCCTCCACCCTGTCCTCTCGCCTCTGCAGGGACCATCCTCATTGAGGAATTTGGGTCGTGTATTGTGAGGTTAGCCATCAGTAAATATTTATTTATTTAAGAGAAGAGAAAGAGAGAGTCAGAGATAAAGAGACACAGAGAGAGACAGAGAATGAGTCCTGGGATCTCTATTCACTGAAAACGAATTCCAGATGCATGCACCCTGTGCACCTGGCTCATGTGGGTCCTGGGCAATTGAACCTGGGTCTTTTGGCTTTGCAGGCTAGTGTCTTAACTGATAAGCCATTTCTCCAGCCCAAATTTACTGTTTTCATTGGATAATTGAGTGTGAAGTATAAACATAAGGGAGGTGCTAAGCAGATGTTCCAATGTTGAATCTGAATGACAGGAAAGCTCATGAGATATTCAAGTAGAAATGTAATTTGGGAAGTAGACCACACGTTTAAGAAGTGATCTGTGATAGAGTTATGAATCTAGTAATTATCAGCAATATAAAGTAATTCAAGTCATGAGACTGATAATATCACTAAGGGAGAAGTTGAATATGGAGAAGAAAAGCAACCCAAAGATAGAACTTTGGGCCCTGAATATCAAAATATTTGATACATCCTGATCAACCTCATTGTATCATGGTTCTCTAGTTTTCTCCTATCTATACCTTTTCTTTCTTCCTGGAACATTTTCCTTGATTCTTTTTATTATTATTGTTTTTAATCCTCTTAGAGATTCTCAGAACTTTCTAGACTAATTTAGTGTTTATCTCCATGCATTCTCTGACATACAACTTTGAAATTTGTTATGGTTTTGATTTTATTTCTTTAAGAGAGAGAGAGAGGGAGAGAAAGAAGAGAGAAGACCAAGAAAAAGAAGCAGACAGAAAAAGAATGAATATGGGTATGCTATGGTCTCCTGCCAATGCAAATGAACTCTAGGTGAATGCATCTACTGAGGAATAGAACCTGGATCATCAGGCATTTCAAGAAAGAGGCTTTAACTGCCTACCCATCTATCTAGTCATGGATTGGATTTTAAATGCCCCCCCCCTCAAAAAAAATCACGCCTGTGTTGAAAACTTTGTCCCCAAATCATTGACACTGATGGAAAGTTGTGGAGACATGGAGGTGGGACCTACTTGAAGGAAGTTGGTGGCAAGCCTCTGTGGGGTTGTGGAAACAATGGCCTTTTTAAATCTATTTTTTTCGTCTTACTAGCTGCCATGAGGTGAGCAGCTTTGTTTGGCCATGTGCTCCCAGCCATGATTTTCCGCTCAGTGATCATGTACTGAAACCGCAGCAATTGTGAACCAAAATAAATGTCTCTTCACTTTAAATTAATTATTTCAGTTATTTTGTCACAGTGGTGGAAAGCTGACCCACACATAATCTATTACTCATACCATTTGTCACATGTAAGTTTCTTGAGAGTGGGAAACTATTTTACATCCCAAGCATTTAACACATGAAAGTCTTTAAATTAATCTTTACTACATGAGTGGGTGTATGGATGAGTTTATAAAATGAATCTTCTTATCTTATAGTAATAATTAGAGCTATAACAGATTCTGATTATGAAATCTGGAAAGTTGTTTATATCTTTATGTGATTATATAAAGCACCCTATAGTTACAATAAGGAAACTTGGCATGTCTCCCTTGTATTTACCATTGATTAACCATCTGAAAGTAGTTTAATATCTTTAAACCTTGGTTTTCTAAAAAAATAGAATTCATAAATTTTTACTGCCATACTAGATTATGTGCGTGAAAACAAGTAGTAAGTTTTAAAACACTGTGAAATGTAAAATACTGTTATTATTTGTCTCTCTGGAACGATACATTGGGAACCTGCCTTTGCCCCAGGTGCTGAGTATTAAGATAAGGTGTGTTTATGATCAGCGCATGCTGTGTTCCAGCATGCCGTGGAGAGTTGATGCAGCGTATAGCAATTGAGTTTGTGTTAAAGCCAATCTCCTTTCATTGCAGGAACTGAAACGCTGCCTGCTATTACATTTTATATGGTGTCAGTTATAGCCTTCAGAGCAAAGTAGCACAGTGATGTCAACTGTCCATTAAAAGAAGGGAGTACTGGCCCTGAATAAAAGAGACTGGGATTCTTGTGAGGAGCATTCTTGAGTTGGGACATGTTTCCTTTCCTCCTTTGTGGCTTACCAGTAAGTACACACAACCTGAGCTGTTCAGTTGGCTTTGGCCCTGGGTCTCCACTGGAAATCATAACATGAGCATTCATGGAAGTGGAGGCGAAATCAGGAGACTGGTTTCTCTTTCGTGTTTGAAATGCATTAGGATTACACTAATTCTTTATGTCTGGTCTACTTATTCTGGAAATGGACATCTTCTTTCAGTAACAAATTTTAATGGGGGCTGGAGAGATGGTTTAGCTGTTAAGGTGCTTGCCTGCAAAGCCTAATGACCTGGGTTCGATTCCCCAGTACCTCTGTAAATCCAGTCCTACAATGTGGCACATACATCTGGAGTTAGTTTGCAGTGCCAAGAGGCCCTGGCATGCCCATACTCTCTCTCTCTGCCATCCTTCTCTATATCTCTCTCTGCTTGCAAATAACTAATAAAAAAATGTAATGACTCCCTACATGTTTACTTTTTTTTTTTTTTTTTGTTGTTTGTTTGTTTTGCTCTCTACAGTCTAGGCTGGTCTCAAATTTGAGATAGTCCTCCTGAACCTTTCAAGTGCTGGGAATACAGGTGTGCATAACCATGCCCAAGTATAGTCTTCTGCTTTTAAATTGCAAGTCTATCTCAAATCAGTTCAATAGGGATCTTGATATGCAGAAATATTGGTTTTCTTTTGGACTTCGTTTTGTAATTCTTCATTGCACCGCTAGTTGGAAGCAGAAAATCTCTCCTTAACACTCTACCTGCCAAGCAACGAGGGAGTTTTGGAATACTCTGATTTAATGATAGTGGCCCTTTTTACTTTTCTGGCTTTTCTGGCACAATCAAGTGCTTTTATTCTTCTTCTTCTTCTTTTTTTTTTTTTTTTTTTTCGGTTTTTTGAGGTAGGGTCTCACTCTGGTCCAGGCTGACCTGGAATTAACTACGTAGTCTCAGGGTGGTCTCGAACTCTTGATGATCCTCCCACCTCTGCCTCCCAAGTGCTGGGATTAAAGGTGTGCACCACCACGCCCAGCTTTCTTTTTAAATTTTAGGGGAAGAACTCAGAATTTTTGTGTGTATGGGATCAGCGATTCTTGTCTGTGGCTCTCTTGGTGGAGGCCATCAGCATGATTTTGATTTAGGATTTAGTGAAATTTATGTCATGATGATAGCATGGCTTTCAACCTAGGTTGACAACCTTTAATCTGCATGCTGGAATTTCTGAGGGGAAAAGTATGAATTAATCATTTCAAATCCACCATTGCTTTGAGAAATAATTGCTCAAATACATGTTCTACTGATGGCACTTTGGCCATTACTAATAAGAAGAAAAATGGTATAAATGTTATTTGAATTAGATAACTCCTTTCAAAACACACTAATTGGCTTCCTAAGTATTAACTTTTTACTTTCCATATTTCAGATTCTAGGAATATCACTGCATACTACATAAACCATTTCTTTATTGGGAAACTATGGGAAATGAGTTCATTTTATTTCTCATTTCAACAATGCTTTCATAATCCTAGAGGAAAGATATCTTTTAATGTTCTATCCCTTTCTCTCAAAATGAAAATAATACTTAGGACATTTAATTAAAAGTTAGCTTATTCATAGTAATAATAACTTATTTCTGTGGTTTTAGTTCCAGAATTTTTTAAATGCATGCATCTCTTTTATATTTTATGATTGTCCAATTAGAACTAATATTCAAATTCAACTGTTAACATTTCAATGGAATATTAGCATACACTTTGCCTCAGGTAATATGTAGCAAAGCTAATGTCTATTTCCCTCTAAAAATTTTACAGTCCCCAAAGACCCTATTAACATTTCCCTGTCAATGCTATGTAGAACCAAATAATACTGTTTTAATTGGTTTTCTGGCTCACATTTGTTTTACTTCTACAGTGCCATGGGGCACAAGGGCACTGGCTCTTCTGTCTTTCTCTTTCTCAGTGTGTAATTAGGTTTAATATATGCAACAATAATCACAGCTTACATCTAATAGCATACTAATAACTGTCATTTCCAGACATTGTTCTTGGTATATACCATATCTTAAGTCCATTGATCTTTAACATTTGCTTACTGTTAGTATTTTTAATGCTGAGAGAGGCAACTGAAGGATAGAGAGGTTAAGCTTGTCCAAATTCCACACGTGGCAAATGACAAAGCTGGGATTTGAATCTAGCCAGGTCTGCTAGTGTGTCTATGATAATAGGATGCTGGCATAACTTATTACCCAAACTGATACACTTAAGAGCAAGTGTGGTACTGTGCTTTCACTTGTGACTGTATTGTGCTTATGCTGCCTCTAAGTATTGAGACACTGCCACTTGTCAGTACAAAGGTAACCCTGGAGAACTGTTCTAGTTACCTTTTCATTGCTGGGCCAAAGCACCAGACCAACAGCAGCTGAGGGAAGGAAAGTTTTTATTTTGGCTTACAGTTTCAAGGGAAGGCTTCATGACAACAGAGGAAAGTATGATATGAGCTGAGGCTGGACATGAGCCTTGCTGCAGCAACTGGAAACAGCAGCAGGAGAGTGAGCCAAACTGTAGCAAGGGGGAGCTGGCTGTAACATCCCTGAGCCCAACCCCCAGCAACACGCCTCCTCCAACAAGGCTCCACCTCCAAAACTGCCCCCAGTTGGGGAGCATGTATTCAGAACACATAGGGTTATTGGGGACATCTGATTCAAACCAGTACAGGGACATTATGCTAAGTGAAATAAACCAGAAATGGAAATTTATCTTATGGTGTCACAAATATATAGCATCTAAAACATCACATACATACAGGGATAGAGAACAATACAGTGGCAAAGAATGTTTGGAGGAATCGGGGACATGTAAGTGAGAGTATATAAAGTGTTAAGTTATGGGATAAGTACATCTAAAGATTTACTGTGCTATATGAGGCCTAGGCAAGAAAATATTTGAGAATTATGCTAAATGAGTAGGTTTTTGGAATAAATGCTAAAGGAGTAGATTTTTCTCCACAACAGAAATAAAAAGGAAATAACTATCTGAGATTGTGATCAATTTATATCACTATAGTAATCTTTAGAGGATATGTATCCCATAATATATACTTTAAATATACACAATAAAAGTTATTTTAAACAAAACACCATGTTTATGATCTATGTTGTTTATTTGGGCATGTGTCTATTTTGGGTCAATCACCAAAGAAGAATAATGCTTGGCTATGGAAAAAGAGACATAGAATAAAGATTAAGGATTTGGGGAATATGCTGAAAAGTGTGAGCCATTTTAATGTAGTTTTGAATGAATTCTGACTACTAGAAATATATTAAAAATAAATGAGGATCTGGGCATTTGCACAATCTACAATCCCAATAGTTGAGAGGTCAAGTCATGCAGATTGTGAGCTCAAATCTACCCTGGGCTGCATAGCAAGTCCCTTCCACAGGGACTCCATGGGGCCTGTGGACCAGACCCTTACTGTGGCCCTCGTAAAGGTCATAGGGATTACCTAGGACTGGTCTGGTGTTAAGTCTCTGGATAGGGTGGTGGCTGTGGATTCTGTTATGGACATGGGCAAACCTTGGGTTATGGTGACTCTTACTACATCATTTTCCCCAAATAAGTTGCTTGTCTTCTCATTAATCTCTGATTTTTAAGCTTCTTAGGCCTTTCACTAGTGTCCAGTGGAGACCTTGAAGACACCTGCATTGATTTGTTTTGCATTTCTCTTCATTTGTGGATAGCACAAGATAACATTATGTTTATTTTAATGCTTAGCCTCTGGAGATCTGCCCAATTCCTTGCTACAACTAACATTTATATTATTGCTATTTGTGAAACCAAGTATTTTAACATATTAGAATGCTATAATTGATATAATATGGTTACTAAATCGATGAATTTAACTGGAAGGATAGTTTTTTGTTTGTGTTTGTAAAAATATTATGATATTTTAACCATTTTTTTAACCAGATTTAAAATTATAATTGTCCCCAAAGAAATAGAGAACTAAACATAAGAGCAAGTAAGGGTTCATGTCTATTTATAACAATTTCTATCTCCAAACCCATTAATGTTTCCTTACTAACCTGCTAACCTTTCAAGGGTATATTTTTAGTAAGTTCATTATAACATAAAATGTATTGCTGTTCTCATAATTTAGAAAATCTATTTTTAATGATTTTGTGGCTCATGCATATGTTCATTTTTAAGATCCATGCAAAGCCTAGAGAGAAAAATTTTGGGGCAAATGAACCCAGATATGAAAAAAACCAAAATGAGAAATTTTGCATTTAAAAGAAGAAACTCTGGGCTTGGGTGATGGCTCAGGTAGGGAAGTGCTTGCTATGTAAAATGGGGAACCAGAGTGCAGATCCCTTGCACCCACATTATAAAATTAGAAGCTGAGCATGATGGTGCACATCTGTAATCCTAGCCCAGGAGAGACAGGGATGGGGAGAATCTCTGGGGATGGATAGCTGGCTTCTCCAGCTGAATCAGTGAGCTCCAGGATTGATAAGGTGAAGGTCAATAGAGGAAGCATCTGACTTTGATCTCTAGTCTTTGCATGCATATGCACATGTGTGCTTGCACTCACCCCTACACACACTGAGTATGTACACACACACACAGACCCCATATACGGACACACAGAACAGAGCTGACAGTTTAATAATTCAGGTCTCTTTCTGTGGGCATGCATTATGTGTGTGTATGCACATACATGTGTCCATGCACTCATGTGTGGTTATATATGCCTGTGTGTATGCATATGTGTGGAGGCAAGAGGCTGGTGTGGCGTATCATCCTCAATCACTTTCTATCTCATTTTTTGAGACAGAGTTTCCTTTAAAATTTTTTTTATAAGAGACAGATAAATAGAGAGAGATTGAGAGAGAGAAAGACAGAAAGAGAAAATTAGCATGCCAGAGCCTCCAGCCACTGCAATTGAACTCCAGATGTGTGTGCCACCTTGTGTGCACACACAACCTTGCACATGCATCAGTTGTGCATCTGGTTTACCTGGGACCAGGGGAGTTGGACATGGGTCCTTAGGCTTTGCAGGCAAGCGCCTTAACTGCTAAGGCATCTCTCTAGCCCCTTGAGGTAGAGTTTCTCATGGAATCTGGATCTCATCAACTCACCTAGACTGGCTGGCCAGGGACCAAGAAGGCTCATCTTGTCTCCATCTCCCTGGCACTGAGATTACAGGCATGGACTGCTGCACTCAGATTTTTCATGCTATGTTTATGTGGGAGGCACTTTACTGACTGAGCTGTTTTCCCAGTGCCCAGAAGAAGTTTTTTCTACCCTTGAGAGAAATATCAAGATCACAATGAATTTCATGGGAAATATTTATTCTGTATGAAGCATAGGACTGTGTGTTAACTTGGTAAGTTCTAAGATCACCTTGTGAAAAAGAATGAAGTTTAACTCCTTTACACTCGATACAAATATTAACTTTAAAGAGACCATAATATAAATATAAGATCTAATACTATGCCACTCTTACAAAAGCATAGCAGTGACTCTTTATAGCCTTCAGACAAAGCCTTCTTAGTGAAGATAAAAATAAAAAATGATGAAAGAAAAAAAGTAGATGAATTGAACACTATTCAATTAAAACTTTTGGATTTTAATGACTTTAGAATATATTAGATACTCTTACATCTCAAACAATAAAGAATTATCTGATTCCATTATGGCCCCAGGAATGAAATAGTTATTTCTCCAAGGAAGATGTACAAATGGCCAGTAAATATGAACGTGGGAAAGATCCTTAACATTAGCTAACAGAGACATTCAAATCAAATTCCCAGTGAGATTTCACTTCATACCCAGCAGGGATGATTGCAGTAAGAATTTCAGTTAATAATATACAGTGACAATGTGGAGAACTTGGAATCCTTGTACACATGTTTTGGGAAATTAAACTGGTTTCTGTTGTATAGAAAAATAAATCTGGCATTTAAATGTTTTTGTTCATTTTTCTTTATTTATTTGAGAGTGACAGAGAAAGAGGAAGATAAAGAGAGAGAGAGAGAAAAAGAGAAAGAGAGGGAGGGAGGGAGAGAATGGGTGTGCCAGGGCTTCCAGCCACTGCAAATGAACTCCAGACATGTGCATCCCCTTGTGCATCTGGCTAACGGGGGTCCTGGAGAATTGAGCCTTGAACCGGGGTTCTTAGGCTTCACAGGTAAGCACTTAACCACTAAGCAATCTCTCCAGCCCAGCCATCTCTCCAGCCCCTGGCATTTTAAAAAAAATGAAAAAATTTATATTAGTAGATGACTTAACAATTCAGTGTCTAGATACATCTTAATGAACATGAAGACATGAATGTATATCATGTATGAACAATGCACGTGAATATGCATATTATTCATATATGTACAAATATTCATGTCTATTATACATATGCACATGTATAATATACATATATGCATGTATTATTCAAGATAACCCAAACTGGAAAAAAAGAAAATATCTACCAGCTGATGAGTGGATAACTAATATTGTGTGTTAATGAACATTTTTAACAATAAAAAAGAACGAAGTTCTGATACAAAAGATATAACTGGTCCAAATAGGTCATAAGAAGTATTATACATGCCTCGGAGCCCTGAAGTCAATGGAAAAACCTCATGATGAGCTAGACAGTGCAAAAGACTAGAAAAGTTATGATCATCCTCTTAATGCTATGTACCTATGGTCCATTGGAACTAGTCTTGATTTTTCACTTACCATAATTTTTGAGCAGGAGCATAGCTAATCATATTCTTCTTCATTTTCCAGGAGGTGATTTTTCTTATGTCCAAGGCTGAGACAGAATTTCTTGGCATGATTATATTTGTTTTTGTCTGTATTCAGGTGCTTCTCATATTTCCAGCAGTTTCTCATGTGGTTTCCTGGACACATCCAAGGAGATTCAGAGGATTTCAGGAAAGACTATTAAAGAAATAACATAGCTTTCCCAGGATGGCGAGGAGCAGAAAATTCATTTTAGTAGCTATTATTGACTTTTTTTTTTTGCAAGCCCTAGAATCAGAAAACACACAAAGAACCTGTAAAGCTCCAAGTAGATAAATTTTATAGGGTAGGATTTTGGTTCTTTTAAAATTTTCACCTTAAAGCAAACCAAGTTGATTGCTTTTTATTTTAAATTTTCATGCAAAAGGCTGTGCAAATCATTGTGTAGTAGGATGCTTTCCTTGAATTATTACTGAGCAATATGTAGGCAACTGGAAGAATTTAAGAAAGAACTGAAAAGGGTAAAAAGAAGAGACTTTCTAGTGGGACAAAATAGAAGTAGGTGAAGGAAAGTATGTTAAGATGGCTGCAAAGTTTAAAAACAAATTCCTGTGGAAGAACAGAGTAAACATTGTCAAGAGTAAAAACAAAATAGTTTTCAGATGGTCAGACTGCTTTATCACAAAATAATGAAAGGAACCAAACTACAATGTCAACTGTTAGAAAAATATATAGGTAACAATTTAGATAACTTTCCATGCTATAAGATATGTGATAACAGTATCACAATACAATAACAATGCAAACTTTCTCATTTCTGTTAAGTTTTATGCCATAATTCACAAAGAGAAAAAAATTAGGAAACAATAACTTGTTAATTCAGTTTGACATATACTCTTTTTAGACAGGGTCTTATTATGTAGCCAAAGTTGACCTTGAACTCATGATCATTTTGCTTCCACCTCACAAGGGTTGAGGTGCATAAGCCACCATGTCTAGCAGTGAATTATTTTTAATAATGGTATTTTTTGTTTGATATGTTAGAAAGATTTCAATATCCTTGCATAGGTTTAAAAATCTTTGAATTATTATTTGAAGGTAATAATTCAATATTGATTCTTGCTTAATGTAACATAAATTGAAATATACACAAAACTACATGTCTTTGGCACCTTATATAATCAGACTCATAGATCCAACTCACAGACACAGCTGGGTATTTTATAAGTTTAGGTAGGAAATTACCAAGGCTTGGTGTTTGCATGCTAGTAAGGTGTTTTTTATTTTTTCCCTGAAGTTTAACAACACAACAACAAATAGACAACGTCCTAGCTACTTCAAGTTTACTTTAGTTCTTATATACCAGTTTCTGTATTTGTTAAAACTCCAATTTTCAAATATTTGTTAAGAATACACAATATTCAATTGGATGCTGTGATTGGGATGAGTATCCAGGAAACACCCCTTGTGTGTGTCTCTGATGAACCCCTCAGGCCACTGATGAATGCAATCAACTGAGCACCAGATCATTATATCTGATTAAACACTCCCTGGTTTTATTGGCAATTTAGGAACCCTGCTTAATGTAGAGGAGGGAATTAAAAGAATTAAATCTCGCATTTTTTTCTGTTTTAGGAGACAACACTGCATTAAGTATTCAATACACACTAGATAAAAGGTAATCTATGGACAGAGTTTTAGGGCACAGACATGGAAAGAAACTGAATCAATGGAGAAAGGGAAACTACCTACAAACACAAAGGGTTTGACTATTAAGCCATGTTTAAAAAATATTTTATTCTTATTTATTTATGAGAGAGAAAGTGAGAGCAAGAGAGAGAGAGGGAGGGAGGGGGGGGATGGGTGTGCTGGGATCACCACAAATAAACTCCAGACACATGTGCCACCATGTGCAGCTGGCTTACATGGGTTCTGGGGAATCAAACCTGGGTCCTTAGCCTTCCCAAGCAAGTGTCTTAACTGCTAAGCCATTTCTCTAGGCCTATTAAGTCATCTTTGAGGGGAGTACTTTGGTTCCCTTTCAGATGAGAATTTAGGTATAACCAAATTATATATTACACAATGTATTGAGTTGTAGCTTTGTAATTTCTTTGTGTTTCTTGAATTCTGAGTCTTGCAGAGAGAAAAGTTATTGGTTCAGAATGGTTTCATTTGTCTATTGAAAATATTACAATTTATGTGTTCATTTTTGCATGGTGCCTATCATTTGAACAATTTCTATTTTGATCTGAAAACCCCAAGTTCGGCAGTTAACATAAATAACAAGTGGTGGACTGGTAGTCTTTTGACTTGAAATGATCTAGTTAAGGAGTCCACATTAAACTCATGTCAAGTGAGAAAAGGAGCTGGTTCATCACATGCCATTCAAGGTTCTGACAGGGCACTGGGGAGAGATTGCTTAGCCAGCAGGAGTCCATTCTCTGTGAGCCTAAGTAGACCTGAGTTTGATCCCCAGCACCCGTGTAAACAGCTGGGTGTGGACATGTATGAAAATACTCCCAGTTCTCTAGGGAGAAGAGGCCAGAGAATCACTACTGATGGTCAGCCATTCTGAGAAAATAAAAAGGTATCTCTGGATTCAATGAGAGACTGTCTCAGGAAACAAGCAGATAAGTGGAAGAGAACACTCATTCTTCTCTAGCTTCTGGGAGCACACATCTGCATAGATGTGCATGTACCACGCCACATCTCTCATGGACCACACACACACACACACACACACACACACACACACACACCACAGTTCTGATTTGGTGTGTGTGTATGTGTGTATTTAATTTATTTCAATGCTCAGGTGAACAGTGTTTCACAGGATGTGGAGGTACTTTTCTTTCTAATTTGAGATCATTTTCATTTTCTTTCAAAATCATAGCTGCAGTTATCTCCTCTTGAAAAAGAAACTATGCAATTAGTACAAAAATATATCCTGGCTAACAAAAGTCTCTGATGTTGTGTCATCCAATTCCATCATACAAATGGAGAGAAAGGGGTTGAAACTATATGCTTGGTTCTTAGGAAAGAAAAAAAAATCTGTTTTGCTAATATCTGTATGGATACAACTCAGTCCAAGAGATGTGTCCTTCTGAGGCTTTCTGCTCTACACAAATTAAGAGCATAGCTCACTGGATTTTTCCAGATTCTATTATAATAAAAGAAATAATGATAAGTTCCTGCAGAAATTTATGCTCTCCCTAATGTTTAACAAATTGCAGTCTGTTGGTGATCTAGAGATAAGGAGAGCAGTCTTAATGATCTAACTGGTAAGGTCATCACTAAAAGCAACATTGAGTCTGGCAGGCCCACACTCACACACCGGTATGGTTACTTGACTTGCTGTTATATTAGGATGACAAAATGACATGATGCAGCAACTGCAAGCGGTGTTTATAAGCAGGCGTTGTGGTGGTTGCAACAGGAGACAAAGGTGTAGAGTTAATAACTAGATCACTGCGTTTATGAGCATCTCCTGGGCGTGGCGCACCCCACGGACAGGAATAGCGGAGCTCTCTTTACTCATTTTAATTGCTATTATTGTCAAGTAATGGAAACTGGGTCATTTTCTTACTGCACTTTGTGGGAATCTTGTCTTGATCTTAAAGAGTTTACCTGGGGAGCCTAAAGGACATTGTAACTGTGGCGACTTGTCAAGTGGCAAGGATCTGGGAATTTAACATCTTCATCCATTCTTCCACCAGAATCAATCTCATGCCAAATTCTGTTTGTGTTTCTTATAACTTCTCTTCTCTGCAGTGCCATTTAAATTGCTCTAGGCTAGGAATTTCTTGTCTTTCATATGGTGCAATAGTCTCATAAAATAAAAATTAAAAAAATATGCAAAGAGACTCCGCATACCCGACAGTCTTCCTATAAGCAATATGGTTAATATAATAGAATATTAAAAACAAACACAGAGGTTTTATTAAAAAAGATTCTGTATGAATTCAGTTGTTTGTTTGTGTAATTTATCCAGGACATTACTGCTGTGAGATACAGACAATTCTTGTATCCAACTGGATTTGATTTGATTCAGCATTTAGAGACTGTACGTTCCTGTTCCTGCACATGGGGAAAGGGAGTATGAAATTAAAAGAAATATACATCGACCTCATAGTATTCTTACACTTACACACAATGACCATAACAAAGTTATGCCTAGCATTCTGTTGCTTTTTAAAAAATTTAAGATGTACTTATGAGTCTTTTTACCCACTAGACACACTCCAATGTCTGACTCAGACATGGATTTGAGCTGCTAATGACTTAGTAGATGAAAGAATGAAGGAGAAAACAAACGACTGGTCTATAATGTTGTCTTCTTAAATTAAGGAGTCATTTCTTTCTTTTAATTATTTCAATCTGTCTTCATTAAAAGAGGCCTACTATTAATCACATTTTAACTTGAAGGTATCTCTGAAGAGTAGCATTTACAAAGGACATAGGGAAAACACTTATTTTGATTTAGTAAGATTCATAATAGAATCACTTAACCAAAATAAGGACAAATGGAGTTAATTAGAGAAAGATGCGAAGGAGATGCCATGAATAGCACAGAAATAGATGCATGAGGTTAGTGTGGTATTTGGAATAAGCTGATCCATGGGAATCTCTATATTCCATATGTATACTGAAAAAATAGTAATTTCCATTAAATAGTCCTTATAGGAAATAATAATTTTCATTCATTAAAATTGAACATTTATAAGCCTAGCTTTATTTGATGTATAATTACTCTATTCTAGCATATAATATGAAAGTTCCTGATTTCGATCTTCCAACCTGCTCTTTTTCACGATTAGCCATCTTGGGAAATTCACCGTCCACATTAAACTGTGTTTAAAAACACTGTAGGAATAACAGTGTCTATGAGATTGTTGTAAGGATTCAATTCAGCTTTCAGCATAGGCCTTGTTCCATTGTAGGAGTACCTCCTCAAAGTATCATTGAGATCATTTGGTAGGCATATAAGGTCAAGACAGGAAGGTAAACAAGGGCGCCCTAAACACCAAGCCAGCTTCTCTGGCACTAGAACCATTTCCAAGCAACCAAGCCTATTTACCCATTAGTTATTGAGCACAAAATATTATATAATATCAGATCACTTTCATTGTTTTTTAAATTTTATGTAAAGAAATTTACATAAGGCATCATAATGCTATTGAAAGTTAAAGTGTATATTTCAGTGGTTTGTTCCTTTCTGTTTTCTACTTCATAGAAGTAGAATTTATTTCATAACAATAATTAGCATTGGCAGGTCAGTTACAGTGGTCTCAGTGAGCACACTGGGTACTGAACTTGAGTGGTCAGAGGGACACTGTTGGATTAGTCTGGTAGTGCAGCACATTGTTTGAAGAAGCTTCGTGGTCCAGAGAAGAGAACACGATGATCACGGTACAATGTGTGTTTTCTAATATGGTGCAACAAACTACCATAAATCTAGCTATTTAATATATGTTTATTATTTCACCATAGGTAAGAAGTCTCAGAACAGCTTTACTGGGTGCTCAGAACAGAGTCTGTCATGTTTAAATTCAAATTGTTGGACAGGTCGATTTTCTCATCCACGGCTGGATTTGAGGGATCCACTTTGTTTCTTCAAGTTTAGAGGCAGAATTAATTTCTCTATTGCCATAAAATTTATCTAGTTGTTGTAAGCCAACAATGGAGGTGGAGGATGGTGGTGTGTGGAAAGACTGGGCAGGGGGAGAGAAGACAGGAGAGAGGAGAGAAGAAAGAAAAATGACAATGCTGCTTGAGTTTCTTCCCTTTTGATGCCAGGCACACCTAAAATAACATCCCTTTCAGTTAATTTCAATCAACTGATTAGGGGACTTAATTATGTTGTTAAGTTCCTTTCACTTTTGCTTTGTAATATAAAATAATCATATTATTGCTCTCCGTTCACCTCATACTTTCTTCCTTTATTCTATTTATTTATATGTTTTGTGTGTGTGTGTGTGTGTGTGTGTGTGTGTGTGTGTGCGCGCGCGCGCGCTTGTAGTGTATGTGCTTGTGCCTGTGAAGATGTCCCCCCCACACCTTGTCTATGCATTCAAAAACCAGAGGAGAAAGCAGGTTAGCTTTTAATATTACTCCTCTGTGTGTTTCCTAGACACAGAGTCTCTGACTGAACCCACAGCTGCAGCTTTTGGTCAGAGTGGCTAACCAGTCCTCACAGACTGGGGTTGCAGACAAGAATGGCCATACTCATACATGTTTACATGGTTATGTGGAATTGAATTCAGGGCAAATCAGGCCTTCTCAGACTGTCATGCTTGTGCAGCAAGCACTCTTAACTCACTGAGCTATACCCCTCCCCCCCAACCATATTCTTTGATTAAGAAACACTCAGATTGATGGTTTGAGCAAAACCATGGGTGCTAGTGGGCTGAGGACCCTCATGACATTCTGTGGCTCGCAAGATGTCAACTGTACCATCTGGGCCCAGAAAGAGTTTCCTACTAATTACCATTGCTGACAAAACTAATTGAAACTGATGATAGTATAGGACTACTTGAGAGAGAAGAGATATGATAAATCTAGAAATATATTTGACTTCAGGAAGAATGAGGTCATGACTAGTTTTTATAGATAATGACTCTCAGTTTATCAATTATGACTGAAGAGATAAGAAGTTATACACAAAACAGAGCTTGAGGCTTTGCTTTTAGCCCAGTATTATTTTTTAAAGCTGAATTTGGTTTTAACTGATATAAATGCATGAGAATAGTACACCTAATGGAGTCCTGTGATATTTTTGTCTGCGTACATGCTGCGTAGAGTTTACATTAGTACACACATACCTATCTCCTCAGTTATCATTTATTTATGGAAAAAACCTTTAAAATTCCTTCCTGTAGGTTTCTGACATGAACAGTGCATTAAGCATGATTGCTGCTGCTTTTTGGTAGTTTCTTTACTCCAAGATATTGAAAAATAAATTCTTGGAAAGACTCCTCATTTCTCCACATTTGCAATGATTTTTCTGTCATGAAAGAAAAGGAATAAAATTGACATACTGTTATTTTGAGAAGATATGAATGTCTTGTGAACTAGTCCTGCTGATGTGCTTGGATAATAAACTATAATTATGTCCATAAAGATGAAAATAATGAAAAGGAAAAAAATATGAGAAACTCAGAGGAAGAAGTCGGCATTAGTAGATTGAAAGATGATTGAATGCTTTTACTAGAAACAGAATGAAGGTGGCATTTTATAGCGCTTAAAATTATAGAAATTGGTTGAGGAAACATTGTGGTGTGATATATTTGGAGATTGTTAGACAACTGCATTTTACTTGCTCTATCCTATTCAAGAGACTATAATCAGAATAAATAAGTGGAAGACTCAATGGGTCAGACTTCTCAACATAAGAGATTTCTGTAGTCATTACTTCTGTTTGATAAGCAGTGTGCACTCAGGGCTGCCCTGTCTCTGAGGGAATTAGACCATGGAGGAGGCATTAACCCTACACACTGTTGATTCAGTGCTGGCTTCCAGAAGAAATGCAGGACTGACTGTCCCTTCAAATCTCTTCTTTCTGAAAGCACCAGGATTCTACAAAAAAGAGTAGCCTTGAAATGTGGAGGTTTGAAAAGAATGATAATGCTGGGTTTAGCAACAAGACAGAAAATGATTCTGCATATAATTATATAATAGGAGGAGAGAACAGATCACATTAATAAGTTTCAAAACACCTGATCATATTGTAGAGGAATATCATTTATCTAGCACTGAATAAATTAGAGATCCAAAGCAAAGACCAGGTTGTGTGTGTGTGTGTGTGTGTGTGTGTGTGTGTGTGTGTGTGTGTGTGGTGTGTTTATTCTTTGGGGGAAAAAAGCTCATCTATAAGCCAACGTCTATTTTAGATTCAGAACTATTAACAGTCATTCATCAAACATTTATCCAATATACTTTGGATTTTACTTGGTACCTGTGAGTTTAGTGATCTAAGATAAATTTATAGACTCCAAGGGGTTCACACTCTTATGTGTGCCAGAGATAACAAGATCACATATTCAATTTCATATTAAAAATGAAACTTCTGAAAAAGTTCTTATTGTCATCTGGTACTATTCTCACTAGCTAGCTGATATCTCAAATTCTATGCTCTTAAGAGGCAGTTACCTGTGGGATTATATTAATTTTACAATAAAGAAAATAATGTAAAGAAAAGTTAATTGAATTGGCCAAAATGTTGTGTCTAATAAGTGGCACAGTTAAAACTTTGAAACCAGATTCCCTGTGCTTAGGGAAACCTAAGTGCATTGAGAAATATTTCTTGCTGATTGTTAGGGTATTTCTTTGGCTGTTGTCTCTGTCTGGCAGCAGTGTTGTGTGATGGAGCCATTTTGTACTGGCCTAGGAAGGCCATTGTTGGTATCTCTTCTCACTCTATTCTCAGGGATGTTGTCTTCTTAGATTGAAATGGACTAAGATAGATGTATTTATTTATTTACCAAGTATATATTGTACTAATTGCTATTATTTATTTATTTGAGAGAGGGAGAGAGAGAGAGACAGAGAGAGGGAGGGAGAGAACGGGTGTGCCAGAGCCTCCAGCTGCTGCAGACGAACTCCAGACACACGTACCACCTTCTACATCTGGCTTACATGGGTCCTAGAGCAAGTGAGTGTCTCAACTGCTAAACCATCTCTCCAGCCCTAATTACTGTTTCATTCCTGTGACCAAATCATAGACCACTGCAATTTAGAAGGGAAGAGCTTATTTCAGCTTGTAATTCCAGAGAGTATAGTCTACCATGGTGTGGGAGGTGTGGTGGCACAATCAGGAGGCCATTTGGTTACATTACAAACAGTTAGGGAGGAGAAACCAAATAGGAAGTGGGCCAGGTTCTAAAACCTTAATAACCCACTTCTTCCAGCTCTATCTCCTAAAGGTCCTACAACCTTCCCAAAAGGCATGCCCAGCTGGTGACCGAGTGTTCAAATACTTGATTCTGTGGGGGACATTTCACACTCAAACCATAGCATTTTTCATTGAGCCAACTTGGCAACACTTTATTGGCGGTTTATGATGCAGATAGTTATAATTATTAGACACATGGTGTTTTTGAAAAAAAAAATCAAGAAAGGCATATAAATCAGACATGATCAAAAGTGTTAAGAAGACTGAAGTTGATCCTCAAAGGATAAATGGGAAGGGTGATCATTACATGACCGGATAAATAAACTTGTAGTACAAAATAAAGAGAAGGAATAATAAGTTGTGATTTTATTGACAGAGTTCTGGTCTTTACTGGAAGAGTCAGCCCAGGACAGTCTCCCTTTGTTAGACTTGTATAAAACTGTCATGTTGATTCACTTGTAGTCTTTAGAGGAACCTAATATTAACAAAATTTTCACAGGGACCCTCAGTACAATGGAAAATAGTCATTGCTCATTGCAGGAAGTGACTGGGACATTTTTCTAACAGCTGGAGGTATTTCTCAGTGAAGTGGGTTTCCTTGCGAGCTAACTTTTGTATGACAACTGTTCAAGTAGAGAGCAATGAAACCATATTTTCAGACATGGGTTAGAAGTGTAGACTCTTTTTTGTAATTTTTTAATGAGAGAGAGAGAGAGAGAGAGAGAGAGAGAGAGAGAGAGAGAGAGAGAGAGAGAGAGGGAGAGAGAGAGAGGACACACCCACCAGGGCCTCCAGCCCTATAACCACTACAGTTGAACTCTGGACACGTGTGCCATCTTGTGCACATGTGTGACCTTGAGTGCTCACATCACCTTGTTTGTTTGGTTTACATGTGATTCTCGAGACTATCAAGGTCCTTAGGCTTTTCAGGCAAGCACCTTAAGTGCTAAGCCATCTCTCTAGTCCAGAAATGTGTATCTTTTTTTTTTTTTTTTTTGAGGTAGGGATTCACTGTAGCTTAAGCTGACCTGGAATTCACTATGTAGTCTCTGGGTGGTCTCGAACTCATGGTGATCCTCCTACTCTGCCTCCCAAGTGTTGGGATTAAAGGTGTGTACCATCATGCCCAGCCAGAAGTATGGACTCTTGACTGAAGGCTGCTATCTATCCATTATGCACACAGGGAATTAAGTTCCCTTCAGTCTCATTTTGATCCTTTTTGCAAAAATTGGGTTTGAAATAACTGCTGCCTCTTTATAATATTTTTCTAGGATTGAATAATTTTTTTTTAAATTTTTATTAACATTTTCCATGATTATAAAATATATCCCATGGTAATTCCCTCCCTCCCCACCCCACACTTTCCCGTTTGAAATTCCATTCTCAATCATATTACCTCCCCATTACAAACATTGTAATTACATATATACAATATCAACCTATTAAGTATCCTCCTCCCTTCCTTTCTCCACCCTTTATGTCTCCTTTTCAACTTACTGGCCTCTGCTACTAAGTATTTTCATTCTCACGCAGAAGCCCAGTCATCTGTAGCTAGGATAGGATTGAATAATTTTATGTGTTTTTTTATTACTGAATGTTTGAGGATTTTATTTATATTAGCGTATGTTAATTACACAAACAAGAAGCTTCACTATGATATTTTTTTCTTTCTTTCTTTTTTGTTTCGCTTATGTGTTTGTGATGTGGGATGTGTGGTGCATTCACATGCATGTGCCCTTCAGTGCTCCATGTGTTCACCTGTGGTGGTGGGCACTTGCCTGTGGCGGCCGGAATGTAGCATCAGGCGTCCCCCTCCACTTAATGATCTTCTGCCCATCCTCAACTTGAGCAGGAGTCTCTTTAAAAATTATTTATTGGGGCTGGAGAGATTGCTTAGTGGTTAAGGCACTTGTCTGCAAAGCCAAAGGGCCTTGGTTCAATTCCCCAAGACCCATGTAAGCCAGATGCACAAGGTGGCACATGCATCTGGAGTTCATTTGTAGTGGCTGGAAGCCCTGGTGCACCTATTCTTCTCTCTCTCAAATAAATAAAACCAAAAAATTAAAAATATTTATTTATTAATCATATATATATATATATATATATATATATATATAGAGAGAGAGAGAGAGAGAGAGAGAGAGAGAGAGAAAGAGAGAGAGAGAGAGAGAGAGAGAGAGAGAGAGAGAGAGAGAGATCATACCAGGGCCTCCTGCCACTGCAAACAAACAAACAAACAAACAACCTCTAGAGGCATGTACCACTTGTACTGGGGAACTGAACTTGACTTGTTAGGCTTTGCAAGCACATGCCTTTAAACGCTGACCCATCACTCAGCCCTTGATCTCTTAGTGACACCAGAACTTGCCATTCTGTAAGAACTTAGGAGTTTTCCTGGTTTCTGTTCTCCTTTGCCAGACTGAGGTTACTGGCATGCATGGTCACACCCAGTTGTTCATATGGGATCTGGAGATTTGAACTCCAAAGTTTTCAGGCATTTGCAAGCCCTCACACTTCAGCTGAAAAATTCATTTAACTGCTGAGCCATCTTGTCAGCTCCATTATGACATTTCCATACATGCATATCAGTATACTTTGATCATATTCAATACCTTTATTACTCTTTCTTATCTTCACCCAAATCACCCTTTTCCTTCTTCCAAATCTATAGTAATACTCCTGTTAGCTTCATGTATGTTCACTGCTCCAGCTTCACATACAGTGAAAACATTCAATACCTGTCTTTGTGGGGATGATATTTTACTCATTATCAGTCATATTTCTAGTTCCATCCATCCATCCATCCACCCATCCATCTTAAAAATGACATAATTAGGTTGATTTTATAATTTATAATTCATTGTGCACAACAGCCTTCTTTATCCATTCTTCCATTGATGGGCACCTAGATTGATTTCAAAGTCTGTTTATTGCTAATAGTATGATGAACATGGGTTAGCTGAGTGATTCTTTTGGGTATGCAATCAAGAGTGGTGTCACTAGACCACATGGAACTATTAAATATATTAAGCATGTAAATTCTTCTTTTGGAGTATATTTTTATCCCATGCGAAAGAATAAATCAGTAGATTCTTAACTTAGCATTGACAGAATTCATTGGTGAGTTTCTATAAGGAAACAAATGTACTTAGTATTCTATGCATTTCCTCTCAAGCATAATAGTGTTTCTAGATAAGCAGTATTTATCAAGTGACACCTGTTTGTAGAAAAGTAAAATGAGCTCTGGACTATGACATGATGTCAATCCTAGATAGTGCCACATTTATTTTTGGTAATAAATTCTATGAAATTCTTATGATAACATGTGATGAATATATAAGGGCTTGTTTATTATCTCAGTGCTTGACTATATTAGCTTCATTTTAAAACCAAAATACTAACATATGCTTGTAATATAATAACTATATGTGTATACAGCCATGCTGGTATCATCATTAGCCTCCTCCCTGTGCTACCTCTTCTGAAGGGATCCACCTTGTTGGGGAATGTGGGTTTTGCATTGTGGGGTTAGCCATCACTTAAGCAAATCATTGTCTAAACTACTCAGCAGCAAACAACCTGATGTGATGCTCAAACAAATGCAATAGTGGCTCACAGCCATGGTGGGAAACCAACTGCTCTTGATTTGGCTAACAGATCCGCCCAATGGAACAGAACCCATAGCTGTATCTGGGAAACAAGACAGAACCATATTTTAATAGAGACCAATTTAGGAATATACTTGAGAATATAGTAAGTCTAGGAGAGTTGTAATTAGTGAATACTATTATTTTTCTCATTAGTAGTATTTAGTGGGATTTATGTATTTTGAGGAAAATTATGAGTGAGGAATTGAATAAAGAGATGTAGGTTTGGAACTGCTTCAATACATTGAATACTGCCAAGGTCTACTCAGTCACCAGTTGTTGTATGTGGTGGGGTCCCAAGAGGCTTCACACTAGACTGACAGCTATGTTGGGGTGGGTATGCAAATAGGCAATAGGCAGAAAACATGTTGGGCACAACATAATCATTTCAAGAGTCTGGCAGTGAAGGAAATTAGACTGAATACAAGCTGGGGATACAGGATCAAGGACTTGTTCCTAAAGGGTAAGGACAAGATACAGAAGATAAGTTAATCTTGGGGGTCCAAGAGTGCAGGTTCTTGTTAATCATAATTCCCCATCTTTGGCTTCTTCACCTGGGCTAGGTTATACCATTTATAGAGTCTGGTCTATGCTGAATATATGGCATATTACATTTTGTAAACAAGACAGGGAAGACCCCTTTATTTATTCTGTGCTTTATTTATCCATGCCAGTGTACCTCTTGCTTGCCACTTAGTGTTGTGAATTTGGGCACGGCATGCATACTACCATGCTATACCTTCACGGGGGTTCTATTTCCACCTTTCTCACACCTGCGCTGAGTTCTGATAGAGGATGCAGAAGTTGTTGAGTCGGAATTTGGGAAAGGAAGGACTGGTTCTGGGGAGCTTAAGAGTTGGTGGCAGTTGGGAAAATGTATGAGATAACGCTGATGTTCATTGCCTCAAGAACTCAAATTACACATTTGAAGACAAAGGTGTTAAGACCTGAGAGAGGGTGATGTAAACCCGAAGTCTTGGGCCTTGTGCAGCTGTGCAGGTCATGCCCCTGTGCCATCAGCCCTGGCTGTGCCTCACCCATGCTTGCTGGACTCTCAGTACAGGACGGACAAATGGATTTTGTTTAGTGGCTAACAAAGAATTTTAATTTGTGAAAGTACACGCCATAATTATAAACTTGACTGTAGAGAGAGCAGGGGAGGGTTTGTTATGCAGAAGAGTTTAGAGAACCGGAGAGAGCCTCGTACACACTGGGACTATTTTCGCACGGAGGAATGAGTGTTGGCAGCAAGGAAGTCTTGACCTCTGGGACGGTTTCCACTTCATGTATTGATTCTATATGACTGTGAGTAAAGCTCATGTTGCTGTACACTGGCTCTGGCTCAGAATTAAAATACTTGTTTAAATCTATTCTCATTCACTACTTTTCTTCACCCAATTCTTCTTGAAGAATCATAAGCAGTTCTGACTTTGAGGGACAAAACTTGGAGTGGACTGAATGGAGGATGGCTATTCATTAGTCAAGACTTGGAACCCATAGAAAACAAAGAAAAATCACCTGCTGAATTTGGCTTATACGAACATGTGCAGTCAAAACAAAATGTGATAAATTATGTGTCAGCATAAAATAAGCACATCATGGATGTTCACAGTCTATGGAATTCTAATATTGACATTTTGATGTGTTGAGTGAAAGTTAATGTGCTGCATTCTGCTTTTAATTTTGAGATCAGACATGAAAAATATAGAATTTAGAGTTTGATGACTCAGTTATAACCCTGTTAATACACTACTCTAGGTTTCTGGTTAAGACATTATTTTACATTTGATCAGTATTGTCTCCTATAATGAGAGTAATAACACTAGTCTCATCTAACAGGGATTTAAACAAACCTATTTATATATATATATATATACACATGTATATACACACACAATTTCAAAGACACTGAATTTCATTAGAGAACAAAACACATATTTTGATTTATGTAGGATCATGAGAAACATGAATTTATTTTTTTAAGAGAGTAGGGGAGATGAAAAAGAAGCCAATTTTGTTTCAGGCCCATTATTAACTAGAGATAAACACTGGGCAACACCAAATTAGAAAGAGACTTCCTAACAGAATTGGAGTGCCTAGTAAAATGAATTTACTTGAAGGAAATTACTATGTGACCAAGCAGAAGGCCTGCAGATATTCTACCCATCCCTGATTGCAGGTTTTAAGTCTGAGGTTTCAGGGAACACTGAGCCCCAAAGAGCCTCTCCCTTGCAACTCCTGACTCTTGTGCTTCCCAACACACTGTGTAGCCATTCCCATGGAGATTTATTCAGATACAGACTTGGTTTGGCTGTGGAACTGAGCCAAGTTAAGGCCAGAGACCATAGCCCTGGTTCTGACAATTTATAGCTAAGGTGAAATGATTCCTCCTGCTGGCCTGAGGAGATATCTCAGTGGGTAAAGCTCTTACCCTAAAAGCATGAGTACAGATCACATAAGGCAGAGAATTTCCCACAAGCTTGTAGACGAACTAGACAGGCAAATAGAGCAGTGATGAATGAGAGATTCTCCCTCAAATAAGATGCCAAGTAAAGCCTCACCCCTGAAAGTTGTCCTCTGACTTCCGTGCATGTATCTGCATTTAAACACATGAACACGTACATACACAACACACACAGACACACACAGAGAGACACAGACACAGACACACACACACACACACACACACACACACACACACATACACACACCAGTCCTGGAGTATCGTTCACGGATAATGTTTGTTCCAATGGAGGAGACATTGACAGATCTCATTTTGTTTCACTCTTTCAAGTATTTCTTCCATAGATGGACATTTTTTTTTAATTAATGGAAGAGAGAAGATCATATTCCCTATTTTCCGCTGAGATTTAACCTTTACATCTAATGGTTTCTTTCAATTCTGTGGCTTTGTTCATGACCATGAATATTGTGTGTCACCAATCTTGTTTTAAATCATCAATGACTATCAGTTTTGTAACTCTTCTGTAGTATTAGTATTATTTGGTATCTGATTTCATTGTTTTTTTAAAAAAATAATTTCCCCATTTTTTTAAAACTAAGTTTCAGTTTTGTGATAGCTCACGTCTGAAATAACAAATGTACATTAATACACATATAAGAATATTTATGTCATATCTTGTAGAATGGGTTTGGAAGAGGAAGAAATACACCTAGAAAAATTTAGGAATGAGGTGATGAGGTTTTGTATTGACCATTATTCCCACTGAATTAGAAAAGTTATGCTGATGGGTCCCTCACCCAGCCTGGAGAGTCTTTGAATTCTGGACATGATGAGAGAAGAAGATAAAGGGAAGTATAAGGAAAAAACCACTTATTACAAATGTATCCTTAAATGCCTACACTTGTAGAGACAGAAGTGCCACTGCTTGTTAAAATATATAAAAAGGGGTTATGGTGTGGCAGGAAGACTGGGTTACTTTCTCATATCTCAGAAATCATAACTGGACCCAATGGCTAAGATCTCAGGAAAGAATGACTTCCAAATATGGAACATTTCTCCAGTAAACTTTATCCCTGAGAGTGTAACTGGTATTCTGTAGGAATACTTGTGCTATAAGCTGCAGTGTCATAGATAAGGCAGAGATGAACAGCATAAGAAATTCCAAGTCAGGTGGTACCCTGATGTCCGTTCTGGGCTTGTCCCTCTGTGAACCATCCATCAAGAAGACTCAGAAAAACTGAAAGTGGAGCTTGACCAGCAGCAAATAGTGCTGTATTGACAGGGCCAAAAAAGTGAAGGGGTATCCTCTCCCTCTCACTGGGCGTCTTCTGTACCGGTTGCAGTAACAAGCTGTACCAATTCTGGGGAGTCAGCTTTTCATATACTGCACCGTGCCTGAGAAAGACAGGACAATCAACAAGGCTGGGGTGAAATCTCAGTGCTTCTTTTTTCAAATAAAAAATCTTCTGGCTATTATGTAATATAGAAATAAAGTTGTCATTCAATTTAGAAGCTAAGAAATTAGTGGCAAAGTGATGTTATAATAGTTTGTTGATACTTATCCACCTCCTTCCCTCCCTCCTTTGCTCCCTCCCTTCCTTCCTTTCACCCTCTGTTTTCTCTTTCTTCTTTCTTACTTCTCTCTCTCTCACTCTGGTCTTTTCTTCATTCTTTCTTTTTCCTACCTCCTCCCTTATTTTATTTCTCTTTCACTCTTCCATCCAGCCCTCTCTCTTTCTTTCTTCTTTCCTTCCCTTGTCTATTGTATAATTATGACCTATCCATATAAATGGGCCCAGACTTAGGTAAATTCATAATCTTGTATGAATTATATAAAACTGAAAACAGAATAAAATACTTTTCATAGGATTATGTTATGGCCTATGAAACACAGAGGGTTATTTAGTTATGAAGGAGTTTATAAAGCATTCCAAAAGAGGGTGGTACTTGAGTTGAGGCTTGAAGCATGGCTAGGAATTGGATGGTCAGGTGGAAGGGTAGGACACTAAGTAATCTTAGGGTTTTATGACCATCACAGGAACATCTGTAACACCACTCATATTCCAATGCTTTACTTATTCTAACGAGCATCCAGAGATACCATCTACCTTTACCTGATCTGGGAGAAGAAGCAGCTGGCTGGGAGCCACAGTCATCAGCTGTGTCTCCGGGCTTATGATTTAATCACACCTTCTTCCTCGAAACATTAGTTCGACAAAACCTGCCTTATTCATTCCACCAGCTATGAGGATGAATGAGGCATCACGTGTAACAACACATTACGAATGATAATTTAGATGCACTGTTTAAAGGGAAGTTTTTCATTATTTAGTCAGAGTTTAGAAGATATTTGGATTTGGGACAGAAAAATCCAATAAGTGCAAAGGGGACATTTTGGAAATCTTTAGAAGATAGTTCACATGAATATTGAGAATTTACTATTTAATGAAACTTTAACATTTACTAAAATCATATTGTGAGATGGGACTTAAGGAAGATATCAAAGTAGCCATCATCCTAAAAATAAAATATGTTCTTGCTATGGGCTGAAACTTGGATTTTTCTGGAAGTTCCCCAAAATATCACATGACAATTTTCCATGTAAGAAAATTAAACCTGCTGTCAAGATATATGCTATAGAAATGAAATAGTCATTAGATAATTGCTAACTCTGAAAAGATGTATGTGTAATGCTATATCTCTAAAACATGCTTGATGCTGTATGTATATTAACATATTACTACACAGAGAGGCTCAGTCAGGGTGTACAAAGGCCATCAAGAAGGCAATCTACTTTTTGGAATGTTTTACTTTTCCATCACGAAGCAGTTTTAATTAGACTATATATATGTACCATAGGACAGGACCCTTTAATCCACAAAGTTATCACATTTGTGGTGGTTTGATTCAGGTGTCCCCCATAAACTTAGGTGTTCTGAATGCTAGGTTCCCAGCTGATGGATATTTGGGAATTAATGCCTCCTGGAGGGAGTGTATTGTTGGGGGCGGGCTTATGGGCTTTATAGCCAGTTTCCCCATGCCAGTGTTTGGCACACCCTCCTGTTGCTGTAGTCCACCTTATGTTGGCCAGGGGGTGATGTCCACCCTCTGCTCATGCCATCGTTTTTCCCTGCCATCGTGGAGCTTCCCCTCGAGCCTGTAAGCCAAAATAAATCTCTTTTTCCCAGAAGCAGCTCTTGGTTGGGTGATTTCTACCAGCAATGCGAACCGGACTGCAACAACATTAAATTTTGGCAAAATTTGCATTTCGGTACAAATAAATATGGGTATCTGAAAAACCATACAGATGAGAATTTAAAGCATGGTGTGAGAAAGATGGAACGAGGGAATATCAGTCATTGAATACAACCCTCACCTCAAGCACTGAATAAGCTTGGGGCATAAACAATGGTGATGCATAAATACTTAGATCTCATTTTGGAAAGAAAATAAATTCTTCAGAGAATTTAAGCAAATGTCTACACAACTTGCTTATTATTATTCTTTTTATTTTAACTTATAGTTTATGTTAAAGTGGCATAATTGAAAATGAAATTAAAAGTTTGATATAATCCTCTATTTTATTGGAGAAGTAATTGACCAAGGGAAAATTATGTGCAGGGGTGCATTTCAATCTGATTGTTTCGAGTGGAGGTTATTTTGCCTTTAAGGTCTAGAATTCATATATCTGTATAGAAATGTATTAGAAATAATACACGCTGGAAAGAAGAGAGACCTTTGAAATAATTTGGTGGCATTCTTTTCTGGAAGTGTTTTTGGCAGAGATATTGAAGAGCAGTGTCTCATGTAGGAAATACGTGATGTAGAAAGTACAGTTTTGAATTTCACGGTTGACAGTAAAGGAAAGAAGCTGAGGAAAAAGAAAATTTTGCTTGGGATTTATTTTCTTAATGTTTATTGTTTAAGATGAATCAGCAGAGTGATCAGATAAGAACTGTGACTGATCCTGGAAGAAAAGCAAGATTTTTCAACAGAAGGGGAAAAAAGTCTTATGTTTGTTACCTGAAAGTGAAATTGATAGCTTTGTGAAAATCCTGTTGGAGACATTCGATAATGGATTATGTCACCGTTCATCCCTTTATCATCTGAATTCAAGTATTTCACAGAAGGATTGATATTCCTGAGTTTATGTTGCCTTCTAACTTGAGTTTCAAAGTTACTAAATAGAAACAATTGAAAAGTTTGGAGTTTGCCTGCTTCTGAAAGTAATTACTTAAATTAAGTCTAGGCAAGCAAAACAAGTAAAAACAAATGAGAGGCAAAACTCACGTCTTATTTTACTTTCTTTTCGCCTTTAATGCTATGTGTTTGGTGATATAAAGTTAGTCCATAGTGTATAGAGTGAGAAGAAAGGACGTGTTTGGATTGGACACCTTCAGGTACACTTTTTTATAGATGTATAAATTCAAGTCTCTAGACTTTAGCACAATTCATATTTTGGACTGGATGTTTCTCTGAGTTTTCATCTGTAAATAGACATGTTCTGTGAGACATAAAAGTGATAAGAACAGGGCTGGAGAGATGGTTTAGCAGTTAAGGCATTTGCCTGCAAAGTCAAAGGACCCCAGTTCGATTCCCCAGGACCCACGTAAACCAGATACAGAAGGAGTCACATATATCTAGATTTTATTTGCAGTGGCTGGAGGTGCTGGCATGCCCATTCTCTTTCTCTTTCACTCTCTTTCTTTCTCTGTACCTCTTTCTCTTCTCAAATAAGTAAATAAATAAAATATATTTTAAAAGAGTGACAAGAACAATATTGATACCAGCAGAAAGGATACTCTTCCATAAGGTAGGAAGGTCAGTGTAATAGAATTATTACAGGGGAAGCGAGTACATTCTATCAAATTACAATGAACATTTTTGCAGAAGACTGAGAACTTCTGGTAAAATGAGTAATTTGGGTAACTGTGATGGAATGGAGTAAAACACATTTTATGCTGGCTTATCTCATGGGAATCTTATAAGCTGAGGGTCATATTTGCCTTTGACATCATAAAATTGTCCATTGTCATTGAACTTTTGAAATAAAAGTGCAAAGAACACTAGTGAGAGGACAATGAAGCATGGTTTATTAAAATCCAAGTTCATACAAAATCTGCTAAACCCTCCTTTGCAGAAAAAAGACAGTCTCTAATCACAGTGAGAATTTTTTTGCTCCCTCATCCAACTCTAGAGATATTTGAAAGGCTCTTCAGTGACACTTGCATATGAGGCTGCAGAAAACAAGGGACAAAAGTGAGGATGCTGTGGTTCCCAGGGCCCCAGTTTGCCTAGCACACGGAGGAAAGGGTGAAATGTACGAGGCATATGCAGATAGTGTACTGTCTGCACACTTGATAGACTTGAGTTTTCAGATATGGATCTTTTCCTTGGAATCCCAGAAAAGCTGTACAAGAAGGAATTGTGGAAGCATAGAGTGTGTGGGAGAAACTGGCAAGAAATTGCAGAGACTCAAGAAAGGAGGCAGGGACATTTCGACCCCTATGCCTGGAGGTCGACAATTTAGGAAAGAGCAGAGATGGAGGGGGCAAAATATCTAACATTCTCTAAAGTCATTGCTATATGAGACACATATCAAATGGTGTTTTAAAATGAGTTCTATGCTTGGGAAAATGATTTGATTGAGAAAACTATTTAGCAAAGTCAATTAAAATGATGTTCTTTAAATAAAGCGAGTCTTCAAAGTAATGAGCTCACTTTAAGCAAACTATTATTGGTTGTCAACAGTGACTGACTGGTGTGTAATAGTTGTTTAAATATTTGAGGGTTAAGTCAGGGATTGGATTGTATGCTCTGGCAATTACTGACTGTATATGTGTATATATATATATATATATATATATATATATATATATATATATATATATATATATATACATACATACATACATACATATATATAAATGAGTCATTTATTTTCAATAGAAATGATTCTTTGTATCTAACATATCTGTGTGTACTTGCTTATGAACTACTCTTTCCCTGCGGTGTTTTGGGTGGTCATGAAATTTGGACCTATGCTATATTGGCTGAACTTTATGTACTACCTCAACACAATGCATATTTCAATTCTTGGATTCACTGTAATGTTTCTTTACCTGACTTCCTTGTACCAGATGCTCAGGCCTTCACATACACATGCCTATATCTCAGAATATTTCAGAACTGTGCTTTTCAGATGAAAGACTCCTGCATGGTAATGGAGAGGAAGTGTGAGATGATACTTACCCAGGTTATGGCAAATTTCCAAGGCAAACAGATGCATCATGAGAACTTAAAGGTGTTTGTGAAAAAATTTTCACCTGAGTTAATGAGGAACTAGAGTCAGACTGGTGGTAAGCAGGAGTAAAACTTCAGGAAAGGATAAGCTAGTAGGATACTATATATTGTCATATAATTGGCATTTTTAAGAAATATTTCACCTTATTTATGAGAGAGAAAGCTAGCAAGAGAGAGAGAAAGAGAGAGAGAGAGAGAGAGAGAGAGAGAGAGAGAGAGAGAGAGAGAGGAAGAGAATGGGTACACCAGGGATTCCAGCCACTGCAAACAAACTCCAGATGCATACTCTAACATGTAACATGTGCATCTGGCTTATAAGGGCAGACAAGTGCCTTAACTGCTAAGCCATCTCTAGCCCATAATCGACATTTGATGGAAATGCAAATAAGTTTGCATGCATATGATGGGGTTCAGCCAAATGATTAAATTCAATTCACTTAAACCAGAAATACTTTTGAAGAGGCCTCATCTTAGTCACTAAAGATGTGATCAAAAAGGGTCTAGACAAACCCCCTGCTTTCAGTGTGTTTGTCTTTTAGTAGAAAGGGAGTAGGTGAAAATGAGGATTAACCTAAACATGTTATTGCAGTGGAGGGGATGCGACAGCTTAATGGACAAGAGTAGAGACTGACATATAAGAGGAATTGTTGAGAGAGGTATTTTGAAGTTGTGACATTTCAACTGATAATAAAAGAATGAATGGAAGTAGCGAAGAAAGATGAGAAGGTTCAGTCAGTATGAAGTCAAAGACAAAAATGGGGTCCATTGCATTTTGCATAACCAGCTGGGGCCAACTTTTTAGTAAGAAAAAGTGTGTGGTGTTTTAGTTGTGTCCTCTTGAGATTGATGTAAATGTGGAAATGGGGTGTAAAAGCCCAGACCATCTTGCTGGTTGGTTTTCTGAAGCAAAAGATATGCTATTGTTTGAGTTGTGACTATAGTTTTCTTTCCTCATTTGGCTATTCAGGTCTATATCATTTAAATATTACAGCTACAAAACTCTGTTTGATTTTAGCAACAATCATATCTTTACCAACAGTAACAAATATGTCACATTTCCACCCTCTGAAGGGGTAACTACACAAAACCTCTGAGGTCCCTGGAGTTGAGAGAATTCACAAAATGGGTAACTCCAGGGAAGACTGTGCTATAGTCAGCCAGCCATGGAGGAGTCAGGATACAGGATAATATTTGTCCAACCTGTGGTGACACAGACTGTCTTCTAATGGTAAGAGGCTTTGAACGTTGGGTGATTTTGAAAATCAGATTTGAGCACTGATGTGTTCTGGGTAATCCTGGAGTTAGTATTACAAGAGGATTATTTCTTTTAAATGTTTTATTTATTTATTTGAGTAGAGAGAGTGAGAGAGCCAAGGCCTCTAGCTCCTCAAACAACCCCCAGATGCATGTGTTACTTTGTGCATCTGTCTTTTCGTGGGTACTGGGTTGATAGGCATTTGTAAGCAAGTGCCTTAATGGCTCAGCCATCTCTCTAGTCTCTAGAAGGGGATTCAAATAATTACAGATCTAAATATCTGTTTCCTTTTGTTTGTAGCTATTGAAAGCATTCTAAAACATGTGATATGTATCTACAAGGAAATTTATATATCTAGGATAGGATTTTACCAGTTAATATTTCTTCAGAATCTGACCTGTTCTGTGATTCTCTTAGTCAAAGGAAATTGCGAGAATTTCAACTTGGGTGAAATGAGAAAATAGTGAAAATGCTAATGAGATGGGGATCATAAAGTGCGTGTGTGTGTGTATGTGTGTGTGTGTGTGTGTGTGCACATACACAGAATGAATCTATTAGAGGGTTAGAAAACTTGAGTATTTGACTTCCCATATCAATCACATCATGGAGAAAAGAGAAGACTTATATTATGAAATTGCTTTCTGGAGTCAGGAATAATTTATGATTCAAGGCTCCTTTGTAATAAAACACACAATGCTTTTCAGAGATGACAAATTGCATACTGTGGATGTCTTAATTGTCAAAGCAATTAGTTGTTCATTCAGTCATCTACCAAATGTTAATATCCATGTTACATCTCTATGCTGTGATTCGTGCTGGCATAGTTAAAACACGTAGCCCTTCTAAGAATACAAAAGCTTCAGTAGGTCACAGGTAGTAACTGATAAACTCAGTTTATCAGCAGGGGTGCTTGCTGGTGCCACCAAGAAGAAGGGAAGGGGAATCTGTGCCAGTCAGGGCATGGCAACTGAAGGCTGGATAAGAAAGAACTGCTTACAAAGGAAAATGGCATGTAAGCAAAACTATAAGAGATCAGGCGGAATTACACAAGAGGATAAACAGAATTCACAGCAGATATATTTAAGGAAGTGAAACCAATAAGATGGAGGTTTATTATTAGGCTATAAGCTACACTTGAAAATTTAATTAATGATCATACTCATAGATTTCTCAGGTCTCTTGTGTAAGCTGCAATGTTAAACACTGTAGCCAACAGCTAGACATGGCTGTTGACTACATGAAATGTTCAAAAGGAAGTATACAATATACAATAGCTATCAAATTTTATATTAGATAAATTTAAATATTGATTACAAATCAAATTGTTAATATTTTGAGTTTCAGTTGAAAAAATTCGTATAATGCAAATTAACCCATTAAAAAGATCTTAACACATGACCAATGGAACATTTTAATTTATTTTTATTTTCATGGCAAATTTCTGCCATACAGAGTGTTTTTAGAGTCTCAGTCAAAGCAAACAGGATATCAGAGGAAACCAGGGTAGGGAAGGGAAACAAAAGGAAGGGAATAGAAAGGGAAAGGTAGAGAGGGGAATAAGAGAAGGAAGCCTTTTATTTATCTGTGCTGTTACAATAGAATTCTGGAAACTGGGTAATTTATAATGAGGAAAAGTTTATTTTTCACTGTCCTTGAGGCTGAGAAGTTAAATATAAAGTGCTGGCAGCTGGTGATGACTTTATACTGCATGATATGGGGGGGGCATGGTATAGGGTAGAGAGGGTGAAAACATGAGACCTGGAGACATGAGAGAGGACAAAATTATTCCCACATTAATGTGCCCACTCTTGCAATGACATCATTGGTCTACTTATGAGGGTAGATGCCTTGTGACTCAAGTACTTCTTAAAGGTCGTATTTCCCAATACCATAACATGGCAATTACAATTTTAACAAGAGCTTTGGGGGTGAAAACCATTCAAACCATAGCAGTGGCATTGGCCAATGTTCCATCTGTTTATACATGAAGAGACTGATACCTAATTCACCAATGCATAAGAAATTATTTATTTAAGCTATAAACATGGAGGTTAACTTAGTAAGGAGTTAGAAGTGTTGGAGAGATGACTCAGTAGTTAAAAACACTTGCTTGCAAAGCCTGACAGCCTGGTTTAATTTCCCAGTTCTCACACAGAGCCAGGTGTATAAAGTGACACATAGGTCTGGAGTTTGTTTGTAGTGTCAGGAGGCCCTGTCATGCTCATTCTCTTTCTCTTTATCTCTTAAATAAATAGATAAATAAATAAACATTATAGTTAGAAGACTGCTTATATTTTTAACAGGAGATTGTATAGTTTTCAAGAATTTTGCATTTCACTTGTTAAACCACTGGTGATTTGAAAGCAATAATCTAGGAGTATTTAGGCTATGAAAACTAGAAATAAATGTAACCTCACTTTCCAGTCTCAGAAGAGACCATTTCACAGCATGCCACTTTAGATATATCTCTAGTCATTGGGAAAAATATTTTTAACAAGTTTTACAAGGATACACTACTTATTATAATGAGAAAGAAAGATAATCTACAGCAATGGAAAAGAGTGGTCAAAATTGTTCTTTGTTTATAAATCTTGAGTACATCATGCTTATATCTCTTATATCTAAATTCTACTTTGTGTATAATATTTTTGGTGTATCCTGTATAGTCTTCTGTAAGACATAATTTCCTTAATGTAATCAAAATGATGACACCTTTAAAAGCAAACCCATGTAGATAGCAGTAATAGACTGTCTAGAGTCACATTATGAGCGTTCTGGTACAGGTTTCATCAGCTATGAGCCAGTTCACACACATATTCTTTGATTCCTCCGAACCTTGGTAACTCAGAGTTAAAATGTTAAAATTAGGTTATCTCAGTATTGCAGAATGCATGACAATTTATATCGTTTAATCTTATACTTATTGATATTCATAACACTATGGCAATTATAATCTCAATTTTCTCACATCAAATGTATAGACACATTCCTAAGTGAGATGTTTTGTATATCTCTCTGACATGTATTTCATAAATAAGAGATATTACATGTAGTGGGATCAGGTAAATGACATGCTATATTTTAGTAACAAGTCAGTGTATTTTATTTTATCTATGTATTGTTTATGTGTATGTAGGTGATAGTGTGTATGCAGATGCACATGTGTTTGGGTGAGTGTGCATGGGGAGGCTAAAAGGCACCCTCAGATGTTGTTCTGTGCAGGTGTTGTCCATCCTTTTTGAGATGAGGTCTCTTATTTGTCTGGAGCTCACCTCGTAGACTAGACTGGCTAGACAGCAGGTCCAGTGTCCTTCTGTCTCTACCTCCCCAGTGCATGTCACCACACCCTGGTACTGGGTATTGAATGCAAGTCCTTAAGCTTACAAGACAAGAACTTTTTATCAACAGTGCCCTATCCCCAGCTCACAAATTAGTGCACTTTTAGGAGAGTAGCTTATTTTCTATGAAGATTTTATTAAGCTGGGATGAGGTATATTAACTTATAATGAAAATCTCCCCAGCACCCCCTGGAAAGAAGTATGATAGGATCAAATGTTAGCAGTAGTAAATTGAACAGTGCCTTGTGAAAAAGTGGAAAGGTTGAAATTACCCTAAATTTTAGCATGCCGTATGAGGTAAAAGGATAGAAAAATCTTCCTGGAGTTTCTTAGCACATCTTTAAACTCAACATTCTATGCTCTAGAATAGTGCTGGAGTGACAGAAAATGTTAAATTTTTTTTGGAAAATTATTTTTTTTTTCCAGTCACTGTCTAGAGTAACAATTTGTAGAAGTATACAAGTATATAGTATTATCCTAAAAGTATTTGCAGAAGTGAGGGGATGACATGTTAATGTGGAAACACCATGGGGCTCAGAAAAGTGAAGCCCATATGAATATATGTTATTGGAAACACTTATGGTAGTGTGAGGATCATCAGAAGATAAACCAAGAATCTTCAATTTTTATTTAGACATGGAATTGCTGACCTATAGTAATTGCTTTTACCCATCTTGTCTAAAATTTGAGTTTCTAGAACAGTAATTATTTCTGCTCAAATGCTATGACTGCCCGCATCAACTTGGGTAAATGTTGAGTCTGAAATCTCAGGAGAGACCAGTGTGACCCAAGAAGAGCAGCTCCAGTGTTACCATGCAGTGCTTAGAATTATGAAGCAGGCTTGAAATGGGGCGGAGATGTCTGTTTGATGTTAATATCATGTTCTGGCTAGGATGGTGAAGATGATAAAAAAAATCAATACATCTAGGTGATAGGAATGCCAGGAAAGAAAAGTTGTAAAACACTGGCAGTTTTTGTTAGATGAAGTGAAGGATGGATAATTTGAAAATGTCAATAACTGAAAGAAAAGTAACTCATGGGTCTCAACCTAGCTTTTATGTTATCAACTCTACTAGCTACCCTAAAGTACAAATAAGCCTTTGTTTGCTCATATTTACAGGTATTAACATAAAAAGTGTCACATGAAAACTATTAGAGTGACTAATCATCAGGGAAATATAGAGGAGAACCAGGATGAAGTATGAGCTCACACCTGTGGTGGTGATCAATAGAAAAACACGCAGTAACACATACTGATGAGGACATGGCGCAGAGGAAGTCTTGGCCACTGTTGGGAGGAACCTCAATTTATACAGCTGCTATGGAAGTAGTGTGGTACATCAACGAGTCAGAAGTAGGATTAGTATAAGATACAACGATCTGACTTCTGGCTACCTGTTTGGAAGAAACAAAACCAGAAGCTCAAAGAGGTATCTGCATGTGCACAATCACTGTAGCACTAGCCACAATAGCTAAGATAGAGAAGCACTCCAGTGTCCATTGACAGGCAAATGGGTGAAGCCTTCATAGTCTTTGCATACAATAAAATACAAGTTTCCAGTAAAGGAGGAAATCCTGCCATTTATCCCTGCACAAATGAACCTGGAGTACATTTTGCTCCAGGGAAAAAGCCTGAAGCAAATATTTTAAGATAATCCATTTGATTTACAGGTGGATGTGAAGACAGTCACACACAGAGCAGCAGGGGGTAGGAAATACGGTTACCAGGGGTGGAGGGAGGGGAAAATGAGGAGATGTTTGTCAAAGGATACAAACGTTAGGTCATGTAAACAAAAGAGTCCTCGTGGTCCAGTGTTGGCATGGTGACCACCGTAGATAATAGTACTATATTGTACAACTGAATTTTTCTGACAGGGCAGATCTTTATTGTTCTAATCACAAATCAAAACAAACAACAAATAATAAAGGGAGTAACTAAGGGGATATAGACTAAGTCATATGATTGCATACATATCCTGTTGAATACATTATACTTATGATTTTATTTCTCCACTATAATTCTATAAAGCTGAAAACTTTTCCCTAGTATTTTTTTGGTAAGAATCAAATGAATTAATGAATGAGAGTGTGATAAAAGAACTTTAAGGGAGAATACAATATTCACTATTCTTTTTTCATCTAAGTTAAAATGTTGGTAATTTGTGTGCATTAAAGAATCTTACTTGACAGCACCTAGGTTGTTGGACTAAGGAAATAAAACAAAAGTATTGATTTTAACTCATAATTGTATAAGAGAATGAAATACTTAAGACAGACATACCAATGTAAAGTACAACACTAGAATTGGGAATAAGGAATCTGGGAGGAAAGATGCCTCATGCATTTTGTGAATAAATATCTAGGAATGTTTCCCATAGAAGAATTGCTCAAGCTGTAGCTTGAAAGAATGACAGTACTTTGGCAAGTAAAAATTTGACTCATGTGAACGGATATGATGTTTCCAAGAAAAAAGTATTATCAAGTTCCAAGAAATCTTACAGTAGATTTTGTTGACCTGGACAAAAATCACTGTTGCTTTCATTAATATAGCACACCAAATCTTGATTCCCTTAACTCAGACCTTCCTTGTCTAAGCCTTCTTTTCATTAGCTCCACTGATTTCCTTGCAGGTTAGCCTAAGAACGACTTATCACATGCTCTTTTTTATTTGTATCTCACTTATAGTTCCAGAATTTCCCATAATTGTTTGGAGAGATGCTTGTGAATCTCTCAGTGTCCCCACATTGTATCTGGAAGAACAAGCTGTTCCGGGAGTGAAAATCCAAGTCAGGCTTGGTGACATTCCACAACATATATTATTTACTATGTAGGGTCCAGCTGTTTTCTTGTTATTCTAATGACTAGATGGGGCCAAACACTAGACATTAATATCTGAAAATGACATTGATCTTAGAGTTATGAGCTTTAAAAGAATGAAAATTGGTATGATAATGAGGCCATTGAGTCTGCATTGTGAGATCCACCCACTTTTGCTGGTATATAAAGGCCTCGGTGCATGAGATGGCATTCAGACTTCAGCATCCTCCTCCTGCTTCCTCTCCGAACTACTGATCCACACTCAAGACACCATGTGTTCTAACTACTATTCTGGCTATGGCTCTGGCTATGGCTGCGGATATGGCTCTGGCTATGGCTGCGGATATGGCTCTGGCTACGGCTGCGGCTATGGCTCTGGCTACGGCTGCGGCTATGGCTCTGGCTATGGCTGCGGATACGGCTCTGGCTATGGCTGCGGATATGGCTCTGGCTATGGCTGTGGATATGGCTCTGGCTATGGCTGTGGATATGGCTCTGGCTACGGCTGCGGATATGGCTCTGGCTATGGCTGCGGATATGGCTCTGGCTATGGCTCTGGCTATGGCTCTGGCTGTATTTGTCACAGAAGATGTTATTCTTGCTGCTAGAACATGGCCTCAGGGAATGTTTTCCTCTAAAATGACCATCTCAAGGCCATTTGTGTCCTGTAAATTATCATAAGAACTTGAGTTACTCCTCAATGTCACTGAACGGTAGAAGATCTCCTTTTGGTCACTGAAACAGCATCCTCTGTGCCTTGTTATCTTATGCTTCTACACTGTATTTCCAAATAAACATGATTCATTGGTCTTGAACTTTTTTGGATTCTTTGTTTGTTTTCAATACTGCTATGGTTTGGTAACGTGTCCCCAAAGGCTCATGTGTCAACGGGTTGGTCTCCAAGATGGCACAATTGAGATATGGTGGAGCCTTTGGGAGTTGCTAAGGGGAAGCTCTTAGGCCATTGGATGTATGTTCTTGAAAGTGATAATGGGACCTTACTTCCTTACTGTTGTCTCTTTGCCTCCTGGCTCACATTCTAAATAACATTGCTTCACCATATGCTCCTACTGTGATGTGCTGCCTAATTAGAGCCCCCAAAGAAAAGAGCTACTCAATCATGGACTAGAACCACCAAAACCATAGGATAAGATAAACGTTTCCTTTTTGTAAGTTCATTAGCATGACATGTCCTTAGTGTAGTACAATAGTGATTAATATCGATGTACTCTTGGCATATTTTATCCCGTATCTTAGGACCCGAGAGACTGGAAGGTGTTGAATTGGGCACTTCCCTGAAAATATAGAAAATGAATCTTGGGGGCTGGAGAGCTTGCTCAGTGGTTAAAGTTCTTGTCTGCAATGCCTAATGACTCAGATCTGATTTCCCAGTACCCATGTAAAGCCAGATGCACAAAGTGGTGCATGCATCTGGGGGTTGTTTGCAGTGGCTAAAGACCCTGAGGCACCCATTCTTTCTCACTCACATACTCTCTTTCTCCATGAAAGTAAATAAATAAAATATTGAACAACAAAATAAACAACAACAACGACAAAAACAGCAAACAGTACTATGTGAACAAGTTAAGCATCAAATAAGACAAAGGGTAGGCAAAGTGTGATTGAGAGGCAAGGAACATTTGACTCCAAGTAATTCTTTAAACATTTGTTAAAGGAAGGGATTTAGGGATAGGAGTGGTTGCACTCTGGTGATCCAGAACACACACACACACACACACACACACACACACACACACACACACACACAGAGCCATAGAGAAATTCTGGCTTTAGGAAAAATACCAGTGGCAAAATATGGGCTGGATGGGGAAAAACAGAGGGTCAGAGTTAAACATAGAAATGCCTCATAGTCTGGTTTACATTTGGGTATTAGCATAAATGATGAAAATAAGCAAATGAACAATAGAGCTTTGTGGTACAACTTTCTCATTGCTAGGAAGTAACACTGGACCTGAAGCAGTTGACAGAAGTAAAAGGTTCATCTTGGCTTATGTCCCAAGGGAAAGCATCATGATGACAGGAGAAAGGCATGGGACAAGCAGAGGCTGGACATTACTTTGCCACAGTAGGTGGAAAATAGCAGCAAGAAAGTGAGCCAAGCTCTGGCACGCAGATCTGTCTGTAACATCTATAATCTCACTTCCAGCAATGCACCTCCTCCAGCAAAGCTCCACCTCCCAAACTGCAACCAGCTGGGGAGAAAGAATTCAAAACCCATGCGTTTATGGGGGACATCTGATTCAAACCACCACAAACTTTGTGAATGAGTAACCTCAGAGATCTCAGGCAACACTGAAGAAAAGAAGATAGAAAACCCAGAGAAAATAATTATCTTTTGAAAGGTGTGCATTTCCTCTTAGCATTATAAGGAGTTAAGGGTGGTTTATACAGCTATAAAGCTGACTGATATTACCAAATATTAGTAAGGCTATTAAGGAAATGAGTATTCCAATATGCAACTATCTCCAGTTCTACCTCTCAGGAGTGCAATTCTTTCAAAGTTCAAGGGCGTCTACAAACATATGTGCAGGTGAGTCTCAGCTACAGTCCTGACAGTTTTTCAATTTTTCAAATGAATAGTGAGTTACTACAGCAGAATACAGAAACATAAGAAATTCCCCTTCTGCTTTCGTGACACTGCATTACCATTTCCACAGACCTAAAAGCTCAAATCTGTTCCAAAATCATGATACTTCAGATTAAAGTGGAGACAGAAATGGATATAAGGGATCAAGTTATTCTGTTCTTCTTTCAGAGTTATTCCTCCTAACCTAGAATTAATCCTAGGAATGGGTTGGCCTGCCTGGTTTTAGGTTATTCCTATGATAAAACACCTGGTGAGGAAGTCATTCTTGTTTCAAGAAGTGTCACATACTAGAAAGATCTCTTAGATTAGGGATTTATATGTCATAATTATCCATTCTTAAATTGACTTAGAATTGCTGTGATGGGAACCACAAGGAATTAGAAACAGTAAAGAAACCTATACAACAATATGGCTACTGCTTCTGATGGTTACAATGCCAGAAACTGTGACTAATATTTTGAAGGATGATTTCTAATACTCCAAGAGAATAGAATGGCGAGACAACACAATTTGATAATTCTAACATATTTTGGTGATGTGTTCTGTTATGTCATGGTCATGACATAAAATTTGGCAAGATTAAAATTGTGGTTCCCAGGTGAAACCACAGAGGAATTGGTGAGATGAACAAAAATGCTGCTTCCATGGTCAGCCTGACAACCTGCATCAGGGTGAAGGAGACAGGCACTGAAGATACTCAGTGTATACCAAAGCAGAAATCTAGAAGCTCCGGAAAACTTAACATTGAAGTAGATTTAAAATACACCCACCATGGCTCAGGGTATATTGAGGAAGAGGGGGCAGCAAGAGCATAAGAGCTACAGGTCAGGTGGGTGCATTCAGAGGCATTGCCCAGCACCCTCCCAATAACTGACTGTGGCTCTCATGATGAGTTACCCAATACCATCATGGAAAAGTCCAAAAATTCCACTGAGTAAGGCCCTCAGTGGAATGAAGGCAGAGAAACACATGATGTGTCCATATAATGTATATTCTTCTTCTTCTTTTTTTCTTTGGTTCTTTTGAGGTAGGGTTTCACTCTAGCCCAGGCTGACCTGGAATTAACTATGTAGTCTCAGGGTGGCCTCAAACTCATGGTGATCCTCCTACCTCTGCCTCCCAAGTGCTGGGGTTAAAGGTGTGCATCACCATGCCTGGCTACAATATATATTCTTTTTAAAATTTTTATTTATTTATTTGAGAGCAACAGACAGAGAGATAAAGAGACAGACAGACAGAGAGAGAGAGAGAGAGAGAGAGAGAGAGAGAGAGAGAGAGAGAGAGAGAATGGGTGTGCCAAGGCCTCCAGCCACTGCAAACCAACTCCAGATGCATGCGCCCCTTTGTGCATCTGGCTAACGTGGGTCTGGGGGAACCGAGCCTCGAACCAGGGTCCTTAGGATTCACAGGCAAGCATTTAACTGCTAAGCTATCACTCTAGCCCTACAATGTATATTCTTAATAAAGGGAAAATGTGATTGCATATGATTTGGTGCTTAGAAAATAAATATTTATTACTTTGAATGCAGTGTGAGTTCCTAAGCAGTAGTAAGTAAACTGTGAGTTACTCACAAAATGTATATAGATTGAGATTATTTTACATGGATGGTTTTAAAAAATGACATAACAGGGTCCATGTGATATATGACCCACCCATCCCTGTAAGTATATAAAGATCCTAGAAGATCAGATGCCATTCACATTTCAGAAAAATCTTCCATCCTTCAACTGAAATGTTACCTACCAATACCATGTGTTACAACTACTACAGAAACTCCTATGGAAGCTGTGGATATGGCTTTGGCTGTGGGTACAGTTCTGGCTATAGATAGGGCCATGGATATGGTTCAAAATGAACCTGTGGGTGTGGACACAGTCACACGTATGACTGTGAATACAGCTCTAGCTGCTATAGCTACCAACAGTGTTTCTACAGAAGACGCTATCCCTCTTCTGGTTGACCACCATGGCAGTTCTCCCCTTGCCATTCAAGCAGCATCCCAAGAACAAGTCTACTTGAAACCTCCCATCTATTTACTACAAATTCATGTAAGGGTGGATGTTTTCCTTGGATGGACACCCCGAATTGACATCAAAATTCCAGTTTGCACTTGAGGCAGACTAAATAGAGTGATCACCTCACCGACGTATTATTAACCTTTCAAATGAAAATTCCTATAGTTCTCTCTGCACTGTGGCTGTTTTCAGAAGCACAGAGGGGCTGTGTGTTCAATATATACTGAAATTAAACAAAGTAACAGTTTCTTAAGAAAGGAATCATTTTAGTAAGCCATCTGATCTCCTCTGTTATCAGTACCAACTCTATTTGCTTTGATATTTGGTCTCTAATGAATTTTTCTTAGTATAACTTAGGATAAGAACAAATTTTTATGGGCTGAATTATATTAGCACTTTTACATACTCCCTAATACCTTAAGTGTTAATTTATTGCTTTTATGCCTCCACACAAAACAAATATCACATCAAAAATTCTATGACTTCCCCAGTGAGAAATGGAATCTAGATATGAAATTAATGGATTATGGCAAAAGTGAATGTGTGATAATTTTGATCATTCTTTAACATTATAACAGGTCTAATTAAATGTATTAAATTGAAATTAATATTTTGAAATACAAAAAATAAGAGATTATAGAGTTAGTCAATAAGGGTACAAAAATTGCCCAAGGAAATGATAAAAGACTAGAATCTCTTATTTTCCTTGTTATTTTCTCTTGCTGTGTGATTTTGGCACTCATGTCAAAGTGCTTTCTGAATATGACCAATATCACACTAATGTTCCATATGTTTAAAAGGAGGAAGAAGAGATAATAAAATCCATGCAATCTTATTTAAGAACCTTTGTCTTTATATCTAGGGACTCTCTTCCATTTCTTATCCCGATGTTCACAGTACTGTTTTGATGAGTTTAGACATTTAGGGGTTAGAGTTAGTCAGCCAGCAAGTGTGTGCCAAAAACTCACAGGACTTAGTTACTTTAGTTACTTATGTAAGAAGTGTAAATACCTGTTGAAGCAAAAACTTGACTAGGTGGACATGTGTCTTATAGTCCTTCCAGTCTTGGCAGGTGTACCTCAAAGTCTTTCCATCTATTTTCCCCAAATGTAGAGGGTTTAGCTTAACATATTCTTCTATTTCTATTACATTATCTTTTGCTCCTATCAGGATCTCTGCATTTTAGATTTTCTTTACTGTATTTGTCGATATATTCTCTTGTATTCATCCCTTTAGTTACATTGTCACTCCACCCATAATTCTAAGCCATGTTATAATTTATGTTGTTCTGTATACAACTGTCCCTTATCTTCTCACTAGGGTTTGCAGAGGACTGGTCATTTTGTAGGAAGCCTTTCTACACAGTTGGTCAGACTGTAAACTATTGCAGCCACCATAGAATGCAGTATGGTTATGTCATTAAACGTTAGAAATACATCTAAAAAACATTTCAGTAATCTCATTTCTGACTATACATCCCAAATCTGACATAACTAATCTGACAAAAAAATGGAAAATGCATGTATGCTATTATGTTCTTTGCTGACTTTTTTTTTTAATAGTAGCTAAGAAATGGAATAAAAGTTTCCATCAGCAGGTGAATACATAAATAAAATGTGTAATACACACAAAATGTATTACTACTAAAATGAAAAAGAAGGGAGTGTTGAACACTGTCACTATATTAGTGACTTAGATGACATCATATTTAGTATCAGGAACAGAAAAGCACATAGCTGAGGAACTCTTTTATCTGGAAAATCTGCTTCTCTTTTTCAGATGGACTCAGAACCTGAGGAGAGAATCAGCTCATCACATCTCACCAGGACCCCAGCTGAAACCATAGAGTAATTGGGGAAATGAGCAAGTGTTGCTTTCTTATTGAACCTGGTATCAGCACAAAGGTGAAGGAGATAGACACAGAGGACACTTAACTCCTACCAAACCCGAGATCCAGAGACACAGAGACTCCCACGACCTTATCACTGAAGTAGATCTAAAATGAACCCAACATGGCATAGGGAATTTTGTGGAAGAGGGGGATGAAAGATTGTAATAGCCAAAACTTGAGACATTATGCACAGAGACATTGCCTCCTCCCCATAACTGATGGCTCCCCCCACAATGCACTACCCACAATCCCCAAAGAGGAGGGACCCTTTGGATGGGGGAGACAGGGAGGAGGCTAATGATGGCACTATCATATGCTGTTTACACACTGAGTATGTACCTAATTAATAAAGAAATGCACACAAGGCAGTAAGAGGCAGACCCAGGAGAATCTGAAGCTTGTGGGACAACTAGACTGGCACACATGAAGCTAGAAAAACAAAACAACAAGGGAGACCTTGTCTTATGTAAATTGGGAGAAGAAGAAAAACATCCTGGAGCTGTCCTCTGATTTTCACATGTGTTCTGTGGCACAAGCATACCCACATATACACCAACATCATACATCTCTATACACACACACATTAGAAAATATTATGAACAATGCCTCACATACATTTCCTTTTTTGTTAAAATATTGAGACTCTACTATTTAATCATGTGGAAATATACTGTTAATTTTTATAATCTCCCCTTTGTACATTAGGAATCTTGTTCCTTCTAATTGTAATCTTATTGCATTGAAAGTCTATCGTTTGCCACCCACTCCATTCATTAGAAGCATTAGTTATTGTGTTTTAGAGGGAAGCATTCATACCCAACACACACACACACACACACACACACACACACGGGTGTGAGAGAGAGGGCGAGGATAGTCTGAGTAATCTCACATAATGACTTGCCTTTGAGAATTTGAATTCAGTAGACATTGACAGCAAAGAAATTATTGGACCAAGAAACCTTCTACACCAAATTGAAGTTTGGAAAATTTCAGCTCTCAAACCCTAATTATAAAAGGTAGCTACGCTACCAGGAGGTTAGCTTAAAGATATTTGTACCAAAAATAAAGAATTCATACTCACATTGGGCATGGCAAGACAAGACAAGCATTCCTTCAGAGAGGTCACATTTCAGAGAGTGAGAATAGCATGCTAGAATACTCAGCTTGTTATATAAAATACAGGAAAAGTAAATTAGAGTGATTTTAATGGGAACACCAAGTATTGGCGTGCTGTGTTGTATCATGCTCATGACGTGAAATTACAGAGAATCAAATTTGGCTGCATAAGCTTAGATGATTATATCACAGAGCTCTATTTCTCCAAACCTTTCCAAAAGTCATTGGGTAAGAGTTCTGTTTCTTGGTGAACCTTGTACCAGCACAAGGGTGAAGTAGATAGACACAGAGAACACTCAACTCCTAGCAAACCAGATATCCAGAGACAAAGAGGCTCCCAAGACCTCATCACTGAACCCAACATGGCTCAGGGAAATTTGTGGAAAAGGAGGCCTTGGAAAGATTGATAGAGCCACAAGCTGGGTCATTATGCACAGAGACATTATCTCTTACCCACAATTAATGGCCACCCCCTTAATGCATGACCCACATTCCCCAGCGAGGAGGGTCCCTGCAGAGGGGGGAGGACAGGAAGGAGGCTAATGATGGTATCAACATAGCTGTATACACACTGTGTACATAACTAATAAAAGAGGTCATTACCAGCAAGTAAATCACGAATTACTTACAAAACGATAGTACACAGAATTGCCAACTTTAAACACAAAAGTTTAAAAATTAAAGAGCATAGTTCATGTTAGGTATGATCCACTAATTCCTGTCGTCATATATGACTAGGTGTTGCTCCACTTGACAAGGGTCATTCTACTCCTCCCTTACAATCACACTCCCTGAAAATGTGTATGGAAGTTACTATAGAAAGCCCGTGGAGGCTGTGGCCTTGGCTTGGGCTGAGAGTCCAACTGTGGCCACTATTCTGGTTGTTGTAGTTACCAACCATTGTGCTTCAGAACCTGTTGTTTCTCTTGCTGCTACGCACCCGCACACTTTGTCCTCTGCCAGTGAAATAACCACTCGACTAACTAGTTCCACTGGAGGTTTCCCCATCCACTTACTGCACACTAGAGTAAAGCTTGGTTGTTTCCTGTGGGGCAACTGATTTGATATGAAGAACTGTGTGTGCCCTGACTGCAGACCGACAATCCTCCCTTCTCCTTCCATGTCACATGTCACATCACCTTCTCTCCCTCCCTACCCTAGGACATCACCCTCCCCTCTCATGATCCTTTTTCTAGTTTTATGTTCTCCCCACATATATAAATACATACATACAACCATACATATCTACAATTTTTCAATATAAGTTCTCACTATGAACAGAAATAGATGGCTTCTTTTCTTCATGAGTCTGGCTTTATCTTCCTTCACATCATGTCTTCTGGTTGCTCCCATTTATTTGCAAATGTCATGATTTTATTGTCTCTCAGGCCTCCATAAAACTCTGCTGTCACCATATTTTCTTTACGTGTGCAGCCTGTTGATGAGCATGTAGGTGTGTTCATTTCCTTGCTATTGTGAATCCTGCAGCAGTCAGTATCAGTGTGCTCTGCTGAGTTAGAACACTCGGATATATACACCCAAGAGTGGAGTATCTGTCTCCTATGGTAGCTTTATATCAACTTTTTGAGGAACTTCCATAAACGCTTCCAAAGTAGCTGCATGAGTTCCAATTCCTGCCTGAAGAGAATAAGGAATCCTCTTTCCTCACATCTCTGACAGAATTTGCTGACATTTATTTTCTGAATGACAGCAATTCTGGAATGAGACTGAATCTCAACATAGTCTTAATTTTCATTCCCCTGACAGCTAATGATGTTGAACTTTTTTTTCAAGTACTTATTGGTAATTAAAAAAATTTTTTTTGTACACTGTCTATCCATTTCATTACCCTATTTGCTGATTGTAATTTTTGATTTTGCTGTTTGCTTAATTTTTGTAGTTCTTTATGTTGTGGATATTGATCCCTCCTCTGATATGTAATTAGCAATTTTTTTTCCCTGTTTTGTAGAAGGTTTCTTTCACCTGGTGATTCTTTTGTTGTGCAGAATTTTTTTCTTCTGTTTTAGTTTTATACAATCCCATGTATCAATTCTTGGGTTATTTCCTGTGCCACTGGAGTTCTTTTCAGAAACTCCTCACCTATATTCAAATTTTGAAATGTAAAACACATTTTTTAAAAAAACCTAGAATATACTAAAAGCATTGTACATTATCTATGTGGCTTATAATAGACTTACTTAATAATTAATGGTAACTACAGATTGAAGATGGATGGGAAAAGTTATTCTACTATGTAAGCCTAAAACAGAGGTGAGCAATGATATCAGCAATAGATATGCATAGCAAGTAAAATAGATTTGTTTATTGCTGTTGCAGTTGTTGGTGTGGTGGTACTGGTGGTGGTGGTGGTGGGGTGGAGCATGTGTGTTAGAGGCAGAGTCTCACTGTAGCCCAGGATGATCTGGAACTCATCTGTAGATTCAGGCTGGCCATGGACTCATGGTGATCCATCTACCTCAGCATAAACCTCCATACCTGGCTAGATTTGGTTATTTCTGAAATTAAAAGAAAAAGACTGACAGCAAAGAAATGTGACATAATGCTCTCCATTGTTCATGAGGATCTGCCCTCTGCTTTTTTATTTCATACATACATACATACATACATACATACATATACATACATACATACACACACACACACACACACACACACATACACACACACACACACACACATACATACATACATATATATATATTTTTTTTTGATGGCCTTTGAAAATCATTGAAATACATATGGTTAATTTCCATGTGCCTGTTTCAGAAACTGAGGTTCACGCAGGTTGAGGACATGTGACTAGTAAATATCTTAACCAGGACATCAATAAATCTGTTTTCCATGGAAAGGTGTGTCTCTATTCCAGAAGCTCTGTAATTTGGAAGAGAAACTGTGCCATTATTAACTACTGCTTCTCAATTTCAACCACACACTTCTATCTGTGCTCTGTGAGGTCACAGAAGATTCCTTGGAGCATTTCTTCTTAAACATGAACATGATGCCAAGACTTCCATATGGAGTATGTAAAGGGCCACTAGACAGGGTTTGCTTTTCTTGTTTTATTGTTGAAGGCAGAGGTAGGTGGAGGAGAGCGTGTCAGCAAAGTAGGAGTGGGGAAAACTGGTGAGCCTACTTCTTCTCTGGGTATAGAAAAGATTAGAAGTTAAATGGACATTGGAAGCTCAGTCTGGCAATATACTTTATGTGTCCCTTCTATCTTAGCTTAACCTCTGAAGTAGCCTGTCAAATACCCTCCAAAGCCTGTTCTCCTCTCTCTGCCCATAGTCTCTCTGTGGCCAGGAGTTTGAAACCCTCCCCTTATGAACACTGACTGATGCTCAAGGATTCAATACAGTGCTCTGCGGGCTGCTTCTGCTTGACCAATGATGACACAGCATTTTGTTTTGCTTGTATGTGTTTGTTCATCATCAGCTTTGAGGTGTAAATGACATAAAGAAATGCACATGGTAATGAATGTAACCTCATGTGTTTAGAAAAATGTACAGGTTCTTGAGATCACACAATCAAGGTGGCAATATATTTATTACCTCGAAAGCGTCTTCATTTTCTACTTTTTTATTCTAATACTGGGATATTAGAATATATGATACATAATAGCTATATTTTTTTTCGGATTATTCTAAGATTCACACTGCAGTATTGATTGACTATGTTATAACCATTTCCCAATGTATTTACTGAGTTTGAAAAATACTTCTAACATCTTCCTTCTTAAGCACATTCCCAATTACATTAGAGTGCCATATTAAGTTTCTCGGTTATTACAGTTTCTGCTTTCATGGTCTAGGAGATTTTTATCCTAAATTAACTGAACTTCTATAAGGTTTATGCCCTCTGATTAGACTCACAATTATTAGAAAATCATCAATGTTCAAATCATATGTGTGTATATGTGTTTAAGAATTTTACTTAATTAAGGGGAGGGCTAGACAAAATGTGTATGTTAATAAAAGTACACTTAAAAATTAAAAATGCAAAAGCTAAATCATTGAAATGATGCATTTTCAAGCCTTTAAATGGAAACTTTGGGAAAAATTAATCAATGAAGTACAAAGGGTAATCCTCCACATGTAACTGATACATGAAGAAATTAATAAAACATATAGAAGAGTTGGAATACAGTTCAACCAAGGAAAAATGGATCAAGTAAGCCTTCTAACAGAGAGATTCAGTAGTTGATACAATAGGTTGAAACACTCAGTTCTGTTTTTATGTATACATTTTGTTTTAATAATAGCCAATAATTATTTCAAGAAAGATTTCTCTATAGAAAGTTCACATATATATATTCTAATGTTATGATATAGAAATTCCAAAGCTAGCTTAGGGAAATGTAATCATATGGATAAATTTGTAAAATGATATGTTTTTTTTTGTCAAAAATCTATGAAAAGTAACACAGAGTGAATTTAATGGGGAAAAAGTATGAGAAATAGTAAAGCATCATGATGTTGAAGGTGATGGCATGTTTGGCTGCCAATAGTGCTTTACAGTACAGATGTTTCCCAAGATGTTGAAAAACACAATGACAAATCTGCATTTACTGGTCACCCGTGTTTAGTAATGTGTTCTGTTCTATTATGCTCATGAAATAAATTTATGGATGGTAAAAATATGGTTGCAGAAGCTTGGGTGTTTAGGAAATAGTGTTTATTTCCTTGCATGCTTGTGTGAGTTCCAAGGGCAGTAGTAAGCTGGGAATTCCTAACAAAATGTGCATAGAGTGAGTTCATGGTAGGCACATGGTTGTGAAATGAGAGAGCAGAGCCCATGTGAGGCATGAGGCATCACTCCTGTAAGTATATAAAGGTTGGTGGAGAGTGGGTGACATTCACATTCACACTTCAGAAGTATCCTCCTCTCTCTCCACTGAAACCTCACCTCCTGACACCATGTGTGGTAACTACTACGGAAACTCCTGTGGAAGCTGTGGATACAGCTCAGGCTGTGGATATGGCTCAGGCTGTGGATATGGCTCTGGCTGTGGATACGGCTCTGGCTGTGGATATGGCTCAGGCTGTGGATACGGCTCAGGCTATGGATATGGCTCTGGCTGTGGATATGGCTCAGGCTGTGGATACGGTTCTAGATGTGGATACTACTCTGGCTGTGGCTATGGCCATGGATATGGTTGTGGATATGGTTCAAAATGTGGCTCTAGCTGTGGCTCTGGTTCCAGGTATGGCTGTGGATACAGCTCTGGCTGCTGTAGCTACCGCTACCGGCCATGTTCCTACAGAAGATGCTATTCCTCTTGCTGCTGATCACCTCGACAAGTCCTCCTTTGCTCTTGAAACGAGCACTCCAAGAGCAAGTTCAGCTGTAATCATTTCTTCTCTTACTTCACATCAAGTTATGATTGAATTGGCTGCCGGGAACCTGAAAATACATTAAATACTTGTTCCTGACATTCTCTGAGTAATTCTTGCCTATTGAAGACATTTCGTATTTTATTGAATATTTAACTAAGAAGCTTTACATATTTGGTGTGTCTATATTGTAGCTATTTTCAGAAGCACAGAAGACTGTACAATTGGAATATATAAACATGGAAAAATAGTTTTTGAATAAAAGGATTTATTCATTAAGAAATTTGGACTCCTTTGTATCACTGGCTATTGTAGTTTTGAACTGTATTTAATGAAGGATAAGATATTTTTAACAAGTGAAATAAGAATTCTTGGAGTAAGTAATTTGGGATAAAATCATCCTCAACAAATTGAGAAAGGACTAGAATCATTGTTCTCATTGTTAATATGATACTTTTATGTTCAGGATTTCCAAGTGGTACTGAGGATGACCGGCATTTTGCACATGATGCATGCATGGGAAGGATGATGGCAATGGAGTCTTACTCATAAACTCTGCCTTGAGTCTGGGGGAGAGAGTCCCTTGTTCTTTAGCTATTTCTGCATCATATGGACACTCCTAGCCAAAGGTGGCTAACAGAAAAACGTTTGGAACAAAAATAAGTGTTAGCCAGGGTCATTGTTAAAACTAGTAGGTTTTAAGAGAAAGCGCAAAAATCTGACGAATATAACTCCACAGGTATGTAGACATATATCTGTAGAAATCCTTGTGCAGTGGTACAAAATTCCTATCTTCCCATAACTTGTCCCCATATAGAAGTTTGAGATAAATATACTTCCTTATTTCTATTGTATTATCTTTTGTTCCCAGATTCCTTCCTATATTTTTTTTTACTTTTGTGTTATAACACTTGTTTCTTACATTTTCATTTCTCATCATTTTTTTCTCTGTCACACACATACATCAAAAATCTTATGATTTGTTTTATTGTAAGTTTAACTGTCACAGTTTTACCTATAAGTGTCATAAGAGAAATGATCATTCAAAAATGGAATACATTTCACTGGAAAATAGGAAATCCTATACATATAAAAGTTTTAGAAGGCCTGATGGAAACATCTATAGCAAGGTATGTTATGGAATGTCTTCCTCAGATTCTTTTGATGAATACTTGCTCTTTGGCCAATGAGATTCTAGAAACCTTAGAAGCAGATAATAGTTGAAGGACTTTACTCACTGGGGTTGTGCCTTGGAAGATCACATATTATTTCCAGCACCTTCTTCACACTCTGTTTCCTTGTGCTATGAGTGAGGAAGTAACACTGAAACCTGATGTCAAAGTCTTCTTCCCAAACACATGATGCTATGGCTTGAACCCACGGTAACCCTGAGCCCAACCAAATCATTCACCATATTTCTATAAGACATTTGGATAAAGCACAGAAAAATTACTTAATACAATCCTAGATAAACTATTTCAGTTCTTACATCATGGAATGAGAAAAATCAGTATAAACACAAATATAGTGAAAGAAGAAAATAATGAAGATCAGAATGAGGTCAATGAAAATACTGGTGAGATTTAGAACTGATCATAAAAAAAGAAAAACATTAGGTAAATAAAGGAAAAGAGAGGCCTCAAGTCAAATCAGGAGTATTGGTGTTACAAGCCATAATGCAGAATTCTGAAAGATCAGGAAATTCAGCTAAGAACTATTATATGTCACCACATGGGCAAACTAATAAGAGGACAATTTTTTAGAAAGCTATAATTTCAATAGTTCTATAGAAAAATATAACCTTCCAAATAAAATCATGACACACAGTAAGAAAAATGAACATAATAATATGTCATGAGAGTCTGTCAGTAATCAAAAGCTATGGAGGGGTTAATGGATGAGGTGTGCTACCTGCAGATTTATTTCTGTGTAGGATGCATGTGTCCATGCGTGTTTATGTGTGAGTGCAGGTGCCCACCTGCCACCATGTGCATGTGGAGGTCAGAGCACAACTCTCAGGCATTAGCCCTCGCCTTCCACCTTGCTTGAAGCAGGCATCTTTCATTTTCACTGTTGGCTGCTGGACTCTCCAGGCTCGTTTGGTCCTGAGGCTTCTGAAACCATCTATGGCATATATGTGGGACTTGATTTTCCGGAATCAAGTACTTGGACCTTAGCCGCAAGTGCTTCATCCAGTGAACCATTCCCCTCCCTAAACCAAGTACTTAAAGAAGGACAAGAGGAAAGCCATTTCCAGTTCTCCCACAAAGTTGAAGGATACTGAATATTTTCATATATTTTTTTTCTGAGTGGGGCATTATTTTGATAATAAAAATAAGGCATAACATTGCAGGAAAAAAAAAATAACAGGCCAGCATCCCTGTTCTACTCAGGTGCAGAAATCCTCCACAGTCAACTAGCAAAGTGAATTTAACCCCATTGAAGTTCTCAGGCTGCTGGCAGATTGCAGCCAGTTTCTTTGTAAGAATGTCATATAAACTGCCTCTGTCTCACTTTCTGAATCCTTTTTTTCCTCTGAAAACATGAGCCAGGCCTCTACTGTCTATATTTCTCTTTACATTCTGTTCTTTCAAAATAGAATGGCTCATAAGCTCCATGTACAGAATGCTAATCTTCTTGAGTCTATATACTTTTTTTTCATTTTAAACTCTTCCATATTCCTCTTTTACATACCTTCCAAAGGCCAATAACTCACATGGCAATGTTTGTCACAACAATGACTCCACTTCTTGATACAAATTTTCCATATTAGTTGCCTTTCCTATTGCTACAACAAATTCCTGATAAGAACAATTCAAGAGAGGACGAAGTTAATTTTGGCTCACAGTAAGGGGATACACTCCATGATAGCACTGAAAATATGCTGACAGGAACAACTTATGACAGAAGCCACAGTCAGGAAGCAGAAAAATATGAATATTGATCAGCTTGCTTTCTTCTCTTTTAAAAATGTTTTATCTATTTATTTGAGACAAAGAGACAGTAAGAGAGAAAGAAAGAGAGAAAGAGAAAATAGGCACAGCAGGGCTTCTAGCCATTTCTTGCAAATGAATTCCAGATGCATGTGCCACCTTGTGCAACTGGCTTACATGGGTACTGGTGAATCGATCCTAGAACTTTAGGTTTCAGAAGCAAGTGCCTTAATCTTTAAGCCCTCTCTCCAGCTTCTTTTTTCTCTTTTTTTTGTAGTTCAGAACCCCAGCCTGTGGGATAAACAAAACTACATCCAGATATAGGGTGAGTCATATTAACTCAATTACCCTAAATAAGAAACTCTTTCACAGTCATAACCAGAGAATTTTTCCATGGTGATTCTAAACCCTGTCAACTTGACAAATAAGATTGACCACCAAAAAATGTGTGTAAGATCATGTGATATTTGTCCCTTTGTACATGGCATATTATATACAGACTGTTTCTTCAAGATTAATATATATTATTAAAAAGATAAGAATTCTTCCTTCTAAGGTTTAATAGAATTCCACTAAATATTGTGTATGTTACTTTTCTCTCTGTTGTGATCAATAACCTTTCCATAAACAACTTATTATTATTATTGTTAGCTTACATTTAATGGAGATGCAACTTAGGGGTACCGAGACATATGATCACATTGTGTCCATTATCAGGAAGCAGAGAAAAGAGAGGCAGTGTAAGTGGGGTTTCCAACCTTAAGGTCCATCTAGTGACTCACTTTCTCTAGGAAAGACCCTACCTCCAAAAAGCTCTACAACCTTCCAAAAATATGTACATGTATAATTTCTTGTTATGTTTCCAGTCCCTCATTTTGAAATGGAAATGTTTACTCTGTACCATTGTTGTCTGGAAGTGTGAAACTTGTAGCTTGATGTTATTGGAGCTCCTAGTTAAGGGTCTACTTGAGACTCAGTAGATACTCTCTACTTAACTTTTGAACAGAGCTAACCTATTAAAAACGATAGGAAGTTTTGTACTTAGGCAGAATACAATTTCATGGGCAGGAGCCTTTGGGGACAAGGTGTGGTTAGGTTTAAAAGTTTTTTGTTTGATTTCCAAATTTCCATATGGCTAAACTTAGTTGCCAATATGACAATTTGTAAAGTCACCTAGGAGACAAGTCTCTGGGCCTCTCTATGAGAGTTTTTGCAGGTTAAGATAATTGAGTGGGGTAGCTCACCCTAAATGTGGGCAGGGCCATTCCAGAGCCTGGGGCACTGGACTGCAGACAGTGAAGAAGACGGGCTGAGCTCCAGCCTTCACTGCTCGCTGCTTCCTGCTGCAGGTGCAATGTGGCCAGATGACCACTTCACCACACCCTCCTGACCATAATGGACTGTCTCACTCGGAATTTTAAGCAGAAGCAAACCCTTCCTCCCTTCAGTTGCTTTTCTCTGGAGTTTTGCACAGATGAGAAAAGTAATTAATTCTGCATGGAATCTAAAAGTTAGGCTATCTCATAAAGCAAGTGGCAGAGTGGTGATTGTAAGGCATGGCAGCAGAATCAATGAAGATACTGGCTCAACATTGGAAGTGCTAGTGACGTAATCTACCGCATAACAATTTTGAAGTTTACTGGAAATTTGAGGGAAGTTACATATTATAAGTATTTCAGATAAACTATATAATAGCTTAAATTAGTCATTCTGCATTCTATACACAGAGCATAACATCATACACTATAAATATATTCAATTTTTACTGATAAGTTCAAGTACAAATATTTAAACTTAGAAAACAAATAGCAACCTATACTTACTATCAGCTTGATGCTCTTTGAAATTCCTGGGTATGAGCTCATGAGTCCATTGGGGTTTCTTCCTAATTAGACATTATTCATGAATCTACAGAAATCTTCAGTGCTGTGTGGTCACATGTAAAGCAGTGAGACTTCACTGTTAGAAATCATCCTGTGACATGTGGAGGTGCAATGATTTTTTTGCATTTAATATATAGTGTGTTCCTGAATCAGATGTTTCCAATTTCCTTTGATTTTCATGGTTAGTGAGCATAAAATGTCATGTCATGCCCTGTGACATGCTATTTGATTTTACATTTATTTATTTACTTACTTACTTATTTAAGAGAAAGACAGGTAGAGAAACAATGGGTATACCAGGGTCTCTAGCTGCTACAAAATGCACTTCAGATGCATGTGTCACATTGTGTATTTGGCTTACGTGGGTACTGGATCATCAAACTGGGGTCTTCACAGGCAAACAAACACCTTAGCCACTAAGCTATTTCTCCCACGTCAGTGATAATTTTCATTTTTTTTCCTGAAGTAAACAAAATGAAAGCCACACTCATACATGGAGTTCCAAAGAGTGTTGCAATCTTTTTAAAAATGTTTCAAACATTCCTCCATCAAAAGATCTGCTTTTTGAAAATTGTAAATCTTGGGAAACTCTAAAATTTAGCCAGCATGCCTTTATTTGGGTCTCCAGGTCATTTTTTTTGCAAGTATTTTGATATATACAAAACTTAAGTGATATATAGATCTATTACTTTTAGTTCATTTTATCAGGGAACTTGTATTTCCTGACAATTTATTAAGAATTTATTGATATAAATGTTTTACATGTAAATATAAGATTATATAAGTACATATTATGAAATTTAATTTACATACATCATACATGAAATACTGAAAACATTAAATCTTAAAATTTTAATGATTAATAAATATAGATTAAGATCAAAATGTAAAAGACAGTGCTGGAGCTATTGCTCAGTGTTTAAAGGCACTTTTTTTTTTCCAAAGCCTGCCAGGTTGGATTTCCCAGGACCCATGTGAAACCAGATGCACAAAGTGTGGCATGCAGCCTGCAATAGGAGGAGGTCCTGGCACATCCATTCTCTCTCTCTCTTTCTTTCTTTCTTCTGTTCTCTTTCTCATAAATAAATAAATAAATGAAAATACAATATAAATTTTAAAATGCATTCTTATTTGGCATGCTTAGATATGGAAAAGAAAGAAGACAAAAACCATTATATTCTCTGAATGATATAGCAGAACACATACTCTTTGTATTGTATTTCTTATAAATTTTCAGTGGGCCTCAATAAAATTAAATGCACACAATCATTTTAGCCTTGTTTCCCATGGCAAGACAGCTCAATTACTGAGATTCTAGAACTTGGATGAGAAACTTGACCAGTTTCCAATGACTACTATTGCCTTTCAGCTTCAAGTTCCCCAACTAATATACGTATGGTGATAAAAGATGCCCGCGTACAGTTGACACAATATTTCTAAGTAAAGAATGCACGTGGATCACAGTGGAAGCACTGGCCATAGTTTTATTTTTATTTGTTGGCCACAATAGTGGATGGAAGGAGGGAGTGCTGGCAGAGTTGTGAGGACATCTGGTGAATTGTATTCGACTTTGGTCCAGAAAAAGCTGGAGGTCTGTGTCTGGTAATAACCTTTATTTATCTTCCATAAACAAAAGTTGCCATCTTGAAAAGGTATCGTGCCCTTGTTTCTGTAAGTAGCATCCTGGCTACACACGAAAGAAGCAGATGGCCTGTGTAGTCTGTTCTGCTTGAGCTTGTCATCATTTCTGTGTGGCCCCAACATCCCAGACCCTCTGCATGTTTATAACACCTGCTGATGATCACTGTGACCCCATAGGTTTCTCCTGCTTGTTCAAGGACTGCACAACCAAGTTTGATTGTTCTTGTACATGTTAAACAGCATTATTGAGACGCAATGAATATCGAAGCATAAACATGATGTGTGCGTAACGTCATGAATGGGAACATTCACATAGCCAAGAATCTATAAACACATGCAAGGTATAAATATCGTCATAATTTATAGGTTTCCACATTCTCCTTATTAAAAAAAAATCGAGATAGAAGCATTTAACATGAAAGCTACCCTCTTCACCAACTTTAAAATGCATAATACATTATTGCATCTACAGCACAACAATTTTCCATTCTGTTCAATAGGCACAATGCTCTAGGATTTCCTTCCTTGAGCATTTCCACTTAGAGTTATAGCGTAATTTCCCCTAATTATTGTAACTGCTCTTTTCATGCTGTAATAAATTTGTATTCTATTCCTCCTGATTGCCCAACCATATGGTTTTCCTCTCTTGAATAGACCAACAATTATTCAAAGACTTTACACTTACAGGGAATTTGTGTATATGTGACAGGTAAGTCAAAGATATGCCACAGAGTTTACCACTGTAAAGGGAAGAAGTAAAACTACAGAGAAAATAAGGCCCCAGTGAGGCCCTGATACAGGGGATCTAAGAATGAGTTATGGTAGAAAGAGAAGCTATTGATTAGAAAGATAATATTTATTTTTTATTATATTTAAAATATTTTATTTATTTACAGTCTGGAGAGATGACTTAGTGGTTAAAGCATTTGCCTGCGAAGTCTAAGGGAACCCAGGCTCAACTCCCCAGAACCCACATAAGCCAGACACACAAAGTGGCACATGTATCTGGAGTTTGCAGTGGCTAGAGGTTCTGGTATGCCCATTCTCTCTCTCTGTTTCTCACTCTCTCTCTGCTTGAGAAGAAATATATAAATACAAATATTATAAACATATTATACTTATTTGAGGGGAGAAGGGAAATAGAGAGAACTTGAGCATGAAAAGGTAGGAAAGGATGGAGGGAGGCAGAAAAATGGTGGGCTTCCCAGGGCCTCTTCATACTGCAAAGGAAGTCAAGAAACATGCACCACTTTTGCAATTATGTTGTTATAGGAGAATTAAACTGAGGCCAGAAGGCTTTGCAAACAATTGCTTTTAACTACTGAGCCACTTCCCCAGCTCAGAAATTTATTACGTTAGAGACAAATGGGAGATTACCTAAAATGTTCATAGAGACTGCTTCATATTTATACTTCTGAAATAGCCTTCTGCTTCTCAACTGAAACCATCTTTTAGAAATTCTTAAAACTGTGATGATAATTGTTTATTATAATCAATATTATATACAATTTTCCATCGATTTGGAATTTTGTACCCTTTGATCAAAATCTTTCTCTCTCCCTCTCTCTCTGTCTCTCTCTCATACACATACTCCACTCATGGAAATATTCATAAGTGACTAATCAAAATTTTTAGAGGGCATTATTGATGTACTTAACAAACCTGAATACATATTGAGTCATCTCTTATGGTGAACTCCTTTTAAGAATTTGACTATTAATCCCAGAAAAATTTTTAATTTTTTTAAAAAAATTTTGTAGTCAGTGAATACAGTCAAGTTGGTACCAGCGTTAGCCTCCTCCCTGTCCTCCCCTGTCCATAGGGACCCTCTTTGTTGGGATATATGGGGAGTGCATTAGGGGGTTAGCCATTAGTTTTCTAATCCCAGAAAATTTTAACCTTCCAAATTGAAACTCTTGGAGCAGTCTGCCCTTTAAATTGTAAGAAATGAATATCCTTATAAGGTGATGTATATGGGATATACTAAAATATCTTCAACAACAGAAAAAGGATGTAAGTTCATTATGCATTTGTAGAAAGGAGGAGAGACAATTTTAAGAGTGGGTATAGTAGGTGAAAGTATAATTATTGTTCAAAAATTCACGTAAATTAGAGGTCTGTGATAGAAAAAATTAAGTATGAGGAAAGAAATAAAAACCCTGCTATTGTTGCTGAGGATGGAGCTAATGCTTTTCTTGACTATTAGTAACATGATACGAAGAACAATGCCAAAGACCTTCAAGAACAGGACGACTAATTCGTGTTTATGGGTCACACATGCTCAGTGATGTGTTCTCTTGTCAAGGTCATGAAATGAATTTATGGGGGAAAATTATGGCTGCAAAGGCTTGGGTATTTTGGAAACATATATTTATTTCCTTGAATGCTTGTGTGAGTTCCAAGGGCAGTAGTAAGCTGGGAATTCCTAACAAAATGTGCATAGAGTGAGTTCATGGTAGGCACATGGTTGTGAAATGAGAGAGCAGAGCCCATGTGAGGTATGAGGCATCACTCCTGTAAGTATATAAAGGTCGGTGGAGAGTGGGTGACATTCACATTCACACTTCAGAAGTATCCTCCTCCCTCTCCACTGAAACCTCACTTCCTGACACCATGTGTGGTAACTACTACGGAAACTCCTGTGGAAGCTGTGGATACAGCTCAGGCTGTGGATATGGCTCTGGCTGTGGATACAGCTCAGGCTGTGGATACGGCTCAGGCTGTGGATACGGCTCAGGCTGTGGATATGGCTCAGGCTGTGGATATGGCTCAGGCTGCAGATATGGCTTAGGCTGCAGATACGGCTCAGGCTGTGGATATGGCTCAGGCTGTGGATATGGCTCTGGCTGTGGATATGCCTCAGGCTGTGGATATGGCTCCAGCTGTGGCTATGGCCATGGATATGGCTGTGGATATGGCTCAAACTGTGGCTCTGATTCCAGGTATGGCTGTGGATACAGCTCTGGCTCCTGCAGCTACCAGCCATGTTCCTACAGAAGATGCTATTCCTCTTGCTGCTGATCACCTCCAAGTGTCCTCATTTGCTCACATAATGAGCACTACAAAAGCAATTCTGTAGAAACATTACTTCTATTGTTTCAAATCATGACTGAATTGGTTGCTGGACACCTGAAAACATATTAAATACTTGTTTCTGACAAATAACTAAGTAGTTCTTGCATATTGAAGACTGATGTTATTTTATTGAATATTCAAATAAACAGATCTACTTCTTTTTTGTGTCTATACTGTGGTTATCTCCAGAAGTGCAAAAGACTGTACAATTGGTATCTACAAGCATTGAACATAGTTTTTCAATAAAATCATTCATTAAGAAATCTGGATTCCTTTGTATCTGTTTCCTTATTATTACAGCTTTGAACTTTATTTAATGAAGGCTAACTTTTTTTTAAAATATGTGAAACAAGAAATATTGGAGTAAGTAATTTGTGATAAAGCCTTCCTCAACAAATTGAGAAAGGACTGGAATCTTTCTTCTCATTGTTGCTATGTTACTGTTTTTTTTTTCAAGGTAGGGTCCCACTCTAGCTCAGGCTGACCTGGAATTCACTCTGTAGTCTCAGGCTGGCCTTGAACTCACAGCGATCCTCCTACCTCTGTCTCCTGCGTGGTGGGATTAAAGGCGTGCGCCACCACGCCCGGTGCTATGTTACTTTTATATTCAGGGTTTCCAAGTGGTGTTGTCATGCACTACCATGTTATGACTTATGTTATTGCAAACGTAACTATCACATTTATACCTGTAAGAGACCCAGGGGAAATAGTCATTCTATAGGTGGAGTACATTGCATATGAAAATCTGAAATCCTCTGAATATAAAAGTTTTAGAATGTCTGTTAGATCTGAATTGTTGCAGAAAGAGTGTTGTAAGATTGCACACAGTCTGGTATCACCACACGCCAGGGTATCTAAACCTGATGAACCCCCCCCCCCGCAAATCACGGGTCTTATATACAAACATGGACCTAACATTATGTAATCTTCCAATATTGTTTGAGAAGTGAAGCATGGCATAGTCACGCTGGAACAGTTTGTTTTAATGTTAACACATGCCTCGGAGCTTTTTTTAAAAAAATTGTTGACATATGTAACATTTCGGTTTTCTCTTCCTTATCTTTTGCCTGTCTCCCAACTGTGCTTTCTTTCTTTTTGTTAGTGATTTCACAGAGCTAATTATATACCTTTGCATTTATGCTGAGCTGTGCAGTAACCTACATTCTTTTAGATTCAATATGTCAAGATTTATGTGACTATATGCCACCAATGATCCCTAATCAAGGAAAAGAGGGCATCATTTTAGTCACTGTAAAGGAATGGTTAGGCTCAGATATAATGCAAAAGTGAATATGCTGTTCATTACAGGGATGCACCAAACTACTCACTGAGAAAAAACACAGCATGCACAAAACACCTAAACACAGGAAATAAAGCAAGAAGGGAGGGAAGGAATGAAACACTCTAAGTCTTCACTTTTACAAATCATCCTGTGACATGTT